>NC_084936.1:20007500-20607500 GCF_958298935.1 Phragmites australis | reverse complement strand
AGTGATAGTCAGGGACTATCACTGCCGGCTCCGTGGACCGGCAATGAAAGTGGTTATCACTGCCGACTGAAGGATTTGGCCGGCAGTGATTCCTTGGTATCACCGCCGGTTAGTGATTTTAGCTGGCAGTATTGTGCCTCCCCCTTCTACTCCAGCCCTGTCCTCCCTCTCTATCATCCCTCTCTCTCCTCGATCTCTCCATCTCTGTCCCACTTAATACATGCATACAATGAGATATATGTAATGTAAATCAATAATAAAGGCACCTTCATTAATACATAGTAATTCATGTCACACATATATACATAATAGTTCTCACATATAATATTGTAAATGAGTACGATACGACCACATTTAACAAAAAAAAATCACATCTTACATAGCAAAATAGGCATAAAGGTACTAACAATTGACACATTGATCTTACAAGTCACATCATCTTACATAGCAAAATAATGATGATTACAACTAGAACTAGGATTATGACATCTTTACACGTGAAAGCACACTTCTTCTTATTTTCAAAGTTAGTCAATTTTAGCTTGGCTTGGATAACTTGACTGTTGTATGTCGCAACAGCTTCATGTTTAGACTTGTATCCTTTGTAACATGCTCCTTTGAATCTATTAACTTGTGTGTGACATTCCTCCTAACTGGAGAACACTTTACTTTGCCGACCATGATGAACAACATACCATGTCATAGCAGTCCTAAATTTCAGAGAATATGCAAAATGATATACTATAAACCACACTAACACCAAAGAATGTTCTTGCAAAAAACTATTAGGCACAGTGACTCTAACAGATGGCCTTGTTAGGACTTCAGTACTGATTACCTGTTCATAAAGAAAGCATTCTTCTCAAGTTAGCATTTATGTGCCAATCCTACTAGTTCAGAGAGCAGCTTCTCTCAAGGTGAGCTGGACGCCCTATCTGAGGTTGATCTCAAGAGTTTTCTTTTAGGTTAGATAGGGCATCCAACTTATCTTGAGAGAAACTGCTCTCTGAATTAGTAGGACTAGCACATAAATACTGATTTGGGAAGAATGCTTCCTCTCCGAACAGGTAATTAGTACTAAAGTCCTAGAAGTAATAAAGAAATACGGTCTCAAGCCATATCATGATCGCCACTATTTTATTGTATTTCAAAAGAAGAAAAGCAACAAACAAAAACAAAAACAAAAACAGTCACCAGCATCATATGCAACTATCATCCAACGAAAAGTCTATTATTTGATTGGTCCGCATCAGATTATGGAGATAATTATATACAACTGTAGGCTTGACTGGCATAGTGAAAATATATGCAAGGTGCATGTGTAATAACCATCCTAGTTGAGCTTTGCAGCCATATGTATGGTAAATAGTTCTCCAATTTCATCATTTGCAAAAAAACAAAACAAGTAAGAAAATAGTGCAGTTTTCAATGGCTGAGTTTTGAATGAACTTAAAAACATGTCAGCTAGTTGATTGAAGTTCCCTTCCTATAATGTCCTAAGCAAATGCATAACTTGGGATATACAACAATATAAGCAAGTAATCCCATATTTACTTTCTCATTGCTGAAAGGATTATATAGCTCTTTTTGACTGAGAACATTGATGCATCCTTTACATTAACAAGTAGGACTTAGTTTGATAGAGCATTAAAGGGGAAATTAAAAAGGAGACTAAATATTATAATAGTCTTACACTCAAGTTCACCACTTATAAAGAAAGAGGGGAGTATTGGAATAGGACACATGCATCTGTTCAGTTGAAATTGGACTGGTTTTACAAATTATAGTTCTACCTACTTCTTAAATTGCTGCAAAATCTAACTCGAAGTGCAAATAGTTGTCCATCAGGTCAATACACACAATGAATATTATGAACACATCCAGGACCCAACAGGCAAGAAAATACAGTTGACTTCATGAACTCGATGTGCTATTAAAGATGACTTTCATCTTCCTGTCTATGGCAAAACATCCATCGAACATGCATAAATGCACAAAAGCATTCATTCGGGAAATCTGTACAAGAAACGGCCTGCGGTACAAGCAACATCCTATGGTCTACATCAGTACGAGGTCGCGGGAAATTGATGAACAAGAAGAGGAGAGGAAAGGAGAGGAGAAGAGAGGAGAGGAGGAGGATGGCGGGAGATGTCGTCACTAAACTTGGGAGCGGAGAAGGAGTGGACAGTGGGGCTCCGGGATGGGGACGACGGGTGCAAGAAAGGGAAAAAATTTCTAAGTGTCACAGGGCGCGAGGCGTCGAGCAGTATTATAGGGAGAGGACTTTCACTGCCAGCTGAAGAAGCCCATCGCTAGTGAAAGATGACCTTTACTGCCAGCTCAATAGGACAACTGGCAGTGAAAGGGGTTTCACTACCAGCCCAAAGTCCACCAACAGTAAAAGTGGTTGCATTGCCGGTCAAATATGTGCACCGGCAGTGAAACCCCTTTCACTTCAGGTGCGGGGAGCAAATAAATTTGATTTGGCTGCGCACGCGCTGAGACTTGGACCCACAACTTGCTCAAGTAAAACCGAACAAACCGCTATCCTCAATATTTTCGATTGATTTTTTACTATCTGTATTTATTAATATTATGTTAACCTAAAATCATAATATATATTTATTTTTTAAATTACAAATTGAAACTTCCATAATATAAGTGAGGTATAATTGCATCTGAAACAAATTCATGCATAGTAATTAATATAATTTAGCTACTTTAGCTTAACAATTCACCCTTAATTATGATCACGATGTACATAGGGAGGCTCATCAGTGTCTTCCATGAGAGCTAGGTCGACGTCCTTTCCGATAGGAGGTAGCGCGTCGAATTGATTATAGTCTTTCTCGTCAATAATATTCTCCACTTCAACAATCCTTTTTTTTTTTCTTAAAGAATCACGTGGCGCTCATCCTTGTTAGTCGGATCCGGGTCGTTTACATAGAAGGCTTGCATAACATCATTTCCAAGTACGAATGGTTCTTCTCTGTATCCAACTAATTTTTGGTTCACTATAGTCATACTGTACTTGTGAGGGAGAGAGTTCTGAAATGGTTCTGTTAGCTCAAGGTAGAAGAAGATGGAGAAGAGGGGAACATCACTGCCGGCTCATATAATCCATCAGCAATGATGTACATATATCAATGTCGGTCAGTAGATTAAGCCGACAGTGATGAGGGTGCTGAATATCACGACCAGCTCAATCCATCAACCGGCAGTGATGACCTTTATCACTATCGGTTCATAAGCCACGATGGCTGATTTTTCTCACGTGGCTTATGTATCAGCAGTGATACTCTATCACTGTCGGTACATGAGGAACCAGTAGTGATAGGACGGAATAAATCCAGTTCTGTAGTAGTGGTTGCATAAGACCGTGAAGTCTGCACCCACTTTGTTTGACGAAAGCAATAGGTTATTAAGCTTCTAGTTCGTCCATTTAGTCTCATAAGCACCACATGTGAAGATTAAGTCAAATAGAAAGGCTGTTACAGGATAGTCAGTCATATCAAAATACCGAATTCTTAGTTACCGAAAGAGGACAAAATTTCACTTCTCATACCCTTCTTCCGGACTGTCGAATGCGCATTCCTGACATGTAAACTGGCCAGTTGGCGATAAATTTTCTTTGAAATTTGACTACTTCTCACAGTAGGGACGGTTGCATGTGCAGCATTTCTCGAGCTTGAGCCAGCAGTCAATGCACAGAAAGTCAGAGCAGGCAAGTCCAGTCTCACCAAGCTCCTCTAAGTCCATGCACCCACCACATCTTTCACATCTAGCAACACAAGAGAAGCAGCCTCGACACCGGGACCGACTGTCCTTCATTTCCCTGACCTATAATCAGATCATCAGAATGGTTCAGGTCAAGTCAATAGACCTGCAGAAATACAAGACTGTTCCAATATTTGAACCATCTATTCCAAAGACGAGCAACAAAACAAAAACTAATCACCAAGTTAGTTTCATATAGTCCATAGGGGCGAAGAATATGAGTTTTGGGACCAATGCTTATGAAACACCGATATGGATACGACTTGGATACGGCACCGATATGCATTTGTGAAGTATAAAAATAAATAAATCATAATATTTGGGATACATCCAGGATACTTACCCCGATACTTACTCGATACGGCCCGGTCCAATTCTGCGCTCTCCGACCCATTAGCAACCCTAAAAGACATCGCATTTTGATACACCGCCGCCCGCGCCCGCATTGCTCCGTTCTCCCTCTCCTCTACTCAGCTGCCGCCCATGCCCCGCTGCTCTCTCTCGCCGGTTGCTACCGCACAGGCGACGACGTGTGAGCCAACGGCGAGCCGGAGCCCGGAGACACCGTCATGCCTCCACATGCTATCTGCCTTCCTGTCAGTGGTGAGCCAGAGCCTGTCGATGCCCTCCACCTAGATCCTGTGAGTTCCTCACTTTCTGTCCTCTGCTCCCTCTTTTTTCTTCCTTCTTTTTTTCCGTATCCCATGGTGTGCCCTAATTTGAATGCCGTTGATCCAAATCATGCACCTCGCGACGGGTGCAGGTGCAGGCTCGGTGGGTTCACCGCTGGGTGCACGATGGTCTTGCCTGATACGGTAACACGCCGCCTGAGGTGAGTGATACGGCGGGTGTTTTGCGGAATGCCCGTGCGAGCAGCAGCTTGCCCCGCAGGTGTTCAAAGAAATGCACAACCGAGGATGGGCCATCCTGCGGACGCGAGATCGCATGCCGTTCCAGTTCCAGCCCATCTTGCAAGATACGCAAGATGCATGATGGCATGCTCCAATGCCAAGCTGGACAGCACTGGCTGCAACTGTAGCAGGTATGTGCCCACTGCCCAGTCGCCTTCTTCTGTCAATACATGTTGCTGATGGTGTTGCTTGCAAATGGATGTCTTTGTTATCACGTCCACAAGTTGAAAGATGTTCTTTTCTTTTCCTATGTGGTCGATTCAAAAAAATGGTGTTTCTTTTCATGTTAGGACTTGGGAGACAGAAAGGAAGACTTGGATTAGAACGTCTTTAACGAAAAGCTGTCGTAGGTGTGAATGTTGTTTGCGTCAGAAGGAATTACTGCTGCTTGTGATTAATTAGAGATACCTTGCGAAGAATTTGTCACTTGACTGACACGGTCACAGCAACGCCATAGATTGATAGATTGGGTGGTGAAACCTCACTTTTATTCTGTCACTAATAGTAAGTTAGTAGTGATGGATGATAACCTATCACTATTGAGATCATTAGTGATAGGTCATAACCGTGATCTATCACTTATATTCAGTTATTAGTGATGGGTCGTAACTGTGATCTATCACTATTAATTGAACATTAATAATAGGTTATAATCTTGATCTGTCACTAATGATCGATGAATATTTTTCATATTTTTGAACAAAAAAAAGTTAAAAATAATAATTTTTCATTCGAGCCATCCTAACGCAAGTTCATCTCATATGCCTCAAAGTTTGCGTTCTATAAGAATCAAACTCACGACCTCCTCCTCGTGTGTGTAGCCACCTCACCACCTCTGCTATCACGTAGTTACGATAGAAACTGGATATTTTATCGTTTTAACCTTCTTTGCCAAAGGTCAATAGTAACGTGTCATAACTATCATCTGTCACTAATAACTAATTTTACCAAATTTCGTATTTTAATACTGTTGAGGTGAGAAAAAATAAGTGAAAAATAAAATAAAAATAAAAATATGTGTGAATACCGTCATTAGTGACTGGAGTAGGTCATTGGTGACAGATTACAACTTGACCTGTCACTAATTACTGACCTAGGATGACTCGTCACTGATGATCTTATCATTAGTGACAAGTCACAACTTGACCCATCATTATTATCATCAGTGACGGATCATGTTACGATATGTCATTAATAACTATTTATTAGTGACGGATTTATATCTGATCCGATCAGAAGGCACATTACTAACACGTCTTATTGAATCCGCCACTAATAAGATATTAGTGACGGGCGTAACTAATATGATAGGTGCTTTGCTGGTTTGTTACGTATGAATAGTTCTTCTAATAAACTGCAACGGGAATTTCCAATCAGAAGATTGAATGGGAATTCGAAGGATCATAGGTACAGACCTACAGTCATCCCTTGTACAATCAAATACCAGCCTCACATTTCTGCACAAAGGGCAGGCATCTACATCAAATAGGACGCTCATCGTCCGTGCTGAGCACTTCATGGACTCTGGTTGTAGAAAAGTGCTTGAGCATCTTGTAATTGTTGTTACTCTTGGACATGAGAGAGTTGATAACATCGAGATGGTGGTTAGTCATCTTGCAGATGCCATGGAGTCGGAGACAGCTTAGATTGCCTTTATGCTCATGCAGAAACTGAATAATTTTCACCAGACCATAAGCAGTTAATCCTGTAGATCTGGGCACGAAGAGCTGCAAGTAAAAGAAAGACTAGACGCACCTAAAGGTTACTGGAATTATTGAATAGGTGAAAGTGATCAAATGAGCATGAGTTCTCAGTAAATGTTATATTCCGCGGTAGTTGCAGAATGTTTTCACGCACATGAAATCTAGATTCTAATCCAGAGGTAATAAAATAGCGATCAAACAAATAGATTTGTATCCAGCAAAAAACAAATTTATACAGATAGAAGAGACATAAACGTTGTACTACATCTATCATGCAAATAAAGCATCAGGACCAATAAACGTAGTTTGAGGCGACAATAGTGTTCAAAATAGGTGACAATGAATCAAGGATTTATACAACAATCAGCTCATCTAAGCATTTCTCATTTTTCTTTTAGCTAGAACTTCTAAGATCACTCCAACAATTCAAAAGGACAACTTAACATTTAACTTTAGTAACCCTTTACAAAGTTGGGATCAACAATCATGGTTTCAGACTTTCAGTATGAAGATGGTCCTGATTGGTAACCCGTTACTGGTTCCAGCTAGTACAGTACAATGTACTGTATATGGTTTCATACATCCAGGGCAAATTTTTCCATATTTTCCACAGCTAGGTAGCTAAAGACAACAACGATGGCATCTCAAGCTGAATCAACTATAGGTTATGGTTTGCAAAAGTTGCAGTGTTCCAGTTTTTTTTTCTTTTCTTTTCTTTTTTGGTAAAGTGTGTTCCAGCTTTTCATGGCCAAGAATAAATAAGCACTTCCAGTGCAACGGAGCGTGTAGGGTAAAAAATGCAAATCTATCAACGTCCAATCAATGCAGTTTTTACTGTAACAATACAGATTGTTAGTTCTGTAATCCAAATAACCACCTCAGGAGCTAGACAAGCTCAAGCAAAAAAAAAGGCCAAGAAGCATAAGAGAATCCCAATCCAAGAGAAAGTAAGAGAAACAAATCCAGCACGATTTTGTAATTTACACTATTTTCAAAATTAAATAAAGAAGTAACTGCCTTGAGATACTTGTGAAGTAGCTTTGCAGTAAACTTCTATGCTTCAAGAAGAATTTACTTCGCAATGGCGTACAGCCTGTCCATTAAAATTAAATATTCAAAGATAATAAGTCAGCAATCATTAAGATCATGCTAAAGTCAAGTTAAAAAAGCAAGAATATTGAATGAATTACTGCAGAGACTGGCTATGGTGAGCATAAAGACAAGTGTCATTGGCATTTCGGAAGTCAGGGGCTTGTACAATGAGAACTTTTTATCACATCATCTCTATCAGTGTGCTGTGAGTGAGAGAATGTCTATACTCTGAAAAAGTAAGATCAAGATTTTCGGGTGGCAGAACTTTTAGAATAAGATTCAATCTGCCTCACAATTGAAGTGGAGGAAATGGAAAGGGAATTCGTATGTGTTTTGTGTGGTGAAGACAATCTATCATAACTTATTTCAGTGTGTTATTGAAATCTGTTTGGACTTGTGTTCGTGAGGCTTTAGGGTGGCCTCGGAGGCCAAATTCCATGTCGTACTTTGTGCAGGATTATTTCCGCCTCTTAAACGATGGACCGGAAATCAAGAAAAGACTTGGTCGGCAAGCCCTTGGTCATGATGTCAGTGAACTGCATGCTAGATGGGACATGGAGAGCATGCACATGGCCGAGAGAGATCTTTTCCCTGACGAAATGAATATCAATGTTAATGTGCTTCGTTCGTCGATGTTGAACAGGGTTGGCTAACATGTAGACTACATTGACATTGTTATAGTAGATAACAGTGGCAAACTGCAATGGCAAGTGAGTTCTTGGAGAAGCCAACATATCCAGCAATGTTTGCAACAGCATGAGAAACAACCCGATACTCAGCCTCAGCATTGGAGCGGGAGATAGTCATCTGGCTCTTGGAAGACCAAGAAATTAGATGATCCCCAAGGTAGACACAGAAGCCTGACGTAGATCGCTGAGTGTCAAGACATCTAGCCCAACCCGCATCAGAGTAAGCGGTGAGAGCCATGGTCAAGGATGTGTGAAGATGCAAACCATTGTCCAATGTGCCCTTGATGTACTACAAGATACACTTGATGAGCGCTAGATGAGGCTCGTGGAGATCAATCATGTGAAGACATGCCTGCTGAACATCATAAGAGATATCTGGCCTTGTAAGAGTCAGGTACTGTAGTGCACCTGCGAGACTCTGTACTTAGTGGCATCTGCAACCGAGCTGTTAGTAGAAGAAGACAACTTGGACTGAGTGTCAATAAGAGTGGTGGTAGAATGGCAATCACTCATGACAGCCTGCTGGAGAATATCAGACACATATTGTCTTTGAGAGAGAGAGAGAGAAATCTCATAAGTAGATCATGACATGGAGATGCTGAGGAAGTAGTGAAGGTCTCCAAGATCTGTCATGGAAAACTAGTTGTGCAGTCAATTGGTGAGTCAGGTGAGGAGCTCAGTAGAAGATGCCATGATGATGATATCATCAACATATAGTTAGTAATAGAAATGTTACCTCCTTCCCAGTGTGAAGAACAAACATGGATGTGTCAGAGGCGGAGATGAAGGCGATGAATCCCAATGATACAATGTGGGTGGTGAAGCACTAGTACCAGGCACAAGGATCCTGCTTGAGACCATAGAGGGATTTTGGCAGTCGATAGACGTGGTGTGGACATCTTGGATCCACAAAACTGGATGGTTGTTCGCAATAGACAATTTCATTAAGAGTGACACTAAGGAAGACATTTTTGGCATCTAGTTGATGACCAAGCCAGGAGCGAGAGACGACGATGATGAGGATGATTCGGATAGTGAACGGTTTGACAATCTGGCTGAATGTCTCATCATAGTTGATCCTCAGCTATTGGGAATAGCCATGGACAACCCAACAGGCCTTGTAGAGTGCCAAGAATCTTTGGAGTTGAACTTGTGCTTGAAGACACATTTGTCATACACGACATTGGCACTAGGAGGCTGAGGCATAAGGGTCCAGGTGCTATTATCAATGAGGGCCTTGTGCTCTTCTTCCATAGCATGTAACTAGTGCTCATCCTGCATGGCAAACCGATAAGATTTTAGCATAGGAGAGATGCCGACATTGAGGACAGAGAAGTCATATTTCTGAATAGGGACGATGATGCCATCCATGGCTTAGGCTCGCATTGGTTGCGGACCAAGAACAGTGCCCACTACTGAAGTTGATGCAGCCAGGACAGGTGTTGGGGCTGTAGGAGCAACCGCACCTAACATGGAGGCCACATGGGACCGCCTGTGCCTGTTGAGAAGGTAGGGTAGTCATAGGAACCAGTTGAGGCACAGGCAGACCAGGGAAGATATGGTTCGTCGAAGTTCTACAAACAATCCATGTCTCGGGCTAGAGGAGATGGTGACGAGATTGGTGTTGGAAAGGGGAACACATTTGTCTAACACAACATGACAAGAGACAATGGTGCAGTGGCTGCATGGATCGTAGCAGCGGTAGCTGCGAAGATTAGTGGGGTAGCTAAGAAAAATACAAGCAACATAACGTGGCTGAAGTTTGTGGGTTGTTGTGGAAAGTTAAGATAACAGAGGCAGCCAAAGACCCGAAGAACAGTATAGGAAGGATGGTAGTCGTGAAGAGTGAAATATGGTGTGGCAGAGCTTAGAGACTTACAAGGCCACCTATTTTAGAGATATGTGGCATCTTCTAGTGCTTTGACCCAAAAATGAGGTGGGAGCTACGCCTGAATTAGGAGGCTGCACACGGATGGCACGCTCAAACTTGCCGTTTTGCTGAGAAGTGTAGGGGCAGGAGTAGCAAAATGTCACCCCATGTCGAGTGAAAAGGGTGGTGGTCTTGTTGTTGACAAACTCTCTACTATTTTTGGTATGAATGGAGAGGATAGGAACACCAAATTGTGTGTTGACGAAGGTGAAAAATAACACTATGTAAGAAACCAACAAAGGTGACATGACATTAGTGATGACTGCTCATTATGTGCCACTAATGATCCATTAGTGATGGGTCCAGTGACGATGCGTCACTAATATTACCCTAGGCTGGGACCCATATCAAACCAGTCACTAATGATAGATCATTAGTGACGGATGAGGAAATCACCCGTCAATAATGACAACAGTGATGGGTCCGTTGATAAGCCATCACTAATGACATAGTCATTAATGACATAGTCATTAATGACATAGTCATTAGTGACGGGTAGCAACGACTAAGTCATTAGTGATAAGTGATAAAGGATATCCGTCACTAATAAATTAGTCATTAGGGACGAGTATAAAAAATGATTAAGTCATTAGTGGTGGGTATCATTTATCACCCGTCACAATGTTTATTTCATACCTGTGATAGGTCGCAAGGCATCTCAACTTGGGCCTAGGCTGCTGCGGCCTTTGAGCATGCCTAGAAGGGGGGCACCTGTGCGTCCACACGAGGCTAAAAAGGGCACAAGAGGGGTTAGGGTTTCCCTGCTCGACCATCGCCCCTGCCTCTCCTCGCCTCCTCTCATTTACACCAATCCACCGTGCTATGGGACCGTCTCTCCGTCGCCCTTGGCATCTCGCTTGCTCGATCGTCTACGCCGGCGTGCGCACCCAGTCGACTCCGCTGCCACGCGTGCCACCGCAAGGGAGCCCAAATCAGAGCTCGGCAGGTGCGTCCCCTTCCACGGCGTAGCCAGCCACCGATGGTAGCAAGGCCATCATCCTAGACGACAAGTTTTCCCTCGCAAAGGTGAGCGGCCAGAGTATTTCTTGCTTCTTGGAAGATGGTGAAAGCAAATGACGATTCTCATGCTGAGCAATTATGTGCTGAATCGCTCCTACTTTGCAGGTGTCCTTTTGTGTGATTAGGCTCTGTCTTGGGATCTCGCTCCTATTGTGAGTTCAGACTTCCTTTCAATCTTGATGTGTCAGTTTAAGAGATTCAGAATGCTCTGTCATGGATATTGTAATTGTGAGCTCACATGTTCTTGCATCTCAGGTATGGATTTGGGTCATATTTCAACCTTCTCCCTGGCTCCGAGTGGTCTGCTCTGCTAACCTGGAGATCAAGTCCACCCTTCTGGATGAAATCAAGCAAGCTCAGAAAGGTGATAAGGGCATGGCCTGAATTAGAGACAAGATGAAGGAAGGCAAGGCCACGTGATTTTCTGAAGATGCCCAGGGTGTTTTGTAGTTTGGGAACCAGCTAGTGGTTTCAAATGTCCAAGCATTGAGGAAGAAGATTCTTGATGAAGCTCATAACTCGTTGCTATCCATTCATCCGTTGAGCACAAAAATGTATGAAGACCTCAAGCCACGGTTTTGGTGGACTCGCATGAAGCGAGAAATCACTCGATATGTTGCTAAGTGTGATGTCTGCCGAAGAGTCAAGGACGAGCATCTCAAGCTGACCAGTACGCTCTAACCTTTGCCCATCCTCTCCTAGAAATGGGAGGAAATCGGCATAGATTTCATTACCGGTTTGCCAAAGACTTCTCAAGGGTATGACTCGATTTGGGTCATCATTGACCGGCTTAAAGTCAACACATTTCCTTTCGGTGAAGACTCGATACGGTGCCAAGGACTATGCCGAATTGTATCTCATCAGAATTGTTTTCCTTTATGGGATTTCGAAGAAGATCATTTCTAATTGAGTCACTCAGTTCACTTCCCATTTCTAGAGAAGTGCCACACCCAGTTTTAACGGCCAAAACTAAATATAGCCTATGTGTGCCTACGATGTTCAACACATATAAGGATGTTACAGGTGAAGTAACAATAGCAATACTTTTATTAAGTAAACAATAACTCTTCCAACGATTGACATATATTGTCTTCTATGAAGATATCTGCAGCGGAACAAAAGCACTGGTGTCCAACAACACTGCAGGCAACCGACCGGGAGACATGCGCCTAGAACGTCACAACCTCGTTTTGATAGTCTTTAATATCTTCACTCACTGAGCAGCAGCACACATATCGCATGGCATAGAGAAAATAGCAAGTGTGAGCACATGACGCGCTCAACAAGTGTGAGAAAGATAATGATTTGCAGGCTTATATCAAGAATAGGCTAACACATGGAATATTTGCGTAAATGCGAGTAATGAAAAGATATTTGGACTCAAAAAACATTAAACAATTATTAAGTGAATATAATCCATACAGTCCAACACCCAGTATATAAGGCTCCCCACCTTGCATATCATAGCCGCCTAGTACTCCCTGTACTATAACCAAAACCACAACCCACTAATCATGTGAGGACCAAGTCTCCCACAACCACGGGTACGGCTATTATAATAGTTTTTACACTCTACAGAGGTTGTCCAGCTTTCCCCACGAGTCAGTGAATTCTATGTTGCCGTGTTCGCAAAACACTTAACACACGCCAGTGTTATGCCACCAAAAAATCACTGAATGACATTTTCCACTAACTAGAACCTAATGCAGTATGCATCTGCCTACTAGGTTTCACCGCTAGGGTTTACGCGAGTATAACTCCTACCTAGAAGCCCCTTTTTGTCCTGACACAACACACACAGGATAGACTCTAACTAGAATATCACACCTTATCCATATCAGCCTCATGGTTGGTACGTTAATTCTTGAGTTATCGCTCCACGAACCGGTCCTTACTTAGGTTACTTGAGCAAACACTAAACCAACAACATAACCATGACAACCACCAAAACCACTTTGCTCAAGGCCTAATGTTCCATGTTGCTAGACCATTAACACATTGATGACCATTATTGCATAAGTTCATTAATCAAGTATATGACATTTCCCAACATTCCAAAAGCATAGCTAAACAAATCTACCTAAGAGACTCATATCAACTACTCCTTAGGCTTCAAGGAATGTAAAGGAAGAACTAGGTAAACTCTAACATAGGTGACTACTCATCCCATCAAGTTGACAGACATTGCATACAATTTTGTAAAACAAAACATTTAAAACATAAGTCCAAGATGATCAAGGACACTTGTCTTTACCCAATGCTGCTCAGTGTTGACGAAACCTTGGTCTTGAAGTCCCTTGAACTGCTCAAGAACGTTATCGATTAATCGCGAGAACTACCGACAAACAACACAAAGCAAACACTAAGAACAACATACCAAATATCATCAAAACACTTTAAAAATACTATGGTTGGATAGATATGATTTTAGAAATATTTAGACACAAGAATCGCCTAAATCAGAATTAAGATGAAAAGAGAACAGCTTTTGGGAGATGGATTAGACTGAAAAGAAAATGCTTATTTACTGGAACTATCTTCCTATGGGAAAAGACTTTATTGCACAATCACTGTGTTAGGCTTGATAACATCATAGCACAAGATTCAAGAAGTGTAGGGCAGACCAGACTTCGCTGATTAGGCTAAGGAGAATGATGTTGTGCTCACTTAGCATGCTATGCAAGTACCGTCATGAATTAAAGAAGGGATACGCTGAGATCTAGTCTCGACCACCCATGATCAAATGGCCGGGGTTACGATTCTATGTTAAAGATACTACCGGTGACTCTGTATAGCGGCGGTGGTTCAAGTTTCGTCGGAGATGGCAATCGGGTGCGTAGCCACTAACATTGATGTCGAGCTTCAAGGGTGTTTCAGTGAAACGAGGGAAGCATGGTGTAGAACGCAGAAAGACTAACTCAGCCGTATGGTTGGTTTTGGAAGGGGTCATCCAAGGTAGCGACAAAGACAGCGTTGACTGCTGCTAGGTTTGGTGGTGACCGCAAACAGACGCAACAACAAAGATGCTCGCATTCCAGGAGATTGGCTATGAAATTTGAGAAACCGTTTGAATAGAGACATTCATATTTCCTGGGAACACAATGGAGATGAGATGGGTGACGGCTGTGACATGCTGTGGTTTGCAATCGCATTCCAGTCGTGTCGCTGTATAAACGGGGATAGGCTCTTAGGGTCACATAGAAGACTCGATGGGACACGCCGTAACGTGGTTGGTGCATCCATACGGCTTTTAGATTGATGGGAAACGCGAATGCAAATCCGATGCGCGCACAAAACACATCCAGAAACTGGACAGGGCATGGTGATTAGACCTATGGTCGGCCGTGAACGTCGATGCCAATTGGCTACGACGCAACTGTCCACGACGGCGACAACCGTGGCGGTGTAGATCAGGCTTTGGCCAGGGCTCGGGCTTGACTAGGGACTTAGTATGATGGTAAAATAGTAGTAAGAGAGGAGAAGAAGGAGTCCTCACCTTGCTTCAATGGTTGAGGAAGAAGGATTCACGGAGAAGACAACATAGCGCATCACGGGCGGCGGCACACGGACAGGGCAACAGCGGCGTCTAGGGCTTGGGGGCATGGAATAGGGGTAGGAGAGAGCGTACAACTTCTATTTATAGGGATAGGGGCGGTTGATTGAGGTGGAGTCCAAGCCGGACACGAATCATATTCGAGTTCGAGTCAGTTAGAATTTCCTTTTTCGTAGCTCTCTATTTCAAGGACGATATCTCCACTGTCCGGACTCTAAATTGGACGTTTCTAGAGTCAAAATTGTATTACTCAAAAAGATCTACAAATTTGGTATTCATTGGGACTTCTAAAAATGTCACCTTAAGTTTCAAAAATGCACCACAAGATAAAATATTTAAACTCAGACTTATCTGCGCAGCACTGATTTTGGGGGCCATAACTCCCTGCTCTATTATCCAAAAGGGGACTTCCATAGATTCAAATCGAAGCTCTCGATGAGACCTACAACTTTGGTATTGTTAAGATTTTTGCATTTTAGACCGTTTTGGACAACGAAACGTCATGGGAAGTTGAGGCTGTCCAGGACTCTACGAAAATTTACAGATTTCACGGATCCTTTGTTTTGGGCCTTCTAGAAGACTTGTGTGCCGGCCAAGGGCTTGGGCTTGGGTATGATTGAGTCTAATGGCACCTTAGCCATATCTAGGGTTTTAGAAAAAAGAAACTTTTGCAAAGAAATTTTAATAGGGTTTGAATTTGAATTGAGCTTGGAGTGAATTTATGAGAAACGAAAAATGAGGTTGAACAAAAATAGGAGTAGATAAGAAATTTGAATTTGGATTTGGGTAGAATTTGAGAAAGAGGAGAGATTGAGTTTAAACAAGGATTTGGATAAGATTTGAATTGAATTAGAGAAGGATCAGGTATGATCAAGGATTGAATTGATGATGAATCCAAGAATTTTGAATTCCAACCGTTAAGACCTTTAACTTATTCACTATTGAGTTTTGTACAAACCTTTTCAAAACCTATTAAACTCAAAACACCAAAGAGAAAGAAAAAGAAAACGAACTCTAATGCATCTACTTAGCTCCTAACAAAACTCAGCATGCAATGCACACAAATAATAACCTATTTTGATTGATTGTTTATGAAAATAGATTTTAAACCTATTCTACTGGTGAAGCTATTCAATAATCTTGGAAAATTTTAGAAATATGATAAATCTGAAAATTAGGGTGTGACAAGAAGCCTTCATGAAGCCTTGTAAACCAAGCTCTTCTGCAACACTGCTTACCACCCTCAGACCGAAGGTCAAACAGACTGGGTAAATCAAATCCTAGAGGATATGTTGCGAGCTTGTGTTCTCACCTATGGAAAGAGGTGGGACATTTTCTTGCCATTTGTCGAGTTCTCCTACAACAACAGCTACCAAACGAACATTGAAATGTCGCCGTTTGAGGATCTTTATGGCCGAAGATGCTGAACGTCGTTGAATTGGTCCGAATATGGCAAACGGGCTTTTCTAGGCCCGGATTTGGTCAAAGAAGGTGAAGAGCATATTCTAGTTATTCAGAAGTGTCTTCTCACAGCACAATCACGGGAGGAAATTGGTATGAATTTTATTGTCGGTTTACCCCATACACAAGGGGGATATGATTCAATATGGGTTATAGTTGATCGATTGACTAAAGTCGCCCACTTTATCCTAGTTAAGACTGCATACAGTGGAGCCAGACTAGCAGAGTTGTATATGTCAAGAATAGTATATTTTCACGGAGTGCCAAAGAAGATTGTATCGGATAGAGGTACACAGTTTACATCCAAGTTTTGGCAAAAGCTACATGAGTCTATGGATACGAAGCTGAACTTCAGTTCCGCCTATCACCCTCAAACAGATGGTCAAACTGAGAGAGTCAATCAGATACAGGAGGATATGTTAAGTGCTTGTGCTCTAAAGTACGGTAAAAGTTGGGATAAGAGTCTGCCATATGCAAAGTTCTCATACAACAATAGTTATTAGGCCAGTCTTCAAATGTCTCCGTTTGAAGCACTGTATGGAAGAAAGTGTAGAACACCACTGTTCTAGAATGAGACCGAGGAAAGTCAAGTCTTTGGCCCAGAGGTTATACAAAATGCAGAGAAGCAAGTTCAGATAATTCGAGAGAATCTAAGGATTGCACAATCAAGGCAGAAAAGTTATGCTGATAACAGGCGAAGAGAATTGGTTTTTGAAATAGGAGATTTGGTCTATCTCAAGGTTTCACCACTTAGAGGTCTTCGAAGATTCAAAGTCAACGAAAGTTGTCACCAAGATTCATTGGACCTTTCAAAATAATAGATAAAAGAGGGGAAGTAGCTTATGAATGCCTAAAGAACAGTTGCCAATGGAAGAGCTAGATGTTCAGGAAGATCTCTCCTATATAAAGAACAGTTGCCAATGGAAGAGCTAGATGTTCAGAAAGTGACTAGAATGAGACCGAGGAAAGTCAAGTCTTTGGCCCAGAGGTTATACAAAATGCAGAGAAGCAAGTTCAGATAATTCGAGAGAATCTAAGGATTTCACAATCAAGGCAGAAAAGTTATGCTGATAACAGGCGAAGAGAATTGGTTTTTGAAATATGAGATTTGGTCTATCTCAAGGTTTCACCACTTAGAGGTCTTCGAAGATTCAAAGTCAACGAAAGTTGTCACCAAGATTCATTAGACCTTTCAAAATAATAGATAAAAGAGGGGAAGTAGCTTATGAGTGCCTAAAGAACAGTTGCCAATGGAAGAGCTAGATGTTTAGGAAGATCTCTCCTATATAAAGAACAGTTGCTAATGGAAGAGCTAGATGTTTAGAAAGTGACTAGAATGAGACCGAGGAAAGTCAAGTCTTTGGCCCAGAGGTTATACAAAATGCAGAGAAGCAAGTTCAGATAATTTGAGAGAATCTAAGGATTGCACAATCAAGGCAGAAAAGTTATGTTGATAACAGGCGAAGAGAATTGGTTTTTGAAATAGGAGATTTGGTCTATCTCAAGGTTTCACCACTTAGAGGTCTTCGAAGATTCAAAGTCAACGAAAGTTGTCACCAAGATTCATTGGACCTTTCAAAATAATAGAAATAGATAAAAGAGGGGAAGTAGCTTATGAGTGCCTAAAGAACAGTTGCCAATGGAAGAGCTAGATGTTCAGGAAGATCTCTCCTATATAAAGAACAGTTGCCAATGGAAGAGCTAGATGTTCAGAAAGTGACTAGAACCAAAATAATACCAATGTGTAAAGTGCAATGGAGTCACCACTCGAAAGATGAGGTGCCGTGGGAAAGAGAAGAAGACCTGAAGATAGAGTTTCCTCATCTTTTTTCCAATCTGTCCGAATCTTAAGGGCGAGATTCATTCCAAGGGGGTTGGTTTGTAACACCCTAATTTTCATTCTTGGAAATTCATAAAAATTTGCTAGATTTTACTTTGAGTTAAACAAATTTTTAAAAAGGTTAAGCCTGTTTTCTAAAAAGAAACTCTAATTTGACATAGGAAATATTTGAATAATGTGCATCCATGCTGTCCTTAGGCATGTAAGGTTTTTCTTTGTGTAGTGTAGTCCTTGTTTGAGTTGAATTTGCTTCAAATTCAAATTTCAAATGAATTTAGAAAGTTAAAACAAAAAGAAAAAGATTAAACCTTACCTCGGGCCGCCTCCTCCTCTTTCCGGCCCATCTCCCATGCCAGCCCGCTCGCTCCCGCTTCCCTGGGCCATGCCGCGCGGTCGAGTCAGCCCAGCCGCGTGCCCGCGCTCCGCCGAAGACGCCTACTCGGTCTTCACCATCGTCGTCTCCCACTGACCAGTGGGGCCCGCTTGTCAGAATCTTCATCTCCGAGTCGAAGAAGCCACCGCGTCCGAGTCTGAGTTCGCCGCCAATATCGAGTCCCAGGCCTTCCCGTGTCCTCCTGAGGCCCTATAAATATAGGCCACCTCTCCCCGAGCAGATCCAATCCGAGAAGTCACCGAGATCATCTTGAACCTATGTTTTTAAATGTTTTGTTTTACAAAATTGCATGCAGTGTCTATCAATATGATGGGTAGTCACTTATGTTAGTGTTTTCCCTATATTTTCCCTTATCATCTCTTGGAACCTAGATGGTTATGGTTAGGTATTTTTGTTGGGTAGATTGCTTAGCCATGCTTTTGGGATACTGGGAAGTGTCATAATCTTGACTAATGAACATATGCGACAATGGTGGTTAACTTGTTAATGGTGTAGCAACATAGAACCTTAGGCATTAAGCAAAGTGGTTTTGATGGTTGTCATGGTTATGATGTTGGTTTAGTGTTTGCTCAAGTAACCTAAGTAAGGACCTGTTCGTGGAGCGACAACCCAAGAAGTAATGTACCAACCACGAGGCTCATATGGGTAAGGCGTGACATACTAGTTAGAGTCTATCCAGTGTATGTTGTGTTAGCACAAAATGGGGCTTCTAGGTAGGAGTTTAACTTGCGTAAATTCTGGCGGTGAAACCTAGTGGGCAGACGATACTGGATTAGTCACTGGTTAGTGGAAAATGCCATTCAGTGATTTTTTGGCAGCACACCACTGTTGTATGTTAAGTGTTTCGTAAACACAGCAACATGGAATTCACTGACTCATGGGGAAAGCTGGACAACCTCTGTAGAGTGTAAAACAGTTATAACAGTCGTGCTAACAGTTATGAGAGACTTAGATCCTCACATGATTAGTGGGTTGTGGTTACGGGTTTGGTCATGGTTTTGGTTACAGTACAGGGAGTACTAAACAGTTGTGGTATGCAAGGTGGGGAGCCTTGTATGTTGGGTGATGGACTATTTGGGTTACATTTACTTTTTTAATATTTTTTGAGTTCAAATATGTTTTCATTACTCGCATTTACGTAAATAAACCATGAGTTAGCCTATTCTTGATATAAGCCTGCATATCATTACTTTCTCATACTTGCTGAGTACTCTATGTGCTTAACATTACTATCTCCTACAAAATATATGCTGCTCAGTGGAAGACTTTGGAGATTTCCAAGATGACGACCTAGCGTTCTAGGAGCGTGTCTTTCGGTCGGTGCCTGTGGAGTGCTTGGCCGCCGATGTTTTTGTCCCGTTGCTGTCGTTTAGATGCTGTCGTTTAGCTTTTGAAGTTGTTTAGTTGAAATCTTTATTGTAAGAAGTGAACGATTATAAGTGAAAGTATTGATTTTGTTAATTCACCTATGATGTACTTATGTGTGTTAAACTTCCTAGGCACACATAATCCACAGTTGTTTTTATCTGTTAAAATTGGGTGTGACACCCTACTTCTGTGAATTCTATGCGGGTAGCATCAGGTAGCCAGCAGAGCAGCAAGGCAAGTATCTAAGCATATTGAACCCTTGTGTTGAATTAAATGAAGTCAAATTTTATAAATTATGCTTATGTATGTTTGCATGAGTAGCGAGTCGATGTCAGGCAAAAATGGGTAGAACCTATGTTGTATTGCATATCCTCTACCTTGAATTGTTGATTATCCTCACCCTTGTCACCTCAATAATATTATTGATGTCTAGCCTAAGAGTTGTTTGATATGCTTAGCAATGCATAGGTCCTCGGTAGAAGTTGAGCAATGGTGATGCCGTTGTTCGTGAGCTTAGGGCTTACTTAATGTTTCACACTATTGATTATGTTGTTGAGATGGTTAAGATGTGAGAATGAGACGAGATGTTGGCGGTGTTAGGGGTATCATCTGTCGTGGAGGAGATTCCCGGGGTAGTTCATGGAGGGAGTCCGGATATTGTAGATCGTCTTGCATTGGTTAAGCACCGACCGTTGGCCGCCCTTGGCTTTAGCACTTACCGTACTCACTACATGCCTATCTAACTGTAAGGTAAGCCAAATACCTCTGTAGCTGTGATCATTTGGGTATGAATATCGATGGTGTGAGCGAGCAGGCTTGTAGAGGTATATAATTTGCTCCGGGAGTAGTTCTGGATACCTTCGCGCCAAGCAATGCATGTATCAAATAGTTGGGGCTTATTGGGAAAGGTTGTCACGAGTACCCCTTATATGGACCTTTGTGGTCATGCAAGCTAAATGGTCCTCATGTCGTGTGGGTAAAGGAGTACCCCCATGTAGGGTGTAAAAAAAGTTTGAATTTCCACACTCTCGGTCACAAGTGTGTCTTCTATCCATGCGCACCAACGTAGAGTCACGAGTTGTGGTTTGTGGTTGGATATGTTGGTCATGGGGAAGATGGTTTGTGTTACATACATGTTCATGATGATTCCAGTTACATTTATGTGTAGTTGGTCATTGCAAGGTATAATGGTATTATTGTTAGTTAAGTTTAGGTGATCACACATATGTTTAGGTTGCTTAAGCATACTAATGTACTTAACCTTGAGATTCTTTTTCTTGCTCACAGCTCAACGCATAATTTTTGGAGTTGAGCTATTTATATGTGCTCTTTATAGATTAAGTCTTGCGAGTACCTTCATACTTGGCATCTTACATGTTTTGTAGGTGAGGAGGAAGCAGTGTTTGGTTACTTCACGCTTACCGAGGGTGGTGACGGGTCTGAGTAGTGCATCCTACTCAGTTGACGTACTTTTGTGATGGAGCCTAAGGGTATATGGCTCCATCCTCCTTTTGTCGTTTATAGCATTAGCTTCCGCTGCGTAGTTTCTTTTGTTGATTAGGAGTTGAGCAGGTTTTAGTCTCCTCCTAGCTCTCTTTTGCTGTAAATTATAATAACTTGGTAGTACTTAAGAACTTGTAATATAATGTTAATTACTTGTTCTTTCTTAAGCTGTGTTGTGATGCTATCTGTTGTAAAGGCATGTGTTCCGATCTTAAGCACAAAACACAAGTTAGGACTATCGGGATGATATTCTAGTTAATTATTGATGTTGTGATTATGAATAATAATCCTCCTAGTGATTAATTAGAATATTATTTGGATGGTTCCCCCACATATACTCTCAGTCACCCATTGTTGCAACATTATTTTAATGATGCAGGAAAAGGTGGCAGCCATGATCTACATGAAGTCCATCTTATCTCGGAGACTATATAGGAAGCAGATGTTGACGACATGTCCAGTTCTCTTTTTTGCTAATACAAGAAAAAATTGTCTTATTTTCATTAATAGTTTTGAGGAACTTAGTTCCTCTTAGATAGCTTAAGTTGTTGTGCCACTTTTTGAGTATATGTAACTAATGCATATTTGCTTGTAACCCATTTTATTTTTATTTTTTATTTTTCAAAAACATATCAGTCACGGGTCTAGACCCGACCCGTCACTAATGTATAGTCATTAGTGATGGGTCGGGATCCAGACCCATCATCGAGGATTTTACCCGTCAGCAATGAGTATTATCACCCATCACTAAAAGTTATTCTGACGTAGTGTGATTCTAGTTTCGTAAATACATGGGAGTTGGAGTTCGACTTCGGTGCGGGTGTCCAACTTGTCAAACTCAAGAATATATGATTGGGGGATTCTTTTAATATATACACACATATATACATATACATATACATATACATATACATATATATATACATATACATATACATATACATATACATATACATATACATATACATATACATATACATATACATATACATATACATATACATATACATATACATATACATATACATATACATATACATATACATATACATATACATATACATATACATATACATATACATATACATACATAGAGATACTCAGAAAGTATATACATAAAAGATATGTATAACATAGAGATCTACCTCTTCTTTAATACACTAGAAGGGGAAATAAAATTATAGTTCTGACTTACAATCAGATCCACTAAATTCGTCAAGGCTAAAAAGTAAAAAGTAAATAGAAAAGAATATAGGTTGAAATGGGGCCGCCATTTGCTGGCCCATCCAGCCAAGTCCAAGATCCAACTTAAATTGTCGGTGCCCTAACTCCTCCAAACCCACACGCACCCATGCATAGTGCAGGGGTGGCGGCGGCGGCATCGGTCACTGGCAACTGCTACATCGACCTGCTCATCTGCTTCGTGGCACACAACATGGGCACACTGCTTGACAGCTCCATCACCTTGCACCTCCACCCCATAGTGCTCCAATACATCGCCTCCCAGATCAAGGCGATGTGGGAGCTCAAGGTCGTGAGAGTCGGCGTGCCACATGACCATCTCCATCATCGGCCACCTCCCTCGTCTCTCGTTCTCTCCTCCATCTTAGACTCACTAGAGAAGAGTCCAGTGTGCGTTGCACCATGTCTAGTGCGTGTTGACATGAATCCATGGCAAAAAAAAAAATTCAGACTCGTGAGTCCTGGTAACACTGGTGAAGAGGAAAAGTCCAATAAAAGTGGGAGAAATCATCAAAAAATAAAGAGGTAATATTGATAACCGCACATGCTGACAACCTGAGAAGTCCACAAGTCATAGTGAACTAAGGCAAAGAAAGCCCTAGAGACAGGGTTGGAGGCACTAAATGCCATTCGAACATGTTTGCCTAGCTGACACGCATGGCACATGTGCTTATTGGGCCTTATTGTTCGTGGATGACCGAAGACACTGCTGAACCGAGATGGTGGTATCACGACCAGGATGACCAAGGCGGTGATGCCACATGTCGAAAGAAATCACGGACGACATCAAGGCAGATGCAGTGTAAGGTGCAGCAATGGAGGAGAAGGTGTTAAGTTCACCCCACTATTGCAGCGACATATTACACCCTTCGTTCATAGGTCCTTCATAGAAAAGTCAAAATGGTCAAATTCTATAGCTCAAGAATCATCACAAGTAAATTTGCAAACAGGCAAAAGATTGCGAACCAAGTAAGGGACATGAAGGATATTATTTAGATGAAAAGATGTCCCTGATAGTGTATGTAGGATTGATTATACTCTAATAAGGCAATCAGTAGGCTGAATGATCTTATCCCTATAGAGACCTAGGCAATTCTTCAAAGTTGATCCTAACAAACGATAGGAATAAATTTAGAAGTCTACGATATATACTTCATTTTTATTGAATTTGAAAATTGAACCAGAAAATTTAGGTATATACAAAACTTAATTTTGGTATATAACAAGTTCAAATTTAAATAAATATGTATTAGGATTTTAGGTCAACAAAGTGTTAATAAATATAGATAGTACAAACTAAATCGAAATCACTTGAGTAGTGTAGCGGTTTGTTCGGTCTTACTTGGTGCAGGTCGTGGGTTCAAGTCTCTCTGCACGCGTGTGAAACTAAAACAAATTTTTTGCACCTTGCGGCGCCAACAGTGAAAGGGGTTTCACTGTCGGTAGACATATTGGGCCGGCAATGAAACTACTTTCACTGTCGGTGGATTTATTGAGCTGGCAATGAAAGTACTTTCACTACTGATGGTCCTCTTGAGCCGGCAGTGAAAGCCCTCCCCGATAAAATTGCTCGATGCCCACGCCCTCTGATTAGAAAATTTTTCCCCTTCCCTAATGTGCCCTCTAATGAAATGGCTCCCGACGCCGAGGAGCCCACGCCGCTGAAGGACCACGAGCCCGAGCCCACTGTCCCTGTCCTCCTCAACGCTGTCACTGTCCACCTCCCCGATGTCATTCCCGTCCTCCTCGATGTTGTCCTCCTCCTCCTTGGCCCATGCTCCTCCCCACTTTGGTCGCCTCCTCCTCGATCGACGCTCATCCTCGGCCCGTGCTCCTCCATGACTCCAGCCACCTCCTCCCCGACGATGACCGCCGAAGCCGTGTTGCACCATGTCTAGTGCGTGTTGACACGAATCCATGGCAAAAAAAATTCAGACTCGTGAGTCTTGGTAACACTGGTGAAGAGAAAAGGTCCAATAAAAGTGAGAGAAATCATCAAAAATAACGAGCTAATATTGATAACCGGACACGCTGACAACCTGAGAAGTCCACAAGTCATAGTGAACTAAGGCAAAGGGAGCCCTAGAGACGGAGTTGGAGGCACTAAATGCCATCCGAATGTGTTTGCCTAGCTGACACGCATGGCACATGTGCTTATTGGGCCTTATTGTCCGTGGATGACCGAAGACACTGCTGAAGCGAGATGGTGGCATCACGACTAGGATGACCAAGGCGGTGATGCCACATGTTGAAAAAAAATCATAGACGACATCAAGGCAGATGTAGTGGAAGGTGCACCAATGGAGGAGAAGGTGTAAAGTTCACCCCACTATTGCAACGACATATTGCACCCTTCATTAGTAGGTCCTTCATAGAAAAGTCAAAATGGTCAAATTCTATAGCTCAAGAATTATCACAAGTAAATTTGCAAATAGGCAAAAGATTGCGAACCAAGTAAGGGACATGAAGGATATTATTTAGATGAAAAGATGTCTCTGACAGTGTTTGTAGGATCGATTATACTCTAATAAGGCAATCAGTGGGGTGAATGATCTTATACCTATAAAGACCTAGGCAAATCTTCAAAGTTGATCCTAATGAACCATAGGAATAAATTTAGAAGTCTACAATATATACTTAGTTTTTATTGAATTAGAAAATTGAACCAGGAAATTTAGGTTTATACAAAAGTTAATTTTGGTCTATAACAAGTTCAAATTTAAATAAATATGTATTAGAATTTTAGGTCAATAGAGTGTTAATAAATATAGATAGTACAAACTAAATCAAAATCACTTGAGTAGTGTAGCGGTTTGTTCAGTCTTACTTGGTGCAGGTCGTGGGTTCGAGTCTCTGTGCATGCGTGCGAAACTAAAACAAATTTTTTGCACCTTACGGCAACATCAATGAAAGAGGTTTCACTGTCGGTGGGCATATTAGGCCGGCAATGAAACTACTTTCACTGCCGGTGGATTTATTTAGTCAACAGTGAAAGTACTTTCACTGCTGGTGGTCCTCTTGAGCTGGCAGTGAAAGCCCTCCCTGATAAAATGGCTCGACGCCCGCACCCTCTGATACTTAGAAAAATTCTCCCCTTCCCTCATGTGCCCTCCGATGAAATGGCTCCCGACGTCGAGGAGCCCACGCCGCCGGAGGACCACAAGCCCGAGCTCACTGTCCATGTCCTCCTCGACGTCGTCGCCGTCCTCCTCGATGTTGTTGTCCTCCTCCCTGGACCACGCTCCTCCCCACTTCGGTTGCCTCCTCCCTGGTCCGCGCTCATCCTCGGCATGTGCTCCTCCACGACTCCAGCCGCCTCCTCCCCGATGACGACCGCCGAAGCCGTGGTGAGTAGCCATCCCCCTCCCAGCTGAGCTATCATAGCTGGTGCTCTGGTCGAGCCATGTGATTCCCCTCCCTTCTTCTCTGTGTGATGTCGGCCATCGTGCCACTTTGATGCCCAGCCATCGTGTTGTTGTCATGTTATGCCTAAATTTACTCATCTTTTGCTTAAATTGATGAATATCTGTCACTTTGTTCCTAGCGAGCTAGAAGGGCTTGATTATACGAACTTGAATAGAATGGAGACTGAGCCAGCAAAACTAAATTATAGTGGCTTCCTTGCAAAAATTTGACGGCCTTATGCGCTTACATTGGCTCCTTTTTTCTAGTAAGTTGTGGATATTCTTCTCTAGTTTATTGCTTTGTATGTATTATTTGTTTCGAAATGCAATGAGAATGGCATGTAGATATAGAATTACTGATATGGAGTTGTGCTAGGCAACCTAATTATTCCTTTGGAAAGATTTATTTGTTTTCTGCATTTCAAGCAGTTGGAGCTTGACTTTTTTAGTTAAGCTCAAATGTTATTGTTTGGTGGACGCTGTGACATGGTATGTTGTTCAGCACTGGCATAGTTCAACTCCTGTTATGTGTTGTATTAAAAATTACACTATTTTCATACTTATTTTACTTTTTTTTTGTAAATGATGAAATTAGAGAACTATTTACCATACATATGACTGCAAAGCTCGACTGGGATGGTTATTACACATGCACCTTGCACATCTTTTCACTATCCCAGTCGAGCTTGTAGTTATATAATTATCTCTATAATCTGATGTGCATCAATCAAATAATAGACTCTTTGTTGGATAGTGATTGCATATGATGCTGGTGCCTGATTTTTGTTTTATTTCTTGCTTTTCTTCTTATACACCCTAATGTATAAATACTAATGCTATGCTTATTTTAGTACTGATCAATATAACATCATGATGAGTTTGTATGAAAAGCACTGTCAAGTATATCATTTATGCCTATTATCTGAAATTTAGGACCGCTATGATATGATATGTTGTCTATCGTGACCGGCAAAATGGAGTGTTCTCCATTTGGGAGGAATGCCACACAGAAGTCAATGGATTCAAAGAAGCATGTTACAAAGGATACAAGTCCAAACATGAAGTTGTTGCGGCATACAACAGTCACATCATCCAAGCCGAACTAAAATTGGCTAACTTCGAAAATAAGAAGAAGTGTGATTTCACATATAGAGATGTCATAATCCTAGTTCTAGTTGTAATCATCATTATTTTGCTATGTAAGATGTGACTTATAAGATCAATGTGTCCATTGTCAGTACCTTTATGCCTATTTTGCTACGTTAGATGTGACTTTTTGTTAAATGTGGTTCTAACATACGCAATTACAATATTATATATGTATGCATTCTATATATCGACTCCTTCATAGTTATCTCACTCTTTCGATAGCCTCTCTCCCTCCCTCATCGGCTTTATCTTTATCTCCCTCCTTTCTCAGCTCTCTATATGTAGACTACTCAACCACTCGTCGTCATCGTATGTAGAACTTTCAGGAAGGAATGGCACCACCAACCACCGATCCGGCCCAGGTATCAGGAGGAGATGTAGTGCCACCGCCAAACATTGAAGAAGGTAGCCCCAGCCACTACCTCAACTTGGAACCAACAGATGCCTGTGGAGGTGATGAGATAATTCATAAGTAGATGAATGTATCTATTCTACATATTATCGTATAAGTTCCCAATACTTTTTTCGCTTATGTGCAGATGTTTGATGCTCCGGAGGGTCATGACAATGAGCAATCCCAGGAGCGGCATGGTGTCTAAGATCCCTCGAAGATGCCTATAGGATGATTTGTGATCACAGAGGTCTCACCAGCAGAGGAGCCAACTGCACCTGAGAGAGTTCTGGGGCCATACAAGTTAGCCTGTGGTATTACCATTAAGGATCACATGCCCATCACCTACAAATTGTGGGCAGGCGAACGAGGTGATCCGCATGTGGTTCCTGATTCGATCAAAAACGATATCTTGTGGCCCAAGATATTAGAGAAGTTTGACTTCCCTGAAGGGACAGATATAGAAGTAGTTAAGCGTAAGATGCAAATGATCATGGGCATTTCATTTAAGAACTGGAAGGGCACACTGAATAGAACATATGTGAAGAAAGGTACAATACCAGATTTTTTCAAGTGGCCATAACTGGAAGATCATTGGTAAGCCTTTGTGGAGTACAAGTGGTCAGAAGAAGCACAGAGGTTGAGTGTGGTGAACAAAGCGAACTCAAAGAAGAACCTCTACCCCGACAAAGTCAGCAGTCTTGGGTACGTGAGGAAAGAACTGCAGAGGCAATAACAGCTAGATCAACTGCGATAGAGAGGTGTCACGCCTAAGACGGAGGGCTGGAGCGATCGATCAACGCGCTTCCTTCTTGGGAGGGGTGCTTCTTACTCGTATGATGGAAGCTTATGTTTTACGACCTCCAAAGACCAGGAAGTGACGCAAACTCTTGAAAAAAAGCTTGCGGAAGCCCATGAGCAATCTGCATAAAGCTCTTTCAAGCCAGACAGGGATAGGGACGAGCTCACCTTAGCCCTAGGAAACAAGGAGCACGGTGGTTGCACACGAGGCGTTGGGGTGATGTGTTAGAAATATGGATTTCCAGGTGACGTCGACAGTTACAAGAGTCAAAAGAGATCCCAAGCAAAGCGAGATGCAGAACGAGAGGCAGAACAAGCTAGAATGATGCAAATGCTTGAACAAGCACTACAACGTGTGAGGGAATATACAGACGAAAAGATAGACAAGCGGTAAAACAAGCCCTCGTGCGTGAACGGACTGCCATTGTGAGCGATCAGGAATGGCCCAGGGCGTCTTCTAATGTTGCGCACTCCAGCCCCAGTGCTCGTCAGAGTAACTGTGCATCCACAAGAGTTCCGAGAGCTGACCCTATCACTTATCCCGTGGACCTCATAACAGCACAGACACCATGTGAACTGCACATTGGTGCTAGGAACATTACCATCAAGGTGAATTCCGGCGTGGCTTATCCCCACGGCTCCCATGAACATTTGCACGGATGTTTGATACCAAAGGGCTACGCCGTGGTTGAAGTAAACGAGGCAGTTGACTAGTACCGTTATGTTGAGATGGACTACCCCGTAGAGGAGGGGGCGAATACTGTAGGAGAGAACGAGCACACATTCATCGTGTGGGAGAAGACCTACATAATGTTTCCACTAGGGATAGCTACCGAAAATCTCTATTCTCTACTACGCCCCGGGCCGCTGTCGCCTCAAAGACCTCCCTCTCCTCAGCCATCTCCCAAAAGAAGTTCACCTCCTCAGCCATCACCTCAAAGAAATCCACCGCTCAAGAAGCCAGAACCATCAACAAGGTAGCCATCAGCTCGGAAAATAAGATCAGGTTTTGCAACATCCAAGCAGACAACATCATCTAAGAAGTCGGTGGCATCTAAGAAGTTGGCAGAACCCAAGGATATCTATTCACTCACTGCTGAGGAAACCAAAAAGCTTGTAGACGCTAGTGTCACAACTCATTTACATCCTCCGTCACCTCCACCAAAGCCTGTTGTGCCTGAAGATACTATGAATTTTTTCATAAATATTGCCAAATCTAAACAGATGGGGGTAGCTTCAAGTAAGCCACCGAGTGACTACGAACGTATAGGCCAAGAGCAAATCAGGTCCAATCATTCAGGATGCTCTAAGGATTGGGGATTTCCTGGCTACTTCTAAACTATCAGCAGAAGAACTAGCACGGCTTACTGTGGAAGCGGATATTGCAAAGTTGGATGTTACTGGCCATTTGAGTTGACCAAACCTTTGGTCAAACCAGATATAGAAAGAAACTCATAAATAGGCGACACCTTGTAGGCCCCGCCTGTAAGTAATAAAATATCGAGATCTTACTCAGGTGAGTCCACCCAAAAGTTGTTGTCCACTGTTCGTACGATACCTTTTGGGCCAACACTATCTAGAGGGAGCACCGGATGTATTTTTAGGGTTCATTCGATGCGAGATATTTTAATCATAGCAGTGATGAGTGCGTGGTTAGGCTCCCAACATCCAAACAGGAATAACCATAAAGAAAAGGACCAATCAATAAGCTAACCACCTCTCTTTGCTTGGTCCAAATCTTGCATCCATTGAATCAAATCAACCCAATAAAAAACTCCTTTAGTGTAGGAGGCTATGCTATAGGTAAGAGTTAGGCACGAGCTTTAAATTAAAAAAGTGAACTAATGACGGGAAGCAATTAACAAACGGAGGGAACACACTAGTGCGGCCGATTAAATACCCAAAAGTTGTCGTCCGAACAATAGTTGCCACATGTCGCCCGCGCCCGCACCACATGTGGCAACCACCATTTGGGTATTTAATCGGTCGCGCTGGAGTGCTCCCTCCTTAATTGTTTCCGATCATTTGTTAATCTCGTCCTAGATTTGTTCTAAAAAAGTTCACTTTTTTTAATCAAAACTCTTATCTATAGCATAACCTCTTATGCTAATGGAGTTTTTTATTAGGTTAATTTGATTCGATGGATGTAAGACTTAGGTGGTTAGTTTATTGTTTGGTCCTTTTCTTTAAGTTATTCATGTCTGGTTGTTGGGAGTCTAATCACGTACTCACCATTGCTGTGATTGAGTCATCCTGCATCGAATGGATCCCAAAAATGCATCTGGCATGCTCCCTCTGGACGGTGTCAACCTAAGAGATGTCATCCAAACAGTGGACGTCACCTCTTAGATGGGCCAGCCTGAGTAAGATCTCGTTCATTCAGCAAGCGAGAGCATGATCTCGCCTGTTGAACGGGCGACATGTTGCAGCCACCAGATTTTTCTATTACTTACAGGGGGGTCTATAAGGTGTCACCTATTCATAGAGCGAGATCTTGATCTTGCCAAATGAACATACGACAATAGCCTATTGTTTCAATTTTTTGAAATTGCTATGTATTTTTTTTAAATATTAAAAAATAAAAATAAAAAATTATATGCTCTCGTCACGTCGTTGAAACCAAATAAAAATAATAAAGTTATTTTTTAAAAATATTAAATTATATGCTCGTGTCGGTCATCTGGTTGATTGCCTGCGCGCTGTCGTGGCTGCTCAACACGTTTGTGTTCGCGAAGGTGAGCCGCTGTGTGAACGGTGAGCGGTGGCGCAGCCGAAGATTTGACGCAATCCTAGACGGATCGGTGAATCAGATGGCAGCGCAGATGAACAGTTTGGGAGAGATGGAGCTGACGGTCGGGGTCCACCTCTCGGTGAGGTAGGAAAGGGAGCTATTGGAATATAGGGATTGGAGTATAGAGAGTTTGCTAGAGAGGGTAACAATATAGTAGTGAAATATATTGGAAAGGCTCCTTATACGGGGATATATGGAGTGGGTTTTAAAGAGTCTTTTGGAGATGCTGTTAATGATGATGTTTGGATAAATTAAGATTGTTTGGTGTGATTAGGAAGACTTAGGGGACGAGAAAAAAAATTGGGAGCCATACTACAAGGAGATTGTAGGAGGAATAATGTTTTTAGCATACGAACAAGCCAGACAAGCAGATTTGTTCTTTACAACCAGAAAAAAAAAAACTCCTGACCTGACATACAGGATGGGGCATAAGGAATTACTTGCTTCAGGAAGTCTCAACGCATTTTTTCCCCCTCCACTTAGTTAGATGGATGACCAGTGCTGGGCTGATATGGAAATGTACTTTTATTATTTTGTACTCCTTGTATGTTTACATCGTTACTATTTTTTTACATAAACACAGGTGGTTGCCTGGTTAGCAATATTGTTCATACTCACTTGATTCTAAATATACGTTATTTTAAATTTGTACATAAAATTTAAAAAAATAGATCAAATAATCTTATTACTTCATTTATACTATATTAGAAAGATGATCATTTGCTAAGAAGAGTTGTTGAATTTATTTAGCAGGAGCAAAAATGAATGAATTTTTTTTAAAAGTGCATAGAAAGTTCACTGATGACATGCATTAAGGAAAGAGGGAGGAAAGCTAAAACGGCATACATTTAGAACTAGGCAAACAAGCTGTAGGACAAAATATTTCATTGGATTATTGAGGAATTTCATTGGTTTTCTTGTGCATAAATACAAACATTTTTTTGAAGGCTTCCAAAATCCAAACACGCTCCGGGAGGAGCGATAGACCCCGCCATCCAACCAACCCCTGGCCGTCGGATCTCGGCCCTCCACGAGAAGAACCCCGCGCGCAGCATATTCCCACGGTCAGGATGGCTCCCCCACCACCAGAAGGCGACCGACAACCTTTCCTAGTCTCCTCCCCGAAGAAAAAACAAAAAAGCTAGGGTTTTGATCCCAGCCGCACGCCGCCTCCCCTCCTCCCTCCCTCCCTCCGCGGAACCGCCTCGCCTCCTCCCTCGCGGCATCCGGCGGAGGCTCGAGGAGACCAAGGCCGGGAGCGCCTGAAGCATCCTATCCACCCGAGCGCCGACCTCCCCCCCCCCCCCCCCCGGAGCGCCCCAAGAGTAAGTTCCCCGGCCCCGTGCTCTTCTTTTATCTCTTGCCCGATCTGATATGGCCGGCGGTGGTTAGTACGGCTGACGATGGGGCCGACGTGGGATTGAGGGGGGATTTAGGGCACAGCGGTCCTTGTAAGATTCTTCGGCAGCTTGTGTAACCCGGCCAGGCGGCCACGCCACGCGCGTCGATTGCGCTCTTGCCGTCGTGGGTTTGGCTGTAGATGGAGGAATAGGGAATGTTTGTTTTGATGTAGATTTCAGTGTAGACTGCGGTGACATGGATAGGTGTGGAGATGCTAGTTCCTTCGTCGGATTGGCCTGGTGTGAGGAACCGGCTCTTACATGTTCGTTAGGGCATTTGGTTTTGGGGAGTTACATCACTCCATTGGTGGGTTCGTTTTCGGTACCTCATCAGGATTCCCAAATAGGGGTCCTGAAAAGGAGGATAAGAGCTGTTTGGTTCGCTAGCCATGATCTTTCGAACATCTTTCTTAGAACCCCTGCCGCTCTTAAGTTGTTTTTTTTTTCTAAGCTGTGGTGCATAGAAACTGTATTGGTTTTTTATTTATAAATATGAACTGCATTAAGTTGTATAGTTAGATTAGCTGGTACCCTGATATTCCAGCTAGGAGCAGTTAGATACGAAGTAGTTGATTGTTGGTCTCAGTTCTCAAGTCTGTAGAATTCGTAAGCTGTGTCATTGAACTCTTTAGTACAACCCCTTTAGTATCCATTGTGAGCTATCTAGTTTCTTTGTTCCTGCTGCATTAGTTGTTTTTAAAATTTTTTTTATACCAATATCAATGCACAGTGGACTAGGTTGATATTTTTATTTCATTGGACTTAGTATCTTTAAAGATACATCTTCAGATCCAACTTACATGTTTGTGTATTTTCTCGCGAGTTTAGATTTTGGAGCTATGATCATCTCCCCATCTGCCATGTCTAAAAATTATCATCTTTACTGCAGGTTTCCATTGTATTGTTGGAGTTTGCCAATTAGTTTTTGACTGCGACAACTTCAGATATGTCATATTATTCCAGAAGGGGTGGGGATAGGGGTAGCGGCCGTATTCAAGGAAGTGGTGGGCGAGGTGGACACGCCCCGCGTGGAAGATCAGGACTGCTTTCTCGAGGAGGACCTCTTGGGGTTAACTCCCGACAATCTGCACGAACCATTGCTAAGGCAAGACCAAAACTGTCACTATGTTTTTGTTCATGGTCAGATTCCTGAATAAAGTAGAAACTGAATGAAGAGAGCATCTCTAAGCTTTCATTATGTGGAGGGACAGGAGTAACTGTGATGTCTCACTAATGGAACCTTTGTGGGTTAGAGCATCATTTTCTGTTTGGAGGCCTGGAGGGGCAGATGCAACTTCGGTATCTATCTCTAATGAAAACTTTGTCGGTAGAGCATCTCTAAGCTTTCATTTATGGAGGGGCATAAATAACTGGTGGTCATCTCTAATGGAAACATTGTTGGACACCAGCTTTTCTTCAAAGATATGGAAGGAAATTATTGGAACAGGAAGCTTGTGGAGTTTTTGCAATTTGATGTGTATAAATTATGGGGCACTGAATGAAAGAGTCCATCAATCCTCTTGCTATATATGAAACTTCAATGTGCCCCTCATTTGACAGTTCTGGATTGTGTTCCACACTTCCACTGAAGTTCTTCTAGGCTACCTCCAGAGCAAGTGCTTTAGCCATTTGTCTCCTGGGCTTGTGATATTGGTGGAGCTCTTTCCCTCAGCCGTTAACTTAGTGCAGTACATAGTTTAGCTGTTTCTCGGTTAAATATTGCTACTCCACCATAAAGATCGATAATAAATCAATATGGTTCCTGATAGTTGGCATGATTATATAAAACAGTTTGAGGTGGTATTCTTTTATGATGACATTCTCCCTCACATGCTGGATGTTTGGCATTTTTCAGTCATTTAGCAGAACTAAAGACATGACCTGGAGACCTGATCTATTTAGTGACAGTATGGCGGCTAGTGGAATAGAAACTGGTACAAAATTGTACATTTCAAACTTGGACTATAGGGTTTCCAATGAGGATATAAAGGTTTGCTGAAACAACTAGATAGTTCAGATTTATACTTTTACATTTAATTTCTTTATACAAAACTTACAAACTAAATTTATGTTTTTATTTTCTTGTAGGAGCTGTTTTCTGAAGTTGGTCATTTGAAACGCTTTGCTGTTCACTATGATGGTTATGGCCGCCCAAATGTTCGTATTTCTAGTATTCCATCTTTACACAATGTGCATATTTATGAGATCTTTTAAGAAACCTGTAAATTTGTCGGCATCATCCAGCTGGGTGTTCCCAACTTGATTTGTCATTTGTTTTACTGTACTGCTTATCAGATTATATTATTGTCATACTTTATTGAAAACCAGCACATCATTTATTTTTTTCACTTGCTTATGAGGGCAGTAAACTATTTTCCATGTGTATCATTAGTTACTTGATGCTTCTGTTAGCTGTAGATGAATATATTCACACCATATCTTTTTATTTCATATATAATAATTGTAGCGAGAAAACAATTTATATCTTGCAATTGAGATCATGAGGATTAGAGAAGAGTAGTACTGTAAAACATTTGATGTAGAAATATATGGCTAATGGCATGCTAGTTTCTTATCATACTGGACCTTGCCATCCATTAGAGCATTCAAATGCATGCCTAGCTGTAATTTCAGGATGGCTGTAACCTCAGCCTAATAATACTTAAAACAGTAAACTTCATTGCTTTTATTTTGCATGATGAAAGAATAAGCAAGGGTTGAAGAAATGTTAGCTGTAACTTAGGTAAATTGTTGAATGTATTATGGTTTCTTTGATGAAATATGCCATGGCTATGTTATCTTTTAGGGTTGCCTTCTCTGGTCACGGGTACATTTTTCTCAATAGCTACTTTTATATTCCTGAATTTTATATTAATGTGTGTTTTAAATTCCTAAAGGGCACTGCTGAGGTGGTGTTTACAAGGAGGAGTGATGCAATTGCTGCACTGAAACGTTATAATAATGTTCTACTTGATGGAAAAGCCATGAAGATAGAAGTCATTGGAAGTGACTTGGTCTTGCCTATGACACCTCGGATAAATGTTGTTGGGGCTTCTAATGGCAGAGCTACAAGAACAGTTGTTATGACGTAAATGATACTTTCACATTTCGCTTTATCATCTCTCTTTTCAATTTTTATCTCTCTTTTCAATTTTTATCTGTAATTCGACTATAAACTGTGTTGCTGGACCTAAGAAATTCTTTTAAACTTGGATATTTTTACTTGTCTAACAATGTCCTTGCCAAGTTAAAACTGTCTTTATTATTTCTCAATCTGTAGTTAAGCTTTCAGTACCAAGAGTTATCCTAAAATCCCCAGCTAGATCACAGTCACCAGAAACGGTTCGAAGCTGTGATCCCTGACCTTGGATCAAACGATTCGCATCGTGGGTCTGGTTTGCCGCTGGGACGAAGCCGTGGGATGCTGCCGAGAGAGAGGGAGAGATGGGTCGACGCCCCAGCTGTGCCGTCGGAGGTGGCAGCGGCAATGACGACCTCCTTGAGGAGGAAGACATAGGAGTCGATAGGGCCAGAGTCGCCGAGCCTACGAAGCATGTGGAAGCGATAGTCGTTGACCTAGACGTCGCCGTCGCCGCCGACACACGAGGAACGAGGGCGTGAGAGGAGGCGGTCTCCAGTGAAATTGATAGTACTGAAGGGGAGAGGACATGGGGAACCGATTTTGTTGGCCGCTGATGGTAGATGCTGGCCGGTGACGGCTGATTTGTGGCTGGCGGCGCTTCATTGCATGGAAGAAGAGAGAAACCGAGGAGGAAACAGAGAGCGGCAACGTGCGAGGTTAGAGGTGGGTTAGGGCAAAAAATAACTTTGGTAGGCTGGATGGGCCAGAAGATGGCAGCCCATCTCATCTCCCCTTCTCTTTTTTTCACTTCTGTTTAACTTATGGTAGATCTTCTACTTGTACGTGGCATATTGCAGCTCATCGACCTGGGTCATCAACCTGAATGAATCAGGGTCGTGTTCTGCATCATTAATTTGTCGTCCTGAGGAGGTATCCCCCTTTGTACCACATTTTTGTTAGATGTCGACCCGTGATCCCGTTCATTGACCCGATTGACCTGAATTTTTGGTGACTGAGCTAGATCACCATGACAATGCATTGTTTGTCTTTGTCCCAAGTTTAACTATGGGCTTTTAGGAGACCTGGTTGCTAGCAGAGAACACTCCTCTGCAAGCTATTATTCCTTCTACCATGTCTGACCTACAACTTCTATAATAAGTTCCTTTCAGATGTCTGTATTATTGCTGTACAACTGTCCAATTTGGTGAACCAAATTGTTATTGGATTACCATAACTACATTTTTACTCGTGTATTTCTGTTCATGATATGATAGATTCAAGTGTTATGTGATACATGATCAATACGATTATGTTCTAGTTAGTACTTGTACAAGAATATGTTTGTTTGGAACGTAAAAAGTTCTGAACTGTTGAATGTGTTCATGTTTGTCATTAACCGTTTGACATCACAATTTCATAACTAGAATATGAACAAGCAACATCTTGTTCTTTTTTCACCCTTTTAGAGTGGTGCACATCTAACACATTATTTTATAATTCAGGTCCGAGTTTGGTCAACGTGGCAGAGGTTCGGGCAGTAGACCTTTAAGGTAAAGCTTCTCTCCATATCATTTTTTTATTTGTACAATTTTGTTATATTTCTTATTAGGCAGCATGTAGCAACTGTATTATCTCTCTTTTCTTTATTTGCTTGGCTAAGTCCAACTCATGTTGTATCACTAGTTCACTGTGTGATAATATTACACTGTAGCCATTGTTTGATGGTTATTATTAGCCTTAGATGATTGGCACATACACTCCGTTTTGGAAAATGTACAATTATGAGGCACTCTTTATAAAAAGCTTTGTTCCATGATACTGGTTGCAACTTGCTAGATCAACATCGAGCAATTCTTTGCTTATGAAAAGAAAACACATTTTGCACAGTTCAGATGTACATGAGATACTTTAGTTTTATTAAATTTTGAGAATGAAGCAGTTAACTTCCAGCCATTTTTTAGCCGTAGGACAAATTTTGCTTGTTGAGTTATTTGTCTTAATTATTTAATAAAAAAGAAGGCTGCTTGTTTTAACTACTTATTTTTTCTGGCTGCTTGTCTTGTCTCTGAGTTGATGCACCCCCAGACACTGAAACTTCTTTTGAAAGAGAACAAAAAAGTTCTCATTTGATCTTTCGCTGACCCATCACCGTACATTTTGCCATTCCAGTATTCCTGGCAATAGATGGAACCGTGGTGCTTTCCAAGCTGGGGGAGGCCGAGGCAGGGGTCGCGCCCAGTTCCAGGCCCGTGGCAGGGGCCGTGGTCAATTCCAAGGCCGTGGCCGTGGTAGGGGGAGGAAGCCTGAGAAAACTGCAGATGAGCTGGACAAAGACCTGGAAACCTATCACGCAGAGGCAATGAAAACCGATTGATAGCATGAAGCCTATTGATGATGGTGGCTGTGATGCACTGTTTTATGATAAATTGTACCCGTTTGAGCTGTAGTATTTTCTGGGAGCAGAGAACAGCTTTCTGCTTTGGTTTCAGAAAACAATTATCCTTGCCTGTAGTAGTTTTGAAAGACAGCAGCAGTGTGTAGTGATTTTCTGAAATTGGCAACCTGAGCTGTTTATTTTGTGTATTGGTTGCTTCGCTGATTATCATGAATGCTGCAATGTCAACGTGAGATGGCAACTCCAAGTTCGTGTCGTGCCTAGAAGCATCGGCATTACCAAATTTTATAGTCACGGCATTGTGTTCTTTATCCTTTCATAGTAGTTGCTCAGTGTTGTGTCTACTCTGATGTTGACGCTGCCTCGTTAACGCACAGTCGAGGTTAATCTGATGCATCTTTCACAGATCTGTCGTGTCTGCAACTTCTGTTTCTCATTTTTCAGATGTCACTGAGATAAGCTTTGGCTTTGTATAGCGAAGTCCCAGTTTCTTCTGAATTGACAAGATTGTTTATGGCTTTTTGCATATGTGTGGGTGTTGGTCGCCTATTGTATCCTTAGTTTGTTACTCTGAGATCCTCATCTGAAAATATCAATCGGCACGGATTTTTTGACGAGCAAAAGCAATAAGAAGCCAAGTGATACGACAATCAACTCCTTGTATATACAGCACACGAAACTGAGAACAAAGCAACTACTATCCACGCTGCGTAGCTGCAACACTGATGGGCAACACACTAAAGCACCCCTCTACCTATTTACAACCCACTGATCAAGGGGGAGGCAGGACAGGCAAAGGCTTGCCTTGATCATTCAATCCCCGACCGAGATGGCCTGGCCGGCGCGGCGCAGGGGCGACGGCGAGACCTGCCGCGCCACCGGATCGCGGAAGTCGGTGGCCGGCCTCATCTCAGGCAGCTGGAGCCTCAGGACGAGCTCCCTGGCCTCCTCGTCCTCCTGCTTGATCTTCCTCACCTGGCTGTGGACCAGCACCTCTGGTTCTTGCTCCACCTTGAACACACCCCTTGCACCTTGCTCCAGCATTTGCTCCATCTCCAACATCATGCACGCACTTAACCTTTGGATTCCTTTGTTACTTGCAAGCTCAAAGGCCTGGTGTCACAGCATATATATATTACAAGGGCAGGAGAGAGACAGAGAGGGGGAGAGAGAGAAGGTGAGAGGTACTAGCAAGGACAAAGGACTTAGGGTCTTTGTGGGGATATAATTTTTTGTCGGAAAGAGTTGGTGGGTGAGAAATGTGAGATGTTTATGAATTGTTGGAGAGAGGCTCTTTTCAACTGTTGGGGAAGAAACATTGGGGCCAACTACATTCATTTTACTGTTCCAATGCCATCATGGCATCTTATGCCACTTTGTCGACTCTAGAAAATATTGTTAGGGGTTAGGAGAAGATTAGTTCATGGTTGAGAAGGTCTTCAACTAGACAAATGCGTTAATGACTCCTAACGAAGTCGTGCAAGTTTTCTTATTATATATAAAAAGAGCATAGTCATGTAGAGAATAAAATTGTTGAATAAAAAAAGCATAGTCATGTAGAGAACAAAATTGTTGAAATAGATCCTTTTCTTTTGAGGAGATGTGATGCTTTGGCAAATGATCAAAGGAAATGGATCATTAGCTATTCACTGAAGAGGGATCGGTGATGTTCTAAAAGGGAGTGAATTAGAACACTTAAAAACTAATCTAATTGACTCTAAAAACTTCACAAGATAAACCTATATCAATTTCTATCTAAACGCACTCTAGATTTATCTAGTGTGTCTATTCTACCGCTCAAAAGGTTTACAACCTATAGTTAATCCTAACAAACTCCTTAGAAAAATAAATGCACTAAAGTAGATTGCAAGAATATAAATGCGAAAGCGTAAAGACGGTAGAGAAAGCAAACTCTACATAAGGGATTTTTATCCCATTGTATCGATGGTATGAATGCCACCCCTACTCTATGTTGGAGCTCCATTAAGAATATGCTCTCGGTCACCACCAAGCCACCTAGGCAAGATCTCAAGCCGGATGAGCCACCAAGACAAGGTCTCAATACTAGCTTCTCTTCCTATTACTTGCCGTCGTGATCACTTCAAAACTTGAGCCACAAAGGCAAGGGTCTTCGCATCCTCGCACAATCGCCTTACCATCGCTCACACCAAATCAGAGGGTCAACAAGCTTGCCGGTAAGTCACCAAGACTCCAAGGTGCCGGCGTACTTCTTGGTATAAGTTAGGATCACTCCTTGATCCCCTCTCAAAGTCGTAACACCTAGCTACAACTCTCTCTAGGCTTATAAGCACTAAGCACTCTCTAATCTTATGCTTAATTATCTTGGATGATCACTTTAAACACTTTGATGGCTTGAATGTCTTCTCAAGTGTCTTTGTGTTTCTCCGGACTCCAGCCCTTTCAAATGATCAAGTGGAGAGGTATTTATAACCTCAAACTCACCAACTAGCCGTTAACCCAACGGCTCAAAAAAGCTATTAATACCAGATTGTTCGGTGACAATAGTAGTACAATCACCGGACAATCCAGTGAGTACACCATCAGAATCTAGCCGTTAGATTCCACTCAAAGTCATCTTAACACCGGACACTCTAATGTATACATCATCTCCATTACCAAACTATACAGTGAGTACATTTGAGCCATCTGAGCCTCTGCAGCATCTTTGTGTAAATTGCTTCAGTGTAAGCCTCCGATGTACACAACACCTATCATCGGACTATTTGATGAGGTATTTTTCGATCTTTAACTCTTGAAAATGCTTCTACAGGAAATACTCCGGTGTGAAGGATCCTGTGTGTACAACTTAGGTACCGGATCTTCCGGTGAGTTGATATTCCTTCTTCTGTGCTTGAATTATTCTCTACAAGAATTAGTCTAGAATGATCCTCCGGTGATCAACGGACCATCCGATGAAGCTATCTGCATTCTCCCCTTTGTCAACAATGCTCTATTGTTTCTACCCATTTGAGAATGGACCATCCGATGAGGTAAATCTACATCTAGACACAAAGCTCCAATGTGTACAATTCTTCAAGCATCGGACCACCCGATGAGTACATTTTTCCTGAGACTTCCCTAATTCAACCAAACTTTGTCTCGGTTGTGGTGGCTTCTTTATGTATTGCGTCTATGAGACCTACTAAAACATATACTTTGACAAACATGTCGTTGTTTCATAGATGATGGAGACTATCAACTTATACTTCGGAAGAAGAGCATAAAGAATTCTTCTCACCACTTGATCATCATCAATTTGCCTTAAACCTAATCCATTAATCTCATTTACAAGAATATTCAAACGTGAGTATATGTCATTAGCATTTTCATAGGATAGTTGTTTGATGCCATTGAGATTAGTAACTAATACATGATATTTCTTATTACGCACATCCTTTGTGCCTTCATGTATTTCAATGAGATTAGTCCAAATATCATATGCATTGGTGAGAGAATAAACATGATTAAATGCATCAATATTTAAAAATGATAAAAAGATACTATTTGCCAATGCATCTAATTGCCTCTCCTTATTGGTGATGCGAGGTCTCATCCATTCCTCAGTGACTTTCCAAAATCTAAACCCTTGGCTTGCAAATAACAAGATATTAAAATTTTCCAACAGGGAAAATTTGTGTCATAAAAAAGTAGAGCACTATAGGTATCCATCCCAACCTTGGACGTCACAACTCACTAGGTGGTGAAGCCTAACCAATTAAAATGAGACGGGGTCTCAAATGCTACTTGAATGGCGTGTCCTTGTGAAAGGTGTGAGCCCCGACTCCGATACCAATTGAAGAGGGATCGGTGACGTCCTAAGAGGAGGGGTGAATTAGGACGCTTAAAAAGTAACCTAATTTTCTCCAAAAACTTCACAAGATAAATTTATATCAATTTCTATCTAAATGTACTCTAAATTTATCTAGTGTGTCTATTCTACTACTCAAAAAGTTTATAACCTATAGCTAATCCTAGCAAACTACTCTAGAAAAGTAAATGCATAAAGGTAGATTGCAAGAATGTAAATGCAGAAGTATAAAGATGGTAGAGAAAGTAAACTCCGCATAAGGGATTTTTATTCCGCGGTATCGATGGTATAAATGCCACCTCTAGTTTACGTTGGAGCTCCACCAAGACTATGCTCCCAGTCGACACCCAGTCACGGCTCTTGAGCCACCAAGCCACCAAGGTAAGGCCTCAAGCCAGATGAGCCACCAAACCACCAAGACAATGTCTCACCACTGGCCTCTCTTCTGGTCACTTGCCGTTGTGATCACTTCGAAGATTGAGCCACAAAGGGATCTTCGCATCCCTGTACAATCGTCTTGCCACCGCTTCACACTAAGTCAGAGAGTCAACAAGCTTGCCGGTGAGTCACCAAGACTCCAAGGTGCTGTCATACCTCTTAGTACAAGTTAGGATCACTCATTGATCCCCTCTCAAAGTCACAACACCTAGCTATAACTGTCTCTAGGCCTATAAGCGCTAAGCACTCTCTAATCTAGTGCTTAATTATCTTGGATGATCACTTTAAGCACTTTGATGGCTTGAATGTATTCTCAAGTATCTCTGTATTTCTTTAGACTCCAACCCCTTCAAATGACCGAGTGGAGAGATATTTATAGTCTCAAACTCGCCAACTAGCTGTTAACCCAATGGCTCAGAAAAGCTGTTAACACTGGATTATCCAGTGACAACAGTATTACAATCACCAGATAATCCGGTGAGTAAACCATCAGAAACTAGCCGTTTGATTCCATTCAAAGTCATCCTGAACAACGTACAGTCTGGTGTATACATCATCGCCATCACTGGACTATACGGTGATTACATTTGAGCCATCCGAGCCTCTACATCCTCTCTGTGGAAATTACTCTGGTGTAAGCCTCCGGTATACACAACACCTATCACTGAACCATCCGGTGAGATATTCTTCGATCTTCAACTCTTGAAAACGTTTCTGCATGAAATACTCCGATGTGAAGCATCCTATATGTATAACACAGGCACCAGACCTTGTGGTGAGTTGATCTTCGTTCTTCTGTGCTTAGATTCTTCTCTGCAAGAATTAGTCCAGCGTGATCCTCTGGTGATCACTAGACCATCCGGTGAAGCTATCTGCATTCTCCCCTTTATCAACAATGCTCCGCTGCTTCTGCCCATTTGACACCGGACCATCTGGTGAGGTAAAACTGCCTCTAGACACAAAGCTCCAGTGCATACAATTCTTCAAGCACCGGACCATCCAATAAGTACAGTTTTCCTAGGACTTCTCTAATTCAACCAAACTTTGTCCCAACTGTGGTAGCTTCTTTATGTACTACGTCCATGAGACATACTAAAATATATACTTTACAAACATGTTAGTTCCATTGATTATATTATCATTAATCACAAAATCACAATCATGGTCTAATAGAGTCATTTTCACTACAATCTTCCTCTTTTTAGTAATTGATGACAACACAACCAAACCAAGTAGAAAATAATGAATGATACTAATTATAAAGAGCACAAAGCTTTACCACATTGCTTGGATGCATGTTCCTACCAATTAGTCCCCCTTTTGTTATGGCTCCTCCTTTCTTCATTGTCACTATCTCCCTTGATCGACCCATGCAAGAGTTTCTTCATTGCATGCTTTTGATACCAATTGTAGATGAGTCCCTCTTTGTCAACCTTGGCATCTTGCTTGTCCTCCACTAGGCATGCCTATTGCTTTTGGTCACCAAACTTCTCCCCCTTTGTCAACAATATCGAAAAGGGCTATAAACATATGTTGAACTCGAGGAAGAGTGTCAGAGCACATGAGAGAGAGTTTTATAAACTATGATCCAATGAAATGATATCAATTGAAAAGATACCACTTATGAGGTTATAATTTCAAGAATATGGTACCAACTAAAATTAAACCACATGGATCACAATTCATAAAACTCACATAATATGATTTAAACTACTATATGTGTGCATACATATGATGAGACCCACTTGTGAATACCACTTATAGGAATGTAACAATATATGCATATCTAGACAATAGAGGTAGAAAGTTTAAGTTATATCATGCATAGAGGTAGCTTAACTGTATAAATGAATTGACAATGATACCAATTGAAACCTTTAAACATTGCATACCTCTGGTGACTTGTTGATTGCTCCATGAGACTATAAGAGATGTAACTTGCAACACATGTTAGTCTCAAAATCATAACTCATAGGATGTACTCCATTTAAATGTGTGCATACAAGTATTAAATACTTATAAGGCATATGCACTTGTTAATAACAATGGGGAGGGTACCATATAGATTGGATCATGACACACGAAAGATACTAATTATAAAACTAGTGGCATGAAAGAAACCTACAACTAGTTAACCATATAGGTTGTTCATAAGAAGAAGAGAAACACAAGTAACCTATCATATAAAAAACCTATACTAGGCAATACAACAAATAGAAATATACACATGCAATCCTAGTCAAGACAAATGATCTAGATGCAAAATAAAATACATGAACAAACATCTAGCTACAATTTACCTCTTTTACCTTTGAATGAGGATTTGGGTATATGATAATCATAGTCTTCATTGAAGTGTCCAATCTTGTATAGTTGGCTTCTTTGCTTGAACCTTCACTTCATCTTGTGATCCAAGTCTCCAAATCCCAATAGCTATCTCAGGCTTCAAGTCTTATTTGGAACCCAAACCGATTTGGATACCTTCATGTTGGTGATGATTTTCTTTGGCACCTAAATGGGTTGGTTCTACCCCCAGTCCTTTCTCCCAACTATATGCGCAACCACCTTACCATTTTCCTTCTTCTTGAGCTTGTAGTGGTTTCTCTTGGTCTTGATCTTGTCGTTGGGCTTGATGTAGAGGTTGAAGGTCTTGTTGAAAATATTCATCACCTTCTTCTTCTCCTTGGTCTCCTTCTTGATTTGCTTGCATTAGAAGGACTTGTGGCCTTCTTAATGGCACTTGAAGCATGTCACGGTGGACTCCTCCATAAGCTTATTCACCATGATTGCACAAATATCTTAAGGAGGTTGGACATGTCCTTTGCCCTTTAGACATGTCAAGTCCTTCTTGAACTTCTCCACTTCTTGCTTGAGCTCATCATTTTTTTGTGCAATAATTTAATTAGATGGTTCTAGAAAAATATTCTCAATGCATTTCTCATTGCAAAGGGGTGAGCACAATAAATCAATTAAATCATCGCAAGAAGTAGAAACATTTACCTTATGATTAAAAGTAAATAGAGATGTAGATAACTTCAAAGGGACCTTAGTTTGAGATTCAATACACTCAAATTTAGCCTTAAGCTCATCATGCTCCTTGTTTAGCAAATTGAATTTGCTCAATAATTGCTCATAATTAGAAACAAAGGTAGCATGAATGTCATTAAGGGTATTGAATTTCTTAAATTCTTTAGATTGTTTCTTATGGGTCCTTTGTTGCTTATTGATCAAATGAAGAAGTTCTTGTTGAGAGGGAGAATCCTCATTAGGTTCATCATCACTTACATCGTTTCCCATACCATTAACCATAAGACACTTGTGTGATGACTTGCGCGATGATGACCTTGAGGAAGAGCTTCTCTTGGAGGAGTGGATAGTGAAGCTCTCATCACTTGAGCTTGAATATTCATCTTCGCTTGACTTGCGCGATGATGACCTTGAGGAAGAGCTTCTCTTGGAGGAGTGGATAGTGAAGCTCTCATCACTTGAGCTTGAATATTCATCTTCGCTTACCCATATTCTTGTGCTTGTGAATGCTTTGGCTATTTCCCTTGTCTCCCTCTTGCTCTTGATCTTCTTCTCCTTCTTGATGTGATCAATTGTTTTGACAAAGTCTTTTATGGAGATTCGGTGATCAATCTTGTCATTGATCTTCTTGATGTTCTTCTCCACTTGAGATATTAGCTTGGTGACTTCGGCACCCATCCCTTCATCATTTGATGTCCTTTGCTTGTAATCTTCATTGCTCTCTTCATCTTCATCTTTATCATCTTCGCTTGAGCTTGACTCTTGCTCTTGCCTCCTTATCTTTGTCTTTATGTGTTAGCATGATGCTTGCTTGCTTGTGAGAGTAATGTTCTTAGATTCGGATAAAGAATAAGCTTCTACCCTCATGTTCATGGTCATATCATGGGCGGTGATCTTGCCAAGTACTTGACTTGGAGTCATCTTCTTGATGTCGTTGTTGTCGTAGATGATGGAGACTATCAATTTGTACTTCAGAAGAAGAGCTTGAAGAATTCTTCTCACCACTTGATCATCATCAATTTACATCAAACCTAACCCATTGATCTCATTGACAAAAATATTCAAACGTGAGTATATATCGTTAGCATTTTCATGGGGTAGTTGTTTGATGCCATTGAGCTTAGTAACTAGTACATGATATTTTTTATTGCGCACATCCTTTGTGCCTTCCTGTATTTCAATGAGACTAGTCCAAATATCATGTGCATTGGTGAGAGAATAAACACGATTAAATGCATCAATATTTAAAAATGATAAAAGGATACTCTTTGCCAATGCATCTAATTGCCTCTCCTAGTTGGTGATGCGATCTCTCATCCCTTTCTCGGTGACTCTTACAATATCTAAACCCCTGGTTTTCAAATAACAAGATATTAGAATTTTCCAACGGGAGAAGTTTGTGCCATCGAAAAGTGGAGCACTATGGGTATCCATCCCAACCCTAGACATCACAACTCACTACGTGACAAAGCGTAACCAATCAAAATGAGACGGGGTCTCAAATGCTACTTGAATGGTGTGTCCTTGTGAAAGGTGTGAGCCCCGACTCTGATACCAATTGAAGAGGGATCGGTGATGTCCTAAGAGGGGGGTGAATTAGGACACTTAAATACTAAACTAATTGGCTCCAAAAAAATTAACAAGATAAACTTATATTAATTTCTATCTAAATATGCTTTAGATTTAGCTAGTGTGTCTATTTTACTGCTCAAAAGGTTTGCAACCTATAGCCAATCATAGCAAACTACTGTAGGAAAGTAAATGCACAAATGTAGATTACAAGAATGTAAATGCAGATGTGTTAAGATGGTAGAGAAAACAAACTTTGCACAAGTGATTTTTATCCCGTGGTATCGATGGAATAAATGCCACTCCTAATCCACGTTGGAGCTCCACCAAGAATATGCTCCCAGTCGGCATCCGGTCACAGGTCTTGAGCCACCAAGCCACCAAGGCAAGACCTCAAGCTAGATGAGCCACCAAGCCACTAAGACAAGGTCCCACTACTAGTCTCTCTTTCGGTAACTTGCCGCTGTGATCACTTTGGAGCTTAAGCCACAAAGGGGGTCTTCGCGTCCCTGTACAATCGTCTTGACTTCGCTTCACACCAAGTTAGAGGGTCAACAAGCTTGCCGATGAGTCACCAAGACTCCAAGGTGCTGACGTACCTCTTGGTACAAGTTAGGACCACTCATTGATCCCCTTTCAAAGTCACAGCACCTAGCTACAACTGTCTCTAGGCCTATAAGCACTAAGCAGTCTCTAATCTTGTGCTTAATTGTCTTGGATGATCACTTTAAGCACTTTGATGGCTTGAATGTATTCTCAAGTGTCTCTGTGTTTCTCTAGACTCCAACCATTTCAAATGACCGAGTGGAGAGGTATTTATAGCCTGAAACCCACCAACTAGCCGTTAACCTAATAGCTCAGAAAAGCTATTAACACTGGATTGTCTGGTGACAACAGTAGTACAATCACCGGACAATCCAGTGAATACACTATCAGAAACTAGCCATTTGATTCCACTCAAAGTCATCCTGAACATTGTATACTCCGGTGTATACATCATCTCCATCACTAGACTATACAGTGATTACATTTGAGCCATCTGAGCCTCTACATCCTCTCTGAGTAAATTGCTCCAGTGTAAGCCTCTAGTGTATACAACACCTATCACCAGACCATCCGGTGAGATATTCCTCGATCCTTAACTCTTGGAAATGCTTCTGCATGAAATGCTCCTATGTGAAGCATCCTATATGTACAACACAGGCACCAGACCTTCTGGTGAGTTGATCTTTGTTCTTCTGTGCTTAGATTCTTCTCTGCAAGAATTAGTCTGGCGTGATCCTACGGTGATCACCAGACCATCCGATGAAGCTATCTGCATTCTCCCATTTGTCAATAATGCTCTGTTGCTTCTGCCCATTTGACACCGAACCATCTGGTGAGGTAAAACTGTCTCTGGACACAAAGCTCCGGTGCGTACAATTCTTCAAGCACCGGACCATCTGGCGAGTACAGTTTTCCTAGGACTTCTCTAATTCAACCAAACTTTGTCCCGGTTGCGGTGCCTTCTTTATGTATTACGTCCATGTGACATACTAAAATATATACTTGACAAACATATTAGTCCCATTGATTATATTGTCATTAATCACCAAAATCACAATCATGGCCTAATAAGGTTATTTTCACTACAATCTTCCCATTTTTTGTGATTGACGACAACACAACCAAACCAAGTAGCAAATAAAGAATGATACTAATTATAAAGAGAACACAAAGATTTACCACATTGCTTGGATGCATGTTCTTACCAGTTAGTCCCCCTTTTGTTGTGGCTCCCTCTTTCTTCATTGTCACTATCTCCTTTGATCGACCCATGCAAGAGCTTTTCATTGCATGTTTTGATACCAATTGTAGATGAGCCCCTTTGTCAACTTAGGCATGCCTCTTATTTTTGGTCATCAAACTTCTCCCCCTTTGTCAACAATCTCAAAAAGGGCTACAAACACATATTGAACTCGAGGAAGAGTTCATGGAGGAGGATTGATGACACATTTTGGAGCAAAGAAGACTAAAGATGTGCTAACTGCTCATTTCTTTTGGCCAAAGATGAGACGTGATGCCGAGCGCTACGTTTCACATTGCACCACTTGCAATAAGGCTAAGTCTCTCTTAAAACCACATAGTCTTTACATGCCTCTTCTTGTTCCTAGTGCACCTTGAGAGGATATTTTCATGGATTTTTTTTAGGATTGCCTTGGAAAAAGAGAGGGAGGAATATTATATTTGTAATTGTGGATGTTTTTTTCTAATATGGCACATTTTATACCTTGCTATAAGAGCGATTATGCTACAAACATAGCTGATTTATTTTTCAGGGAAATCGTTCGACTACATGGAGTACCTAATACTATCATCTCAAATCGTGACATAAAGTTTTTGAGTCACTTTTGGAGATCACTTTGGAATAAATTAGAGACGAAGCTGCTGTTTTCTACTACGTGTTATCCCAAAATGATGGTCAAACAGAGGTTATCAACCGTACATTATCGACCATGTTACGGGCAGTTCTAAAGGAGAATTTGAGGATGTGAGAAGAGTGTTTACCACATATTGAATTTGCTTATAATAGGTCGGTACACTCCACCAGCAAGGTAAGTCCATTTCAGGTAGTATATGGATTTAATCTCCGTGCTCCTATTGATTTACTACATTTGCCTACTTTTGAAAGACTTAATTTAGATGCTAAGAAACGTGCTGAATTTATTCTTAAGTTGCATTAACCACTAAAAAGAATATAGAGAGCATGACTGAAAAATATAGGATTGCTGGAAGTAAAGGTAGGAAGGAAATAAAATTTGAACAAGGTGATTTAGTTTGATTGAATTTGAGGAATGATATGTTTCTAGAACTAAGAAAGTCAAAATTGATGTCTAGAGCTGATGGACCATTTAAGATAATTGAGAAAATCAATGACAATGCATACAAATTGGACCTACCTGCAGATTTTGGGGTTAGTCCCACATTTAACATTTCAGATTTGAAGTCGTACTTGGGAGATGAAGAAGAGCTTGAGTTGAGGATGACTCCAACTCAAGAGCGGGAGGATGATGAGCCTATGGCTCCTTCGGATATGAGCAATACTGCCAATAATCCTCAAATCATACAAGATCTAATTACTAGAGCACATGCACGACAATTAGACCACCAGGTGAATTCGTTTCTCACTGTTCATGCTTCTTTGGATGGATTCCTACTGGATTTTTGTGATGTTTTATTGCTTAGGAACATGGGAGAAGCACCACAACCTTACCCGAACATCACCCTTGAAGGGTAAGTCTACTCGGATTCGAGGCTAAGCTCTAGTTGTGGTCATGGTCGTGGTCGAGTCTCAGGAAAACACGTCAGTAAAACGGACATAACTCTCGCATAAGAAGTCTGTTTTTGGAAATCTTGGACATTCTGGAAAGCTTATGATGAGCCCTTTCCAATAGATATGAGTTCAACCAAATATTCCTTGTAGTTTAGTTAGAGTCAAATAAATAAGGTGTTACGCTACCGTTTTGGACCTAGTTGAGTCTTATAATCGTGTCGGGGTCAGAGTCTAGGTTGTATACGCCTATTTCCATGGCTACACAACCCTAGGTTGACCTCCTCATGTCCCCCCCTATATATACATAGTAGTCATCATAGTTTAGGCTCAAGTTTTGCTTAGATTATTATGTTTTATACAATTTTGCCGCTTGTTCAGTTTGTGGAACCCCAACTCAAGCACTTTATTGGTAATTAGCAATATTCAGATTGAATACCTGTTCTTGCTTGTGTTCTCGATTCGCTTGCAAGAAAATCCTTCTTAGCGAGGTCAACCGTGTCTTGGCACAGTTGATAACCACAGAGTAGTGGTGTAGTGGTTGCGAGGGTTCTCGATCTGCTCTGTTCGGAGCCTTTGGATTGTTAACGTCGAAACTCCACCAATCAGCTTATCATATTACCTTTCGGAAGATCGGACAAACGTGCATCAGTACACAACACCTATCACAAGACCAACCGATGAGGTATTCTTTGATCTTCAACTCTTGGAAACGCTTCTGCAGGAAATACTCCGATGTGAAGCACCATGTATGTACAACACAGATCCTGGGCCTTCCGGTGAGTTGATCTTTGTTCTTCTGTGCTTGGATTCTTCTATGCAAGAATTAGTCCAGTGTGATCCTCCAGTGATCACCGAACCATCCGGTGAAGCTATCTGCAATCTCCTCTTTATCAACAATGCTCTGCTGCTTCTACCCATTTGACACCAGACCATCTGGTGAGGTAAAGCTGCCTCTGGACACAAAGTTCTAGTGTGTACAATTCTTCAAGCACTGGACCATCCGATGAGTGTATTTTTCCTGGGACTTCTCTAATTCGACCAAACTTTGTCCCGGCTGGGTGGCTTCTTTATGTATTGCATCTATGAGATCTACTAAAATATATACTTGACAAACATATTAATCTCATTAACAATATTATCATTAATCACTAAAATCACAATCATGGCCTAATATTGCTATTTTCACTACATTCACCACAATATGAAATCACTTCTTGAAGGAAAAAAAATGCTTTTTCTGGAATGTAAAATAACATTGTAATTTAAAAGCTGCATAACGGCATTCCCTTCTTTCTTAATGAATTTTTACGTGGTTCTCCTGCGTGCAAGAGGCTTGAAGGAATTTCATCTGCAAGTCTTCCATTTTCTAAGTATAAACACAAACGAGTGCAAATTGGAACCTTTTGTGAGACCATCTTACAGAAATACAAGAGTCTTGAAGGAATTTTGAGGATAAATTAAAAATCATGCATCCATCAAAGAACTAACTTAAAATCTAGTGCATGCATAGTTGTTCTCTTCCATATGTTTTCTTCCTTTCCCCCTTTGACTGTTTCTTGTTTGCAAGTTCGTCTACCTATATTTCTACCTCCACTACAAAAAATTCGAGCATCTATGACAAAAATAGTCATGACAAATCTAAAAATGTCACAAAATGGGACTATTCGGTGACGATTCAAGAAATTTTGACATTAGTCCGTAATGGGGTAGTTTTGTTAGGTGTATCTATGACGAACATGAGTTTTCATCACAAAAGAGGAAACAATTAATGATAAACTGGTACTGTCGTCATCAAATGTCCACTATTTTGTGACGTTCCTACATGTCATTGTCACAACAAATATTAGATGGTGACTAGTACACCTCAATGACCAAATCTGTTTTGCCACAAAATATTGGACAAAAAAATAGGAAGCAACTTGATTTCCCCTATTCCCCAATCCCCCACCACTTCTCACCTAGTGAAGCATCTAGACCCCTAATTCATATTTTGATAATTAATGACAATATGTATTTGTGGACTAATATGTTTAATTGGGTTATGAAAAGGTTTGTCCCAAGAATGTAGCAAAGCTAGAAGAAGCATGTGTGGAGGATATGCAGATGGCTAGCTCAAGGCAAAGGTATAAAATTTAGGGTATTTTGTTTTGCCGGTCAATGGTGATTAAATAAGAGTAATGACTAGATTGATAGGATAAGTGCTATACTATTAAGAAGGGTTGATGCGCATTTACTTGAGCTATCGAAGTGCCATTATTGATCAAACTTGCATTTTATCTAAGATGAGGGATTTACTTTGAGAAGAATTGGAAAAGCTACCTTTGAGGGTGTTCTGAGTAGTGGCGGTTTGACCGTTGTATAAGCGAGGCAGAATTTTCTCAAGTTCCTAAGTTGTGGTCTGACCGCCAAGGGAGCAAACAGACAGAGAGTTTGGACTCTCTGCTCCGGCTGGTGGTTTGAGCGCTAGGGAATAGAGAGTTTTGGGTCTCTGTTCCAGGCTCATGGTCTAACCGAGACTAGTGGCGGTTTGACTGCCAGGTAATTTATTCTTCAATGTCAGAGTCATCATTACATTTTTGTAGCCATTGGATTAGTCGCGGTCTGACCGCTAGTTGTACTGTGATCTGACCGCCAGATGCACAGAGAAGTCAGCCTTTTGGCAACAGCCACTTCTCAAGTTATGAGCTATAAATAGACCACTTGCTAGTTCAGGGGGGGGGGGCTAGCACATCATATCTGAACTCTTGAGCACTTGACATCCTCCTCTCCCTCTGTTGGCTTAGTGGTTGCATATTTGAGAGTGTAAGAGCATCTAGTACATTGCTTTGTAGCGTTTGATCTTTGTGGCACTAATGATCCTTCAAGCAAGAGTTGTTGACTTGTCACTCTTGGAGGTTGCCGCCTCCTAGACGGTTTGGAGATGGTTGTATCGTTGAACCCTTCAAAGAAGTTTGTGAAGCAGCCACGATGGTGATTGTGAGAGGTTTTGAGCATGACTCACTTGGGCGGTAAAGTGCTACTCTAGTGGAATCGATATATTGAGTAGTTCATTGTTCTATTCTGGCTTAAGATCAAGTTGCTCGATGTGAGACTTTTCTCATGGTGAGAATTGCATACTTGATAGAGGAGCGGTTAGAAGTTTGAACTCACCTCAAATATGGATTTAGGGTGATCAGTAAATCACGGATACTACGGGATAAAATTCATGTGTCGTCTCTTGTGCTATTTATATTCATGCCATTTACCTTATGCAATTTATCTTCCTAAAACATAAATTATTGCATGTCACACTAGGATTGCAAACCTTGACATAGTTCTATTTTCTTTATATTGCTCTAGTGATCTCTAGTTTAATTTTCATAAGTTTTATTTGATTGCTTTGCAATTAGTTTTGAAATCACCTATTCACCTCTCTATAGTCGGTATCCTATATCCTACAAGTGGTATCAGAGTCTAAGAGCCTTTTTATAGTAAATTTAACCATCCTGAATTAGGATTATGACTAATGACACTCATATCAATGTGGGGAAGCTACCGTTCTTTGAGGGGTCAAATTATGCCTATTGTAAAGCTATAATGACCATCTATCTTAAGGCTATGAGTGGTAGCTATGGGATATAATGGATAAGGATTTTGCAATTCTTGATCCTAATGATCCCGTTGAAGATGGAGATAATACTCTTACAAATGATCAATCTATGAATATTCTTTATAGTGCTTTAGATCATAATGAGTTTAATTGGATTTGCAAGCTTGAGATAGCTCATGAAATTTTGGAAAGGCTCAAGGAAATCCATGAATGAAGAACCATGGTAAGTATGCAAAACTCTTTGTCTACAAAGTTGTATATAATGATTTTTTATAGCTCCTGACAAAATTTGATAATTTTTGGATAAGTAGATTAATTTCTATAAAAGTGTGAAGAGGACTGTCAGCCTTTTTGGACAGTTTTGGTGTGTTGTTTTCAACGGTGAATTGGGCCACCCTAATGACATGATAAAATATGGTTTTTTCACTACGTTGTAGATATTTTTCTGTGGTTTCCGAATATGCACTTATTTTCTATCATAGTTTTTGTAGGAAAAAAAGATAAGAAAAAGGCAACCAACACTGCTACGATCGAACGAATGCGATCTTTGCTGTTTTTATATGTATGTCGGTTTGGGGTGTAGGAACATTTTCTCTACTGTTCATATGTGTTCATATGAGTATGTATGCTGTGTATGATGTGGTAACAGGGGGTAGTACCCCAGATCGCGCCTAGAGCTTTCATCACTTTTGTTGGAGGCAAGTAAACGTAATGGTGGTTTTGCTACTCGCTTTAACATGTTATTTATTCTACCTTCACCTCAATAAAAGTTCAGAACCATGATTCACTAAATAAGACATGAATAATTTGATGAATTTGATGAAGTAAAGCTTGTTTATTAATGTATATGTGGTAATCTTGCTTTATGTTATTGATATTCATAAATAATCGATTTATTGTGGTATATGTGGACGACTGAAGCATTGAGGTAATGTGGTATTTGTAATTATTCATAAGCACTCATCTGCATTGCATTGCATATTAAGAAAATACCACCATTTGCTGGCCGTGACTTGTACCGATATGCGTCGTACGTTGCCCGAGGAGGGGTACATTGTACCTTTACACTTTGTTAGGTATAAAGGCAATGCACATGCATTTGCACCTTGCATGTATTAAATTGAAGTATTACATATCACTGAAGTTATTGAAAAATATATGTTTCTTCTGTGGATATGAAGTTGTGGTTATTCTAGAATACTTGAAGTTATGACATATTGAAGTTAAACTTGTTATCAACATAATGTGATGCTTTCATTATTAAAATGATGCTCAATAAACTTGCAGTTTAAACAGCTTGATAAAGCAGTTTGGTTGCTGAGATTTATTCTCAACCCCATTTACAATCTTTCCAAGTGGTTGATGATTGCTTTGCTTGGAGGGATGGGAGTAGCAGCACTTCTCATACATTTTGATCGTACTTAATTAATAAGTAGTGGTATTGTAATAATAATGCTAGTTTAGAGTTGTTCTTGTTGCTTAGCGTTGTGAAACATATGTTTTGGTTTGCTTTGTTATAAGTGAAAGTTTAAAGCCTTAATGTGTTGGTTAAATTGCTAGGATGCTTATATGTTAGTGTGATGTTTTTTCCCTTTATGCATCCTTTTATGTTTTTATGTTGCTCCTGCTATACCATATTTTTTAGAGGAGTTGTTGCCCTTTTTTTTGTTGTACGACCGATTTGTAGTGAAGTTTAGTGGCATCCCAGGCATAATGCGACGTCTGGGGTGTTACAATGGACTTCTTCACCATGTCATTTTGGTATTTATCTCCTTTCCCTCTATCTTTCCATATGGATTTTAGTGTACATGCTTAGGGTTTAGAAGATGGGATCTATATTTTGATGCATGGATTCAAGACAAATTTGGTTACACTACCGCAGAAAGTGTCATCTGTTCCCCCTTATCACTGTCGGTTAAAAAATAACCAACAGTGATAACATATCACTACTAGTTTGGAAGCTTCAGCCGCACATAAAAAGCTGAGCCAGCAAGAACTGGCAGTGATAGTGATTAACTCTGCTGGTTAGTAACACAAAGCGGCAGCTATACATCACTGCCAATTCTTGTTATGAACCGACAATGATATTCAAATTATCAATACCGGTTTATAATATAAACTGACAATGATATTAGCTCATCAAAAGACATGCCTTTTATAACCTACAGTGATAATGGCTATCACTGCTGGTTGTGTTTACAAACCAGTAGTGATACTTAAAACTTGTACGTCTTCCACGCGCGACTACTCGGCTTCATGCACCCAGCTGTTCGGCTTCCTAGCGACTTTAAATGTCAGCATTGCTCTCTGATGCGCGTTTGCCCAATCTTCCGAAGGTAATATGATAAGTCGATTGGCGAAGTTTCGACATTGATGATCAAAACAGATCAAGAACAGATCAAGAACCCTCGCAATCACTACACTACTACTCTGTGTTTATCAACCGTGCCAAGACGCGGTTGACATTGCCATGAAGGTTTTTCCCACAAGCAAATCGAGAACACAAGCAAGAACAGGTAGATGCAATCTAAATATTGCTAATTACTAATGAAGTACTCGAGTTTGGGGTTCAACAAACCGATAAACAGTGAAATTGTCTAAAACAGAATAATCTAAGCTAAACCTGAGCCTAAACTATGATGGCTACTGTATATTTATAGGAGGACATGAGGGGGTCAACCTAGGGTTGTGCAGTCATGGAAAGAGGCGTGCACAACCTGGACTCCGACCTCGACACGATTACAAAACCCGACAGGGTCCAAAACGATGATGCAGTACCTTATTCCTTCAACTCTGAGTAAACTATAAGGTATATTTGATCGAGCATAGATCCATTAGAAAGGGCTCAACATAATCTTTCCAGCAAGTCCAAGAATGCCTAAAACGGACTTCGTATGAGAGAGTTATGCCCGTTTTACTAACATATTGTCTTGAGACTCGACCATGACCATGACTTCGACCAGAGCTCAGCCTCGAGTCCAAGTAGACTTGGCCTTCAAGGGGTGACGTCCGGGTAAGGTTATAGTGCTTCTCCCATATTCCTAAGTAATAAAATATCACAAGAATTTAGAAGTAATCCATCTAATGAAACATGAATAGAGAGACACGAGTTCACCAGGTGGTCTAATTGTTATTCACGTGCTCTTGTAATTGGACCTTGTATGATTTGAGGATTATTGACGGTATTGATCGTATCCGAAGGGACCATGGGCTCATCTCTCTCTCTCTCTCTCTCTCTCTCTCTCTCTCTCTCTCTCTCTCTCGCCCACCGTCGGTCGCCTCCACAACCATGGATCCGCTACCATCTCCACCACTGTCTCCACTGTCGCCTTCACCACCTTCTTTGAGGATGCCTCCCACACCCATGACCTTGTCTAGGGAGGATGAGGCCCCGCCGAGCGGGCCATCAGACGAGGCATCCCTGATCTCTGACTCCGGCATTTTGCTAGGATCCCCTCATTGAATGATGAGGTGTGGGATCATTTTATTGATGTGCCGAGGGCCAAGAAGGCGCGGACGAGCTCAGAGGGGGAGAACAACGTCGACAGCGATGGTGATGGCGATAATGATGGTGGTGACACCAATGATGAGGAGGACGATGACGATGACTTCCGTTCATGGGTCAAGATTCATCTCGGCCACGAGTAGTTGACCACACGCGTGTTAGGGTTTTTCATGTTGTTAGGGTTTTGTGTGTTGTCGTAAGCATGACGATTTGATGTAATTAGTTTAGTATGAACTCTACTAATGTAGTAATTATTAATACTAATCTAGTTTTAGTATCATTATTAATGCTTAATTTCTTTCCTGGATTTAGTATCATTGCCGGTACATAGCTGGAATCGGCAATGATAAGTATACAAATCGAGTGGAATAAGATCAAGAATCGACATTGATAGCTTATATCACTGTCGGTTGTAGAACCGACAGTGATAATTATGGATTATCACTGCCACTTATACATTGTCAGTTCAAAAACCAGCAGTGATATCAATTTTGAACTGGAAGTGATGACCTTTTCTGTAGTAGTGTTAGAATGAGTTGATAGTATTCAAATTAGTTTTTTTTTCTAAAAGTTTGATCAGTTGAAACTTCAAATTCCTTGAAAATCCATTGATTTTGATCTGTTCCGTGCTTGTGGTCAGGCCGCAATATGTGCTGGTATGACCGCCAGCACGGACAATAAAGGCTGCTTTTGCCATTTCATCATTTATTGATCGTTTCTCTTATCTAATACTTTGTAATGTCTCATATGATCAGTGGAATTGGATAAAGGTTGACCAAGATGTTGGCTAGCCATACTAAGACAAAAAGGAGATTGGTGGAGTCAGACTCTGATGATGATCCCTAGGATTCCGACTAGATTCCTCCTCAGGGAAACATTGGTGAGGAATCATCGGTTTTTGCTAGGAATGTCAGTGATCATGATATGCATGATGCTAGTGATGAGGATGAGGAAATCAATTATCAAGCATGTAGATGCTATAGAAAATCTTGGATTGCTGCATAGTATACTAGAGTTAGAAATATTTATCAATATGCTCTAAAAAATGATGCCACTCAATCTCAAATTTATACCATAGTGCAACAAGATGCCTTTTATGGTCATATTCTGAACAAGAACATCTATGAGCAAAAATGGATTGATTAGAATTATGTTAGAGGACAGCCAAACATGAATGGTCTTGCTGAGATCTTTCCGCAGTTAGGTCTGTATGAGTTTGTTAATTTCAAATGCGATTGGAATGCTACTGTCATGAAGAAATTTTATGCAACTATTGAGATATCTCATAAATCTTAGAAGATTGAATGGATTACTGGATCTAAGAAGTATGAGGCTACATTTAGAGAGTTTGAAAATGTTGTGCGAATTCCCTTTGATGTTGTATATGGATCCATTGATATGAATGAGGAACCTTGCTTGACTGAGGATGTGTGGAGTACTTTCTATGAGCCGCTTGGTGTAGTTTCTAGGGTCACCCTTGGAATAATGACTATATTGGAGGTACTACCTACAGTGATCAACAAGATAGTGCCACTTTTGCTCCTAAAAGTGGAAATAGTGATGTCATTCATGATCACTATTGAAACATCATCAACCATATCTGAACAAGTGTAAGATTGATGTGATCACACTTATTTTGAAGGTCATTGATGATATCACAGTGAGCATCACTCCCAATATGATATCACAGTGATCATCACTCCCAATATGTACTTCACTCCCTACATTATTTCATTCATCCTCATGAAGTCCAACATTTGTCAAACTCTTGTGAGACAGCATATAGGATATAAACCTTTCAAGGTGAATCCCAGTATCCTTGATAGAGGTCAGGGAAGTCAGGGTGCTCCTGTAGCTCAAGGAGATCAACATGAGGAACCTCAAGAGAATATTCCTCCTTAGGCACCACCTGCTCCAGAACCAGTTCAATCTTAGTGGGCACCACCAGATAGGTTCTTTGATCCTTACATGGCATCTATCCAGTAAGGTTTCTAGTAGAGTTTGGACTCTTTCCAGGATAGTTTCCATTAGAATTACTATTAGCCTATGATGACAGAGTTCGAGTCCACTCAGCAAGCTATCTCTCTCGAGAATCAGGAGTTGAATGACATGTTTCATAACTTATATCTTAGGCAGCAGAGTCTTCAAATGCAGTTCTCTAGCTTCACTGATCATTTCTACAACGTCTATCCTAGGCCTTCTCCACCTTGTCCTCAGGATGACTAGACCTTTTTGGTATTTGATGCCAAAGGGGGAGAAGATGTGGTGAAGAAGTGAAGAACAAGAAGGAGTGAAAGAAGGAGCTGCCTTTAGTTTTATTTTGTCATTCTTAGTTATGTAAGGATGAGACTTGGCTTGTATTGTGTCATTCTCTTATATCTCATAAACCTTATTACTTGCATTTGCTTCTTATGAATTGCATAGTATTTTGGGTGTGAACTTATTATTTAATATTTTATTAAGAACCTATGGTATTATAATGTGACGAACTATGTCAGTTTGCTTATCTTTTTGTCCATCTCTATTACTATGGTATAATGTTTTATTGGATGCCTTGAGGAATTGTTGTTCATAACATATTCACAATAGTTATCTCATTGATAAGATCCTTGTTTCCTCATATCCAAGAATACAAGGTAAACATCGCCAAAATTTTATTAAAATTCTTAACTTGTGCCATGTTTTTATTTCTAATAATATGGGCACATGTGTATGGGGAGCTTACCTTATACCGTGAGTTTTTTATAGCATTTGTCTCTACTTATTTTCATATTCTTGAATTACTTGCTATTTGAAACTCACCTTTGAGTCTTCTTTATGCTTTGTGCTAAAAGTGGGGTCAAAACTAAAATCGCATCACTTCTTAGTGTTATTGTCACCAATTATTAAAGGGGGGGGGGGGAGATTGAAACATCTAGACCCTAATTCATGTTTTAGTAATTAATGACAATATGCAATTGTAGACTAACATGTTTAATTGAGTTATGAAAAGGTTAGTCCCAAGAATGTTGCGAAGCTATAAGAAGCATGTGTGGAGGATATGCAAATGGCTAGCTCAAGATAAAGGTATAAAATGTAAGGTATTTTCTTTTGTCGGTCTGATGATTAGAGAAGAGTAATGACCGAATTGATAGGATAAGTGTCATACTATTAAGAGAGATTGATGTGCATTTATTTGAGGTATCAAAGTATCATTATTCATCTAAGATGAGGGATTTACTTTGAGAAGAATAAAAAAACTGCTTTGAGGGTATTACTTTCAGGTATAAAAGTGCAGAATTTTCATAAGTTCCTAAGTCACTGTCTGACCGAGGGGTGTCCCAGTATGACCGCCAAGAGAGCAAAGAGTTTGGACTCTGCTTTGGCTGGCAGTCTGACCGTCAGGGAACAGAGAATTTGGTCTGATCAAGACCAGTGATAGTCTGAGCGCCAGGCCGTTTAAACTTCAGTATCAAAGTCATCATTACACTTTTGTAGCCGTTGGATTAGTGGAGGTCCACCCACCAGTTGTAGTGCGATCTGACCGCCAGATGCGCAGAGAAGTTAGCATTTTGGAAACGGCCACTTTTTGAGTTGTGGGATATAAATAGACCCATTGCTAGTTCAAGTGGGAAAACTAGCACTTCATATCTGAACTCTTGAACACTTGAGATCCTCTACTCCCTCTCTTGGCTTAGTGGTTGGATATTTGAGAGTAGGAGAGCATCTAGTGTATTGGTTTGTAGCACTTGAGCTTTGTGGCACTAGTGATCCTTCAAGCAAGTGTCATTGACTTGTTACTCTTGGTGATTGCCGCCTCCTAGACAGCTTGGAGGTGGTTGTATCGTTAAGCCCTTCAAAGAAGTTTGTTAAGGAGTTATGATGGTGATTGTGAGAGGTTTTGAGCACGCCTCACTAGAGTGGTAAAGTGCTACTCTAGTGGAATCGAGGTATTGAATAGTTCATTTCTATTTCTACTTAAGATGAAGTTGTGCAAGCCTCTTCTTGTGATGAGAATTGCATACTTGATAGAGGAACGGTTATAAGCTTGAACTCACATTAATGTAGATTAGGGGTGATCAGCAAATCACCAATACAACAGGATAAAATTCATGTGTCATCTCTTGTGCTATTTATATTCCTGAAATTTACCTTATGCAATTTATCTTCCTAGAACATAAATTGTTGCATGTCATACTAGGATTGCAAACCTCGACATAGTTCTAGTTGTTTTATATTGCTCTAGTGATCTCTATTTTAATTTTTGCAAGTTTTATTTGATTGCTTAGTAATTTGGAACTGCCTATTCACCCCCTCCCTCTAGTCGGTATCCTAGATCCTACACCTAGCTTCAAGACGTTGACCGTTAGGACTAGCGAACATGTGCTGCCTCAACTACTAAGAAAATAACCGACCGTGGCAAAGCCAATATGTGTCTCCCTGGCCGCACCAAGCGATTGCTTGTGCTGCACTAGTCGCATGCTCGGCCAAAAACCCTGATCGCATTGTGCTACTACCAAACGCTGAGCGCACGCGAGAACAAGATATTTGACGTTGCACTAAGCGTGTCCAAATATACCTCTCTACAAAGCCCTATACCCTCTCCTTGTATCTCCACTCCTGAACGGTACATCTCTCGTCGTCCTCTTTCTTGCCAGCTGCCTCCATCGACCTCAAACTTCTCTCCAGATCAAGCAAGTTGTCCTGTTGAGTGCATGCAGCCTCCAAGCCTAGTGCGCGAGCCTCCTCCACAGTGCGCCCAGCCTCCAAGCTAGGTGTGTAGGCTTCCTCCCCAACACGACATCTTCCTGCCTAGCACAACGACCCCCGGTTCAATAACACCCTCCCCTTCCTAGCACCTTTGGTCTTCGGTCCTATCCTCCACCACCTGGTCAAGGTGAGCCTTCATGGTTCCTCCCCCTTTACTCAAAAATCCTAATATGGAAACTTGTTGGATCCAATATCACTACCATTTTGTCACTTTTTCCCAAATCTACACTGGTGGTTATTATAGAAATTAGGGTTTAGATCTATGTGACACAACTCTTCTCTTTCTATTATTTTGAAGCAAGGAAGATGATTTCTTGAGAATTATAATGGATGTATATTGTGTATGGTAACTAATGTATAGGATGGATGGTAGCACTATGAACAACAAAAACTAGAGTAACACAAGTTGCACATCCTCATGTTCATTTTGTCGTTAAAGCTGTCATGGGGCTACTTAATCCCTAAAAACTCACAATTCATTCTCAGCATATTTGAGAATTTGTATAATGTAAATGCACTAAAATCCTCCTAGTTTCTGATATAAGCATATAGACTTGCCCTATCGTCCAATAAGTTCCAAACAAAGCTTTTCTTCCTTCTTTCAGATCATTTAATTTTTACATGGTATGACAACAGGTTTGTATTCTTCTATGCAGCCTTTTCAGTTTAACATGCAATGCTGCATACATTGGAATATGTAGCTTTGCAGGAGTAACTTTTATTTCAACTTGGCCATCCCTTTTAGCCTCATAACAATATTGATATTTTCCATTGCACAAGAAGGGTCATCAGTGGTCTTCTACAAAGGTAAACTTTATTACCCAGATTTGTTCCAATTCTATCTCCAATGTGATGCTCTCATTAATAAACAACATGAGCCAAATGCTTGGAATAATGAACCCATAGTAAATAATAAATTGACAATGTAACTCGGTCTTATGTTCTACCATTTCCTCTTTTGCAATCAAGCCATTTCTAACGTTACTATGCTGATTTTAGGCTAGCCTTATGTTGTGTCTATAGTCTTAGTTGGTTTTGCCATATATGCTTATATGAAGGCCTTCTGAATTATTTTTGTCTTATTTTGAAACTCCATTAAGAAATTGTGGAAAAGATCAAAGTGTGTGCACTGCTTACTATATTTTGATGTCACTCAAATGCAGGAGGGATGGAAGTAAGGGGTGATACAAATTTATCTGAAAGTCAGTACTTAAGATATGCACATGGAAAGGCTGCACACATAAAAGACCTTGAAGAATAGTCCAAGAACAAAGGCTACATGGCACAAATTGCTAGTATAAATGAGGAAGAGTTGTGTGCAACTATTGGTTCTCAGCACGAAGAAATTGAGGGATTGAAGAAGCAAGTTGAGGAAGCAAATGAGTCAAACAAAAAGCATGAAGACCATAGGTTCATGAGCCAATCGTCAAACATAGGTTCAAGTTAACCTTCTTTCTAGTAGTATATGGTACAAGGTAGCTTTTGAAGTCTTTGATGAATGCATAGTTTAGGTTAATCATATTTTCAGTAGAATATGGTACAAGGTACCTTTTGAAGTATGTGATGACTACATGCATGACAAAATGTAGGCATGCTTATATTTTGCACCTATGCTGGAGACGACTTGACTTGTGTTGTCTATATTTTGTGAAAGATTATTTGACTTGATATAATGAGATGGTCCAAATGTTCAGATGTATTTGTAATGTATTTCTATATTGCTAATGTTCTTATGGGATCTACGATGATTTCTTTTTTTTTTTTTTTGGACAAGCAGTGGTTGTGGGAATTTTAGTGACGAAACATGATCCAATAATGACGTTTAATCACACATTGTATGACAAATAAAAATATCACTGAATAGTCTCTCTTCCATGACGATAGTACAATCATCATAAAATGTAAGACATTCTATGACGATTTCGTGGACATCATGACTAAGTATATTCTATGATGTAGATTCTGTGATGAAGCACATGACGTGAGAAATACATCACTATTGTTATTTTGTTACAAAAATATCGTTATACTGTGACTGTCGGTGTATCAGGAACCGGGGTCCCCGAATCCCGAGGCCAGGCCAGCAGTCCGCCACATGGCACCATCCCGCGGAGTCTCCTCCGCAAGGTAGAAAAGATTAAGTCCCGGGAGAGGGCGCTCGGGGCCACGGTCAGTGGTCCCCGAACACCCAAGTTCCCCGATGATCTACGAAGTCTAAGTGCCGAGAAGAAAGTGCTCGGGAAGGTATACGGTGGCCCCCGAGCACCCAAGTCCCCCGACGGTCAAGAAAGCTAAGTACCGGGAAAAACGTGCCCCCTGGGCACGCAAGTATCCCGAGTACCCACTGAAGGAAGTTTCGGGGAGAGAGTGCTCAGGGTTGCGTGCGGCAGCCCCCGAGCACTCGGTCCCCCGAGGAGCCGTGCAAGTGTGCCCGGGAGAGAGTGCTCGGGGAGGTGAATAGTAACCTCGAGTACTCGGTTCCCCGAGGACAAGAAAGGGCATTCTCGGGAGAGAGTGCTCGAGGAGGTGTACAGTGACCCCCGAGCACTCGGTTCACCGACAACCCAGAGAGCCCCCTGACAGTGGCCCCCGAGGGCCCCACTGGTGAGGTGTCGGCCAGTCAAAGACCTAAGGCCGCATTTAAAGAGCGTGCGTGGCCTGTCACCTCCAACTGCTCCCGCCACGCTCAGTGTCAGTTTCTGCCACATTCTGGCAGGAGGGCGTGGGGTCATTGAATGCACGGATCCCATCCCGTGCCATCCGGCCCGTCTCGGGATAACGTCGTAAGGGCCGAGGCGTTCCGTCTGTCGCGCTGCTGTGGCAGGGAAACAAGATAGGGCGGGCACGCCGAGCCGCTCTACGGCTGCCCGGTGGGCCCTCTCCACGGCGCCCGTTGCCAGTGCATTTATGGTGACGGACGACCGGGCGTGGGACGCATTTTCCACCCCCGGTCACTTCGCCCAGAGGAAATGATGACGCCCTTTTCATTTATGGTGTCTCGGAACTCGTGTCCCCCCTCCCGTTCGGGGCACGCTGCTTCCGGCGGGTATTTAAAGCAGCCGGCGGCACAGAAGAAAGCAAGTGGGAAAAAAAGACAGGCCTGAGAAGACGAAATAATTGCTCACAAACAGAGAAGGGTAGATCAAGAGCACCCAAAGCCGACGGCCACACGCAGGCCGAAGAACAAAGAACCCTAGGCTCTAAGATAGATAAACATTCTTGTAACCAGCAACATCCTTAAGGGACTTTCTCAGGGTATTTATAGTATCCATACAGGAGTAGGGTGTTACGCCCCCGCGCGGCCTGAACCTGTCTAACCGCTGGTGCATTTACTCCGTTCCGCATCAGATCATTTCACCCCATCGGCCATCGCATTCACACCCATTTATTTCTCCGGCGAACATATTCAGGATCATCCCCCCAGCCGAATCTCTAAAAAATGGTCCCTTAGGATCCCTGCGACAGGAGTTCACCCTCCGACAGTGACGATAACCTATCATCATCAATAGTCAGATTTCTTGTAGTGCTCAAACCAGCATTATTTCCAACAGACTGTTGACCACCATGCGACAATTACAAACGCATCCACATACCTACTATGCGTGCTTACACTTTGTTGCTTACGTTATCTTTTGAAACGGTAATGCTCCAATGTTATGATGTTGGGATTTTTTTTGACACTGCAGTAAATAATTTGTGATTCATGATGTTGCAACATGCAACAGGTGATTTGTGATGTTGCAACACGTGATTTTGTGGTGTTAAAAAAATTGATTTGAGATGTTATAAAAGTTGTTTTGGAATGTTGAGATTAGCTTTTCTATGTTGCAGCAAGTGATTTGATTGGGATTAGCTTTTTTCTATGTTGCAGGAGGTGATTTTGGATGTTGCATTATTAGATCTTAAACTTTAACCTAAACGTCAAGATCACTAACTCTAACGATTGAACACCTCTAAACATTAGCACGGAAGCCTGAAGACTCATTGGTGTTCAGAGATGCCAGGCCTTGGTTTGTTGGTGCAGTGGATGCGGCATGAGGAAGAGGATGCCGGCTCACCTGCACATAGTCGTGGATGAATCTGTTGCCGATCGTGCATGAATTACAGGTGGTGGCGACAGCTATAGCAGTGGCGACCTTCACACCATAGTGACTCCCTTAGGATCGGTTAGAGTTTTAGGGTGGGTAGCTAGAGCTCACGTGAATAAGATAGCATCTGCCGAACTCTCCCATTCTAATTTTATAGCATCACACAGGATGGGACCGCAACAAGTATATGGTTGGTTGCGCCCCCTAACAGGGCACATGGTGGGGACAGACTCCCCCTAAGTCTCTCGGTTCAGTTGGGAAACATTAGGAAGCTGAGATCAATTTCCAACATGCATGCGTGATATCGAAATGTATCATAAGTTAGTCTCAAATTTTGTGATGTCTTTGTTGCAAATGTATATGATTTACCCTTCCATCTGTTATGTTAATGTATAATTGGGATTGTTTGTTGTGGTTTGAAGAAAGGAAGAAAAATAGTGCAGGGATAGGGTTGAAAGTGATAATAGAAAATTCTATTTGCCCGGAGATCATTTCTATCTAAACTAGAAAATGGTATTCCCTATCCGCTTCCAGCATTTTTTGACATTTTCCAACCTTATCATTTTTATTCCGATTCTAAGAAAAAAATATGATATTGAAAGTGGTTTGGACAATTTCCAACCGCTTTCACTTTTCTTCCGTTTTCAGCCGTTTTCACGCCTTCTCTGCCTCTACCCTCTACACATTCTTATCATCTATGTTAGACATCTGAACTTTGTGTCGTGTCTGTTGTTAAAATCATTCTACTAACATTTGAATGTATCCTTATAGTGTAATCACAGTCGGATCTTAGTGTGACTTGTGAGATGTCGATCATATACATCACACATGAGCTTATCATTTGTGTTAAATTTGAATTGAACTTGGCTTATGAAATTTGTGTCTTGTCATTTGTCTTATGATATATTTTGTGTAAGACTTATGAGATGTACATCCTGTGTTCTTATGTACGATGGTAGCACCTAGCGCTATAGTTCAGTGTTTTTCGTTATGTATTATCGATTCCCAATTAATACTCACTACTACAAAAATTATTTTCAAAGGCGGGTGGTAACCCATTTCTAGAGGCATTTAGTCACCCGCTTTTGGTCGAAGGCCTATGAAAATAGATAATTTTCACAAGTGTAAAAAAGATCGTCTGTGGAAACTTATTATCAGATACGGTTCACTTAAGGAATAGTCTGTGGAAATAGGTTTCCACAGGCAATTCCTTAAGCGGATGGCCTGTGAAAACTAATTTCCGCAAATGGTTCCTTCAACGGACATCTATGACAATCAGTCCTTGAATCGATATTTTTTAGCACAAAAATATATATATTAGACCGACTAGGCACCCAACCCCCCTCCCTCGTGGCCACGACATCGTAATTCACAAGTTACACGATTTTTCATGCGAAATACACGCATGTGCGGTTCTTGGCACTTGAACTCAGAACCTTTCAGCTTACGTGAACCCTCCTTACCATCCCAGCAGAGAATAACTACTAATACTAGTAGCATATGTATTATTTTTTATATCTTCTATCTAAAACTTCAAATGATTATTTGGTCATCTAAATAACTTCAAATGAAAAAAAAAACCTACAAAGTTGTAGATCTCGTCGATGGCTACAATTTTTATATAAAGTTTGTCCGCATCCGACTTTGCATGAAAAAAGTTTTGAATTTTTTAAGCTAAATTATCATCTATTTTCACAGTCGGTTCACATAAGAAACTGCTTATAAAAATAACCATCCATTACTATAGGCAGTTCATATAAGGAACTAACTCTGTGATAGATGATAGTTTATCTTAAAAATTTATAACTTTTTCATACAAACTTAAATGCGAACAAACTTTATATGAAAATTGTAGCTCTTGACGAGATCTATAACTTTCTAGTTGAATTTTTTTTAATTTAAAGTCATTTAGATATCCAAATAATTATTTAAAGTTTTAGACATAAGAGATAAAAAAATACATATGCAATTGTTATTACTAATGCTTCTGTAAACTAAGTCTCCAAATCCTCCTAACTCCCTTAGACTCAAAGTCATTTTAGAAATTCAAACCTTTTAGAGTCCTTTATATTATCAATAAAATCCTTGTGCATCCAAATAGTTGGTGCCTCCACTATCTTGTATGTTAACCTTGTAAGCCACTACCTTATCATCGATCTTTCTTCTTCTTAGAAGATAGTGAGGGTCTTTAATATTCTTCTTGTTGATATTGTTAGATATGTTGGAATTGGTAGTGTTCTTTTTTTTCTACTTATTCTTGAGTTGCTTGCATTAATAGGACTCGTAGTAACAATAGCATATACACTTATTTTAATTTCTCTTATGTCTGAAATTTTAACTGATTATTTGGACATATAAATGATTTTAAATAAAAAAAGCTTTCAGCTATAAAGTTTTAGATCTCGTCGATAGCTACAATTTTCATATAAAGTTTGTCCCCATCCAACTTTGTATGAAAATGTTATGATTTTTTTAAGATAAGCTGTTATCCATTTTCAGATGCAGTTCACATTAAAAACCGCCTCTAAAAATATATGGTCATTTTCAGAATTAGTTCACATAAAAAACCACCTAATTTTGGAGGCAATTCATATAAGGATCCGTCTCTAAAAATAGGATGATTACTATAGTCGGTTCATATAAAGAACTGTCTATAGTAATTATCTCATTTGCATAGGCGGCTGTCGTAAACAATCATCTATGAAAAATTATTTCTACATGTAGTCCGAAACCACAGGGGCCACCGTACTGTTTAGGCGATGTTTCAAATGATCATATGTGGGAAGGCACTCTAGGTGTCCCAAAAATAGTTTTTTAGTAGTGACTCCGTTCCGACAATATCGTTTCCGATTTTTCCATAGTACCAATGCCGTACTCATTTCCGGTATTATCATTTTCGACTCCGCCTCTGAGATAAAATGTAAAACTAAAAAGTGGTTTATGTATTTTCATATTGTTTTCGAACCGTTTTAACCCCTATGCACGGACCCGATTTGTTTCCACTTTTTATCGTACGATGTGATTTTCTGTTGTTGCAGAAATCCAATTTTTCGATGGGGTGCCGTGGTATTTTTCCCTAAGCGAGCTCAAGGGCAGGCACACACTCGAGAAAGAAGGGATCCACAGAGAATGCTGCAGGGAACAAAAACAATTTGTCGCAGTGGGACTTTTTCAGTGGGTATCAAACGGCAGCGGAAAGCGAAGCTGCTCTAATCTAACGGCGACCGAGCGTCCAGGCATCATGACCTAGCTAACTGTCACTGGCTTGACACCTCGGTAAGAAAAATAGGAGCTCTGGGGGTGGACGCATGCATGGATGGGTTAGCCTCCAACCTCTCACCTAATGCTCAGATCGGATAAGGCCGCTCCACCAGCTGCAGCTGCTTGCAGGCCATGGACGAAGCGGCAAAGCAGCAACAACAAATAGCAGAAACGAAGCAGCTTTCACTAGCTAGACACTATTCGCTAGTGTATTGCAACCATCAATTCTGACGGTCTCCTTTCGCAACTACCGTATCGTAGCACGACACACAAACACACGCAAAGAGGAGAGTCCATGTCAAAGGATTAAAACGATGCTAGGCTGCTAGCTGCTTTCCTTTTTCACCTGGGTGTGTACTTGATCGAGTGATGATCGATGTGCCGTGCGTGTGGATGGTTAGGGTGTGGTTCCGTGCCAGTTTAATCAGTTGATTAACGCATGCCATCTGCCGGTGTCATCATGTTTGTTGTGTTGTTAAGTCTCTCTCTCCTTTGTGATTAGTGTGAACGGAATTGGATCGTTCTTGTATCAGATATACTATTGATCTATCCAATGAATACAAATTTAATTAATATAATTTCATTAAGTATTACTCAAATATTATACCATCTAGCTATGCATATGGCGAATCGGATAAATTGTGAAACGGATGGAGTATATTTTTCAATCCTAATGTGATGGCAAGCTAAGAGAATAAATAATGGCATGGCAATCTATGTGTTAAAAAGTATAAGTCACACATACCATGTGATGGCAATGTCAAGTTGCATCAACTTTAAAACTTTCGGAAGTAAGTTACCCCTAAGTCTCGCTCAGCTATTCTTTGTACAAGAAAACAAGTTCAAAACTAAGAAGAAGAAAAATAGAAAGAACCAACATTTGAATTGGTTGTAGGGCCCAAGAATGCATGAAGTTGCTGGGCCCTATCCAAGCATAAACTTCCATCCATTGTCCAGTGAAATTGGGCCCAATCTAGTGTTGTGATTTGTAGAACGTACTAATTTATCTCGTTGTGGATAGACATGATTGGATTTGGGCAAGTCCAAGATCCAATTGGACTCAGGCACTTGGACTCAACTGGATTTGGGCTTAATTAGATGTGGGCATCCATTGGCTTAAGATCCAGTAGAGTTCCATTCGAGCCTTCCCGAGTGTTCCCCTTTTCATCCACAGTAGAGAGAGGCGAATAGTGGGTGATTCTAACGTCGCTCCCTCTCCGGTGGCCTCGCTGCGCCCCGGAGGAGGAGAGAAACCGAGGGATAGAAGTCTCCTGTTGGTATACTCTAGGTTATAGCCTTTAGCTAGTAGCTTATGTGTTGGTAGATTAGGTGTTTCGGTTAGGATAAGTTTAGGGTTTTTGGGAGGTGTCATCGTGGATGATTTCTCACCGGGTTTGGTGTTCCTGCCGATCTTCGGTGAGCTTGTCGGTTTCTGCGTTAGCTTCGGCGGAGGCCATAGCAGGCGTTTATAGAGGTATGATGGTTTTGTGGTGCGAGTCTATAGTTTTGGTTGTGTCTGATTTCAAACATGCTCCCTCTGTGGTTTGCTTGTCGACGGTGGGTTCGACACCGGTGCTGAAGGTGGAGATGTCTACTCGCTCCTTGGGTGAGGTTTCGGCCTTTGGTCGGTTCGCAATGCTAGTATGTTCAACGATCACATGCCTTGATAGGCCGTCTCTAGTGCTGCAAAAATTGAAGCGGCCTCGCTGACAGAGCATGCGATCTTTAGCTTCTTCTTTGGTGCGGCTCTCCATCTAGCTCCGGCGAGGAGGTGCAAGATCTTCTTGGGTCGATTGGAGATGAAGACGTTGTCGTGGACCTCTCTGAGGTGGCGTTGTAACTCTGATCTTCTTAAGGGTTCATGTGTAAACGGTGTTATGTAAAATTCATGCTTCATCAATAAAATACGGATCGTTTACCTAAAAAGAAGTAGAGTTCCATTCTCTTAGACCAAAAAAAGGATAATCCTCTGGACACACGAGCACGATTAGTCGGGTCTTGGGGACAGCGATGGACCCAGAGGTGGGCAGCCACTAGCTGCTGTGCTACGACTATTTTTACATATTTTAAAAATGTATTTTTTATAAAAAAAATAAAATTAATAATACTACAACTATTTTAATATATATCATAGGGCTGCAACTATTTTATACCGCAGAAATACCACTTTTCACGGCTTCCGTTACTGATATCGAGGCTCACTAGGCAGTGTCCAAACTAGCTAAGGTCCCCCCACTTCCCACAGCCACGCAAGTCATCCTGTTGTATCCGAGGTGTACACTAAAGTGTTATTCATAGTGTACCCGAGTTCTACGTCATAAATTAAGGTGTAGTAACTGGATGGTTCAAAGGATCGAATTGTTTAAGGGAAGGAGAATTAGATTTAATTAAAAACTAATTCTATTAAATTTTAAAATAAGTAATACTCTTAGCTTAGATGGAAAAAAAATATAACTACTCGAACCAGCAAGTAATCAAGTAATCTACGTAACATAATAAATGCAGAATTTAAAAGGTTACAAGAATGTAAGGTAGTGTTTGGTTCATTCGACGCGATGGGACGGAGCAGATCCATCTTATTTTTAAGATATTTGAATGGAGAGCAGTGGAATGAAATTGTTCAGAATCAGAGAATATTTTTTAAAGATTCGGAATAGAACCGTTCTAAAAAATAGTGGAACGCAGCCGTTCTACTTCGAACATGACAGTGACGATGAGTTCAAGGTACTAAAATAGACTTGATCCATCCCACCCACCAAACAAGCATCTATATATGAATAGAATCATCTCATTCCACATCGCTCTCCAACCAAACATTATCTTAATGCTTAAAGTAAATACGAGAATGTAAAGATATGAATAAAAAGATATCAATTTTTCTCTAGGTATCGAGAAGTTAGCATTTTCCCTAGTCCTCGTTGGAGTATCCACTAAGAATATCACTCTTTCTTGAGCCACCAAGACTCAAGCGCTCTCTCATAATTGTCACTACTCCATCTCTGAATTAGCTTGTATCAAACCAAGCACATCGCTCTTCTCGGGGCTCCCACAAGAACTTAAAGAGCTCATCAAGACACCTCCAATCACCAAAAACCAATTAGATGTTGTCAACTACCAAGAGTAACAAGCCAATAGCTTAACTTAACCAAGATGAAGCATAAACTATAGCTATATTCACACTTGCTACTCTCTACACATTAATGATATCATTAATCTTCAATTAAGAATTTTGTAAATCACTCTAATGCACTCTCTTAATTCTTGATGACACACATTGTACAGGTTTCTCTGGGTAAGCAAGAGTGCTTAGTGAGACAAAATAAGAGGGTTTATAGGCTAGAAGTCTAAATCTAACCATTGCCAAACCACCGACGTTTTCTATAAACACCGGATGGTCTAGTATACACCATCTCACACACCAGATGCGTATAATTTTCAAAGCCCATACTGTGACAGCTGTCATTAGCCATTACTACTAAGAAATGCTCCGGTGCTTCTGTTGTCTACCCATCAAACAATCCGGTGAATAGCATCTCTACTGTGCTGAAAAGCAATTCTCCTATAAAATGATGCGGTGTTATAACCCATTGAACATCAGATCATCTGATGTATTCAACTCCATCTTCGATGGATTTTACGAGTCCTATAAAATTCTTTGGCATTCTCTTCACCTTAAAACCGGACCAACCGGTGTTGATTTGTGATTTATTCAACAAAAAATACTCTAATGAGAGTAACTTGTTGATCATCGAACCATCCAGTGTACTTATCATCTCTTATACCTTTGTCAAGAATGTTGCGATGAGTTTAGCTCATTAAGTGTCGGATCATCCGGTGAGAATAAATTTTTCAGAACTCGTTCAATTCAAACTTTCTTAAACTCTAACTTCTTGACATCTTAACTATAGGCTTCTCTGAGCTATCTAGTGCTAGAATTGTACAAGTGCGTATATAATCAAAATTTAGACTTAACTAGATCAAACTACTATTCTTAACTTATCTTTATAGTACGATTAAAAAACTAAGAAAAGAAATATATATTATTCTTAGAGTCCTTTATCTTCTTATAACACTTAGAACAATAAGATCTTTAATCTTAATACTCATATCCCTTGTTCGCTAATAGAATCAACTTATGGACAAGAATACTCGATCATCGTTATGAATAAATTCTTTAATACTCTTTAAAATAAACTTATTAGTCACAATAATACAGTTGTTATTAATCACCAAAACAATTACCACTTACTTAGAAGCCTACATGCTATAATCATAAAAGTTACATTTGATGATAGATTTATTCCCATAACTTTTTAAATGTATTGATATCCGTTGGGTGGAATGTTTAATTCGACAGCATAAAATAAAAAAGAGCCAAGCATGTAGCAGGATTACCAAGACACTAGCATTAGAGATGGACGTGAAGCAATATGTGAATTCATTCTAATTCAGAAATTTCCAGCGCTCCCAAATTTCCAGCGCCCCCAATCCCCCATCTACAGTCCTCCACAGGATGATGTCCGCCGCTGCATCTATCAGTCTAGAAACACAGGCTTTTATGCAACCACGGGCAAGCCTTGTAGCCTACCTTGAGAAAATCACAGACACACAGATGCAACGGTGGAACAATATATCTGGACACCTCTGCGACCATGTCCACCCGGCACAGGCTTCCAGCTTGGGTGATCTACCAGGCGTCCAATGCCGGGGAAAGCAAAGCACAGCTTTGGGTCCTCGCCTTTGCTCTTGGTACTTGGTAGTGATACTTTGTTGCAAAAGCGCCCTTTGGAATTGGGATCTGATTCAATCCGTGTGATTCAGAATTCGGGGCTTTGTGTTTATTTTTCTTCAATGGAAGGACCATGCCTTACTTATGCTGAAAGGGGCTCTTTTCAGGTAGGATAATGCAGGCATCCTCCTCATTGTTTATTATAGAGTTGAGTATTTTTAGCAGCTGATCTACCATAGGTTCACAAAACCGTTGCAAACCAGTTGAAATTCGCAATATTCGGTCAATTTGGTCCGCACCGTATTTTGAATTCGACTGGTTTTCGAATTTGAATTCAAAAATATCAAAAAATAAAAATCACAAAAAATTTAAAAATACCAGAGACAATTATAAGACCTTCTGTGAAAAATAAATTTAAAAATAATATCGTTTGTGTCATATTTCATAGAGAGGAAGTTTGAAAAAAATGCTAAAATTGATTGTATGAACGGGATGATTTGGACCATCATGTTAAGGAAAAGGTTAACATGAAAAAAAAATATTTTTTGTGTAGGGTGTATCTTAAGAGGATCTTTAAAATTGGTGTCACTTCATTTAGAGTTTTATTAATTTTTCATGGTTTTTACAAAGTTCACAAGCATAAAGTGAATATGTTAAGAAACAACAATGTAATTAATATTTTCATGCATACCATTATTTTTCCTACATAAAGCATATTATAAGTAAACTAATAAAAATGGTTTCACTAATTTTAAAGGTGTGATGGTTAGCTATGAATTAATCTAGTTGCAATACATTTACACAATCTTGCACGTTACAATAACTATTTCATAAGCTCATGTATTTTTATAAGACATAAGATCATGTAAGAAGACTAAAAAAATTAGTTTCATGATTTTTGGATTAACAAAGATTTAACTATGCATTTAACCAGGTTTAGCAAATACATTTTCTCATAGAAAATACTCAACTTTTTTATGAGTATAAATACTTTTATCATGTAGATAATGTTACAAGGAAACCAAAAGAATCTGTTTTACTTGATTTGATGCTTAGGTGAATTACTTATTGATTTTATAAGGTTGAGCTATTTTTTTGTTTTTTTTAACTTCACTGAAATTCGAGAAGTGTGCTCGGTAAATCAGAAAATTCGACCGGTTTTCGATGAATTCATTCAAAATTCATTCAATGTAGAAAATTTGATTTGTTTTCATTGTAATTTGATCGGTTTTTGGCTGAATTCGAGTGGTTACAAAATGTTGAGTCGACCGGATTTTGCTTCCAATTTTCAAATTTGACCGAGTGAATTTAGCTGAATTCTCATTGAATTTTGAGCAAATTTTCTGATATTCTTGAATTTTGAAAAATCGTTGGGGGTGGTTTTCCACCCTCAAAAGAATTTGTAAACCCTGATCTACCATGCAAAGTTAGATCTTTTACCTAGTTTTTATATGGAGGCTGTTTATGACCGATTCATAAACTTAAATAACTATAGAATTTTTTTTTCTGAAAAGAGTAGATTATTTCCCTAATGATACTATTGAATATATAATTTTGTTGGGACTCTAGCATAGGTAGAGATAAGTTTTTCAAAACTAGAATTGTTGAAATCCTATATAGGTTTTACAGTGACATAAGATAGATTATTTAGTTAAGAATATTAAGATGTATACATAGATTAGTAGTTAAAGTTCTAAAATATGTCTTTTGGTAAGTTGTAATTCTTAGAAAATAATTGTATTGTCAATACGATAAATAAAAACTTATTTTTGGATTTGGAAGCGTCTTTTCTTATATATGGGGCTAGTGATGAACCAAAGTAAAAATGATCAGGTGTCCTAGGTTGGTCTGCTAGAGATCCGGTATCTCACTAGTTGGGCAAGAGGGTGTTATATTGGCTGTTTACATGTGATAGATCACTAAAAATAAAAATTTAATTGATATCATGTGCACCACATAGATCCGCCCCCGCATGGGTCCATTTTTGAATTTTGTACTGGGTCTCTAATTTCTCAAGTATGGCCATGTTCTAGTTAGACCTTTTTAGTAGAACTCTAGTTTCAACATCCATGTAAGATTTAGAGTTTGTATAATAAAATAAAATAATTTAAATATATATTTTCAGTCCAAAATTAGAAAATATGTCTAGACCAAAGACTCTCAAGCTTCACAGCTCTAGCTCCAATAATTTATAGAGCTAAAGATAACCAACTTAAAAAAATTAAAACTAAAAATCTACCAAATACGTCTTAAACTTATCAACTAAAAATCTACCGATACCTACAGATAGATCTATATTCATCCCTAGCTAGCCTAGACTTGGAGGAGAACGCAAGGCGCTTCCGGCGTGCGTTCTTTGCCGTCCCATCCAAACAAACGTCACGCTTCAAGTCTTTCACCTTGTATCCACCTCTCTCGCTGAGCCCAATGCGGATTAATCAATTTCTAATTAATTAGCTTGCTCGCCTGATTAGCTGGAATTTATTACTGGAGTACAACCAAAGCTGTCAATTCTAGCACGCACCCTGCATAGTATACTACTACTAATTTGCCGTCACTTGCGACCCAGTAATAGCAATTAGCAAAGGAAACTAATCATACTTTGTTTAAGGCCAAACTATATAATCCAGTTAATTACAAGCAGGGATTAAAATTTTGCCGAAATTTCGGTGAAATTTTGCGAATTTCGGTAATTTTGATGGTGAACGAAACATTTTATTTCGGAATTTTCTTTCACTGACATGTGGGACCTACAGAGTAGAGGATGAAAAATGATCAAAATTTTGACAAAATTTCATAAATTTTGGTATTTTCGCTGATGAAAAAAAATTGTAAAACGAAATTGAAATCCCTGATTACAAGTGTTAAATAGAGACATGCTGCAGATTTGCAAAGGCGCAGTCAAGGATTAAAATTGAAATGAAATATCTAATTCTGTAATTTTCTTCTAATGACATATAATGACGAGAAATAACTGAAATTTCGGTGAAATTTTATGAATTCCAATCTTTTCGCTGATGAAGAAAAAATATAAAATAAAATTGAAAACCCTGGGCACAGCTGGACAAATTCACGAGATTGGCATAGACGTAGAGAGATAAAGCCAACGGAACGGCGACAGGAGTATAAAACTTCCCGTCATTTCCCGCCCTATTTAATCGAATCTTCCGTCGTTGCTGATAAACTCAAGGCGGGCTCCAAGCTTCTGCTCTGTTAACACACCAAACCTACGTCTTCTTGCCTGGCCTCCTCTTGTTGCATTCGCCCGGCAGCTTAGTTAATCACGTATGGTTCGCCTCGTTAATTACTGATCGGTGCAATTTGGTTTGCTTTAGTACGTGGTCGGGAGTTGCAGCCGTGTACAGCAGCGGCGCCGGCGATGGCGCGGCCGATCGGTGCCCGCGTGGTGCTCCGGCTTGTCGTGGTTGCGTTGCTCGTCGTGCTGCCTGGGCACGTGGCGCCGGACCTGGCGGGGGACCGCGCGGCGCTGCTCGCGCTGAGGGACGCTCTGGACCCGGGGCAACGCCTCCCGTGGGACCCCTCGGCGCCGACGCCGTGCGGCGGACAGTGGCGCGGCGTCGTGTGCTCAACCTCCGTCTCCGGTGCTCGCGTCGTGGAGCTGCGGTTGCCCGCCAAGGGGCTGATTGGGACGATACCGGTGGGCACGGTGGGGAACCTCACCGCACTCCGGAAGCTGTCACTCCGGTTCAACGCCATCTCCGGCGGGATACCCGCGGACGTTGGCGGCTGCGCCGAGCTCCGGGTCCTGTCCCTGAGGAGCAATCGGCTAACCGGCGCCGTGCCGGAGGGTTTCTTCTCGCTGGCGCTTCTCAACAAGGTTGACCTCGCCGGGAACCACCTCACCGGCGGCGTGTCGCTGGAGTTCAACAGCCTCACACAGCTGGACACGCTTAACCTCGAGGAAAACAACCTTGGCGGCACGCTACCGGCGGGGCTTAACCTTCCGAACCTTGCGCAGTTCAACGTGTCGTTCAATGCGCAGCTCACTGGCCCCGTGCCTGCATCGCTCGCCAGGATGCCGGCGAGCGCCTTTTTCGGCACGGGGCTCTGCGGCGCCCCTCTCGCCTCGTGCGCCAACTCCACGCCGCCGGCGCCACCGCCGTCATCGCCTGGGGGTGGCAGCAAAAGCGGGAAGCTATCCCGTTGGGCAATCGTCGGAATCATCGTCGGCGCCGTGTTCATAATCCTGCTCGTCATGGGGTTCTTCGTCTGCTTGCGCCGACGTCGGGCGGCGGCCGGTAGGCCTGCGGGGGCTGCGGCCGACGTGCACGAGGGTACCGCGCCTATAACGGTGACCGTGGTGAGGACGGACAGGGACGCGGTGAGGCAGTCGCACTCACCGCCTCTCGCGCCGGCGATGATCAGCGACGGCAAGAAGCTGGTGTTCCTGGGGAGCGCGCCGGAGAGGCCCTACGACCTGGAGACGCTGCTGCAGGCGTCGGCCGAGGTGCTTGGCAAGGGCGCCTTCGGCACGACGTACCGCGCCACGATCGATGGCGGCGACCCCGTCCTCGTCGTCAAGAAGCTCCGCGAGGTGCACCTCTCCGAGAACGAGTTCCGAGACAAGGCGGCTGCGCTCGGCGCCCTCCACCACGACAACCTGGCCCGCCTGCGCGCCTACTTTTACAGCAAGGAGGAGAAGTTCCTCGTCTACGACTTCGTCGGCGCCGGCAGCCTATCCGCCCTGCTCCACAGTTCGTCCCTATCACGTATATACCACGTCATTTGCTTGGTCGGCATGTTTAGATTTCTTTTCTTGCCACGTAGACAATGGCGTGGAGGGCCGCGCGCGGCTGGACTTCACTGCGCGCGCTCGCATCTCGCTGGCGGCGGCGCGCGGAGTGGCGTTCATCCACCGCGGAGGGGCCAAGTCGTCGCACGGCAACATCAAGTCTTCCAACGTCGTAATCACTGCCACACGCGACGGCGCCTACGTCGCCGACTACGGCATCGCGCAGTTCGTGGGCGCCGCGGCGCTGCCGAGGCGGGGCGCGGGGTACCGCGCCCCGGAGGTGACCGACGCGCGAACAGTGCCACAGAGCGCCGACGTGTACAGCTTCGGCGTGGTCGTTCTGGAGTTGCTCAGCGGGCGCGCTCCGGCCCACGCGCTGCCGGACAGCGCCGCCGGCGTGGACCTGCCGCGGTGGGTGCGGTCGGTGGTGCAGGAGGAGTGGACGTCCGAGGTGTTCGACTCCGCCATCGCCAACGAGCCGCGCGTCGAGGAGGAGATGATGCGGCTGCTGCAGCTCGGCATGGAGTGCACCGAGCAGCGTCCTGACAAGCGGCCGTCGATGGCCGAGGTGGAGGTGAGGATCGAGCGCATCGTCGAGGACGCGTGCCGGAAAGCCGATTTCAGCAGCACGGACGGCAGCCGGAGCGTGTCGGCGTGATCGGCCGGTTGGCCTTCGTCGCCCTTTCTTTCATTCTGATTTTCATTTGAAGCGAGGCATCTCGGCTTCTACTTTGATTTGTTCATGTTCCATGCTCTTGGCTGCGGATTCTGCGGTGGCATAAGCTCATGCATATTTGATGTTGGTGACATTCTCCTTTCCTTAAGCATTCATATTTCTTCTGGATGAATGCAATAAAGTTGCTAATGCGAAATTCAATCGAGTTTAAGAGCTAACAGAAATACTAAGTCACGGTGTCAACACTTGTCTGGTTAAATTTTAGCCCTTTCTTTAGGGCAAAGTTGTAATTTAGCTTGATAATGTTACCTTGACTAGATGGTAAGGGAACAAGATCCTAAGTATTTGTACGATCAAACACAGCAAGCTTCTCAGACATAGCAGACTGTCACTCAGGAATACCATATGCCTCTTGATATATAGATGGCTCCTCAACTACAACTGCACTCACATGAGAAAAAACTAACTTGTCAGGAGCACCAATAATAGTATGATCACGTGGATTATAACAAGGACTAGTGGGTAACTAAGCAATAAAATCAGAATCAGTAAAGGAAGGAGCATCAAGACTGGCCGAAGAGGTGGGATTGACAAATTATTAGAAGGAGCAATAGATGATAGGAGGAGCATATGGTGGAGAAACTGAAATTGGAGCAGGGATTGATGGAGTAGCGGAAACCGAATCAAAGGTGGGTGGAGATGGAATAGGGGCATGATCATCAGATGGAAGAGGAGGAGGAAGACATAGAAAGGAAGTGGACTCTGTGGGAGAAGATATGGACTGAGTGGAGGGATTATAGAAGAATGGATGGTCCTTAACAAAAATCACATCACAAGAAATACACATGCAACGAGATGAACAATCATAGTAACGATAGATCTTATGCTCAAGACTACATCCAAGGAAAACACACTCAACCGACTGGGTAGACAACTTAGTCCGTTCACGAGGTGCAAGCAAGACATAGAAAGTACAGTAAAAAAAACCTGAAGATGATCATAGTTAGGAGGAGTACCAAAAAGAGTATCACCAGGGTATTTTTCAGCCAGCTTAGAAGATAGTTACCGATTAATAAGATATACGGCTATAGAAACAGCTTTTCCCCTGAATTAAGAAGGAACAAAAGATGCTATGAGGAAAGTGTGTGCAATCTCTATAAGATGGCAATGTTTGCGTTCAGCGATGCTGTTTTGAGCATGAGCCCCAGGGCATAAGAGCTGAGCAATAGTACCCAGAGGTGAGAAACTGACGAAAAACAGAGGAGGGATATCCTCCTCCAGCGTTAGAGCGAAAGACTTTAATGGTAGTAGAGAATTGAGTATGGACCATATGAGCAAACGATTAATATATAGAATATAACTGGAAGTGATGTTTCATGAAATAAATTCAAGTATATTGAGAATGATCATCAATAAAAATAACTACTTTTTGAAGAAAAAGGTGAAGGACCCCATACATCGGAATGAATAAGATCAAAAGGCTTTTCAGAATGAGAAAGACTACTCGAATATGGGAATTGGAGCTGTTTACCAAGCTTGCAACCCTTACAATGAAAAATGGACTCAATGAACGTACGGCTTAAATGACCCTGATGAACCAAAGTAGACAGATGTGATCTACACAAGTGACCAAGATGATGATGCCACTTAGCAAAAGATGAAGCGGAGGTCGATGCAGCAGATGACACACGAGCAGTGGAGCTTGTGAAAGAAGGAAGATGCAAGGTGTCCAAAATGTAGAGGCTAAGAGACCCGCTACGACGATAGCCAGTCCCAAATATACTCCCGCTTCAAAGATCCTGAATAAAACAAGATGAGATATCAAATCCAACAAAATAGTTCTGGTCAGTGACTTGATCTACGGAGAGGAGATTCATAGATAAATAAGTTACAAAATAAACATCAGGTACAGAAAAAAAAAAAGAAGAAGTGGAAAGTGCACCCTGATGAGTGATATAACAAGATGTACCATCAACTGTCTAAATAGAACTTCCAGTAGGGACCGGCTTGTAAGGAATCAGTTGGACTTATCAGATGTTATATGGAAAGAAGCGCAAGAATCCAGAACCTAAGACCAAGAATCACTGTCATGAGAAGCTACAACAGATATAGAGCCTTAGGAAGGAGCTATATTACGAGCACAAGCAACACAGTGTGCACGAAACTCAGCCAACTTCTCTGGATGACGAGAGAAGCTATTCTCTGAACAATGGCCAGTCTTCTTGCAATGCTCACAAGGAATACCCTCAGAAGAACTGCCTCTAACTATTTTGGTCCTCTGAGCAAACGAAGACGAGTCTCTTTAGCAATCAAAGAAGATAATACATCAACAATGGATGAAGTAGTGGGATTGTTGAGCAGCTGCATACGAATATATTCAAATTTTGATCGAAGCCTGTGACAAAATTGGTACATAAAAAACTTCTCAATAAACTTACTCTTCTGATCACATAGCTTGAACACCCTCCGGAACTCTAAGATACTATTGAGAGCAATTGTCCCATCAAACGATCAAAAATGGTATATACTCATCTTTAGATAGATCATTCTATGCAAGAGAGCAATACTATTCTAAATATATCGACGCTATAAATAATCTCATATTTTCTTAGCTGTCTTATGATGCTCATAATTAAATATTCCTTCATACTATTAATAATGACACTCATAAACCATCTTTTGACTTATCAACAGGTAGAGCACCAATCAAGTGAGATGCATAACCCCTCAATACGATTTTCACATAAAAAGCTCACTCTTGATAATTGTAACCATCAAGCTTGATGTTAATATATAGAGCCGATCCTTTTAAGCCAATATAGATAAGAATAATATGTTATCATACTATAATAATATATTACTACATATACTTAACATATAACACTATGTAACAAACTAATGTCATGCAAACTCAATGTGAACTAATTCAAGGCAGAGCTGAGCCATACAGCGGTGGAGATATCTGGACGTGCAAGTCTCACTCTTACTCTTGCATCTTGTAGACAATCCATAATAAACTGCATGGTAGGAACTGCAAGCTTCGTAGACAACACTGCTGCTACAAAGTTACCTATGAGGTTTCCATTTTCTATCGAACCAAAAAGAGACGCGACATGCAACACAGTTAGAAACTAGGTGTAATTCTGTTATCGAAGTTACAACTCCTCTACTTGCATAGAAAAACCACAAGGACAGCGTTTTGTTCGCACAAATGTCTCCTCGTCAAAGATCTGGTCTTCCTCCGGAAACTCATGCTCATGGCCAGGAGCATAAAGACAAGGATTCGGCACCTGATCTGTCTGTGGTTTGCCTGTACGAGTCTCTGTTTCCGAGCGTTGACTGCTGAGGGCGTTTTTCTGGGTGTTAGCATTTTTGGGTGATCCTTCCCGAGCAAGCCCTTGTGAAGGTGTTTTGTAGGAGTCATTCAACCGCTGTCTTGTTACAATGGAACAGAGCAACTGGTACCACCTGGAAAGTGCCTGAGCTTCCTCCTGCTTCCTCTCCTCTGCCTGTCTCTGTTCCTCTTCTTCTGCATATGCCTAGTAGGAGATATGAAAGCAAAAGTATGACATCAATTATAGAACTAATAGTGTATGGTATGATGGTGCTGAAAAAAGGGACACATAGCTTGCTTCGGACACAAAAATAGAGGCTGTTTTCAGGCATGAAAGGTTTCATATTTACGTTACAATAACTTTTCAGAGTTTTTAATTATAAGATAACCTCACCTTCTAAAAATACATCATCGCTAAATCGTATAACAGATCCGGTAATCATGATAACAACAGGATAAAAGGTTTCAAACATTTCAAAAATAATCCTGACGTCAAAACATACCTCAAGGATAGTACTTTTGAATTCTGTACAGACAACAATTCCATCAAAAATTGGAAGGCACCGACCACTTCGATAATCGAATCCAACCATGGCAGGAGCATAATCGATGCCAAGTCTCTTTGTGACCTGGAATAATCTTGGTAACCTCAAGTGTACTGTTCCAGGTGGAAGGCACTTCTCTGACCATACGTCAACTTGTCCCCGTTCATTCTTGGAGACATTTTAGCATCAATCAGTATGGAACACCAGAAAAAAAGACTGAAGGGTCCAAATGGCGAGTGATACTAAAAAAGAGTTAATAGTACCTTTGGCACAATGCCATTTACAGCATGAGGAAGTTGCAGCGGTTCCAGTTGCCATTCACCGTATAGTTCCAAGGTTGGCTTAAGATCATCTTCATTAGCACTTGATTGAAGTGACTGAGCATTAAAAGTCCTCTTTGGGCGTGTCACAACCTAAAGGGGGACATTACATCAGTATTAAAACTAGCAAAACAACAAGTCAGTGCTTCTGGTACGAACCTTTGCAGGCAACTCGTTTTCTCTGACTTGCAGGCCCTCCCGCAACCATCCATGTCTTGATTGCAGTGTTTGAACACAAGATCTAGGATAAACAGGATGCCCTTTACAGAAGCCAAGAACTGGATCTTTGGGGTGCAGAACTTGGTTCTTGTGAAGCCACTTCTCAAGAGCATATAGGTGATGGTCTTTGTAGGCCTAAATGGTTACATAAATTAGGCAATTTTAGCAGAACCAAAAGGGCCAACAAGAAATTATAATAATCTGTCTTAAATCCCTCAAGGGATGTACCTGTTGACTGGTAGGAAGGGGCTCTGTTAGGTCTCTTGTTTGAAGTTCCATGTCTTCAGAATCGTTTGTTGCGGCCAATTCCATCTGCATTAGTGGTGCCAAAACATCATCCCACCACTGCTGATTCACTCTCCCCTGTACAATTCTGTGCCACTGCAAACAATACCTGAGAACATGTGGAAGACAATTTTAGAAACCAGTTTTTGAAGAAATTCCATGATAAAGAAAGCAACCTTGTATTTTTATAGTGCTACTTAATTAAAATTCAACTGGTCAAAGCAAAGCTATTGATACTTGGTACATTTCAAATTTATATAATAATTTTGTGCTCCAGGTCATTTAATTAGTAGAAGTTCAAGACAGGATTTGCATTGGAATTAGTGTGCATTAGGAAATAATATTTCAGCAATCATGCCTTCAGTATTTTACTATTAAATAGTTGTGCCATAATTGCTTTGTTGGAATACCATATGTTTAACTAAAAAACGTAAGATGGTACAACTTTTGTATATCACTGTCACAGGAACATGACACAAACTTAGGAATTGTGCAAAAACCAAACCTTCTTGTTACATCCTTGGCTCCATTTCCAGCAAAAGCAACAACATATCTTAAAGGCTTCTTGCAAACAGCAGAAGAAGCTTCTACATTTCGTTCACCATCAATGAGATCATTTACAACATCAACATGCACCCAGCTTCCTGTTGATGCTTGCCCACCGCAGTATATCTCAGCCCAATATAACGGAGCTCCATTTCTTGACCAAACTGCACTTGAGCTGTTTGAAGCTTCTGCATTTTTACGCAATTTCTTCAATGGTGGAATAGAATTGTGTAAGCTACCGGTGGACTGACTCACATGAGTAGCTAGTTTATTATTTTTAGTCTCGGTAGCAGTAGCTGAAAGAGCCATTTCCAGTTGCAACTCAAATTCCACATCCCCTATTCTTTTTGGTACTTCAGCATTATTGGAAGTGTAAGGAAATTGGCTGCTCGTTGATTTGTGTTCTGATGCTGAAGCACAAGTACTTCCATGATCTGCTTTTACGCTTGACAAACTTTTACATAAACTTCTTTGGCATGCTGAGGTTCGTTTCGATTTTCCCAGATTACCTCTTTGTTCAGTCATGCCGACACTATCTTCAGTATTACCTTGTAGTAGAGGTGTAGAACTAACCACATTGCAGTCAGCGACTGGAGAACTAGATGGTAATGCCCTTGTACAAAGCCTAGCTGCATCTTGGTTGAATGTTCCCATCACTTTGGTATCGGGCTTGAGTCCAGCAACATCCAGATTCGTAACAAACCTACAAGGGAATGTAAGCTTAGGAATGGTTCAAAGGCTACCAAAGAGAAACATAACATAGTGTAGTAAAGCCCATTTTCTCAGCGACACAACCATGCTTATTTTATAAGACAGATGGCATTGCAAGTGATGATTGCTTGAACTGCATGGGTAGTTTGATGGGGGTGGGTACAAAAGAAAGATAGTAACTTCAGAGAATTATATTCTAACCTATATATTTTATCAATAAGGTAGCTTAGGTGAGTACCAATGCCTACTTTGCGTAATTTCCACCTATATCCATTATCTTGCCTCCCTTCATTTTCTATTTTCCCAAACAGATTACCAAATCCAGTCTTCACTGGGAAAGGTACCTAATTTTACATAATGTCTAGTTTCAATACGCACCTGTATGGGAAACCAAAGCGAACATCATTAAATAAGAACTAATAAGGAAGTGAAATGGTGCATTGATTGCTTATGCAAAGAGCTTTTTTTAATGAGATCGGCTTATGCGAACAGTAAGACATGCCTCAACTCAAACACATAACTAGGTAAGCAGTGAAATCCATACCTAGCTGTTAAGTTGAGTGCCCTGAACAATGCCACTGAAAGTGCACAAACCTGCATTGCACACCATTTAAGTAGCAGCTTTACAAAGAGAAGTGATGTGCAGCTTCAGAATATTCTTTAAAAAAAATAGTGGCGCAAGATAATATGAAAATGATCATATTCCAAAAGTCAGAAAGAAAAGGTGGATAAGAAGTAATGCTTGCTGACATAAGGACAGCTAATTTCTTCAGCAAGCATAATCTTCAATACCTCTTCAGCAGTACCTACGCGGTCTTGAAGAGCGAAAGCCAAATTTGATTTAAAAGATCCCCTGTCAGTGGATTGTGCGGTTACACAGAAAGTACGATGGAACTGCAGGTACAATACATGCAACTTAAGAAAAGTAACATTTAAAAACTGTCTTTTCATAAAAGTTAAGTTATTTAAGTGAACAAAAATAGAGTAGAAATGTGGCTTACCCAGCTCACAAGACTATGTAAGTTAACGGCTTTCAGTTTTGGAACATCTACAACATTCCATAGTAAGTGGTCCGGTACAAGAGAGAGCATTGACGCCTGCAAAGAATATTAGAAACAACACTGATACAGTTTAGCTTCAAAGACCCCCACAGTTATGTACTTTGCTAAATCCACATTAGTTTTCATCGTTTTGGATATGAGCAATGAAAAATTGGGTATGTATATAAATAAATTAAGACAAGATAGTAATACCACTGTAACACACCTGAATAAGAGGATCGCTGCAAGCCTTGTCAACTACCCTACCCCTTGCAATTAGGCAAAGCAAATGGACCTTGTGCACAAGTTCAGCCAACTCCTGAAATAAAAAAAAATCAAAATATTTGGTCGAGACTCAAGTACTAGGAACTCCCTCCTTTTTTGTAAGGAATATAATTTTCTCGATCTTGTTTCACAATGTAAGGCATGCATGCAAAATTATTGATGTTTTCCCATTGTTGACATTATTTATCACACATTTTCTCTCCTGCATAATAAGTACACTCACTATTTGCTCTCTCATTTTCAAGGTATTTATTGCAGGGTAGCATGGTCATTATCTCTTGTGTTTATCTTGTTTCATAACCTTGTTAAATTCTTGGGTCGACTCAAAATAAGCTTTATAAAGGCATCCATAACAGTCCACTGTCAGTGGGTATAAGCCCTTCCACATCAAATCCGTGCCTACTTGGAGCAGAAAGAGGTCATAAAGTTGTAGCAACTGGTTAGAGGACTACAAGACATGTTCAATTGTCTATCCATTCCAGATACCTTGGCTAAAAATTTCCAATATTCATGAAAAAAATACCTTTTCTTCAGCAGTAGGCCGCCGAGCACTCTTCTTGTTAGTGGAAGAAGGTACATCAGTGAACTCAACAGTGATCGTCTCTCCAAGCTCGTGGGAATAACCCTCCTCGTGTTCCAAGACATGTCCCTCTTCCCAGTCCATTTCAGCTGCATCAGTGTCACCAATTGCCTCTGTTTGGTCTTCCAAACTATTCTTTTCACGACTCCCAGCACTGCACCTTTTCACACTGGCACCATCACTCGACTTCATCTTTGATCTACCATTTTTGCATGTTTCCCTCAATGGTGATCCCATTTCCACCTAAAGAGAATGATGTAAGTAAATCCCGTCATGGAACACGTAAGATTGTTTTACATGACTAATCTTCACATCCAACCGCCACATTTTCCCCACAACCACCACATAAAGGTTGTTTATGTTTACTCAATATTAAAAAAAGTGCCATAGTTCTTCAGTTTCCTATGGGGTAGTATGATTGGACCCCCAGTGTATTGCTTAAAGTACAGAATCTGCACGCTTGAACAAATAAAGGCAAGCCGTTTCTAATCAATTGACCATGCGAAGTTTCAAGTCATTAACCTCATTGTGTGTTCAACAATCACCCTAAGGCAAGGAAAACCCGAACCCACACTAGATTAGTTTGATAATAGCCCAATACAATCACTCAACTCTCCTAAGCCTCTTGAATCCTCCAATGCCTAAGTTTGATTAATTTCTCCCATCGATTCTACTCGCTCCGATCCGTCGCTTCAGCTAACAACACGCAGGCGCGTGACATACGAAACGGAACCTCACCTTGGCAGGCGATTTCCCTTTCGCGGCTGGCGAAGCCCTCCGGCGATTCGCCCCGGCAGTCGCAACCTCTGCGCTTGGTCCTACAGAACAAAGCCCAAAACTTGAATGGAAATACAGAGCAGAGAGCACGCAGAGCAGAGGAAGGGAACAGGGGCAAGGGCAGCCCGACGAGGCGGGGCACCAACCGGCCGGCGTGGGTTTGCCCTCGCGGGCGGACTGGCTCCTGGTCCGCCTCATTAATGTGCACTTGAGCTCGTCGCCTTGTTACGCCTTCTTGCGATTTTCGGAGAAAGCTGCAGGGGGAGGGGGAAGCGGAAGTGGCCGCCGGCTGCTAGGTTTTAGGGAGGGGAGGGACGGCGCCGCGGAGGGTGGTGGGTTGGGTTTCGCGCGCCGGAAAGCAGGTTGCCCTCCACGCGCGGTGGGCCCACCCTACGCGGGCGGGACCCGCCTGGCGGTGTAGTGTAAGTGAGGCGTGGCGAACGGGGGCGGTATGGGGAAGCCAGGCACAGGCAGCAGCTATCCGCTCGACCGCTGGTGTGCGATGGCGCGGGGAGAGCGGCGGAGCCTGACCAGACGCCGGAGCAGCGATTGCGCGCGGCAGCGGCGATGATGTGGCGCAGGCGATGCCACGCCGGTTTACTTTTTTTTTTTCGCGTGGGAAGCCACACCGTCACGCGCGGGTTGCTTGAGGCCGGCCGGATCCGGTTCCACTTCACTAGGTGGACAGTAATACTCCGTTCAGCTTTTTGCAAATCAAATTTTATGTATTTTAATTAATGTTTAATTAAATTATAAAAATATCTAAGTGTATGCATGCGAGCCAACGGTCACTAACCAGACGCACGAGCGCGATCTTACAGATCCAAGATAAAACCCCGAAAGTGCACCCTCGTTTAAGGCGTAGGCCTCTATAAGAAAACTCGGTTAAAAAAATATCTAGTGTATAAAAATTATATAATTTAATTTATAATTTAAAATAATTTTACCTATATAGTTTTGTAGTTAAAAGTAATATATTTTGTAAGCAAATTTTAATTAAAATCAAACTTTGAAGATCGAGCTAAAAGAAATAAGCCTGCCGCACAATCCCTGGTTACTGTAGTGATTCCGTATAGCGTCGAAATCTTGTCCATTCACGCGAGATTGAAGAGTTTTTTTTATTTTTATATTTTTTTATTAAAAATAATTTTAGAAATTATCACATCACATAAAAATAATATTAGTGAATTTTACCAGTTTTTTAGAAATTTATTTGAGGCACTAACCATTGTTAGAAGCTATAAAAGTAGTCTTATTTAAAGAATATTAGTTTAAATTCTAAAATGAATTTTTGAATGAATTCAATTAAAATAGGTTGCACATGGATTATGTAACACGTACAACTTTTTTTAAGATTTTTGAGCAACAGAGAAGGTAGAGGGAAATTAAACTTCAGTACAGTTCACCGCAATTACTGTTCATATACTGCGCTTACCAGCGCTTCGAAGGGCTGATTTTTTCGCAGAAAAACCTATTTATTTAAATTTTTAATAAAAAAATAGAAAAATAAAAAAAGCTCGAGATTGAATGGCTCGTAAGAGATTGAAGTCACTGTGACTCCAAAATCAGAGATCCCAACCCGATTCGAGGCGGGCCGGTGTCGCGCAAGAGTATGTGGGGGCGGACGTGAGAGGGCTGCAACAGAAAAGGCCGCGTGTCTGTCTATTGGGCCAGATGGACTAGCGGTCTCCCAGGTTTTCTCAAACGTTCCTCTGTGCTCCTCTTCTCGTGGACTCAAACATCGACAGTGTGAACCGATGTTTATATGAGTAGAAAGATCAAAACTAAAATTTATGTACCAAAAGTTTACAGTTTTTAGTCAAAATCAAAATTTTAACATCAGTGAAACTGCCAATAGCGAGACGCCGATATATTTCATGACAATGGGTATCTGTTATTCTGTCGTGCGCATGCGCGAGGTTTACGCGTACATCTCTCTCGGTAACGCTCCTCACATGCAATCGTGTAGTAGCATCCTCCTGATAGTCTACCAAAATGTAGGAAAGAGGAGCGAAGGATGATATAACGGTGGGTGATAGGGGTTATCTTCTTCCTCCAGCAGTTTTTTTATCGGCTGCAACTTTTCTCTTTTCCAGGCTGCGACGAGCTCCCCCGCCCAGTCCGCCTCAACATGCTGCCTGTGCGCTCGGCTGAACCATCTAGCTCTTAATTATGTTTTGATAATTAATAATAATATGTAATTATGGATTAATATGTTTAATTGAGTTATAAAAAAGTTAGTCTTAATAATATTGCGAAGATAAAGAAGCATATCCGGAAGATATGCAAATAGCTAGCTCATAGCAAAAGTATAAAATATAGTATTTTTTTTTTGCCGGTCAATAATGATTAGAAAAGAGAAATAACTGGATTGATATATTAAGAGGAGTTGATATGTATTTACTTGAGATATGAAAAGTGATATAATTGCTCAAACTTGTATTTGATCTGGAATGATGAATTTAGTGCTCTGTATAGTGGCGGTCTGACCACTGTATAAACAAGACAAAAGTTTTCTAATTTTCTAAGTCACGGTTTGACCGTGGGGTGTCCTGGTCTCACCGCCAAGGGAGAAGAGAGTTTGGACTCTCTGCTCTGGCTGACGGTCTGACTATCGGGGCTTGCTGGTCTGACCGCCAGGGAACATAGAGTTTTGATACTCTGTTCAAGACTCGTGGTCTGATTGAGATCAGTGGTGGTGTGACTGTTATGTTATTTATTCACTAATATCAGAGTTATCATTACACTTTTGTAGCCATTAGATTAGTGGCGGTCTGACTGCTAGATGAACTACGATCTGATCGCTAGATGCGTAGAGAAGTCAGACCTTGAGCAACGACCACATTTCAAGTTGTGGGCTATAAATAGTCCCCTTGTTGGTTCAAAGGGTAGGCAAGCATTTCATTTCTGAACTTTTTAGCACTTGACTTTCTTCTCTCCCTCTTTTGGCTAGTGGTTGCTGTTGGCGCAAGAAGATATCTTGCACAAACAAATGTGGCGAGGGCTTACTCACAGGAGCGGCTAAAGCTTAGAGAAGAAGTGAAGAGGAAGGAACATCAAATATATTGATGGTAAAAAGGATCGGTTCCTTGGTCTGATGGCTAAGGATCTGTATTTATAGGGCTGTCTAGGGCACAGAGATATAGGTATGCCCTAACATCGATACAAATATCACAATACATCATAGGTCTAGAGCTGGTTGAATCACATAGCACGGATCTAGGTGGGATACCTTTACCCCTAATTTAAAAGATATTATCTACTATAGCGATACACTGATACAAGTGACCCTATATGTGTGGTATTTTGTCAGTTGCCTATGTTCCTCCTTATACATCGCTAGTTCTAGAGCTAGTTCTGTCACAGTGGGCACCTCCAGCTGGATTCTTTAATCCCTACATGACATCTATCCAGCAAGATTTCCAGTAGAGTTTGGACTCTTTCCAGGTAAACTTTCAACTGAACTACTATCAGCCTACGATGACAGAGTTCCAGTCCACTCAGTAGGCTATCTCTCTCGCTCGGGAAGATATTGCAGCTCTAAATGCTCAAAACCAAGAGTTGAATGATATGTTTCATAACTTATCTCTTGGGTAGCAAAGTCTTCGGATGTAGTTCTTTAGCTTCACTGATCACTTACCTCCACCTACTCTAGGATAACTAGACCTTTTGGTATTTGATGCCAAAGGGTAAGAAGATGGAATATGTGGTGAATAAGAAGTGAAGACGCGACCAAGAAGCTTCATTCGCTTAAGCTTTTGTTTTAATTTTATCATTTTTTAGTTATGCGAGGAGGAGACTTGTTTTCCTTATCGTTCCATCATGTCTAATAAACCTTATTACGTGTATGTGTATTGTGTATGAACTTATTATTTTATGTTGATTAAGAACATACGATATTGTAATGTGATGAACTATGTTGATTTGTTTATCTTGTTGTTTATCTCTAATTTTATGTTCTAATGTTGTTGTTGGATGCCTCGAGGAAATGTTTTAGTGATATATTTAAAATGGTAATCTCATTAATAATATCTCGTCCCTCGGATCCAAGAATATACGGTAAACTCCGCCAAAATTTTATTCAAATCCTTAACTTGTGCCATATTTTTATTTCTAAATCTTATGGGCACATATGCAGGGGAAGCTTACCTTACCATTAGTTTTGCTAGCAATTATCTCTACTTAATTTTATATTCTTGAAATACTTGCTATTGAAACTCTCGAGTTTTCTTTATGCTTTGTGCTAAAAGTGAGCTCAAAACTAAAATCACATCACTTCTTAGTGTTATTGTCATCATCAAAAAGGGGTAGATTGAAGCATCTAAGCCCATAGTTCATGTTTTGGTAATTAATTACAATATGTAATTTTGGACTAATGTGTTTAATTGAGTTATGAAAAAAGGTTAGGCCTAAGAATGTTGCGAGGCTAGAAGAAGCATGTGTGGAAGATATGCAAATTGCTAGCTCAAGACAAAGGTATAAAATGTAGGATATTTTATTTTGCGATCAATGGTGATAAGAGAAGATAAATAACTGGATTGATAGGATAAGTGACATACTATTAAGAGGGGTTGATGTGCATTTACTTGAGATGTCAAACGTGCCATAATTACTCAAACTTACATTTCATCTAGAATGAGGATTTTAGTTTGAGAAAAACTGAAAAAGTTGCCTTTGAGAGTGTTCTATGTAGTGGCGGTCAGATCACCTGGTGTGGCCAGTTTGACTGTTGTATAAACAATGTAGAAAATTTTCAAGTTCTTAAGTCAGTCTGACCGTGGGGTGTCTCGATTTGACTGCCAAGGGAGCAGAGAGTTTGAACTCTTTGCTCCGGTGGCAGTCTGATCGCTAAAGAATAGATAGTTTTGGTACTCTATTGAAGGTTCGCGGTCTGATCAAGATTAGTGGTGGTCTGACCGCCATGTCATTTATTCACCAATATTAGAGTCATCATTACACTTTTGTAACTATTGGATTAGTGGCGGCCTGACGGCCAGATATGCAAAGAAGCCAAACCTTGGATAACACCACATTTCGAGTTGTGGACTACAAATATACCCCTTGTTGGTTCAAATGATAGGCAATTACTTCATTTCTAAACTCTTGAGCACTTAACTTCCTCTTTTCCCTCTCTTAGTTTAGTGGTTGCATATTTGAGAGTGTGAGAGCATCTAGTGCATTGTATTGTATCGGTTGAGCTTTGTGGCACTAGTGATACTTCAAGCAAGCGTCATTGATTTATTACTTTTGAAGGTTGCCGCCTTCTAGATGGCTTGGAAGCGGTTGAATCGTTGAGTCATTCAAAAAAGTTTGTGAAGGAGCCACAATGGTGATTATGAGAGGTTTTGAGCATGTCTCACCGGAGCGGTTAGGTGCTATTCTAGTGAAATCAAGATATTAAATAGTTCATTGTTCTATTTTAGCTTATGATCAAGTTGTTCGGTGTGAGCTTTTTCTTGTAGTGAGAATTGAATACTTGATATAGGAGCGGTTAGAAGCTTAAACTTATCTCAACGTAGATTAGAGGTGATCGATAAATCACCGATAACACGAGATAAAATTTGTGTGTCATCTCTTATGCTATTTATATTCATACAATTTGTTTTCCTAGAATATAAATTATTGCATGTCACTCTATGATTGCAAACCTTGACATAATTCTAATTGTTTTATATTGCTCAAGTGATCTCTAGTTTAATTTTCGTAAATTTTATTTAATCGCTAAGCAATTAGTTGTTTTATATTTACCCCTCTGGTCAGTATTCTAATCCTACATTAGCCCCGTCATGACCCTTCCTAACCGTTGATCCTCCGCCACACAAGGCCAGTGGCGCCCCCGCATCCGCCACCACCAGTGGTCCTTAAGCCCATGGATGCCACCGGAACCCTAACCTCCTCCTAAACCCTGAAGCTAAGCCCGACATCAGCAGTACGAAACCACATTTTTTGGGCGATTGAAGGGTGGGAAATGTGAGAAGATATATTTCCATTAGATCAATATGCATTAGTCATGAAATCGGACTAGTTTAATTAGCTCGTTCGCTGGGGAAAAAATGGAAACACCAATGTGTGCAAGGAACTTGTAAGACCGCCATTGTCCATGGTACATGCATGCCTACGTAACTCGATGACTGCCCAGCATGTATCTGGCATACGCATATATATGATTGCAGGGGTGGAATCAATCATGGGCTAAGCCTGAGTTGTTCTATTCAAATTTAGAATGAATCTTAAAAATTTATTATTTATACAGTAAAATCTAATAGAAATTTGGATTCAAGCCCTGGCTGTCATGGATGTTCCGCCCCTTAATGATCGTTGAGGACACTATTTGAATGGAAGGGATTTGAATCCAAATACCAAAGGATTTGAGGGAGCCGATCCTGGCTGGCTGGCTGGCTCCTCTCATCCAAACATCCCCTTACTATGCAGGGATGATAACCAACGGTGGAGAAGGTCCATCCGATGGGCATGCAGTTGGGCCCGTTGGGATCAAACGGTCCGCACGACGGCCTCGCTCCCGTGAGCTCGCGGCATCCGCCGTCTCGGCCGTGCTGGTGCTGCAGCCGGATTATCCCACGTCGAATGTCGCCACTACCATGGCCGCGCCCTCCGCCGCCATCCTCTCCCAGAGCAAGAGGCCTCCCAGCCGCCGCGAGACCACAGCGGTCCGAATGCAGCTACGCGATCAGGAGGAGCGCGAGCGCGAGCGCCGAGACCGCGTTCATCGCCGCTATCTTCACGTACTGACGTACCAGGATGGTTCGATCAGAGCCCGGAAGAAGGAAATGTGCCCGGCGGCAACAGCTATGTGTATCCATGAACTACTAATGTATTTCCGAAATTAATGGTGCGCGGGGAAAGTATCCGGAAATGGTGAATAGTGCCATTACAATAAATATAAAACAGCTGCAATTCATTCAGCGCATCTGGTGTAGTGGTATCATAGTACCCTCCCACGGTACTGACCGGGGTTCGATTCCCCGGATGCGCATTCTCTTCGTTTTTTAAAAAAAAATTAACTTCTCTCTCATTTGCCTTTTGGATTTCACGAAATAATCGTGCAATTCGATGTTTCCTAGGGAGCATTTCGCTGTTCCTATGTCCAGCTATCTGGATTCAGCTAACGCCACTCGGTTCTCAATGGTTCAGGGAACTGCAAGTCAGCAAAATAACACAGCAACATGCATCCCAGCAGCGTACAATCCATAACATTGCCTACCCTGACCATCCCCGTGTAAGCCTCTACTCTACTTAAGTTGGAAATCGAAATAACACAGCAGCCAAATACAGAAATCCCACATAAAGTTCAGCTCTTTTAGTCGACAGGTCCATTGCCAGCATTTACAAGACACTGAAATGGGCATAATCCTATGTGTCGCAGAAGGACGCAAGATGAAAACAAACTCTTTCTGCTCTGCATTATTCCCGGAGTAATCTAGATTTCTTCTAACACACGACAAATAAAGCATATGTACAAGTACATGATATGGATCCCTTATTCCCTTTGCAAAGCAGGATCCAAATTCACCACGCTGAAGAGTGATACAGCTTAAAACCAATGAGTTGGATAGGAGGTAGTGTATGGAGAGGGTAACATCTCATGTTGGTGCTTTTAGTCTGCAGAGAATGCTCCTTCACAGTACCTGAGAGAGGATGCGAATATTAACTAGGTCAGAAGCAGCTTTAGGCCTACATAAAAAAACCGCATGAGACTATGGAAGTAAAATTGCCAGCGAATGGTTAGCATGATCCTTCTCCAAATGTAATAGACACAGACGATTCAAGTTGACCACGAAATAGGCATCCTTAATATGGAATTACAATTAGCCACCAGAAAGGAAAAGATTACCTGTTGCTAAATTTCTCAACAGCTGTGGATGCATAGAGAAGTGTTTCACCACCCTTCTCTAAAGCCATATAAAGCTCCCTTCCTCGAGAAATTTTAGCAACAACCCACACATTATTTTTTGTTCTTATGCATGCTTCAAAATCCTTATCATGACAAGGGTCAGTTCTCTTAGATCTCGACTTTTCTAAATCAACTTCTTGTCTTAGCATATTGAGGGCGAGTAGAGAATCCTGCATAATTTCATCATAGAAGACATTCAAACTAACATTATAAGGCAAGTCAAGTTAAAAGGATAAAATAAGCTAGAAAAAAATTGTTGAAGCTAATAAACAATCTAACACTTAATAGTGTATGAAACAAAATAATATCATCAATCTCCAATCCTTACAACTTACAGTGTACCGAAAGGACATCTATGTTTCCAAATAAACAACAAAATATCGAATACAATTTTGATGCAAAAGAACATACCTTTGACAAGGTGGTAACTTTCCCAGATGGGGAGGCTCTTGATACTCTTCTGTCTGGATCAACAAGCATGTAACGATATCCACTAACATGATAAGCATTTTCTCCTCCCCACCCTCGTGACAGTTTCTGTTCAACAGTGATAATCTTCTGTGACGCCTACAAGAATGATCAAATTATTGAGCATGCATTCACAGCCATATTTGTCATGAAGAATACGACACAGGAATTTATGCACTTCACATTTTCAAGCAGATGCTTCTTCACATGAGCAACACCATCTTCTCCATTTATCACTGAGGAAGCTGGAATTAGCAGTAGGATAGTGATAGACTTGTGCTGATATATACATAGGTACATACGCTCCTCTGCCTGTTGGAACCATACTATTGGAAGCACGGGTACAGCACAACAAACATCTGTAGCTGTGAAATCAGCAGCAATAAAACCATCCCTTCCCTTTGACAATTTCTCGCGCAAGAGAGGCCTGAAATTATGATGCATCTGATTTTGTCCACCAGGAGAAGTATCACGAGATCGACTATGGTACCTTTCTCCTGCAGTTGTTCCATTTGATGAACTTGAAGTGGGACCAGCATTAACAGAAGTTCCTTTCCGCAAATAGGACCAGGAGCTTGCATTGGAAGATAAGGCACGAGGAGTTAGCCTCAGGACAGCGTAAGTATATATGTTTAAAGTATCATCCTGAAGAAACCAAAAAGACACTTTTGAGTCCTTAACCACAAGGCAACAACATGCTCATATATCAACCAAAGCAAAACAAATTTTAGTGGAACTAGCAATTACAGGGAGAACATACCGGCGGCAGCGTCGTCGATACCAGGAGATCTTCAAATAATACAAGCGATTGGCAGGTGACATTTCCAAGACATGATCCAAGAACTGTGGTGAGTGACTGAAACACTAATACATCAATGGTTGAAATAGATAAAAAATAAAAATATGTAACTATCGTTTGTACACTACTGCTGGAGGCTACTGTGAAAGTGTAATATGGCGATTGAATTGGGTCTAGAAATTTTCCTCAGAAAGCAATCTTCTACTTATCTAGAACCACTTTAACTGTGCTGTAAGAAAACAATTAAAAGCAACCCTTTCTAATGTACCCCTTCTGTCTCATAATAAAAGTCCAAGCCCACCATGCGCATAGACCATGAAGGCACTAAATCTAGGAAAAGGCTAATTGTATTGAATGGCATTCTATAGCTACCCATCCACTTTTACAGCACTAAAGTGGGGGTACGGGGTGGAAATATCAGAATAACTACACTACTGGTTCTACCAATGTTATTAAATTGTGAGCCCAGGCATCGCATGATGATGGACTTGTATTGCAAGACAGACGAGTAAATGCTAATGCACTGTGTTAAGGAATATGTCAATGGTACCCCTTCCCAAACACCATATTATATAACAAACCATCCAAGAAGGTATTACATCAACCAATTCCACAAAAGACAAACACTGAAGTATGAAATAAAACCAAAATCTAGTTTCTCTGTGGAACCATGAAAGGAACATTTTTGGGATAGAAAATAATTTGTACTAAATTAATCCATGTTATTGGAAACTGTTGGGCACCACGCCCATGCCAAGACTCAATAAAAATGTTGTTCAGATGGTACTGCACCAGTTAGCACAGAAATCAGTACTGGTCTTACACTGGGTTTGCAAACCTGACTATATGCTGGACAAGATATGAATAGCGAACTACATTCAACAAGCATGCCAAACTTTTTCAAATAAGACAGTAAAAGAGGACTTAATAACATGGAAATGTTTTTAACTGGTCAGGGTATCCTCATAGGGAGCAAGAGATCACTGTTGTTTGTGTTGAAAATACTCTTAACATGGTCTTTCTGTAGCCAAGAGAACATGCCAGATTTCAAAGATATACAGTGTACCTGAACTTCAAGTGCCATGTCTCGTGAGACTGTCAGCATTTGGACTGTTCCCTGCTCCTTTAGGCTGTCACGGAAGGTTGGCAGCTGTAGCTTTTTACCAACAATAAAATCTGTTCGAGAGCATAAAATAGCATATATATATATGAGATTAGATTATCAAAAGATTCCCAAATATCATCTTGCGTTTCTTTTCAACAGGGTACAAATTTGTTCATCCTACTGTATCCTCGCAAGTTGTAAGAATCATGTCAACAAAGGAAATAGTTGTGGCAGACACAAAATAAATTTGAAAACTAGACCTACCACTTAAATAATCTGTGACAAACGTGCGGAGGTGACCACGAGCAAGTTCAGCACTTGGTTGTCTGTCAAGTAGAGTTCGGATTGGTCCATGAAACATTGCAAAAAGCGAATGAACCTCTTTAAGTATCTCTTGCAATGCACCACAGCGCCAAGTAGATTCATTGTCCTTGGTTTTCTCCACCACCTACATATCAAATTGCATGTCAACGAATTCGTCAGTATATGATGATACAGTCATTCAAGTTCTGTTGTTGTAAAGATGGTGTAATGCAAGAGAAAAGAACATAGGTCAAGAAATAAGTCATTGATCCCTCAACTGAAGATCAAATCTCCTAAATAAGCTTCATGCTATTTTGGAAGATGGTGCTGTGAAGATGTCAAAGTGCTAAATACGTTAAACATGCACTTATATCGTTGTATGATATGACAAGACAAGAACATTTTGGTGACAGCATAAACATATTATCTTAACTCTAAAGATAAATATTAAGAGGATATGCGACAATTAATATTCAACGACAACAATTACTACACCCTCCATTCTCAAATAGATGTTTAGGATTGTGTGCAATCAAACTTTATAAATTTTTACCACTAATATATACAAAAATATTAAGATTTCTCACATGAAAATGATGTTAGTAGATTTGTAATGGAAGATACTTTCAAATGATCATGTTTTCAATAACTTTGGATAACAATACGAATTATCAAGTAACAAAATTTTCCACGAAGGTAAAAAGAACAATGCTATAAAGCATTCAGAATACTCATCGACCAGAAGAATTAGAGCAAAAACTTCACATAAACCCAGAGTCAAACTATGAATGTGGTGAAGAGCCATTACCAGAACCATCCAAATATCTGGCTCAGCTTGGTAAAAAATGTGGGAGTGTTTATCTGATTCTATCACCTCGCAATCATCTTCAGGAGAAAATATTCTGCACACAGTTAATAACATCGAAGAGAATGAAATGACCCACCGAAATTAGGCAATAAATGAAGTAGCACAAGCAAAGAGTAAAGAATGTTTGGATATGATTGTTTGGGATGGAAAGACTAGCAAAGACAAAATGGAAGGCATTGCAACCACAAAAGGTTTTGTTGCTTACGAAGAGTTCCAATCTTCTGACCTTACCCCCATGTTAGTTTGTGTAATCATTGATAGACATTTCTAGCTATCTAGAGATGCACTGGAATATGTAAACTTTGGACGAATCAAGAAGCAATGTACAAGTGTTAGTAGCTTGAAGAGTAAGATGTATTAAATACATATGCAGCCACCGCTGTCTCCCTTCTGCCTCTAAATCAGGGCTCAAGCTGCCTCCCTTTTGCCTCTAAGAGCATCTCCAAGAGTCTCCCAATCCCACTCCTTACAGTCAAATTTGGGGAATTTCACCCTAAAACCTAGCTCCAGCAGCTCCCCAATACCACTCCCAATATTTACCAACCCCAAAATCACCCCTCTCGCTCTCTATTTGTAGGGAGCGACCCCGGGCTCCCCAAAACGTCCGACCGTCCTGGCCCACCCCTCGTCCGTTGCTCGCCGCTGCTCTGCCACCTTGGCGAGCTCGTCGCTGCTCTGTTGGAGCCCGCGTGCGGTTGCGCCTGATCGAGTTGCGCCACAGCGAGCCCAGCGCCAATGCCCAGGCCCCCTTCTACCTCACCTCCGCCGCGACGACCCTCAGCGGTTTGCAAACCGCCGCCTCCTGGTCCGGCGAGGACGGCTCCACCGCAGGCGGCGGCAACCCCTGTCCAGCATGATGTGTAGAAGCATCTCGAACTCGAGGCTCCTGGTGACTACGTCGTCCTTGTCGATGCTCTTTGGGCATATCCTTGCAGGCGTCCTCGCAGGTGAATGAGCCGCCGAGCGTGGACGACAGCCACTTGACCTCGAGGAACTTGGTGTCGGTGGGCTCTTGGATGAGGCCCTTCGGTGCTACATTGCCTCCTCGACAGCCCGTGTGGCGGCCACGGTGGAGACGAGGAGGAAGGAGAAGAAGAGAGAGCGGGCGAAGGCCATGGCGAATGGCGTCGTAGAAGAGAGAGGAATGTGTTGGAATATAGGGATTGGCCGTACACGTGTATGACAGGTGGGGTCCATTCGTCGGTGATACATGAGAAGAAATATAGGGAACGGGATATCCAGAGTCTGTTGGAGAGGAAGGAGATTTAGAGAAGAAATATTATCGAGAAAGCTCCCTATATAAGGATATAGGAGATGAATTTTAGAGACTCTCTTGGAGATGCTCTAAGACCCGGACTAAAGCGAACCTCACCCCCAAAGAAGAAGAAGAAGAAGCCCTAAAAACTAATCGTAAATCTAGCCAACTTTTATTCTATTCAGCAAGTGTTCACTACTTAGCTATCTAGTAAATCCCCAAACTTGATTCAACTTAGATTTCGATTACATGGCAAAAAATCCATCTGAAAATCTTACAGATCACGTGTGTTAAACTCAGGCTCGAATTCTAGGAATTACTGTTGTACTAATCTGCGAAGCTGAGCGCAAAACTTTTTCTAAACTATGTTTCAGAAGCAAGTAGCTAATTAGTCATATATAATGTAAAAAGGGTAACAGGTCGAAGGTCGCGCAACAAAAAAAAAAAAAAGGGAGAGCGACGGTGACCTTGTGAAAGTGACGATTCCCTCGCAGAGGCCAATGACGGAGAGCTGGAGCAGTATGGGGCAGTCAGCGGGGTGGAAGAAGAGGATCTTGTCAAGCTCCTGGCCCTCCTGCTGCCCCCGCCTGAGGTCGAACACGCAGAGTTGCGCCCCTTCGCCCGCGGAGGCCGAAGAGAGCCCCATCCGGACCGAGCCACCGAGGAATCACCCGCGCGACCCACGAACCGAGGGGGAGGTGACCTGGGGCGCACGCGACCCCAGCTGATCCGGTGTGGCGTTCGTCACTGGGGAGCTAAGGTCCCCGGCGCGCCGTGGCCGAGAGGTGGGTGGCGCGAGGCGGCGGCAGCGGCCGAGGGAGAGGAGAGGCAAGGGGTTGTTGCCTCGTTGGGGTCGGCGACTCAGGCGTGCCGCGCGGTGTGGTGCGGGCAGGTGGGATGAGGAAAGGGAGGCGCCGGTCGGGTCGGTGGGGCCGTGGGAGAATGGGCCGGTTGGGCCTCGGCTGGTGCGTCAGGCTCCGAGTCGCCAAGAGCACGGGGATTTGGACCAAAAATTGGCCACGCGCACACGGAAAAGACACGCGCGGCTGGCCTTGATGGCCAGGAGCCAGCGTGGGTCTGGGGCGATGTAACTCGTTACGCAGTTGGCGGGAGCCCATTTTGAAACCTGGTGTTTCTCGCCTTCTCAACCCTCGTTTTTTTTCCCGAACCGAGCGTTGCTCGGCTAGTAGCTCCTCCGAACCCTCGTTTCGTAAGTTGATTTTTTTAGATAGCCTCAGTGCCTGTCGTTGACAACAGTCGAATGCCTAGTAATTCTTTTTAGTAGACATACATGTATAGGTTTTAGATCTTGGGTGTATGGAATATACGTGTGTAAAGTAGAGGGTGGGTTTAGATATTATTAGCGTAGGAGGATGTTTTACGCGAACAGAGTACGACAAGAGTCTTTTCTAACGAGAAAGCTCAAGTTTAGGGACAACAGTGAGCTGAGAGGAGAGAGCGAGAGAAGGGGTGTGTCTCAGATAGACATAAGAACACAAGAGATTTTATTAGGTTCAGATCTCCTGGTCGGATAACAGCCCTACGTCATATGCTTTTGCTTATGGTGTGTATCAATTGGTTACGAGATGAGTTTCTACATGTGATCAGAGGAGAAAAATCCTTCCTGAGGTCTCCCCCTCCTTTCACCTCCACTGTGGGGCTTCTCTTATAGGGAAAATAAGCAGGGGATATTACCACCCTACCCCTAGATATTATCCTACAACCATGTAAACAGGGGGTTCTGGATCCTTCATCCCTGTACACACCACGTGGTAGCAGGGATATTATGGTTTCTATAGTAATGCTATAGTACATCGTATAAATATCTCAGGCTAGGTCATTTCCCCCCAACAACACCCCTTTATCCGCTAGTTCCGAGGTTCTAAGGGGCGAGCGAATGCATGATGAATTAGCTCCAGACTCTTTGAAGTCTGGATCTCCCGAACGACCTCCTGTCCTCGAAAAACCTCTCAGCGATAACCGCAGCGCGATGGCGGCGAGGTTCTACAGAGGAGAGGTCTGACGGAGCGTCGCGGTGAAGCCGGAGGCGGGGTCGTTGGTGAAGCTGAGAGGCGCATTGAAGGCAGAGTCGACCAAGCCTTGTGGTGATGGAGCCGAAGATGGAGTCGACGACGGGGTCGATGATGAGGCCGAAGTGGCGAAGTCGACGACGGGGATGCAGGAGGTAGCCCGTTACCCCCTCAGCGGTAGATGCGGAAGCGAAGTCATCGGCGAAGCTGAGGGGCGTAATGGAGGTGGAGCCGATGACGAGACTGCGGGAGGCAGCCCATTACCCCCTCAGCAATGGATGTCGAAAGTAGAGTCGTCGGCGAAGCTGAAGGGCGTAAATGAGGCAAAGTCGTCCGGAGCCCACGACGATGGAAGCCGAAGGTGAAGTCGATGATGGGGCTACGGGAAGCCGAAGGCGAAGTCGACGATGGGGCTACGGGAAGCAGCCCATTACCCCCTCAGCGGTGGATGCTGGAAGCGTAGCTGACGGCGGGGTTGAGGGACGTAACGAAGGTAGAGTCGTCCGGAGCCCACGACGATGGAAGCCAGAGGCGAAGTCGACGATGGGGCTACGAGAAGTAGCCCGTTACCCCCTCAGCGTGGATGCCGGAAGCATAGTCGATAGCAAGGCTGAGGGACGTAACGAAGGGAAAGTCGTTTGGAGCCCAAAATGATGAAAACCGGAGGCGAAGTCAACGATGGGGCTATGAGAAGAAGCCTGTTACCCCCCTCAGCGGTGGATGTTGGAAGCGTAGTCGATGGTGAGGCTAAGGGACGTAACGAAGGTGAAGTCGTCCAGAGCTCATGATGATGGAAGCCAGAGGCGAAGTCGACGATGGGGCTATGAGAAGTAGCATGTTACCCCCTCAGCGGTGGATGCTAGAAGCATAGTCGACGGCGAGCCTGAGAGACGTAACAAAGGCAAAGTCATCTGTAGCCCACGACGATGGAAGCCAGAGGCGAAGTCGATGATGGGGCTACAGGAAGCAGCCCATTACCCCCTTAGCGGTGGATGTCGGAAGTGTAGTCGACAGTGGGGCTGAGCGACGTAACGAAGGCGAAGTCGTCCAGAGCCTGCGTACTCCGAGTCCCACTCAACTTGTTGGAATCTCCGCTCCTGCACTGTGCTTGTAATTGTCTGGAGAATAATAACCCTTCTGACATGGAGGTTTTTGCCTTTAAGATGCCGGAGGGTTTTCTACCTCTCTAGCATGGAGGCTATTGCCTTCAAGATGCGGGGGGATTTTCTACCTCTTTCGACAAGAAATGGTGAAATTCTGCAACTTGTGCAGGATCGACCGAGCCCTCTGGCTCCTTGACCATCTGTAATCATATGTACATGTATGTAGGTATGTATGTACGTACGATGTATGAGTGTATGTATGTATGATGAATGAATGTATGTATGTACGTACGATGTATGAGTGTATGTATGTATGATGAATGAATGTATGTATGTATGATGTATGTATGATGTGTGCATATGTATGAATAAGTGGCCCACACATCTTTATGCGTAGAGTGCTATACCTCTTTGGCATGGAGGCTATTGCCTTCAAGATGCTTGAGGATTTCTTTACCTTATCGCCACGAAGGCTTGCTAGGCCTTCAGATGGCGGAGGGTTTATGCCTGTCTGGCGCGGAGGCTTACGCCTTCAAGATGATGAAGCGGTCTTTGCCTATCCGCCACGTAGGTTAGCTAGACCTTAAAGATAGCGGACGGAATATGCGTGTCTAGCATGGAGACCTACGTCTTCAAAATGCCAGAGCGGTCTTTGTCTATCCGCCACGTAGGTTAGCTAGACCTTAAAGATGACGGATAGAATATGCCTATCTAGCACGGAGGCTTACGCCTTCAAGATGTCGGAGCAGTTTTTGCCTATCCACCACGTAGGTTAGCTAGACTTTAAAGATAGTGGATGGAATACTTCTCTGGCATGGAGGCACTACCTTCAAGATGCCGGAGGTACTTTTGAGATAGGTCTTTAAGATATCTACGTCACCGAGGCTATGCCATCAGGCGTGGAGATTTTTAAGATATCTCCGTTTTGCGGAGGGTTTTTCAAGACACTTCCATCTGGCACTGAGCTTACCGAGGGCGGCTTCCGGAGCAAAGTTGGGCCGGAGCTTGACCTCCGATGCGGCCTCCTGTGAGGATGCGAGTGCGGTGGACCAGAGCGCGGGCGTACGCGTATGCGCATGCATGGGTCGATGTGTGCGATCTTGTATGCACGCATGCAGCAGCAGCGCGCCACGGAACGTGCATGGTTGCATGCATGCATGCCTAGCCACCGGTAATCATACGTCCTTGGGTGACCGCTGGCAGGCAGCGGTAGGGAGCGCCTAGAGATGCAGTCCTCAATGTATGAATGATCTCCTGACCGACCGGCCAGACCTAGCCTCTGACATGAGGTGGGAGCAGAGCCCGACTACCAGCATGGAGAGCGGCCGAGGTATGCTTCTGAAGTGAATGGCGGCCGGAGGCCAGCCCCTGACGCTGATGTGGGCGTGGAGGTGAGCTCCGGCACGTATCCTGGCCTTCGGAGGAGCTCGTCCTTCGTGGAAGGTGGCAACATGTTCGCGCGCTCGTGGCCGCAAGTTATGGCCTTCGCTTGCATCCCTTTGGAGGCCTCAGGAGGGGCAACTTCTGGGAGGATGTAGTGTTCAGGAACCTCACTGGAGAAGGTATTATAGGTGTTGAGTGTGACAAAATTCAACAACGTCAAGAGAGCTGTTGTCGGGGTCGTCAACGAGCTGGGGACTGTGCGGTAATGTGTCCGACGATGCTCTGGCCCGACGAGGTGGTTCTCGCTTATGTCGAGGAAGTCGAGGCTCTTGAGGGTGCCCATCTCGGCGGGTATGTTGTCAGTCAGCCAGCTACCGCTGGGCCGAAGCTGGTGGAGTGGTACGGTTGTCGCTGCCCGTCGGTAGGAATCTTGACTGCTCGTTGTTCAGCAGCAGCAGCTTCGCTAAGTTCTAGAGCTCGAAGAGCTCTTTGGGGAACGGGCATGTGAAGTTGTCGTTGCCGCACTTCCTAACAGGCTCCGAGCAGAATGAGTTACCGTGGTTGTTGTAGGGTCTGGGGCCCTGGTGAGTGGCGTCTAGCGTGGAGCGAGGCCTCCGGAGGAGTGGAGCTCGGTGAGGTACATGGCGCACTTGAGGGCCACTAACGTCAAATGAACGCCACGACACTCGATGAAGGGAGCGCGGCATTGATGTTCGTAGTCTGTGAAGCAAGTAGTGGATGCAGAAGCCATGCGGGAATGTAGTGTGTCATCTACCCGTACACTCGCACACAATTGTGGCAGCGACCAGCACGCGGAGGAGAGCCGGCACGCTGTTGGGTGGTCCAGAGTACTTCCTCTGGTGCAGAGCTTGGATGGGCTTCAGTCATGGCATGGAGGGCTCCTGGTAGCTAGACAGAGCTCCGGTCATAGAGCGCGAGGGCTTTAGTAGCTGAACGGAGCTTCATTCGTGGAGTGCGGATGGCTCCATTTGGTCGAGGTAGATGAACGAGGGGGCTCCAGAGTGGATGAGGGAGGAGCACAGCTTTTGGTATGATGGTGTGGTAGCCGGAGGGGTGAAGGAGGTGATCGGTGGGCCAGAGAGTAGTCCGACTGAAGATGGAGCCGGTAGATCACCTCTAGAGCCGGAGGTGGTCCGAATGGTGGCCTTCGGCATGGAGTTGGTGGAGTGGGGCTCTGCCAGTGGCGAGGTGGACGGGTTCCAACCGTAAAACGCAGTGGTTTGCGGAAGCTGGACGGAGCTCCGGGCGTGAGGTGATCCTCTTGTGTGTATGCAATTGGTGAGCTTCTGTGGGGTGATAAGTATTAGCTTTCTTCTCTTTGTGCATGCGTGTGCTCCGTGAGAGCTTGTGTGCTCCCTGCTCGGTGCCTGATCCAGCAGAGAGCGCGGAGGGCTCCGACGGGGAGCGCAGAGGTGGTCCAGCAAGCGGTGGGGAGCGGTGAGGCCCCCGTCGAGCTCACAGAAGCTTCGGCCAAGGGGCTCTGGAGCATTGCAAGGCATGAAGACGTTGGAGGTCGGCAAGGATGGAGCATGCCGAGGCAGGAGTATGGCGAGGCTCTGGAGTATGGAAAGGCATGGAGACGCCGGAGGTGAGCGAGGCTTCGGAAGCGAAGGGCGCTCCAGTGTCGAGCGCAGTGAGTCCTACAGCGAAGGGTACTCCGATATCGAGGCAACGGGCTCAGTGGCTTTGGGCGTGAAGATGCGGGGAAGCTTCGGTCTGACTAGGCTCTGGCCGTGGTGGTGCGGAGAGGCTCCGGTCAGCAGAGCAGAAGAGCTCCAGTCGGTGCAGTGGAGGGCTCCGGCTGAGGCCGAGGCGAGGCCTTGGCAAGCGAGCGGATGGCTCCGGTGAGGCTCCAACTGAGTGCGCAGGGGCTTCAGCAGGCTATCTGGTGCTCGAGCCAAAGCTAGCGATGCTCGACACGGTGAAACGCCTCGGGTGTGAGGGGCTTCATAGCTTTTATAAGCCTGCATGCATGGTAAAATGACAGAGGCAAACACAACACGGCACCGTCCAACTGCATGGCCTTCATAATGCACGTGGGATATAAAAAGCATGGGACTTCACACAGGTGAGTAAAAAGAAGGGGTACGACATGCTGTGGAGCGCAAAGTTCTAGGTGGGAGGATAAGAAGCAGCCTGTATTACTAACACAAGCCTTAACTTTGCCATATTTTAAACGGGCCTACTCTCTTTAAAGGAGTGGCTAGTAGGCAACCACCTTGAGATATTTTACTTTTTTAGGAGTGGCTAGCAGGTAGCAAGTACAGAGAGGAGTGCGTACTCAAGTTGAGTTGCTCCTAGCGTTAGGCGTGTGTGAAAATATCCGCGCGCAAGTGGGACGCAAGCACGCCAGGCTGCCATATTTTAAATGCACCTGCCACCAACAACGCGGTAAGCTTGCCAGAGCAAGGATACACGGGTACTGAGCTACCCTTCGGCACCATCCACGTGCACCCTCTGTTGTAGACTATAGAGGCCCCCGTATGTGGATAGCAGTAAATAGATTACTATTTTCTACACCACGAACATAAATATCCCAGGGCATGGTGTGAACACAAGGGCTTTGGTCAAGCCTTGCGGTGCATGCCCCGTCGTGGATGGTGGGTGTGTCAGGTGGGCCCTATCCTAAGAGGTATTTCTAGCTTTTTGGAAAGTAAGCAGGAGTATTTTCTAGCCCACCTACGGGCTCACCGTCAACCAGCTGATACTAGTAACAAATAAAGGTATTCTCAACTGTAGCACAATAAATGGATGAAAGCTATTACCTTATGTGTGGAGGTTCACACGGATTTTTTACCTTCTGCCTTTGCTCTCACCTGGTTTAGCCTTCGCTCAAGGATGGATGGGCATGGGGAGCCACACTCGTACGTGCTTTGCCTTTGGATGGCCTCGGGATGGCTGTCGTTCACGCGCGCTCGGGTCGATGCAATAGCGGTTTCTTTACGCGCAAGATGCTAATGACTGCCGAAGGGCTGAGGGTGGCTTCGGCAGCCTCCGGACACATTCCGCATGAACCTATGTTCGGAGGTGTCATCTCGGCCTGCAGACCCGAGGACATGTTTTGCTCTTTTCATGTCTTCCCAACCTCTTTCCTCTAATGGCTTTTTGTATCTGCATCCTCACGGACGGCGCGCTGTTAGCGCAGGAGGATGTCTTGTGTGAACAGAGTACGATGAGCTAATTCTAACGAGGAAGCTTAAGCTTAGGGACAATAGTGAGCTGAGAGGAGAGAGTGAGAGAAGGGGTGTGTCTCAGATGGACCTAAGAACACAAGAGATTTTACCAGGTTTGGGCCTCCTGGTCGGATAATAGCCCTACATCTTATACTTTTGCATATGGTGTGTATCAACTGGTTACAAGGGGAGTTTCTACATCTGATCAGAGGAGCAAAATCCTTCCTCGGGGGTCTCCCCCTCCTTTCACCTCCCCTGTGGGGCTTCTCTTATAGGGAAAAGGAGCAGGGGATATTACCACCCTGCCCCTAGGATATTATCCTACAACCACGTGGACAGGAGGTTTTGGATCCTTTATCCCTGTACACACCACGTGGTAGTGGGGATATTATGGTTCCTACAGTAATGCTACAGTGCATCGTATAAATATCTCAGGCTGGGGTATTTCCCCTCAACAGATACTATATTTTGTACCCTAGTGTTGAGGCTCCCAAAAAAATCCTTGATTTTTTTTCGGGTCCTCTTCACCCTCTTCTCACCTCAATCGATCTCTTCACCCTACTCTCCATCTCTGATGATTTCTGACGAGCCTCGGAGACATTAGTGTCTACAATTAATGAACTATCGATCTTACGAATTTATATAATATATTAGAATACCTTGAGTAGAAGAATCAAAATAACATAGAGGGATTTTTAGATAGGTTTGAGCCTCCCTTAAGATAATAACCATACATTTTATTTATCTTGTATTGATATGAGTCCGTTACAAGGGGTGCGTGACTAGCCTATATGATTCTAACCTAGTCGAGCAGCTTCTAATGACTTGTAGCCTTCTGTCGCTGGTTGGTTTTTTTTTCCCGTAGGGTCCCCAACTCCATATATATAGGGGACATCATACTTCCTTTGAAGTCTTCATTCCCGTTCTCGGAGATAAACTTCCGTATTTTGTCCGATCGTGTCATCGAGTAAGACTCAGGTTCCCGATTAGAATAATACGTCTAACCAGGTTCTTTGGGTTCTTAGATCATCTATTCGGGGTTCCGAGTATATTCAAGTTCTCAAGAGAGTCCTCAAGAAGGTATTCCATCCGAGTAGGATTTCTTATTAGCTCAAAAATATCATCCGGCCCGTACAAAATATAGGAGAGATAAGACTCATCGCTGGCCAAGCTCGGTAGTTGGACTGTCGCAATGGAAGTTTTGTGTGGTAGTGAAGAGATTATCTATCTGATAAAAAGAGTTGCACGGGTACGATGAAGCAACGTCCCATCTTCTTAACTGCCCTGCGTGCTTTGAAAACATAGCGGGTAAATGGTTGCACTAGCTGACTACCTCTTTGTCTGCGCGAGCCAGCCGAAAAGACATGACCTCGACGACCAAGCAGCGCTTAGGGTCTCACGATCCATTATGTGGCCACGCCTGAAATTAATGTTTGGAAAGCGAAGAGACACCGTCTCCTGGCCTGTTAGCCTATAAAAAGCCCCTGGATGCTGAAGTTTGGTTACACCAAACCTAAGTACAATCATGGAACCTCCTTCTTTACCAGAATACTCCCCCTCTTCTCCAGAGTACTCTCCATCTTTCCCAGAGTATTCTCCCTTTACACCACCGTTGTCTCCCATCGAATCTGGTTTGGTAGTGAAGGTTGTTGACATCTCCTCCAGCGAGGAGGTTGAAGAGAAGGCAATGACCAGCGATGTCCCTATTAAAGATGGCAAGCTCCCGGTATCCTTAGGGTCATCCCAAGTCCAAGACAAAGTAGACTGGGATCTTCTGGGGGTGGAAATACTGGAAGAAGAGGCGTCGACTGAGGTGGAGGAAGAGGAGGAAACTGACAACATCTCTATTAAAGATGGCAAGGCCACGTCTACTTCATCCCCTTCGTCCTCGGGCAATGACGGCGTGGTTGGCCGAAGGGAGTAGCCAAGGGTGCGACACCAATGAGTTTGGGGAGGAGCCAGGGCCTCTCCACTGACCTCATCCTCTCCATCGTCATCGGAGATGTAAGTGGTCGGGGATGAGAACAAGGAGGGAGAGACTTCCCTAACTCTCTCAATTTCTTCTACTTGCTGCATGGCATCGAGTAAATCTTATGACTTCTTGTAATCCTCTTTCCCTTGACTTATTTGTAAAAGAGCTCGAAATTTTGTTAAATGAAAAGGTCTTATTTCTATTGCAATGTTTGTGTATGACTATGTATCTTCACGAATACAAATAACATTTAAACAAGTGTTATGTCGATGATTTGTGAACCCTCGATCTAACAAACTTGTTGAATAGGTAGGGAATACTTTGAGTAGACAAATCACAGGAGAACACACGTGGATTTTTATAAAGGTTTTGGTCTTCTTTAGGATAATAACCCTACGTCATGTTTGTTTTATATTGATATGATCCTGTTACAATGGGGTATGTGTCTAGCCTAGATAGATCTAAACCTAGTTGATGACTTCCTTGCCCGGCTTCGGGTGTCTTCTGTCTTGTCAAAAGGTTTGAGCGACTTCTAATGGCTCTTGTCCTCCGTAGGGGCCTCAGTGTATATATATATATATATATATATATATATATATATATATATATATATATATATATATATATATATATATATCGTACGTCCTCTGGAGTCTTCCTTACCATTCTTATAAATAAACCTTTTCTGTTTGCGGGATACCTTGGGTACTTACGAGTAGTTTTCTTTCATACAGGGATCCCATTCCTAAAGATAGAGATATATCCCGAGAATTGCAAGAAACCCTGGGGTTCTCGGATATGGTAATTATGTAGTATTCCTCGTTAAGCCTCCCATCAGTACATGAAATGAGACTTTGACGGGTCAAATACACGGCCATCAAAGATAAACTTTTTGTCCGAGCATGTCATCGAGTGAGACTCGATTTCCCAATTTGGGTGAAGCATCTAATCGAGTTTTTTGGGTTCTAAGATTACCTACTCGGGATTCTGAACGCCTCCGAGTTCTCAAGCGAGTCCTCGAGTAGGTGTTCCATTCGGGTATGTTTTCTAATTGGTCTGAAAATATCATCTTGTACTTGAAATGGTATGAGGGAGATAAGACTCATCACTGGCTTGGCTCAGAAGTTGAATTGTCACAACAAAAATTTTGCGTAGCCTTTGACTGAATCAGGGAAGGATTCCCGAATGGGCAATCTTCAAATCCCAACTGCGTGTATGGGCGTAAGTTCCCAAATAGTGTCTTATCTTAGTTTTTTTTAAGGCTTTTGGCTTGAAATAGATAAAAGACATATATCGATTATATGACAACTAATATTTACTAAATGTATCATAAATATCTATACATAGAACTTGCGAAGTTGGTCAATATTCTAAGAATTTTTAAGGACTTGACCGTCCTCCATAGCTAACCTTAGATTCGACCAACCCTATAGGGACCTTCCCACCTCAGAGACAACTTGTTGCTGTTTTTTCTGGCTTTGTACGAGTCGTAGAACAGATCTCCAGGTTCAAAAGATCTTTTGCGGATGTTCTGGTCGTGGTAATGCCGGAGAGCTTGCTGGTACCGCGCTGATCTTATCAACACTTGTGTCCTTTTTTCTTCGAGAACATTGAGGTCATATTATTTTCTTGGGATTTCATCCTTGTTGGCGTACATTTCAACTCGAGGAGATTTGATCTTTTTTCACATGCAACATTACTTCAACCCTATAAACTATGAAGAAAAATGTTTCACTAGTCACCATGTTGGTTGTTGTTTGAAGTGCCCAGATTATGTCAGTCAACTTGGAGGCCTATACTTTAGCTTAGGCAGATAAGCGGTTAAAGATGTGGGTCTTAATTGCTTGAAGTACTAGACCACTTGCCTGCTTGACATGTTCATTACTTTGTGGATGTGCCACAAACGCAAAGCAGGCCGTAGTGCCTAGTTCTTTGCAACAATCGATGAACACCACGCTGGAGAACTCAGTGCTATTATCGATGATGATCTTACTTGGAACACCAAACCTTATTATGATGCTTTTCATAATGAATTTCTTGGTGGCCCCCGAAGTGTTTTTTCTGACTGTCTCAACTTCAATCCACTTGGTAAAGGTATCAATTGCAACGAATAGGAACTTGAAGCCCCTATGCGCTACCAGGAAGAGCCCCAGAATGTATTGCCTCCAAGTCATGAATGGACACAACAAAGGCATCGTCTATAGGGCCTGAGCGGGTTGATGTACTCATCTGCTATAAAACTGACAGCTCGTACACTTTTTTACAAACTTACTCGCATCATGGAGAGTCGTAGGCCAATAGAAACCTTGTCTAAATGCCTTTTCGACTAGTGTTCGAAAGGAAGCATGAGCTCAATACACCCCTCTATGGATTTCCTCAAGTAGTTCTCTACCGTGCTTCTGAGATATGCATTTCATGAATACTGATTGCCTCTTAGATAGAGAAAGTCGTCCACAAGGTATACATTTTTGATCGATGGGAAATTTGCTTGGTTAGTGCATCGTCCTCATGCACCACTCGATCTTGAAGGTATTTGTAGATTGGGTTCATCCATGAAACTTTGCTTTTGAGCTGAGCCACAAGTTCCCTGCAACTCCTTTTGGGGTGTCGGTCCCAGACGAGCTCTCGAGCTGGTTATAGGTCTCGTAGACCACCACTCATTCGACTATGGAATTTGATGATTTCACAGACTGCTTTAAGAGTTTCTCTATGAAAATCCTGAGTTGTCCTATAGATCGTGAGGATGCTATGCGGGTAAGACTATCAGTGAGATAGTTATCTTTTTTTGGATATACTTGACCTTTAGTCTGACGAATTTCTTTTCTAGACTTCTCACCTTTATGAGGTAGTCTGTCATGGTCTTATCCAATGTTTGATACTCCTTGCTAACTTTCTTCATCAGCAACTGTGAATCCCTTTTCACAAGTAGGCGACAGATGCCAAGAGCAAAAGCTACCCAGAGTCTAGCGAGTAGACCCTCATATTCTGCTACGTTGTCTGTGAATGGAAAATCGATCTGCAAAGTGTATTGAAGGCTCTTTCCCGTTGGAGAGATTGGTATATCCCAGCCCCGCGCCTTGAAGCATGAGTGATCCATCGAAGAATAAAGTCTATAAATCTAATAAGTTATCACAATTATCCTGGGGTTGATCAGGTTCTGTCCATTCGACCATGAAGTCAGTGAGTACTTGGGACTTGATTACTGTTCGAGGCACGAAACAGATGTCAAATTCCCCGAGCTCAACAGACCACTTGGCGATCTGGCCAATTATGTCTATTGTGTAGGATCTCGCCAAGTGAGAATATTGAGGGTACGGTGATCTTATGAGCCTGAAAATAATGTCGTAGATTGCGAGAGGCCTTTAGTACAACATAGTAGGTTCTGCACATGCGGATAGAGCTCTTTATGACCATGGAGCACTTTGCTAATATAGTACACAAATCGCTGCCTTGGTGAGACTTTCAATTTCCTCTTTGATGGATTCCTTCTGGTCGAGCGTGAACCACCAAAGTTTCTACTTGACTGACTTTGCGTCAGGCCGGATAGCTAGTTTGAATTCAATCACCTCCCTGGAGGAAGGTGATGAGCACAAGTTCCTATTTGGTATCTAGGTTAGAGTAAACCCGAACGATCTTGGAACTCTCCATTGGATCCAAAGGAGCTTCTTTGACAACGTCGTGGGACTTCACAATCACCTTAGGCCTCGAGTTTTTCATTTTCTTATCGGGTTGATGCTATGTAGCCATGTCCAAACTCCATTTGTCATAGAATAGGCCTGCTTTTGGATAGCCCCAGACAACAATGCCTCCCACGGGTCTCAGGATCTTTACACACTAGTAAGCATAGTGCACGGTGACCATGAACATGACCAAAGTTGATCGTCCCAATATGGCATTATACGTCGTCTCAAAGTTGACCATGTCGAACATAATTTTCTCTATCCAAAAGTTGTTATGCTTCCCGAAGGTAACGGGGAGCAATATCTGGCCTATGAGAGTGGCCGAAGATCCAGGTACTATACCATAGAAGGCTTGCGTAACTGGATTGATAGCAGATCAGGAGATCTACATCGCTTCGAGTGCGCTCGTGAAAAGGATGTTCAGGGAACTCCCTCTGTCGATAAGCACTCGGGTGACCCTATAGTTGTTGGTTGTAGGCTCGACCACTATCGGGAAATGACTTGGCCATACGAAGTTCTTTGGGTAGTCCTGGCCAAACGAGATCTCAATGTTTGACCACTTAATGGCTTGGAAACCCTTGGGGATAATAGCTAAGACTTCTTGGGCCACCGTCTTGTATTACTACTTGGACTCGTAGGATGCCAAACCATCTAACATGTGGTCAACCGTCCTCTTGTTCGGTTGAAAAGACATCAGGTCCATGTTGTCCTTGCTGCTACTGGAGCTGGAGTCCCTACTCTAGGCCATGACCTGTGTCTTCTTTCCTTTGGCTGCTTTGTCAACCTCCGCTTTGACCATCTTCTTCCAAAGGCAGCACTCGTGGAGGCTATGGTTGTTGGTCTGGTGGAGGTCGCACCAGGGCTTACCGTCACGTTCACCAGAGCCTGGTGTGAAGCACTTGCCTCGAGAAGAACTGGAGCACTTGTTGGGACGGGTGTTAGACATATATGCAAAAAGTTCTCGGATTTAGCTTTCTTGCCCTTACCTCTCTTGGTGTTCTTCTTACACTTGCTCCTAACCATGTCATTATTGAGCTCAAGTTGAGGATGCTTGATGCCTTGGGCCTTTTCCTTGACGAAGAAGAGTGTGTCCTCAGCTTTGGCAGATTTATCGACAATCTTCATGAGCTCTTTGACCATCTCAAGCTCCTTTCGAGCTATGCCTTCAATACATCGCCGGCTCTTAACCCCTCTGAGTGAACACTTGGATACCATCATAGTTGCTGATCTTGGGGATATTGTTTTGGGTGTTGCTGAAGCGACGGACAAACTCGTATATGGTTCCATTCTCCATCTGCTCGCAACAATAGAGATCATTTTTATTACCGGGCGACATACATACCCTGGAAGTTAGCTTGGAATATATCGCAAAGCTGCTCCCACGAGTAGATTGTCCCTGACGATAGGTTAGTCAACCATGTCCTGGCTGCCCCTTCAAGGGCAGTGGGGAGGTAATTTGCCATTACCTTCTCGTCCCCACCAGCATCTTGGATAGTCGTGGTAGATTTGGAGGAATTCAATGGGATTAGTGTTCCTATTGTACTTCTTGATCGACATAGGGCGGAACCTAGCCATCCATATGACGTTTTGTAGGTCCGAAGAAAAGGCTAGGCACTCGTTGATGGCACCTTGCTTGGTCCCAGTAGCCTAGGGTGTTTTACCCACGAGGGTTAGGGATTTACCCTAGCTTGAATCGTGCCTGGACTTTCCCCGACAAGATTGCCGAGGGGTGGATGATGGCACCTTAGAGGGCTCAGCCGATAGATAACCTCGCGCAAGTCACTGAGCAGATGACCTCTGATTGGTGAGGTTCTATGACAGTTGGGCACTCGGTTGTTGTCCTAGGACACCTTGTTCTGGGGATTACGTCTCTCTGAGTCTTATCCTTCTCGATAAGGGGCATTGCATGACTTCCCCCCAATAGAGCTATTCCCGACGAGGGCCAGATGAGAATTCTCAGCCTAGACAAGAACCTCTTTGGTCATGCCATTCATCGAGTTCATCCAGTCCTTGCCGATGGGTTGTCATATATGTAGTTGGAGGACGCATTAGTGCCTCTTGTAGAATGAGGACCTTCTGTGCCTTTGCAGATCTATAATGCCGAGCTCCCTGTTGATGGTCAAGAGATAGTAAACTCTGCACTCTGTTAAAGTTTTGGTCCTAAGGAGGTGTAGCCAATGGAAGCTGGCCGTCACCCAGATCTGGAGCAGGAAGGAATTGAGAGTTTGTAGAATTATTACCATAATTGTCTAGACCATCACCCCATCTCCGATGGTGAAGACTTCTTTAGGGTAACCTCCATTAGAGGAGGAGTCCATATTCATCATGAATTTTTCACTAGATTGCTCCGGATAGGTATCTCGATAATCCATATTGTTGGAAGTTACGGGGGAAGATCCCGACTTGTGGTGAATTGGGCATTCATAGTTGTCTTGGTAGTCGAGTGGTTCGAACTTGATAATATAATCCTTGGTGCATTGATCCATAAAGTAACTTACCTCATCGCTAGAATCATCGCTGGAAGTTCTTCATTGAAGTTTACCTGACCGATCTCCAGTTTGTCAGTGGGAGGGGTGAAGTTGTCGTAGAACCCTTTGTCCAAAAAATCGGTCCTTGGTGCAGGCTTGGGTGAAGTCGACGGTATGTCCTGTGTAGAATCTTCAACGTCTATTATCATGACTCCCACGGATGGCACCACTTATCAACGATTAGTGAACCACCAATCTTACAAATTTGTAGAATAGATTGGGGATGCCCCAAGTAGACGAATCAAATGAACACACAGAGGGGTTTGTAGACAGGTTCGGGTCTCCCTTAGTATAATAACCCTACGTCCTATTTGTCTTGTCTTGATCTGAGTCTATTACAAGAGGGTATGTGGTAGCCTAGATGGATCTAACCTAGTCGAGCAGCTTCTAATGACTTATAGCAATCTATCGTTGGTTGGCTTCTTTTTTTCCACAGGGTCCCCAGGCTTCGTATATATAGAGGGTCGCATATCCTTTGGAGTCTTTCTTCCCGTTTTTAGAGATAAACTTCTATGTTTACGGGATATCCTAGGTACATACGAGTAGTTTCCTTTCATCCAATGATCCTATTCCCAGAGATAGAGATATGCATCGAGAATTATGGAAAACCTTGGGGTATCCAGATATGGTAGTTGCCTATTGGTCATCGCTAGTTAGCATTCAGGGAAAAATGGCTTCTTTTTGGTGAACTCCGATAGGTTACGGTTTGGGGGTTCAAGGTTGAGATTTCATAATGTTTCCATGTATAGAAGGAGGGCCAGGGAGGAAGATCGGCCCAACAATAGAGGCATATGGTGGGCGGGGTGACAAGGTGGTAGGGGCATTGCTGGTTGGGTGGTAGAGGACGACCGGTGAACTGGGTCAGAACAGGGGTGTCAAAATAAGAGGGTTAGCGTGGTAGCGGGCTGCTTTGGTGGGTTCGATGGTGGAAGACACCAGAGATGGGAGGAGGAGAACAGGGCAGGGTGGGGCATCACGTGGTGGATTATCTTACCGGTGGGAAGGAAGGACGTTGAGAGAAGAAGGAAGGCCGGGAGGTAGATGACGAAGCTGAACCGTTGGATCGTGATCTGATGGCCAAAAAATTGGATTCTGGGATTGTCTAAAATGCCCAAGTGTTATATAGACCACCTTTTAAAAGCCATTTCTTAGGTCTCATGACGCGCATGGCAGCTCCCGATTGGCCAACCGCTACGAGAACCAGGTAACATTTGGATTGAAGCTCAAACTTCAACACGATCAGGCAAAGCAAACTTATTTCCAAAGCTTTTGACAGACTTTAAGCTTTTTGTCACACGCCTTGCTAATTGACTAGCAGTCTAACACTCACACAAAGCGCCATTGTTTTCCTTTCTTATCCTCTAACATGCAAGGAGCTCCAATCTTATTGCACATGGTATAGCAAACAAAAGTGTATACTACCACATAAAGGTTGATCACTGCCGGTTTCAAAACCACATCACTGTTGATTTTAGAACCGGTAGTCTTTACTCGGCAGTGATAATCGTAACTATCACTGCTAGGTCTAGAATCCACATTGACAGGTGCTTTCGAGAGGAAAAAAAGAAATGAGCCTGAGCTGTGGCATGGCAGCGGCAACTGAGCGTGCCAGCGGTGGCGGTAGCCGAGCCAGCTCAGCCCTACATAAGAAAACGCTCGACAGCACGAAGGCCGCTGCCATAGCATACATGAGAAGGGTTGTTTGCTCCAGGGCCACTGCACCCCTTGCCGCCGCTCCCAGGGCCGCTGCTCCCGGGGTCGCTGCACCCCGGAGGCACACCGGAGGAGCGGTCATAGGAGTAGTGGTAAGAGGAGGAGTGAAGTTGCTTCACACACGTGGGGGGATCTCCGTTGAGCTGTACATCGACGATGACGCCAGCGGGTCAGATGATAGCGAGATGATGAGGTCCACCGCCCTCGCCTCATCGAGCTGGGATCTAGCCTGCCGGATCAATTGTGTGCGCGTCGACCATAGCCCACAACTGCCAGAGCAGCCAGAGTAGGAACTGCCTCGTCGAGCTGGGACTCGACCTGCCGGATCAGCTGCGCACACATCGACCTGCAGCCCACAGCAGCCAGAGCAGGAACTGCCTCGCCGAGCTCCGCGCCTGATGGAGGACCTTGTCGAGCTTGCACAGAGAGGCTGGTGCATCTATGAATATAAGGGGGGGGAGGCTAGCTTGTGGTGGAGGAAAGAGATAAGAGAGGAGGAGCAACAGCGGCGGGGCAGGAGTGAGGGAGGGAGAGAGGAAGAGATAGGGTGGAGAGAGAGGGGATCAGAGTCGAACGGATGCGTGAGGAAGAGATAAGGTGGAGCAGTCATAGCTGAACGGATGCGAGGGCGAGCCAAAATGCGTTCAAGAGAAATTTCGGGTATGGGCATACCTTCAGTGGCGGTTGTGATTGGAACCGACACTGGTAGTCGACTATAAGTGCTGGTTCTTAACAACTCAATCACTGTTTAGGCGCGGGAGGTTAAGAACTGACAGTGATATGTTTTCAGTTTCGGTTTTTGTACAACTGGCACTGATAAGTCATAATTTATGACATGTTCTGTAGTAGTGGTAAAATGAGAAACAGCGTTAACATGTGAGTCTTTTTACCATTCTTGGCCCATTTTTTTCATTTAAGCATGCATGGGCCCGGTTAATATGGGAGTCTTTTTCTAATTCTTTTTGCCACCAGAGGGAACTTTTTTTAAAATCTAAGCACAGCGTTGGCAACAGAGTTCCACCTTGCAAAAAAAAAAAAACTATGGCAAACAGAGTTCCAAATGAAGATTTTTTATGCACAATTTTCTACTGGCAATTCAAAGTCTTGTGACAACCTCACTAGCTCCAAATCCTCAATTCCAGAATGGGATAAATGATGAAGCAATACAGATGCGCGTCCATGCCCAAGGCTCCCATATCACTGATTGCAGAACCCATTCTCTCCCGACGAGACCCCTTGATAGGCGAGGCGAGTACCCGTTCCTTCAACAGAACAGATCACTGACGAGCACGAGCAAGACGAATGCCATGGGAGCGAAGCGAGGACTCCAAGCATCAGGGCCAGGGCGATAGGGGCGACAGGCCGACGGCTTAAGGCCTACAAAATTTAGGGGCCCCGTCCTACGTATACAATGTATGAGCTGCATGCTGGGATAACCTTCTAGACGCAGTGCAGCTCAACAAATTAAAAAAGACTGAGTGCTCAAGTTCAAACAACCCCCAGACCGCCTCCGCCGTGCGGGCCATCAACGGCGACGGGGAGGACGAGAGGAAAGGTGAGCGCGGCGACAAGGACCACTGCAGGGCAGCCCTCACTGTAGGCGAGGTAGCCATGCCCTGAAGACACTACGTGAAAAACAGATAAAGAAGACACGATTTAGTAAGGGATCATTATACGTCGTCACTTATATAGAATTGAGTCGGGATTGGGCACAGACCAATTTTTGATTGTACGTCATAGATGAAGGATTATAATATTATCCATCATTTATGATATAGGTGATAGGCTATAACTACACCTGTCACTTATGATCTGGTCATAGATGATGGATCTTCCCGCACCAATCATAAATTATGGGTCATATTACGATCCATCACTTATAATATAGCATAATTGACGGATTTCCCTGTACAGGTAATAAGTGACGGGTAATATTACAACCTGTCACTTATAATAAGCCATAAGTGACACGTAATCTTACGACGCGTCACTTATAATAAGCCATAAGTGACAGGTAATCTTACGACCCGTCACTTATGACTTAGCTCTGTTATAAAATTTGACTTGCTACTGTGCACGCTTAGATTGGGTAGCAGTGTGCATGCATAGTAGATCGGTGATTTTCTCTGGTTCCTCTCGGTACTCTCTAATATTTTGTTGATTTGAAGTTTGAATTGGTGCTAGATCTTTGAAGGTTTGCATCTCCCCCTTTCCTTCTCCTCTAATCCCTATTTGGTAGATTTATTGTGTTTTGAGTTGTAATCGGCAATTTTGCATCTTTATCTAAAATCTTAGTACAAGTGAGTTGTATTTTTGTTAGATTTGGTACTATATTTTCCCGATCTACCGCGAGATGCCATACTAATATAATTGTATGGAATTTTTATTCGTACACTTAACCACGAAATTAAGGTAATTGTTAAAGAATAAATATTTTTAAATTAATTATAGATGACAAACAGAAGTTAGATATACCTTGAAAGTCGGACTTGTCCGAAGTAACTGAGCGGGGGTGAAACATTTCATGAGTGTTGCCTTGGTGGATATGAAATATCGTGGTAAAATAGCAATGTATTTTCTATGTCATGACTGCAAGAATGATAAGAAGTTCAGGAAACCAGATAATATCTATGCACACTTGGTCATGCGTGGATTTAAAGAGAATTATAGATGTTGGAATAAATATGACGAGCAAGGCCTTAACGAGGGAGAGATGGATCAGACCCTCTATTCCGACAGTGTGGATCAATGACTTATATCCGGTGAAATAGATCATGATCTCAGGGACGAGGACATATTATGTTTCAATGATAATGATCTCAAGGATTTTATGGAGAATGTGGACCAGATGGTGTGGGATGTTGAGTGGAACGACGAGTATAACAATGGTGAGTTTGCTAGATTCTATGAATTTATGTGGGATTTCGTGATATCGTTTTATCCTAACTGTAAGGAGAAGTACACGTAGATATTTGGGAAACTAAAGCTTCTACAGCTAAAGGCAACCCATGGTTGGACTGACAAGAGTTTCTAAGCATTGCTAGATCTGCTAAATGACATACTACCGAATGAGAACTTGGTGCTGGAGAGTGTCTACGAAGCGAAGAAGAAAATTTATCCTTTATGATTGGAAATAGAAAAAAATACATGTATATAAGAAGGATTGTATCTTATTTTGTAGAGAGTATGCAAAGCTAGATCAATGTCCCGTGTGTGGAACCTATCGATATAAGCATAGAAATGATGGTGGTGACGGGGACGAAAGTAAGAAAAATAAAGGGCCTCCTAGGAAGGTGGTGTGATATTTTTCAGTAATTCCCTATTTGAAACATCTGTTTACCAATAAAAAGGAGGCTTAATTGGTGTGTTGGCATCAGAAGGGTCGTAGGAACGACACAATAATATGGCACCCAGTGGATTTGGCTCAGTGGCGAATATTGATTCCACATTTGGTTGGCTCGTTGAAGAATTGAGAAATATAGGTTTGCTGTGAACACAAATGACATGAATCCATTTAGTAACATGAGTACCTCACATAGCATCTAACCTATTATATTGTCGAACTACAACCTTTCATCCTGGCTTTGTAACAAGCGTAAATATATTATGTTGTCAATCTTGATATCAGGAATGAAACAACCTAGCAACGATATTGATGTGTACCTCAGGCCTTTAGTCGTGATCTTAAAAAACTCTGGTTGGAAGGCATCGAGGTTTGGGACTAGTACAAGTAAGAGTACTTTACCTTGCACGCCATATTATTCGTCACCATCAATAATTTGCCAATACTTCGTAACTTATCAGGTCAGAGCAAAAGAAAACGTGAAGTTTACTCCTATTGCTTAGATGACATATGCAGTTTAAGGTTGAACAACTCAAAAAAAAATAATGTACATGCGACATCGACATTTTTTTCCCAGGAAGTACCCGTACCGAAATATGGACAAGCAGTTCGATGCCACAAGGGAGAAAGTGTTATCTCCAAGGCATTTCAATAGGAAAGATGTCCCTAGTCAGGTTAAGAATATCAATATTGTTCTTGGTAAACAAAAACGATCTTCCAAGGATGATGAATAATTAGGAATGTGGAACAAAAAATTAGTGCTATTCGAGCTAGAATATTGGGAAAAATTAGATGTTTGCTACTCTATCGATAATATGCATATAAAGAAGAATATCTGCGAGAGTCTGATCGGTATATTGCTCCAAATGAAAGGAAAATGATAGGATCATGAGAACGTATGAGTTGACCTTGAAGAAATAGGTTTAAGGCTGGAGCTCTATGCATATGATACGGACAAAGAAAAACACCTACCCTAACAGCTAGCACTCTCTCCAAGAAGGAGAAAAAAGAATTATGAGAGTTCTTGCATATTGTGAAAGTTCTCTCTGGTTACTCATCCAACATCGCAAAACTTGTTTCGATGAAAAAGCTAAAAATGAATTTCACCATGATGAAGTCCCATGATTTTCATGTGATGATGACGTCACTATTTACGGTAGCTATTAGTAACATTCTTCTAATAGCTACCAACTAGTGACCAAGGCCCGAGCTACTGCAAACGCATATGCTGTCGTCGCATTTTTTCGCGCATGTGCTTTCGTTGGATTCAAAGCTGCGACCTCCTCCCTCGCACGTACATTCCTTACCATCTCACCTATCTCTCATTTCTGATAGCACTATGAGATATTTTTCTTTTAACCTCTCATGTCGAAAGTTTATCATGATTATTTTGACATCTAAATTATTTTAAATGAAAAGTTATCAACTACAAAGTTATAGATCTCATCGAAACCTGTAATTTTCATATAAAGTTTATCTCCATCCGACATCGTATGAAAAAATTATGAATTTTGGAAATCGGTTGTCATCAACTATCAGTGCCGATTTATAACACGAACCTGCACTGATAGTCTCTTCATTATCAATGCCAGTTATAACACGAATCGACACTGATAGTGACTTTAGATTCTTAACGCATTAGCTATTGCTCGTATATGAAAGTTTAATAACCGGCATTGATATATTTTAAATAACGGTTTTTCACAATCGATACTAATAAAATGTTACTCATAGTAACAGGTTGTCGATCGCCGTAGGAAACGTCGCACGACATGGCGGTGACCGCGCCCACCGGGACTCACAACCGCGGATTCCAGAACCAGATGATGTCCGCATCCTATATTGTGTATGCATGCGTCCCAGTTAACACCCATCTCAGATCAATGAAAATCAGTTTTGCTTTGTTACCAGATGATCAAAAGAACGTCGAGTTCTGTGGACCACTTATCGTAAAGACGAAGCTGTAGCCGAGAGCTCCAGGATCTGTGCTTGGAACTTGTTCCGGGGCCATATCATGTACGAATACTCCTGGGCCATGTTCAACCGCTTCTACACAAAGTCGGCGCCATCACCGTCGATGACGAGGGATTAGCAGAATGGGTGGACCCGGTGGCAAATGAGTAAAGTCTCATTAAGACAGGTGGCATTTAGATGCTGCACTTCGGTAGGATGGCATTTGGTAAGTTGTCCTCCTCTAGAATAGCAAAAAATTAATTAACCCTCACTCAAATGCCTTGTCCTTGACAACTACGTTGACCAGACCAGTGTTGAGCAGTGACAATGATAACGACAACGACGTCAACAAGTTATAAGAGATGGATCATAACATGATCCGTTATTGATGATTGGCTTAAGATAACATGTCACTAATGAGTTAGTCATTAGTGATGGATCACTTGCACATCGCTAATATTATAAGTGACGAGTAACTTTATAGCCCGTCACTGATAACTTGTCATAAATGATGAGTCATTATTCGATCTTGACCCAAAAGTACGTAAATGACGTATCGTGCCAGGAGCCATCACTAAAGATTCTTAAGCGACGCATCCTAACGACCCATCACTTATAGTGTCTTCTTTATCTATTTTTCATATAGTGTGACTCACCGCATCATGCAGTCACCACTATATCAAATGGCCAGAAAATGATTGCAGGAACTTGTTAGACACTCACCACGTCATTCTCGCCTGTTCAGCGGGCATGCAACAAGGACCTATTCTTTATAATTTTTTTTGAAATGGCTATCTAATTCTGCTAAATTTGAAAATAAAAAAACTGTCGCGGACAAGTGGTTGGGGTCAGTGTCTCGGCCTACAGTGCGGTTCATTGTGTCTGTGCGTGCAGGTGGGAGAGCCCAAGGGGTTAGGGTGCTTGGGCCGAGCCGGTGGGCCACCTGCTCAGCCAGTTTGGGCTCGTGCACGCACAAGCACGTGCCCTCTGTGCCAGCACTGCTGATGAGCTGATAGATGGAGGAAGCCCACTAGCCCCCAGGCCAACTACCTGTATACGATGCACAATCAGCCAAGTCAAACATCTTTACGTAAAGCTGTTATCACGATGCAAGCGTTTAAAGCAGTTGTTACTACTGCGACGCCGGCAATACTATTCCTCACTATTACAAATATGTTATAAGTGATGGTTTAAAATCATCATCAGTGATTATCAGTGTCGATTCTAGAATCAGTATAGAAACTGAACCGATAGTGATAGATGGATCAGGAGCCAAAAACGGAAACGAGCCGACTCGAAATCGAACGGACTCGACTGCTAGTACCACCAGCGCGCTTCATCGCCACACGCCCGCTCTAACCACAACTCCTACTCCTCCATCAACCTCCTTCGCTCGCTCACGTGCTCCCGCCGCGTGGACCTCGCCCACCGTGCGATCCTCCTCTTTCGCTTGCTCCAGGTCTCCCTGTCCCTGCCGCCATCCCACATCACCCTCCCGGTCGCCGCCCCACTTCGTCCTCTCTACAAGCAACCTACCATAGTCGGCGTTCTTGAACAGCTCGTGCTTTATCACGTCTGCGCTGATCCTATCCCTCTGCATCCGCGCACCCAAAATAATAAGGCTTTTGTCAATCAGTCAATCAAGAAACAAACTTGTCGCCTCGAATTTGCAGCTCAAGAAACGAGTATGGTGTAATGGATGGGTAGGCATAGCGAACAAAAGATACCTCGAAGCAGGAGGTGTGCATGCTAAAGTCATTGAAGCAGCTGACGACGGCCTGCTAGATGTCGAGTCCCAGCGTGTCGAGCGTGCTCGTCGTCGACAACAGTAGCTTGGGCTTCGCCGCGTAATAGATCTCCACCTGGGTCTCACCGCCCTCCTTCCTCTCCATGTTGATTTGCAGTGCACAAAAATCAACTGCATCTCAGTCTCATGTTCTCAGCATTCACCCAAGGCGAGCGTGAAGAGGAGGGAGAGAGATAGAGAGAAGTGGAAGAGATAAGGTAGAAATAGGAGAGGAAGAATAGATAAGGTGGAGCGTGTTGGATGAGTTAGCTAACCAAATCGAGCAGACGTGAGGATGAGCCAAAATTTCAGTGAATCAAAATTTTAGATCCGATCTATTGTAGTAATCATCAGTGACACATGAGTATCGGTCCGTAACACGAACCGACATTGATAATCAGTATCAGTACCGGTTCTTAGCTACTTCATCATGGTTTGAGTATGAGAGATTAAGAACCGACAATAATATATTTATACTATCGGTTCTTATACAACTAACAATGATGAGTCGCTATTTATAATCGGTTATATAGTAGTGACGGCTAGTAACTTAGTACTAGACATTTAACTACTGCTTTGCTCTGATAGCATAAAATCCTTCGATCGATTTATTAGGCGGTTTACGTACGTACGGGCTCACTAACTCCAACGACATCCAACCATTCCTTGTGTACGTCCTCTCCTGGCTTAGCTCTTCACAAATTACCGTGCCGTCACGTGTGAAACTTTGTGTCTTAAGTATGAGTATATTATCGGTCTTTTGCTCATCAAAACTTAAACTTTTGGGCCAATTGTCTAGTGTCTATAACTCAATACTTAGGAGAGGTACGTAACTTCTAGCTGCAAAGGTATGTAGCCGACAGTCTGATGAAAACTTACATATGGATAATACAGTATGAGTATAGGGCCGGTTTATGTTTTGGGGTCAACTGACAGTTGCGCGCAAGCAAATCAATACTTAGGAGGCACTCAGGCACTTGCCACTAGCCTGCAAGATACGCCGGCAGCAAATTGACAAAATCTTAGAGATGCATGATATTGTACTAAGTAGGTTATGCCTAATGTACACTGCTGATTAAAAAGTTGGTACTATTGTGAACTAGAATTCAACCACACTTGTGACTCCCGTGTTGCTCGTTCGGGCGGCCCGGGATGCGACACAACTCCAAACCCTAGCCCCTTCCGCTTCGAGATCCTCATTGTCGGCGGCGGCGAGGCCTTCGGTGCTGGGGCTCTCTCCTTCTCCACGAAATGGAGCTTCATTGCTGGCGACCCGTACGCAATGGAGGGCTGCCGTTGGTGGAGACGAGTGGGGCGAACACAGTGGTGAAGCGCGGGCTGGACTGTACCTGGGAGTGAGATCCGACCGCAATGGCTCCAAATCTAGCCCGTAGGGTGCTACACGGCTTGGTGGCTTGGGTGCTACATGGCATGGTGGTTGTCGGCCGGTGTGTGCACCATGCGGCCATCCGAGTCCACCGCCAGGATAGCCAGGTGGTTCTCGGTCGTTGGTATTGCGCTGAGCTGCTTGAAACCGTGGCCGCTATGCTCATCCTGCTCCTAGATGTGGGCGATTGATCTTGGATACTCCCCGTGTGTGGGTGCCAGATCGATTGGCTTGTCCGGCTGAAAGGAGCACGGCGGTGGCTACTGATGATGCCAATGATGTTCGGTGTTGGTGCAACGTGTGCTTGCGGGGAGGGCTTTGGGCAAAACCATACTCGGCTTTGTGATGGTGCCAGCAATAACGACGCTCAAAGGCTGAGGTGTGTCATGATGGAGTTGTTATGTCCTTAGTATGGTGAGCTTGGTAATAATGACATGCGATATGCTCTGTCAGTAGTAGGAGATGGTGATGTGTTGTTGACATGGCTAACCAGCCACAATGAAAATATTTATTTGCGGTAGATAGTGTTGTTTTCTTTTAGTGCTTAGTTTAGCTTAATTGTCCCGGCGAGCCTCCCTCTCGTCAGTGGTGTTGTAACTCTTTATCTTTTCTTCTTGCATTTTTGGCTTGTAACCTGTATTTTATTGGGCGCCTTTGATGTCTTGCTCTCCTTATAATATAATTGTCCAAATTATGTTTTTTTAAAAAATTATGAACTAGACAAATGTATGAGTTTGCATAGCAATGAAGGAGCAGTAGAGGCATTTTGATGCTTTTCTTTACGAACATGTTAATAAAGCTTTGTGTCAGATTCAATAGAAGACGTACAAAAGATGCACAAACATTTACACTTGACATGCCGCTGTAGAGACTGCAAGAAAAAAAACTAGTACCAAAAATGTTTAAATAAGATATTACATTACAAAAACAACAAACTGCGCAAATTGATCGAGCATATGTTATCAGATATAATAAGCACATCATGAAAAGAGCTAGCTACTGTAACTGTCTTCTATAAACCATAAAACAATCACTACAAGCGCATGCCCTTTTTTTGGAATTGACCGTAGAGAAGATGTAGGTCATACAGTGATAAATGGCATGCACAGTGCTAGATCTGCTGTGCGCCCACCTCTGGTCCCATCTGCACGGGGCCATGCAAATGAATAGTATATGCTGACATGTAGCATGCATGCATAGCTTAGGCAGGGATAAAAAATGAGATATACAGATTGGACAAGACATTCAAGTGGGCACAGTAACATCGCACAGATGCTACACAGAACATGCCTTTATTTCCTCTCTCTCTCTCCACTGAGCGGGAAGAGCCGACAAAGAAAGCGAGAACGATACAGTGACATCAATGCGGGGACAGGCAAACATGGACCACTGCTGAAATGATTTTGCAATCCATTGCTTTATGATTGGGTTGCTGCTTTTTTGCCATCTTCTTTTTCTAGCACCCTTTTATCCTATTGCTACATGAAAGGGTTAAATATGTGATAGTATTATAGTTAATCTTTTCAAGAAGTAGGAGTACTGTAATGTTATTACTACTACTCTACATGACTTTATGGTTTAGCACATGCATTTGTCAATATCTGATTCATCAACCCTTTTTCCAACAACATGCGTTGCATGTATTTTATTAAGGAGAAAAAGAGCTACCGTCAGAACAACTTTGATAACGTACGCCATCTTAGAAAGGACTAAGTCCTGTTTATTTCAGCTCAGGATTATAATAAGTCAGCTTATTTGTTCTGAGTTGAAACAAATAGCTAGTTTATTTGACCAGATTATTATAAGCTGAAGTTCAAATTATAATAATCCTATAAGCTGTGAAAAGGAGCTTATTTTAATTATTTCAGCTTATTTTGGTCTTTTATTATACTACCCATAAAATTTAGGGAAAATTACCCTCCAATGCCACTCCCCCCACCCTACACCCGAATCCCCCGCCTCTATTGAGGGCATTGCAGACTTTTGCCAATAATCCAGACTTCAATAATTTAGGTTACCAAACAATTTATAACTTATTTCCCTTCAGCTTATCATAATCTAACTTATTATAATCCACCATCTATAAACCACTTATTATAATCCTGAGCTGAAACAAACAGGACCTAAGATAGCCCAAGGAAACCAAATTACTCATGGAGAACATTAATTCGATCTAACTTCAGCTCATTTAATTTCATCAACTATCGTTTCTATATTTTGAGTGGCTCTCTCTAACATTGCCAGGAAATGATGTGGAGGGGTGATACATAGAGACAACATCATGCAGAATGGAAAGGCCGACGGCGTTCCTTAACGAGCACATTTGCGCAGGCACAAAATGAATTCGATTTCCATGGCAATCCAGTTTGTTCCGTAGCCACAATATGTCTGTGATTGGTGTTCTTTTCGATGGTTCACAATATTAGACAGAAGACACAGTTGTCACGCAGTGTATATGAAGAAACAATACAATGGTTTATCCAAGAAAATGTCAATCAGTCCAAGAAAATGTGGGTTGCATGTGCACCCATGATCGAAAGAACGCCGTGTCTTTCTAGCAGAAAATGTACCCAAAATTAAGGTCAAAACAAACACCATGTTGATCTTTTCCCACCTATCTGAAAATTATACTATAATGGGCAAATAATCTGCAACGAAAGGTAAAATTTTGGATGTCTTGGAGCCATGCGCATCATGTGGTTTCCAGTGTTTTCTAGCCATATATTGGCTCAAACTTACGATGTGCAGAGCCACAATTTTGTCTCTTGAACTTAAGACTAGATAGTAAGAATATCTTTTTGTACATACAACGTGACTGCCACTTATACAGATCAAAAGTGAGTAATTGCAACAGTACACTCTAAACATGCACACAGCATTTCATTTAAATTGGTTAAGTAGTTCATATTAGTTGATCTCACTACTACATAACATGTTATCACTGTCGGTTCAAAACTGGTATCACTGTCGGTTCAAATTTGGTATCACTGTCGGTTTGGAACCGACAATGAATTAGCAGAAGTGATAATCATAGATTATTATTATCGGCTTATGTGCCGATAGTGATAGTAAGTATCACTACCGGTTCAAGCCTTAAATTAAACCGGTAGTGATAATCCAACTATCACTGCTGGTTCAAGCCGAGAACCGGCAGTGATAATTCATCCACATATACAAAAATACTCTACCGTAAACTCTTTAGCATGGAAATTTGTTTCAAGTTGAGATAGAGACCCAATACCTAAATGTTTGTGGTAGAGTATATATCTAAATCTAAAATCGCAGTAGAATCTCAATCAACATTAGGATCAATACACCATATGGTGCAAAACTTCTCAGAGCTCCTAGCTCCTGGTAGAGCGGTTTTGCACCGCAAGGCACACTCATCCGCATGCTCAAGCTTGATCCTAATTTGAAAATACAATCTTGTTAAAACCACAATAACAAATAAGAACGGATGTTGCAAAGCTATTGCACTAGGAGCTCTTTATATTGGGATCTAGGTTTGTAGTATTACACTATACATCAAAGAGCTCGTGATACAACAATATTGTGCTATCCATTTTACATCTGCGCTATCTGAGTGACAATAGTAAATCTAAATGAATGGCGAAAAATACAATCATCTTGAAGCAAATATGTTTTCTGCCACTCATTTAGATCTGCCTATTGCCACAATCTTGAATACTCAACTTGCCACTCGTTTAGTTGGGAAGACAGGGTGATGGGCTTGGGAGACGGGATGATGGCTTGGGCTCAAGGAAATGGGGCGACAGGCTCGGGAGACGGGACGATGGCTCAGACTTGAGGAAACAGGGTGATGGGCTTGGGGAGACAGTGAGGTCGGCGATGGGTTCGGGAGATGGCAAGGTCAGTGACATGCTCAGTAGATAGCCAAGGTTTGGGGAAATAAGGGTGGCTGCGAGGTGGCTCCAGCTTGGTAGACAGTGACGGGCTCGGAGGACGTGGAAGACGGGCTCGGAAGATGGCAAGGGCTCGGGGAAACAAGGGTGGCCGCCAGGTGGCTCGGGATCGGGAGACGACGAGTGGAAGATGGGCCCAAGTGGTAGAGATGGTCGAAGTGGCGACAGTGACCATCGCACCACTTCGACTGCTACTACCTATCGGGATCGCTTTCTGGAGATTGGGAGTGAAATGAGATGGGTAGCGGACTGAGGGAGATGGACTCGAGATTTATAGAAGAGTTATCATTGACTGTTTAGAATACAAACCAGTAGAGATAATAGCTATCATTGCTGATTTGTATTCACTCAATTATTGCTCTACCGGTGAGCTTATGAACTGGCAATGATAATCTTTATCACTACCAGTTTGGAATATGAACTGAAAGAGATAATGATTACCACTGCTAGTTCGTATTGTCTCAATTATTGCTCTGACAGTAAGCTTATGGACCGGCAATGATAAGAATTATCACCGTCGGTTCGTAGTATGCATTGGTAGTGATATCAACTATCATTGTTGATTCTTAATAGCTCACGGTTAGATCTATCGGTTCAACTTATGAACCGGTAGTGATACCTTATTATGCTAGTTATTTCTGAACTGTTAGTGAAAGAGGACAGAGATGACTCCTTCTGTAATAGTGTTTGGAAAATACTCAACTAATGTTATGACCAAATATATAGGAGAAGAAAAAAGAAATAAAAATGCGCTCTTGTGCGCGTGTATATATATATATATATCACAAAACGAGAAAAAATCATCACTTTCTAGTTAGATTTCCTTTTTTTTCCCAGGTGCAACATGATACATTCTGTCAGTAACCGACCTGACGAGATAGAAATGACTTTAAGCTCCCTTCCCTAGCTTACCCTCATGAACAAACTGCTATGCTTTTGTTTCGTGCCCCAAGAAAGAAGAAAGTTAACAAAAAAAAACTACTAGTTAAAAAAAAAGAAAGACAATGTTATGGAAAAAAAAAGAAGAAAGACAAAGAGAGACTATGATGTGTTCTTCGGACTGAACACAAAACCACCGTTCCTTCTTTTGTTTCATCACATTGCTATAATTTTGACGATGCAGAGACCGATCAAAGTATGATCGTAAGCAGTATAGCTGAAATAATTAATAATGTGCAGTGAATGTGTCTAGATCGTGCTGCTAGTCATGTTCTGCATCACCGTTCCAGTTCGGTCGTCCCAGCGTGAACTCCAGGCTAGGGCTGCTCATTTCATGGTTGGGTACCTGCTGCAAGCCATCTGATCTACAAGGCTCCATGTCCTCGTCCTGATCCAAATGCACACTCATGTTAATTAGTGTGAGAGTAGAGTAATGAACTGATGAAAGAGAATTAACGAAGCATCATATGTACCTCAATGGTGAATGAAACGCCAACAGAACGATGGGCGTCTACGTTGTTGTTGCATGCACTTGATGGTAGCCATTGATCTCTGAAGAGAAGTTTTTGTTTGAAAAATTTGTTACTGCTACTATATATACAAGTGCAGCTTGCAGTTAACAAAACACGCAAGCAGTATTACTCGACTGGTGCATAATGCTGCTACCATTTGCCATGCTCTTAATTCAGAATAGTAAGGGTACGTAGTGGCACTGTGGCAGCAATCACCACAAAATGCCTAGGTAGCCATAGGTCAAGTACATGCAGCTCCTCAATTTTCTTGGCAACAGGGCCATTGAAAGGGTTATATTGCACAATTGTTTGCAGTACATGAACAGCATCACGATCAATCACTGCGCTTGTTGCCCATGGGAATTAAGGAACGCCATGTCCCAAATTACTCCAGCTTGCCAAGTTCGATTACGGCATGGATTCATGCATGTCTCGCTCACTACTAATGGAGTACGTACAATTCTATGAAATATTTATGATACGGTTTTTTGTATCCACAACTGTTGCCGTTTATTGTACATTATTGTATAGATCATTAATATTTTTTTACAGACAGATAGAGATAAAATGATGCCATACTTTTGTACTCGGTATATCAGATATGACAATGCAATGAACTAATTAACAGAGCTCTCCCTTAATAAACCACATATGCTTCGCCACCAACACACTACAGTACCTTGATTGCTAAATACTAATCGTTGCAACATATTTTATTATGGATGATGATATGCGTTTACAGTCAAAGAGATGCTTCGGTGCTTCCTGCGCTAAAATACTCCCTCAAAAAGCTCCTACGCTTACGAGTGATCTGAACCTACTTATCAGGAGCTTACACCAATCTATTTTTATTTATTTAATATGCAAGCCAATATAATCTGATTTTTTTTCTCAGTTCTTTTCAAATTCAAATGTTTTCTATGCGTAACAATATTGGTGCTCAAATAAATGCAAAGTGTTAAGTGACATGAACCCATTTGTTTACCGTATTTAGCAATTAATAATATACCATTCTTATCTGAAAATATTCAATAATATATCATGCATCCTAAATTCATAATTATTTTGTGACACTGTTACTATGTAGAGCTACTTGAGGTAGAAGCCTATGGACGTACCTCTTTTTAATTAAAGCAGAAGTATTTTTTTACACTTACCTAAGTCTACCGTTATATATTGTCAAGAAACGTGTTAGTCAAGGGTGGATCCGTGGGGTGAGAAGAACTGATTCTTCTACTTGGTGGTCCTGGATTCGCCACTGGTGTTAGTTATGTATGACTTTAATATGTGAGGAGACTAGAGAAGATCGTTGACATAAATACAAGTCCTCCTGACCGGCACTTTTTTTTTTGACAGTGGCTTTAGCAGCCAAGTTAACAGCAAATATCATCGATTCTGGGATCGGTTGGGCTCACAAGAAAGTCATGCACAGGAGCTCAGAATAAGATCAGGAGAGAGAGAGTATTGTATCTTCACTAACATGCTTATGTCCTCCTATTTTGCACCTCAATAAGTTAAGGAAGTTGCACATAATAGTGTTGCTAATGTGTAATGAGAGAGTTGAACGTGCAATATAATGTAAAATCATGAGTTGAAGAGCACGGGTAGCTAGTATGATGCATAAGTGCTTGAGTTCACATTTCTAGTTGCATGCATGCAAGTTGTCAGGTCAAAGGCCTCAGCAAAGGCAAAAGCAGCTGCTTCCTAGAGAGAGAAAGATGATAAGAGGAGAATGCCAAATCCCAAGAAACTACATTACAGTACTAGCACAGACTCTTGGAGATGCCATTGCCATGCTGCTGATCAAGTCAAGGGCAGATATCTCTCTCTCTCTCTTTCTCTGGGCGCGCGCGCGTGTACGTGTGTAGGGCCGAACATCTTTTGAGTTTTAGCAGTTTCACATTGTAGAACTTTGTTGACAAAATTAGATTCGTGCAACGACGAGGATCAAGACATGACTAGGAAGTACTCATACTTTGATGAAGCGCTGCGCGCTCTGCAGCCATCGGAATCGTCGGCCGAGGAGCATTCAACGTCATCGACGTCGCCGCCACCAGCATGGGCATGGCTTGCTGCGCCCTCCGATGAGGCTGACCGGTTTCCCGTGAACGGCTGCGGGTTGACGTCCGGAGCCTGCGTGGCACTCGGGGGGTCGTCGTCGCCGGAGCCACCGCCGTCGACCGGCCCTAATCAATTAAGGAACCGGAGACGTTGATTGTCAGTGAGTTTTAGAGGAAGAACACATGATAAGACTTCAATTAACGGAGGATGCGCAAGGGGGATGGCTTTGTTTACCTGAGGAGGTTGCAGGCTTGTCAGTGCTCTTCACGGTCCTATACATCTGGAAAAGGAGCAGCAAGAAAAGGATGACAACGAAAGCAAAGCTGCAGACACACTATATATTTGGGATGGGGACGGAAAGGCGCAAAGAACAGCAGATTTTAAAGGATTGCTCGAGAAATTGCATCGCAGCAAAACACAACACCAAGAAATGGCCAAAGAAAATTGCTATGGGCTTGTCTCCCTCCCCCTCTCTCCCTCCCCCTGTTGCCTCGCTGAGTGCTCACTGCTTTGGGGATTGGGCGGCAGGAGCAGACACATATTGCATTATTGTGCAATGATGGCACCTTTTCTTGCACACACTCCCACACATCTCATCTCTCTAGCTAGCTCCCCCTCTCCTCTCTCTAGGGATGGCAGTTTCTTGGCTGGTTTCTCTCTCATTCAGCTTCGCTTGCTGCACACATCCATCGGAATCTGTGCCCAGGCATCTCAAGATTGGACCTCCTTGTACATGAGCCCCAACAAGAACAAGAACAGTGGCAAGAAGAACAACACAGAACTAAAGAATCGATCGCACGGTACTAGTACTGCAAGAGAGAGATGATAGATAGGGGGCCGGAGCTCGGAACTCACCTGCAAATGGCTCTTCACATGCGCTAGCGTCAGGTCCTTCACGTCCATTAGCTCGAGCACCGACTTCGGCGTCGCCCCTGTGTGCCCAGAGAAGCAGGGGGATTAATCCCACAAGAAATGATCCAAGATTGCCAAGAAATGTTTGTGTGGATAATGAATTTCAGTACTGTGGAAGTGAGGAAAAGAAGTGGGGACGATTTGACTCACGCTCGTGGCCACCGAGGAGCTCGACGGCATGGACGAAGCGCGCGTGGAGGGTACTCGTCCACCGCATCCGCGGCGCGCGCATGCCGCGCCGGGAGGTCGGAAGCCTCGGCATGTAGTGGGCCGAGGCCAGGCTGCCTATGTGCTGGTGATGCCCGCCGTAGCCGCGGAGCGTGTCGGCGAGCACGCCGTGGATGTGGAGCCGGCCGGTGCCCGAGCCCGACAGCATCCGGTGGTACGCGGACGGCGCGAGGAACGCCGCCGCGGAAGCCGCGGCCTGGGACGTCGTGGAGCGCAGGGACGAGGGCCACGCCGAGTAGTGGTAGGGGTTGTAGTCGCTGACGCCCAGAAACGGAGCGCCAGCGGCCCGCGGGCTGCTGTAGACGGGCACCCCGTTGATTGGCCGCGCCCGCGCCGCCTCCTCCGACGCCGCGGCGTCGAGCGAAAGCCTCGGCACGGTCACCGGGAGTAACGCCGCCTCCGCCGGGGAGGAGGAGGAATTGGCTGCTGTTGGCCGCAGCCGCCACGGAAGGACGTCCGCAGGCCCCTCCTGAGGCGGTGGCGGCGAGAGCGACAGCTCGGTCGACGCCGTGGACCCATTGAGGCGTCGCCACGGGTCCCCTCCCGCCGCCGTACCTCGCCCCCCACCTCCATCGCCCAGCCCCGGAGCGGTCGACGGCGACGCAGCGCTGCTCGGCAGGCTGATGTGCAGCGACAGGTCCGGCGCCGACGCTGCCGCCTCCATTGATGCAGCCCCTCAGCCTTTCGCCACCGTGGGCGCGCGCACTGGCGCAAGCGGCTCGCGTTAGTGCAAGGGATCGAACGGGCAAAGCGTCGGAAGCTAAGGAAGGTTCTTGGCGTTCTTGGGAAGTGTTTGTTTCTGCTTGTGTGTTGTGCCTCTCTTTTTTGTGTGTGTTTCTAGCACACTAGAACCACGGCTCTCTCCTTTCTCCCTCTTCTCTCAAGATGTCAAGAAAGATACTGTATTAGGGAGGAATTAGATTGGTTTCTTGTTGTGTTTTCGACTTGACTTGGTTAGGTTCTGGTATTAAAGGGCTGGAAACAGATGAGGAAGAAAGTGACAGATTTGTATAAATACAGAGAGGATACAGAGATTTGTTTCCAACTATGGGAGAGAAGAATGTGACTGGTATGCACTGTGTGAGAGGGCAGGGTTGCTTGTGCGCACGCACGAGAAAATGACAACCCCAGCTGCCTAGCAGGGCAAAAAGAAGGCAAAGTATATGTTTATTGGGGGCGACTTATTGTAAATTGCCTCAAACAAAATTATTCTTATTCACTCCCATCCATTATATCAACATCTAACATCCCACATGTGTTATTTCAATATGCAGTAACGTAGACTTCTACTAAAGCTATATATATAAGACTGAGATATAAGGATTTTGAAGGCTGTTGAGGAATAGCGTCTCCCATATTTATCAGGACTGACTTTCTTATCACTTGAGTGATTTCCCCCCTTAATCCCAGATACTTTCTTTATTGGCGTCTGATCCAACAAGCACTACTATAAAAACTATTTTTCGACATACCTACTGTTCATTTCGACAGGTGGTTCATATGATAATCCGCTTGAGTAGTAGGCTGAGCCTCGTGCGGTTGTGGATCGCCTGTAAAAATTAATTTTCATATGCGGTTTCTTATGTGAACCGCTTGTGTAAATAGCTCCATTATCACAGATGATTTCCACATGCGGTTAATATAAGAAACCTCATGTGGAATACTTCGTTTCCACATGCGGTTAACATAAGAAACTGCCTGTGAAAATGGACTCCATTATCACAAGTGGTTCACATAAGGAATCGCCTGTGGAATGTTTCATTTTCGCAGGCGATTCCTTATGTAAACTAACTGTAAAAATAAAGTCCGTTTCCACAGTAGGTTCCTTATATTAACCGCTTGTGGAAATCTATTATCACAGGCGGTTCATCACAGGCGTAAGTGAACCGCCTGTGATAATAGGTTTCCACAGGTGATCTCTTTTGCGCCTGTGGAAATCGTCCATTTGCACAGGCCTTCGATCACAGGCGTGTTAGCTAAACGCTTGTGCAGATGGGTTATAACCCGCCTCTAAAAATCATTTTTGTAGTAGTGGAGCCATCTACTGTCTTTGTCCCTAAACTAACTTGCACTACCACACTAAGTGTCATCTCACACGGCTTAGAAACACTGATCTCAGATGGCTTTCAAGCCGTCAAAGTAACGGTGTTAGTGATAATGCCAAACATCTTAGACTTGTAAAAAGTCATATGGGATAAATGTTATCTCAGATGGGTTGAGGATGCAACAATTAGAGATAATTGATCACTATGCGAAAAACAGAAAATGAGACATAATTTAGTGACAGGTCATTATACGACCTATTACATCGGGATCGGATATTGACCCATCATTGGTAATAGGTCATCAGTGACAGGTCATAATATTACCCATCACTTCTCACATTGGTGACGAGTTATAACTACACCCGTCACTTATGATATGGTCATAAGTGACGGTCTCCCTACACCAATCGTAAGTGATGGGTCATATTATGACCAGTCACTTATATCCTAGTCATAAGTGACGAGTCTTCCTACAACAGTCATAAGTGATAGGTCATGTTATGACCTGTTACTTATAATTTGGCATAGGTGATGGGTCTATCTGGGCCAGTCATAAGTGACGGGTCATATTACGACCCGTCTTTTATGAATGTAATAAGTGATGGGTAATGTTATGACCCGTCGCTTACGATTTAGCTTTGTTACTAGAGCTGATCGACTACTATGCACGCCCAACAGTTACAATACTCAATAGTACTGCACGCACAGTAGATTTGATGATTTTCTTCGGTTCCGCTAGAGAGACTCTAATATATTGTTGATTTGAAGTTTGAATTGTTGCTAGGTCTTTAAAGGTTTGCATCTCCCCCATTACTCCTCCTCTAACCCCTATTTGGTAGATTTTTTGTGCTTTGAGTTGTAATCGACCATTTTGCATCTTTATCTAAAATCTTAGTGCAAGTGAGTTGTATTTATGTTATATTTGATACTAAATTTGCCCGATCTACTCCGAGGGGCCACATATCTAGTGCAATTGTATGAAATTTTTAATTACATGCTTAATCATGCAATTAAGGTAATAATTGTTAATGAAGAATGAATGTTTTTACGTTGTAGATGGCGGACAGAAGTTGGATGTACCTTAAGATCCAGACTTGTCCGGAGTACCTGAATGGGGTGAAGTATTTCATGAGTGTTGCTTTGACAAATATGAAAAATCATGTAAAACGGCCTATGTATTGTCCATGTCGTGATTGAAGGAATGATAAGAAGTTTCCGAAACTAGACAATGTCCATACACATTTGATCATACGTGGATTTAAAGAGAATTATACATGTTGAAAAAAACATGCGGAGGAAGGCCTTAATGAAGGAGAGATGGATCAGAGCCTTCATGCCGATAGTGCGGATCAAGGACTTACACCAGATGATATAGGTCATGATCTCAGGGACGAGGACATATTAGGTTTCAATGATAGTGATCTCGAGGATTTTGTGGAGAATGTGGACCAGATGGTGCGGAATGTCGAGCGGCACGATAAGTATAATATTAGTGAGTTTGCTAAATTTTAGGAATTTATGCGAGATTTCAAGGCGCCCCTTTATCCTAACTGTAAGGAGAAGTACATATGGCTATTTAGGGACCTAAAGCTTCTACAGCTAAAGGCAACATATGGTTGAACTAACAAGAGTTTTGAAGCATTACTGGATCTGCTAAGAGACACGCTATGTCACGTTCCAAATTCCATAATCACATACTTAAGTATAATTATGCTTCTTAAGCATTATGTTTAATTTTGTGTAATTCACTTTGTGACTCTAGAGTGATTCGTTTAAAGTCATTCGGATGAGACAAAGAAATTCGGGAGAGAAAAGAATTAAAGTCGCAATTAAAACATACCTCTTTCTCTTTAACATATGGGACCAACCAGGCCCCACACCTTCTCCACTCCAAAAGGAGCAGCTCACCTGCTCCCTCTCTCTCCTCCCTCACTCCCACACGCGCAACAGCAGCTGTAGCTTCCCCTCCCACTCAAGCTCTGACTCCCTCTCTTCTCCCTCAAATCCGAGCTCCAGAGAAGGATTGAAGGTATGCATGTGGTACCATTGCATTCTAGAGCTCATAAGCTACTCATCCATCCAATTCATTTTTGTTGTCTCGAAAGATTCGAGCCGGGTTTGATATCTTTTGGTGTTCTTGATTGAAGCACAAGGAACACCGGAGTTTTTCGATTTCCCTCCATTTCCTTCACTTCCAGACAGTCACCCAACTCCATAAGAATCTTGAGTAAGTCTCTTAGGATCCCCATGGCAAGAATTCGTGTTTTGGTTGATCGATTTTGAGTTTTAGCAAAGTTCATGAGTTTTTAAGGTTTTGGACCAAAATGAGGATTTAGATGAGATTTGAGTTAGGAATCGAGTTGCTAGGTTGATGAGTGAATTCTAGACTCCATAAACTATCTCAAACATGTTCCTCTTTAGTTTGGAAAAGATCGCAAATCGATTTGGCAAATTTTTCCCCAAATCAGAGAAGTTTTGGACAGTGCGGAGTATCCGCATAAAAGTGCGGATAGTCTGCACAAGTGCGGAGGTTCCGTACCAAAGTGCGGAGGGTCTGCATTTTCTGGGAAATTGGCAATTTTAATTGTATTCAAGATTTTCTTAGGGTTAAGCCACAAAGTTAGTCTAGAACCCTTGGTATGATATATGCTCAGGAGTATGTAGCATAGATTCAAGTTTGGAGTTAAATCGATCGACGAATCGTTAAAAACACATTTTTAGCCCAAGTCTGGAGTGTTCGAACAAAAGTGCAGAGGATCCGCATATGTCCGGAGTATCCGGAGAAAAGTCTGGATAGTCCAGAGTTTGCCTAAGTTGTGCAATGTCCGGATGTTCCGCATAATTTTGCGGATAGTCCGCATATGTCCGGAGGTTCCGGATAATTCTCCGGAGGTTCCGCACTTCGGCAACTTTTCAAATTGGTTTGAGTCCCAATTTTTGTTCTAACTTGCATGTTTGCACTTTTAACATGTTTTGCGCATTTTATGGCATGCATTGTTGCATTTCATCCATACTCATGGCATTGCACGCGTTATTCTTTTTAGAGATCGCCGAACCAACGATCCCGGCGAGCGAGGGTGATCCGGAGGCACCCCACCTTTGTGAGCCAGTGCATCAAGGCAAGCAACTAAGCATATTGATCCCTCTTGTGTAATTGAATAAGTCTAAAATTGATGAAATATACTTATGTATGTGTGCATGTTTAGTAAGTCAGTGTCGGGTACCAATGGATAGAACCTGTGCTGATTGCATTCTTCTACCGTGAATACTTGCGTATTTACTTTCCTTGTAGCCTTGAGAGGTTGTCAATGTGTAGGTATGAGTTCGACTTATATGCTTAGCCATGCTTAGGTCATTCGGTAGAAGTCGAACAACGACGCATTCTGTTGTTCGCGAGCATAGGACATTCTTATGATTACATACACTTGTTGAGGTTGAGATGGTTGTATGAGTGGTGAGAATGAGACGAGGTGTGTGGGTGGTGCTAGGATGGTGTTTTGTCCTGCCCGGATGTGGAGTTCCCTTGGGTAGGTCGGTAGAGGAAAACCGAACACCTTAGGCCGCTTGCATCGTTTAAGGCCGATCGTCGGGGTAGTTGGCTTTAGCACTTACCTTACTCACCACATGCCAATCTAATGGTAAGGCGAGCCGAATACCTTTGCAGCTGTGACTTTGTGGGCGTGAACATCGATAGTGTGAGCGGGCGGGCTTGTAAGCGGTACAAGTTTGCTCCGGGAGTAGTTCTAGTATCACCGCACCGAGTGATGCATGCCTCACACGGTTGGGGCTGGTTGGGAAAGGATGTCACGAGTACCCCCTTGTGTGCACTTTGGCCGGTGGCATAAGCCAAATGGTCCTCGTATCGTGTGGGTCCAGGAGTACCCCCCTGCAGGGTGTATAAATAGTTCGAACTGCCAAGCTCTTGGTCATAAGCATGCTATTGTTTCATTTGCACCCGGTCGTAGAGTTTTGAGTATGGTTTATGGTTCAGTTTGTGGGAGATGGTGATGTGGGCACTTGTTACTTGTTGATATACATGTTGTTTATAGTCACACTTGTTCAGTTGTTAGTTGCAGGGTAGTTATCATTTGTTTTGGTAAAGTTTCAGTTACTCACACATATGTCTAGGATGCTTAGTGCTTATGTTTTACTTAACCTGGGGTTCATCCTTGCTAATGACAATGCATAATCCTTGGAGTCGAGCTATGTATATATGCTCTATATGGTTTAAGTCTTGTGAGTACCTTTGTACTCATGCCTGCGCTTTCAGGTACTTCTGTTGCTGAGGAAGAGGCAATGTTTGGCTACTTCGTGCCTGCCGATCAGGGTGGCGGGAAAGAGTAGTGCATCCTATTCTGGGTGGTCGTGCTTTTGTGATGGAGTCTAAGGGCATATGGCTCCATCTCCCTTTTGTTGTATAGCTTTTAGTCTTCCGCTGCTTAGTTCTTTTGCTGGTTAGGAGTTGAGCAGGTTTAAATCTCCTCCTAGCTCTTTTTTGCTGTAAATTGTGATAACTTGTTGCATGCTCAAGAACTTGTAATATAATGTTAATTACTCACTCTTTCTTAAGCTTTGTTGTGATGTACATGTTGAAAAGGTATGTGTTCTAATCTTGGGCACAAAACACATGCTGGGACTACCGGGATGATATTCTGGTTAATTATTAAGGTTGTGATTATGAATAATGATCTTCCTGGTGATTAATTAGAATATTATTTAGACGGTTCCTCAAAGCATGGTATCAGAGCTTGGTTTAATTAAGTAGCCTAAACACAATTAGAACGTTATTTAGTAAGTGTGTCAAACCCACTAAGCAACCAACTAATTTCACTTATGCATTTTCCTGTCAATATGTATGAATCTGCTATATTATGCCCCTAAGAATAGCGTTTGTGGTTGTGATGCTTGATGGGGTGAGATGCATTTGAGAAAGATATATGTAGTTCAGAAGCGATCATACTTTTATGTTTCATTGCTCATTTTGTATCATGCCCTTGGACATGCATTTTCATCAGTATATAATATACAGATCCAAGTAAGCGAGATCCAAAATAGAACAATAGCATTAGTTGGAGTTTGATTTTTCACTTATGTCGGAAATTAACCTTCGCCTCTCTATCTTCTCGTCATCACAATAGGATGAGAACCCGTGGCAGTTTGGGAGATCTTCCCAAGGGTTCTAATGAAAACAACCCTTCGCCACCTCCACCGCCGAGCATGGTGGATGTCTAATGCAAATCGAGCAAAACCGTCAAGCTCAGACGACGCTCCTTGAGGCCCTCATGCGCAACATAGCTCCTCATGGAGGAGGTGGGGCCGGGCGCCGAGATGACTTCTTGGATTTCCTTAGAACTCAGCCGCCTACCTTCACACGGGATGAGGATCCTCTGGATGCCAACCATTGGCTCCAGACTATCGAGCAGAAGCTCACTCTCCTTCGATGCGAGGACCACGAGAGGGTGCTCATCGCCGCTCATCAGCTTCAAGGTCCGGCGGGCGTGTGGTGGTCCAACTACTTGGTCATGCACCCTGCCAATCATCGGGTGTCTTGGGTGGAGTTCCAGTAGGCATTCTGTGATTTTCACATTCCTAAAGGCCTTATGGAGATCAAGAGACGAGAGTTCATGGTGTTGGTAATATGCCCTAGAGGCGATCGAGTTTGCGGATTGGATCTGCTAATGGGCTTTAATGTTGATTAAAGGACCATTAGGGTTTAGAGTCATAATGGGCTTTAATGTTGATTAAAGGCCCATTAGCGTGCTCTATATAAGAATAGGCAGGGGCCAAGGCGCATGGTGTTCTTCAGAAACCCTAGCCGCCTCCTATTCCCGAACTCCCTTCGAAACCCTAGCCGGGCGCGCGGTGCTAGCACACCGGCGCACGGCGATTCCATCCTTGTACGTGTGGATACCGTGGAGGCGCTGCTACTATTGCGGTGCTGATCTGCCCGGGAGTACTCGGGACGTACCCGCGAGTACTCGGAAGGTGCTCGGGACGTGCTCGGGACGAGGTTGACGATCGACTACTTGACGCGCACGACGTTGGATTGGTCTGCTCCAACTCTTCTTCCGCTGCACTGCTCGTCAAGTGGTAACGATTCATGATCCCCTACTCGCATGGCTTCCTGGTTGAATGCGGTAGAGAAAATTTATTTTGTGCTAGCGTAGCCTACCCGCAACCCTTCAGTGGTATCAGAGCCATCCTGCGTAGTTTTCGATCTGGATCAGTCACATATAGAAGATATGTGATAGAAATAGATTAGATCTATTGTTTTTGATCAGTTCATATGATGGATTGATCAATGCACGGTTGGTTAGGTGAATAAGAGATCGGATGAGATGCCAGTCGATGAAACCACATAGCCAAAAAGATTAGCTCGATCTCCCACCTGTTTTTGCGTGCGACTTGCCCCTACCGGCTGGAATCACCATCGGGGCTAACTGCATGCATCGCGACATGGTCGGGAGAACAGCAGATCGAGGTCGTGTGTGCTGTCATCGTTTCTGGAAAAACCTCACGCGATGATCAATGGGATTGATCTAATGGAAATTGAGGCATTATGAATGACTCGGAATTGGCTCGATACGATCGATCCGATGAGATTTTCATAGCGATTTCATAGATGCGATCTATGTATTTCCGAGAGGTTTTCAGGGCGCTGCCCTGAAACCCGCGGGGACTGCCATCGCGTACACGCATAGATTGTTGTAATAACATGATCCCATCACGACATTAGAATTCGATTCTACGCTTAACTCGTTTTTGCAGAGAATGTTGTGACTGGTATGGCCTTGTGATATGTGATGCATGTGTGTAATTTTTCATGGCCTGCGTGTCATGGTTAATTGCAGCCCAAGGCTGTCATGTTATTGTATAACGGCCTGCGTGTCGACTTGTGATGCTTCTTCTCATGTAATTTATCTAGTGCTATTAGGTGTAATAGACTAGAACAAGATCATGGAGATTTGAAGCATGATGACCCGGAGGACAGGAACCGTGGCGATGAAGATCACCATGTGAAGGGGCCATACTATGTCACAGTTAATATGATTGCCTGTGATGTTTTTATGTTCCTGTCATACTATTCTTTCATGTTTTATATGTGGTGGATATGATTTTCATGATAGAGTAGTTTCCCTCAGAAAAATCAAGATTAATTGATGCCCTTCCAATAGCTGCACCTACAAAGGTTTTGATCATTGTGTGGTAGGTCTGCCAAAGCAGGGTGCCATCATTTATCTTAACCAGTTAGAGTGGATGTCGGACATCCACACGCATAGTATTGGTTTACTTGATAAAGCTATCAAAACGGTTTTGGGCTTTGGGGCATGATGTTGGGCGCCGGGGCATTCGATGCCACCCAGCAAACAAGAGTCACATAGGGATGTGATTAGCAAGGCGTTGCTTACCTATGTCACTAAGTTTCTAGCAATGATGCCAAAGCTCACTAGAACTTAGTTGAATATGGATCTTGATCCTCTATATGTTGTTAGAGGGAAAACACATATAGTGGAGTATCTTTTGTTAAATTGTTTAATAGAAGATTCACATAGGCATAGTGCTGAACCTGCATTTTCTGTTGTAGATCATGGCACCGGCCGCTAGTAACACTTCCAGTTTTAATTTGCGATCGATTCTTGAAAAAGAGAAGCTTTCTGGAACAAACTTTATTGATTGGTATAGAAATCTGAGAATTGTTCTCAAACAAGAGAAAAAGGAATATGTTCTAGAGGTCCCCTATCCTGATGAACCAGCTGATAATGCTCCTGCCGCGGATCGGAGGGCTTATGAGAAGCACACCAACGATTCACTGGATGTTAGCTGCCTCATGCTTGCCTGTATGTCCTCTGAGCTTCAGAAGCAATATGAGAACAGGGATGCCCATGATATGCTTGTGGGACTCCGAGGCATGTTTGAGAACCAAGCTCGGGCCGAGAGGTACAACACCTCAAAGTCCTTGTTTGCGTGCAGGTTAACAGAAGGCAGTCCAGTCAGTCCTCATGTGATCAAAATGATTGGTTACATTGAAAGCCTGGAAAAACTTGGTTTTCCCCTTAGCCCTGAGTTGGCTACGGATGTAATTCTCCAGTCGCTCCCTGCGAGCTTCGAGCCGTTCATTTTGAACTTTCATATGAACAGCATGGAGAAAAGCATGGCTGAATTGCATGGGATGCTAAAAACTGCTGAGGAAAGCATTAAGAAGAGCTCTAGTCATGTGATGATGGTTCAAAAGGATAGCAAGAAGAGAAAGCGCAAGGACAAGGCTAAAACTTCGGATGAGATCTCGAGTTCTAAGCCTAAACCTGTTGGAAAGCCCAAGGCTGGCCCTGCCGCTTCTGACACTTGCCACCACTGCCATAAGACTGGTCATTGGCGGAGGAACTGCAAATTGTACTTGGAAGAACTCAAAAAGAAGAAGGGAAGTAAGACTTCATCTTCAGGTATAAATGTTATTGAAATTAATCTTGCTACTCGTCCTGATGATTCATGGGTATTTGATACCGGATCAATGATTCATACTTGCAAATCGTTGCAGGGACTGAAAAGGACTAGGAAGTGTGCAAGAGGCGAACTGGATGCTCGCGTCGGCAATGGTGCAAAAGTTGCTGCGTTGGCCGTTGGCATTTACTCCTTATCGCTACCCTCAGGATTAGTTTTGGAATTAAATAATTGTTATTATATTCCTGCCTTGGGCAAAAACATTATCTCTTCTTCATGTTTGGAAGAAGACGGTTATGAATTCATAATAAAGAACAAGTGTTGTTCGATATTTTTGAATGGTATGCTCTATGGTAATTGTCCATTAGTAAATGGATTATATATATTGGATCTTGAGGATATAACTATCTATAACATTGATACAAAGAAGCCTCGGCTTAATGATTTGAATCCCACTTTTGTTTGGCATTGTCGATTAGGTCATATAAATGAGAAGCGTATGCAGAAGCTCCATAAAGATGGTCTTCTACATTCATTTGATTTCGAATCATTTGATACATGCGAGTCTTGTTTACTTGGCAAGATGACTAAGACGCCTTTCACTGGTCGAAGTGAGAGGACAAATGAATTATTGGCCCTAGTACATACAGATGTATGTGGACCGATGAGTTCTACAGCTAGAGGTGGTTTTCAGTATTTCATTACTTTCACCGATGACTTTAGTAGATATGGTTACATCTACCTAATGAGGCACAAGTCTGAATCCTTTGAAAAGTTCAAGGAGTTCCAGAATGAAGTACAAAATCATATAGGCAAGACAATTAAATTTCTGCGATCAGATCGTGGAGGTGAATATTTGAGCCATGAATTTGGTGATCATCTAAGGCAATGTGGAATCGTTCCACAATTGACTCCACCGGGCACGCCACAATGGAATGGGGTGTCCGAGCGGAGGAACCGAACTTTGTTAGACATGGTCCGGTCGATGATGAGCCAATCTGATCTTCCATTGTCCTTCTGGGGATACGCTCTAGAAACTGCTGCTTTCACGTTAAACAGGGTTCCATCTAAGGCTGTAGAGAGGACACCATATGAGATATGGACCGGGAAGCGTCCCGGATTGTCTTTCCTTAAGATATGGGGTTGTGAGGCTTATGTAAAACGTTTGTCGTCTGATAAGCTCACTCCCAAATCTGATAAATGCTTCTTTGTGGGGTATCCTAGGGAAACCAAAGGATATTATTTCTATAACCGGGAAGAAGGCAAAGTGTTTGTCGCCCGGAATGGTGTCTTTCTTGAGAAAGAGTTTCTCGCGAAGAGAGTTAGTGGGAGCACGGTGCAACTCGAAGAAATTCGGGAACCACTTGAAAGTGTTTCAGCTCCTATTGAACCACAACTCGGTATGCAAGATGTTGCAGAACCTGTTGTCGAGACACCAGCCCCACGTCGGTCGGAAAGGTTCAGTCGTGCACCCGAGCGGTTTATGTTCCTAACCACGGGGCAGCGTGACATATTATTGTTGGACAATGATGAACCTAAGACTTACTCGGAAGCAATGGTGGGACCAGACTCCGAAAAATGGCTTGGAGCCATGAGATCCGAGTTAGAATCCATGAGAGAAAACCAAGTTTGGAACTTGGTCGATCCACCTGATGGTGTGAAAACTATCGAGTGTAAATGGGTTTTTAAGAAAAAGATAGACGTTGATGGAAATGTTCACATCTATAAGGCACGATTGGTGGCGAAAGGTTTCAGGCAAATTCAAGGTGTTGATTATGATGAAACGTTTTCGCCCGTCGCAATGCTAAAATCTATTCGGATTCTCCTAGCAATTGCTGCATATTTCGACTATGAGATATGGCAAATGGATGTCAAAACGGCTTTCCTTAATGGAAACCTAAGTGAGGATGTGTACATGACACAGCCTGAAGGTTTTGTCAATCCGAAAAATGCTGGGAAGATTTGCAAGCTGCAAAAGTCCATCTATGGACTAAAGCAAGCTTCTCGGAGTTGGAATCTTCGTTTTGATGAAGTGATCAAAGGGTTTGGTTTCATCAAGAATGAAGAAGAGCCTTGTGTTTACAAAAGGACTAGTGGGAGCGCACTTGTGTTTCTGGTCTTATATGTGGATGACATATTATTGATCGGAAATAATATTCCAATGCTCGATGCTGTCAAATCTTCATTGCAAAAGAGTTTTTCAATGAAAGATTTAGGAGAGGCAGCATATATATTGGGCATAAAGATCTATAGAGATAGGTCAAAAAGACTAATCGGATTAAGCCAGAGCACGTACATTGACAAGGTATTGAATCGGTTCAATATGCAAGATTCCAAGAAAGGTTTCTTGCCAATGTCACATGGCATCACTCTCAGCAAGAATCAATGTCCTAAGACATCTGATGAGCTCGAGAGGATGAGTGCGATCCCGTATGCTTCTGCTATCGGGTCCATCATGTATGCTATGTTTTGTACACGCCCAGATGTCTCCTATGCTCTAAGTGTTACGAGCAGATATCAATCGAACCCAGGTGAATGTCACTGGGCTATAGTAAAGAGTATCCTCAAGTACATGAGAAGAACTAAGGATATGTTCCTAGTCTATGGAGGTGAGGAGGAGCTCGTTGTAAATGGTTACACCGATGCTAGCTTCCAAACCGACAAGGACGACTCGAGATCGCAGTCTGGTTTTGTGTTCTGCCTCAATGGAGGTGCGGTGAGTTGGAAGAGTTCCAAGCAAGAAACGGTTGCTGATTCCACAACGGAGGCCGAGTATATCGCAGCTTCGGAAGCTGCAAAAGAGGCTGTTTGGATTAGAAAATTTGTTTCTGAGTTGGGTGTGGTCCCTAGTGCGTCCAGTCCAATGGACCTCTATTGTGACAATAGTGGTGCCATTGCACAAGCCAAGGAGCCTAGGTCGCACCAGAAGTCCAAGCACATACTTCGGCGCTATCACCTCATTCGAGAGATTATTGATAGAGGTGATGTAAAGATATGCAAGGTGCACACGGATTCAAATATTGCTGATCCGTTGACGAAGCCTCTCCCACAGCCCAAGCATGAGGCACACTTGAGCTCTATGGGTATTAGATACTTGCGGGATAGACTCTAGTGCATGTGAGAGAATGTGTTCTGTCTATGCTAATGTACTTTTGGATAATTGTTATCTGGTTCCATGAATAATTATCATTTATATTGATCAGCAAGTATGTGACTTGTTTGTGAAACTCTTTGTTTTTATGATGTTATTCTAAATAGTCCCTAATCTCATATCATTGTGTGGGACAATAATGATTTATAGATTAGCACATTTGACTGAATGATGATCATGTTTCACGGATCATGGATATGGAGATATCAAATCAGTAATGTGGACACATGTTAGAGAACATGATGTTGGATAGACCCACCCTGAGATACTGCTGGGATTGTTATTTTTAATGTGCCATCAGTTGTTATCTCAAATGGTGTACCTACAGAATCCTTTGACCTGAGATCATCATTGATTCCAGAATGTGTAGTAACACACTTAGGGGCTTCCAAACGCTATTCCGTAACTGGGTAGTTATAAAGGTTGCTTTCGGGTATGTTATGAAACATGTCGTGGGATGTGAGTGATCAAGATGGAATTTACCCCTCCTAAATAACGGGAGAGATATCTCTGGGCCCCTCGAGGTAGTTGGATTGGAAAGTGCATGGCCATGCCAATGTGATTAAAGAGTTAATCATGGTGAATCCACTACTTGATCGAGTGAATGGTCGAGCTATCACAAGGGTGGCACGAATCTCGCCTTGAGCTTGACTGGTATCGTGTGGTAAAGGGATTGGTGCATGAGTATATCAAGGTTCAGCCGATATGATCTTTGTGTGCATTCGGGAGTCAATATGTCCTGCTAGGTACCGCTATTGACTTGCAATTCGGAAAAGGGTTTCCGGATAGCGGCCGTTTACACATGAACCTAACGGGTCACACACTTAAGGGGATGGAATATAAAACTTGTGCTGACTCTAGTGCAAGTGGGAGATTGTTGGTAATATGCCCTAGAGGCGATCGAGTTTGCGGATTGGATCTGCTAATGGGCTTTAATGTTGATTAAAGGACCATTAGGGTTTAGAGTCATAATGGGCTTTAATGTTGATTAAAGGCCCATTAGCGTGCTCTATATAAGAATAGGCAGGGGCCAAGGCGCATGGTGTTCTTCAGAAACCCTAGCCGCCTCCTATTCCCGAACTCCCTTCGAAACCCTAGCCGGGCGCGCGGTGCTAGCACACCGGCGCACGGCGATTCCATCCTTGTACGTGTGGATACCGTGGAGGCGCTGCTACTATTGCGGTGCTGATCTGCCCGGGAGTACTCGGGACGTACCCGCGAGTACTCGGAAGGTGCTCGGGACGTGCTCGGGACGAGGTTGACGATCGACTACTTGACGCGCACGACGTTGGATTGGTCTGCTCCAACTCTTCTTCCGCTGCACTGCTCGTCAAGTGGTAACGATTCATGATCCCCTACTCGCATGGCTTCCTGGTTGAATGCGGTAGAGAAAATTTATTTTGTGCTAGCGTAGCCTACCCGCAACCCTTCACATGGACCTCAAGCAGGGAGGCCGATCGGTGATGGAATATGTGCAGGTGTTCAACCACCTTACACAATATGCTCAAGATGAAGTGAGCACCGATGAGCGGAAATAATACCGCTTCGTTAACGGTCTCAATTCGAAGATGCATGACCGACTGTCTGCACACGAGTTCGCCAACTTTAACAAGTTGGTGAGCACGTCCCTCACGGTGGAGTTCAAGCTCAAGAACCACCAAGAGGAGAAGAAGCGTAAGAGGGGTCCGTCGCCTTCCGTGGGCGGGAGCTCTCAACGCGCCCGTACTGAGAGTCAGCCTCCACCATCTCACATGTCGGCCTTGAGTGCTCCGCGTTCGATGTGGTTAGTGCCGCGTCTGGCTTTCTCCGCTCCATAAGGATAGCCTACAAGACCCGTCGGCTCCCAAGTGAGCGTGACAGGTGGCCCCGGCAGCCCGTGCTACAACTGTGGCTGTGTCGGCCACTATGCACGGGATTGTACATATCCGAAAACGGGAGCCGCGGTGACAGCCCCAAGGCCACCACCAGCTCAGTCGGCGCTTCAATCCTCCCAGGCGACCCACGTCCCCAAGCGTGGTCGAGCATGCCACACCACCGCTGAGGACGTTCAGGAGGGTGACACCGTCCTGATGGGTACGTTGTATATGCGTTCTAAATTTGTCGTTGCACCTGCAGTTGTTCTTTTCGATTCTAGAGCTTCTCATTGCTTCATAGCGGCAAGTTATGTTTGGCGTCATGGGTTGACAGTTAACACCATCCCCACGCCTTACCTCATAGTTGCACTTGGAGCCAAGGTCCTTGTTAAGCAATGTGTGTCCAACGCCTCTGTGATCATCAACGAGATATCTTTCGGGGCAAATTTTCTAGTGATGAACTCAAAGGGAATAGATATTATATTGGGGATGAACTGGCTCTCCAAGAACAAGACCGTGTTAGATTGTGCCCAGTGGATAGTTACTCTAAATGGTCCGTCCGGCATCCGAATTCAATTGAAGCTAGAGGGTGTCAAATCTTGTCTCTTCACCTTGAAGGTTGTCCCCACCGTAGACATGATGAGTATTCCTGTGGTGTGGAAATTCCCGGATGTCTTTCTGGATGAATTGCCAGGAATACCGCATGATCGAGCGGTTGAGTTATCTATTGATCTCATGCCCAGAACGACGCCAATCTTGAAGAGGTCGTATCAGATGCCACCTAATGAATTAGCGGAACTGAAGAAGCAGTTGAAGGAGTTGCTGGAGAAGGGGTTCATTGGTCCAAGCTCCTCGCCTTGGGGATGCTTGGCACTCTTTGTGAAGAAGAAGGATGGTACCCTGAGGATGTGTGTTGATTACCGTCCGTTGAATGAGGTCACTATCAAGAAAAAATATCCTCTCCCTAGGATTGATATTTTGTTTGATCAATTGACCGGAGCCCGAGACTTCTCGAAGATCGACTTGAGACTGGGCTATCATCAAATCAAGGTCCGACCGGAGGATATCCCAAAGACAGCTTTCTCGACTCGCTACGGGCTATATGAATTAACCGTCATGCCCTTCGGATTGACGAATGCGCCAGCATTCTTCATGTATTTGATGAACACGGTGTTCATGGAGGAATCGGATAAGTTTGTCATGGTTTTCATCGACAACATTCTCATATACTCCAAGACTGATGCAGAGCATGTAGAGCACCTCTGTATCGTTCTTGGTCAGCTCAGAGACCATCAACTTTATGCCAAGTTCAGCAAATGCAAGTTTTGGCTTAGGGAGGTGGCTTTTCTAGGTCATGTTCTGTCAGAGAATGGTGTTGCAGTTGACCCGAGCAAGGTGTAGGATGTGCTCAATTGGATGCAGCCCAAAAATGTCACTAACATCCGGAGTTTTCTCGGACTTGCGGGCTATTACCGCCGGTTCATCGAGAACTTCTCCAAAATTTCCAAGCCAATGACCGAGTTACTGAAGTAAGGCAACAAGTTCGAGTGGTCAAGTGAGTATGAGTCCGCTTTTCAGACTTTGAAGAAGTTGCTCATGTCCGCTTCAGTTCTGATTCAGCTAGATATGAGCAAGGGTTTCGATGTCTATTGTGATGCTTCTCGCATGGGCCTTGGCTGCATTCTTATGCAAGAAGGCCGGGTCGTAGCTTATGCCTCATGTCAGTTGAAGCGCCATGAGGAGAATTATTCGACACATGACTTAGAGCTGGCTGCTGTCGTGCACGCTTTGAAGATCTGGTATCATTATCTAATGGGGAACTTGTGTTGTATCTATACGGATCACAAGAGTTTGAAGTACATCTTCACTCAAGCAGATTTGAATATGAGGCAGCGAAGATGGCTCGAGCTAATTAAGGACTACGAGCTGGAAGTGCATTATCACCCTGGCAAGGTGAATGTGGTTGCCGATGCCTTGAGCCGGAAAGCTCATTGCCATTGTCTTAGGGTCGAGCCCGGGAATTCCACACTTTGTGATGAGTTCCGCCGGCTTGGGCTCGAGATGGTCACGGATGGATTCATTGCCAACCTGGAGTTCAAATCCACTCTTCTGGATGAGATCAAGGCAGCTCAGAAGGATGACAAAGGCATGGCCCGAATCTGAGAGAAGATGAAGATCGGTCAGGCCTTATGCTTTTCTGAGGATGAGCAGGGCATTCTGTGGTTTGGGAACCGTCTCTTGGTTCCGAAGGTTGAGGCGTTGAGGAAGAAGATTCTCAATGAGGCTCATGATTCATTGCTCTCTATTCATCCGGGAAGCACAAAAATGTATCAAAACCTCAAGCCGAGATTTTGGTGGACTCGCATGAAGTGAGAAATCGCTTGGTATGTCTCCAAGTGTGATATCTGCTGAAGGGTGAAGACCAAGCACCTCAAGCCAGCCGGTACGCTCCAGCCTTTGCCCATTCCTTCCTGGAAGTGGGAGGAAATTGGAATGGATTTCATTACCGGCTTGCCGAAGATCTCGAATGGGTACGACTCTATATGGGTGATTGTGGACCGATTGACGAAGTCCACTCATTTCTTGCCCGTCAAGACCACATTTTTGGCCAAGCAATATGCGGAGTTGTACCTCACCAGGATAGTTTGCCTTCATGGAATTCCAAAGAAGATTGTCTCCGATCGAGGCACACAGTTCACTTCTCATTTCTGGAGGAGCTTCCAAGAGGCTATGGAAACCGAGCTTTTTCACAGCACGGCATATCATCCTTAGACAGATGGTCAAACTGAACGGGTGAATCAGATTCTTGAAGATATGCTCCGTGCGTGTGTTCTCACTTATGGGAAGAGGTGGGACCTATGCTTGCCATTCGCGGAATTCTCCTACAACAATAGCTTTCAACCGAGCATCAAGATGTCGCCGTTTGAAGCTCTTTATGGCCGAAGATGCCGAACACCGTTGAATTGGTCTGAATCCAATGAATGGGCTTTTCTAGGTCCAGATTTGGTCAAAGAGGCCGAAGATCATGTTCTGAATATCCGCAAGAGTCTTCTCACGGCTCAATCCCGGCAAAAGAGCTATGCGGATCGTCGCCGCCGAGACCTCGAGTTCGCAATTGGAGATCATGTGTATCTCAAGGTTTCACTGCTCAAGGGTGTTCGCCGATTCCAAGTTCGAGGCAAGTTAGCGCCTCGATACGTGGGACTATTTCAGATTGTTGCTCGACGTGAAGAGGTGCAAATCAATTGAACTTGCCTCCGTCCCTCTCTGCCATGCATAACGTCTTCCATGTGTCGCAACTGAAGAAATGCCTCCGAGTTCCAACTGAGGTCATTGATGTTGCACCTCAGGAGTTGCAGCCGGATTTGTCGTATTGCAAGCGGCTGATAAGGATTTTGGGTGCAGCCGAGCGCAAGACGCGGTGAAGTTCCATCAAATTCGTCAAAGTCCAATGGAGCAACCACTCGGAAGACGAGGCAACTTGGGAGCATGAGGATAAGATCCACTCCGACTATCCTGAGCTCTTTGAAGGCTTGGAAAAGTCGTTGTAAATTTTGCACAGTTGGAACATTTCGCATGTATGTTTTCATCACCTTGTTAAATGGAAATGTGCATTGGATTCTATCTCTCAGTTTCCCACAGTGTGGTACCCACAGCGTGGTATCACTCACAGCATGATCATCGTTCTCTACCCCCACTCGTACCGAATCTCAGGACGAGATTCTCTTAAGGGGGAGGTTTGTCACGTCCCAAATTCCATAATCACATAATTAAGCATAATTATGCTTCTTAATCATTATGTTTAATTTTGTGTAATTCGTTTTGTGACTCTAGAGCGATTCGTTTAAAGTCATTCGGATGAGAAAAAGAAATTTAGGAGAGAAAAGAATTAAAGTCGCAGTTAAAACAAACCTCTTTCTCTCTAACATGTGGGACCCACCTAGCCCCACACCTTCTCCACTCCAAAAGGAGCAGCTCACCTGCTCCCTCTCTCTCTTCCCTCACTCCCACACGTGCAGCAGCAGCAACACCTTCCCCTCCCACTCAAGCTCTCACTCCCTCTCTCCATTTCTCCCTCAAATCGGAGCTCTAGAGAAGGGTTGAATGTATGCATGTGGTACCATTGCATTCTAGAGCTCATAAGCTACTCATCCATCCAATTCATTTTCATTGTCTCGAAAGATTCAAGCCGGGTTTGATGTCTTTTGGTGTTCTTGGTTGAAGCACAAGGAACACTAGAGTTCTTCGATTTCCCTCCATTTCCTCCATTTCCTGACGGTCACCCAACTCCACAAGCATCTTGAGTAAGTCTCTTAGGCTCCCCATGGCAAGAATTCGTGTTTTGGTTGATCGATTTCGAGTTTTAGCAAAGTTTATGAGTTTTTGAGGTTTTGGACCAAAATGAGGATTTAGACGAGATTTGAGTTAGGAATCGAGTTGCTAGGTTGATGAGTGAATTCTAGACTCCATAAACCATCTCAAATATGTTCCTCTTTAGTTTGGAAAATATGGCAAATTGATTTGGCAAATTTTTCCCCAAATCAGAGAAGTTCTAGGTAGCGCGGAGTATCCGGATAAAGTGCGGATAGTTCGCACAAGTGCGGAGGTTCTGCACCAAAGTGCGGAGGGTCTGCACTTTCTGGGAAAATAACAATTTGAATTGTATTCAAGATTTTCTTAGGGTTAAGCTACAAAGTTAGTCTGGAACCCTTGGTATGGTATATGCTCAGGAGTATGTAGCATAGATTCAAGTTTGGAGTTAAATAGATCGATGAATCGTCGAAAACACATTTTTAGCCCAGGTCCGGAGTGTCCGGAGGGTCCGCATATGTCTAGAGTATCCGGAGAAAAGTCCGGATATTCCGGAGTTTGCCTGAGTTGCGCAATGTCTGGATGTTTTGCATAATTTTGCGGATAGTCCGCATATGTCTGGAGGTTCCAGATAATTCTCCGGAGGTTCAGCACTTCGGCAACTTTTCAAATTGGTTTGAGTCCCAATTTTTGTTCTAGCTCACATGTTTGCACTTTTAACAAGTTTTACGCATCTTATGTCATGCATTGTTGCATTTCATCCATACACATGACATGGCACGCATTATTCTTTTTAGAGATCGCCGAACCAACGATCCCGGCGAGCGAGGGTGATCCGGAGGCACCCCACCTTTGTGAGCCAGTGCATCAAGGCAAGCAACTAAGCATATTGATCCCTCTTGTGTAATTGAATAAGTCTAAAATTGATGAAATATACTTATGTATGTGTGCATGTTTAGTAAGTCAGTGTCGGGTACCAATGGATAGAACCTGTGCTGATTGCATTCTTCTACCGTGAATACTTGTGTATTTACTTTCCTTGTAGCCTTGAGAGGTTGTCAATGTGTAGGTATGAGTTCGACTTATATGCTTAGCCATGCTTAGGTCATTCGGTAGAAGTCGAACAATGGCGCATTTTGTTGTTTGCGAGCATAGGACATTCTTATGATTACATACACTTGTTGAGGTTGAGATGGTTGTATGAGTGGTGAGAATGAGACGAGGTGTGGGCGGTGCTAGGATGGTGTTTTGTCCTGCCCGGATGTGGAGTTCCCCTGGGTAGGTTAGTAGAGGAAAACTGGACACCAGACCGCTTGCATCGTTTAAGGCCGATCGTTAGGGTAGTTGGATTTACCACTTACCTTACTCACCACATACCGATCTAATGGTAAGGTGAGCCGAATACCTTTGCAGCTGTGGCTTTGTGGGCGTGAACATCGACGGTGTGAGCGGGCGGTCTTGTAAGCGGTATTAGTTTGCTCCGGGAGTAGTTCTAGTATCGCGGCGCCGAGCAATGCATGCCCCACACGGGTGGGGCTGGTTGGTAAAGGATGTCACGAGTACCCCCTTGTGTGCACTTTGGCCAGCGGCACAAGCCGAATGGTCCTCGTGTCGTGTGGGTCCAGGAGTACCCCCTGTAGGGTGTATAAACAGTTCGAACTACCGCGCTCTCGGTCATGAGCATGCTATTGCTTCATTTGCACTTGGTCGTAGAGTTTTGAGTATGGTTTGTGGGAGATGGTGATGTGGGCACTTGTTACTTGTTGATATACATGTTGTTTACAGTTACACTTGTTCAGTTGTTAGTTGCAGGGTAGTTTTCATATGTTTTGGTAAAGTTTCAGTCACTCACACATATGTCTAGGATGCTTAGTGCTTATGTTTTACTTAACCTGTGGTTCATCCTTGCTAATGATAATGCATAATCATTGGAGTCGAGCTATGTATATGTGCTCTATATGGTTCAAGTCTTGCGAGTACCTTCGTACTCATGCCTGCGCTTTTAGGTACTCCCATCACTGAGGCAGAGGCGGTGTTTGGCTACTTCGTGCCTGCCGATCAGGGTGGCAGGCAAGAGTAATGCATCCTACTCTTGGTGGTCGTGCTTTTATGATGGAGCCTAAGGGCATATGGCTCCATCCCCCTTTTGTTGTATAGCTTTTAGTCTTCCGCTGCTTAGTTCTTTTGCTGGTTAGGAGTTAAGTAGGTTGTAGTCTCCTCCTAGCTCTCTTTTGCTATAAATTGTGATAACTTGTTGTATGCTCAAGAACTTGTAATATAATGTTAATTACTCGCTCTTTCTTAAGCTTTGTTGTGATGTACATATTGGAAAGGCATGTGTTCCGATCTTAGGCACAAAACACGTGCCGGGACTACCGGGATGATATTTTTGTTAATCATTGAGGTTGTGATTGTGAATAATGATCCTCCTGGTGATTAATTAGAATATTGTTTGGACTATTCCCCACATACTATTGTAGGGGAACTTTGTGGCTGAGGGCGTCTATGATGTGAAGAAGATAATTTATCCTTTAGGCCTGGAAATAGAAAAAATACATGTATGTTATTTCATGGAGATTATGCAGAGCTGAATCAATACCCCGTGTGTGAAACCTATCGATATAAGCATAGAAATGATGGTGGTGATGGGGATGAGGACAAGAAAAGTAAAGGCTCGCCTAGGATGGTGATGTGGTATTTTCCTATAATTCCCCATCTGAAGCGATTATTTGCTAACAGAAAGAAGGCCTAATTGGTGCGTTAGCATAAGGAGGGTCTTAGGAACGACACAATGATACAACACTCGGTGGATTCCGCTCAGTGGGGAACCATTGATTCCCACTAAAGAATTGAGAAATATTAGGTTTGCTATGAGGACAGATGGCATGAATCCATTCGGTAACATGAGTACCTCACATAGCATCTGGCCTGTTGTATTGTCGATCTACAACCTTCCACCTTGGCTTTATAATAGGCGGAAATACATTATGTTATTAATCTTAATATTAGGACCGAAATAACCTGACAATGATATCGATGTGTACCTTAGGCCTTTAGTCGATGATCTTAAGAAACTCATGTAAGAAGGCATTGAGGTTTGGGATCTGTACAAGCAAGAGTACTTTACCTTGCATACCATGTTGTTTTTCACCATCAATGATCTGCCAGCCACTTCGTAACTTGTTAGGTCAGAGCAAAAGAAAAGGTGAAGCTTGCCCCTATTGCATAGTTGACACATGCAGTTTAAGGTTGAACAACTCAAAGAAACATGCGGCATCGACGTTTCCTTGCCAAGAAGCACCCGTACTGAAACATGGACAAGCAGTTCGATGGCACAAGGGAGAAAGCATTACCTCCATGGCATTTCAGTGGGGAAGATGTCCACAATCAGGTTAAGAATATCAATGTTGTCCTTGGCAAGCAAAAACAATCATCCAAGAATGATGAACAAAAAGGAATGTGGAATAAGAAATTAATACTATTCGAGCTAGAGTATTAGGAAAAATTAGATGTTCACCATTCTATTGATAACATGCATGTAAAGAAGAATATTTGTGAGAGTCTGATCGGTACGTTGCTCCAAATGAAGGGAAAAGGTATGGATCATGAGAATGCACGAGCTGACCATGAAGAAATGGGCTTAACGTTGGAGCTTCACTTACATGATACGGACAAAGGAAAACACCTACCCCCAGCAGCTATCACTCTCTCCAAGGAGAGAAAATAATTTTGCAAGTTCTTGCATAGTGTGAAGGTTCGCTTCGGTTACTCATCCAACATCGCAAGACTTGTTTCGGTGAAAGAATTGAAAATGAATTTTGCCATGAGAAAGTTCCATGATTGCCATATGATAATGACCTCACTGCTTACAGCAGCTATTAGGAACATCCTCCCAATTAAGGTTCGCGAGGCTATCCTGAGCTTGTGCATTTTCTTCAATGCTATTTAACAAAAGGTGCTCGATTCAGAGTTGTTGGAGGAGTTAGAAAAAAGACAATTTGAAGCTCTATGTATTCTTGAGGTGTATTTCCCCCCATACTTTTTTGACATCATGGTATATCTCACAACTCATCTTGTGAAGTAGATACACTACATTGGCCCCATGTTCCTGCATCACATATTTCCATATGAGAGATATATGGGCATTATCAAGTTGTACATAAGGAAATGAGCCTTTCCTGAGGAATACATTGTGCAAGGTTATGCGACGAAGAAGGAATTGGAGTGGCCTGTTGATTACATTGACCCAAATGATAGAAGAGTACCTACACCTCCAAGGAGATTGATCAACAAGTAGCCGCCGTGACTGAGACGGATATGATTGACCTGCTAGAAGGGCTCACACCCTACATCCTTGTAATTAGGCCTGGCAGGTATTACATCGAGCTTGCAAGGGACCAGGTGCTTCCAGATGTTCATATCTTACATACGGTCCCGATACATGCTGCCTATGCTGTAGTTATGGTGGACATGGTACATAGCAATGCCGATCACGTGTTGGAGCTCCCCCTCAATGATGAAGTCACAACTCTAGGTGAAGCTCTTCGTCAACAGATCCAGTGGAAGAGGGGCGACATCGTGGTCTTTAGTGCATCCCAGTTTGGATGAGCTTCAAGTGCACCACCGCCACACCCCTCACTTCCAGAGAAGGCAGCTTCACTGCCTTCTCCTCCGCCAGAGAAGTCAGCTTCAGTGTCTTCTCCTCCTCCAGAGAAGCTGGCTTTACTGTCTTCTCCTCCCCATCCAGTGGCCTTGCTTCCAGCTCCAATTTTGTCTCCCCCAAAGAGCCCAAAAAAGAAGGGAAAGGCTCTAAGAAGCACCTACTGAAGAGGTCGAAGGCCATTGTACTGGCAAAGAAGTCCACGGACATTGGAGCAGCATGGATTAGTGCCAACATGAAATTCCAATATGGGAAGCCCTTGATGACGGTAGATGACCTAACAAAGGTAGGACAAGCATGTGTCGATCTGTATAATTACTACATGCAGACTTCTAGAGACACCAAGGCTCAATCAATAGTCGTACAGTACAAACGACAACACTTCTTAACTGAAGATGGCTACTTCCTTGTGGGTTTCAATGACATATATGATCTATTCAACCTTGATGCATTGGACGTATCGTTATTAAGGATCTTCACATTTTAAGTCCCTTGCAACTAGATATTCATTAATTAATACCCCTAAGTGTTGACTCTAACTATATTCTTATATGTAGACACTTGATCAAAGAAACAAAGAAAAGGAGCCCATCAGATTTCTTGACCCTGAGGCCATTACAGTCTCGATCATTCAACTTCATAGCGACTACGTTGTGGACTATGTGGCCAGGGCAATGCAACAATATTTTAAAATGGACTACTTGTTGGGCACCCACAACACTGATGGTCATTGGGTCTTACTGGTCATTTGCCTTAAGTGAAACTTAGTGTTGTACCTCGACTCATCAAGACTAGTAGGACCAAAAGGCAAACCTAGAGAGAACGATTTGTAACACCCTAAATCTTCAATTTTTTAATAGTTTAAAATTTTGCTAGAATGAAAATAGGAGTTGTAAATTTTGTTCTTGTAGAAGAAATTAATTTCTAAATTTAAATTTGACATAGGTTATAGTTAAGTTTGTTGCATTCATACTATAGTAGTTACAATAGGGTTTTATGCGTGGAAAATGTTTGCAAAAGTCCGCTAGAATGCGCTCGTTTAAACATCTTTTGAAAATTGTTCAAATTTATAATAGAAAAGCTTTTCTAAATTATAAAAAGGGTTTCGGGCCGTTTCCCTTCCCCGGTCCAACTCTTCCCTTCCCCCTCTCTCCTTTTCTCCCCCTGGCGTTGGCCGCCCCTCTCGCTTCCCTCTCCCGTTGGGACCTCGAGCTAGCCTACCCCCGTGCCTGAGCCAGTCTGCGGCCGCGCCCGAGTTGGCCTCTCCCCCCACTATCTATGCCTCACGGCCCCAGCTAAAGCCGCGCCGCCTGAGCCGAACCGCACACCTGGCTCACCTTCTTCTTCCTCCCGCCGTGGATTCTGCCCCCAAAAAATCCCACTGCTCTTTTAAATCTGCGCCTTCCCATGCCGTTTCCCTTTCAATTAAAAGTCATGACCACGATCCTCGCCCTCAATAAAATATCCCCGGCCGCTTCCCCCTCCTTTACCCCTCTCAAATGCGAAAACTGCCACATTTAATGCCATTAAGGCCGCCGGCCATCCTCTCATGCATATAAGCCGCCCTCCTTCTTATTGGCGACATTCCACACCTTTTCCACCCTCTCTCACCTTATTTCCTGCTCAGATTCACCGTTAGCACCGTCTTCTTATTCAACTCCGGTGAGAGCTCCGCTGCCACTCTTTTCTCTGTGGCCGAGCCCTTCTAACCCCTTTTCTCCCATTCTTCAGCTTCGCAGGGTGACCGGAGGAGCTCCCAACCGCTTCTCGGCGTCGCCCGACTCCCGAAGCGTTGCCACAGTGAGCTCGAGCCCCGCTGGTCGCCTCTCATCATCGCTGGCCACCCACCCCCTCTCTACCATTATGAAGCCCTCGGTAATGATCACCACATCCTCCTCTTCATTTTGCGTGTCTCCCCATCGAAATCTGTGGCCGGAGGCGCATTTTTGCGCCACTCCAGTGAAGTTCTGGCCACCCACCGCCTTCGGCCGACCGCTGGCCATGCCCAACGCCACCAGCCCAAGTTCTTCCCACCCATCGATTTTCAGCCGTCCGATCAAGATCTAACAGTCCATATCACATACCCCTTCACTCATATGTAACTGGTCCACCGTGGACCATGGATCAGCCTTCAGGTTGTGGCCCCTAGGCCCATGAACCTTTTTTGTGGGTTTTTTAATAGAAAAATATTTCCTTTTTTCTTTATGACATCATAATTAGGATTTTGAGTATAAAAATTAATAAATTTATACCATGAAATTAAGTAAAATTTGCAGAAAAAGCCCCTAGAACTTCAAAAGCATATAACTTTGGGCTCGTAGCTTTGATTGTGGTGATTTTTGTGCTCAAATTCTCGTAGAGACATGTAGAATATTTTTATAGGGGTTTTACCTAGTTTTAGTACTGTTTCTTGTACTGTTCTTAGTAGTTTTCCTTGTATGCTTTTCTGGTGTGTCGATTAGGAGATGATCAGTTCGGGAATCTGCAAGATCAAGCCTTTGAAGACTTCGAGCAACCCTTAGCTGAAGGCAAGTGTCCTTGAACATCTTCCTCCTATTTTATGATATTTATGTGGTTGTTTATCCTTCATTGCATGCTTTTTTAAATTGGAATACCATGTTAGGGTTTACTAGATTCTATATGATCATCCTTGTTGCCATTAATGAACCATGGGTTATGATGAGTAGTTATGCTAGTGCTTTCATGGTTGGGTAAATGTTAATCTTGACTAATGTCATGCAACATGAACTGAGTATGGTAATTTTTTAGCAACATGGTATAGGGATCATAACAGGATGTTTGTGTGATGATGGTTCTGGATTGCACGTGTGCGGGTAATGCACAGTTGGTTTGTGGTTGTTCCTGTGTGGGATCCTAAGGACTGGTTCTTAAAGCATGTAACCTGACTAAACCGCACAACCACGTTGCTTATATAGTTACGGCCTGACCAATTAATTACCCAACCCTTCGATTCTGTGGGCACCAGTGGACGGTTGAGTGGCATAAGAGGGGGCTTGTGCAGTGATGGAATCACTGTTAGCGGTGAAATCTTAGTGGGTGCTTACAAGTTGGCGGGAGCTTTGTAAAGGCCTTGTAGTGAGACACTGACTCCACACCCTGGAAGTATGAAGCAACACGAGAATCACGACACATGGGGAAAGCTGTGCAAACTCTACAAAGTATAAAATTGATCGATCAGCCGTGCTCACAGACAAGAGCGGCTTGGACTTCTTCTTGATTAACTGGGATCAGGATTTTGGTATGGTTGGGTAGCCGAGTAATGGAATTACCTGGTGAGTCTTGGTAGTCGGATGGAATCCAATGAGTCGTTCCTTCTTGATATTGTTGTGTCTTCACACATAATAAATAGGATGCCTGTTGTAAGAGTCATAGTTCATAGTTGCTTAGTGCAATTAACCAATGTCTAATATTTCCTTGACTTAAGTGCTATAGCATGTTTTCCCTACACTTGTGGAGTACATTGTGTACTCACACCCGTTGTCCCCTTTCTTGCATCCTTTTGCTGTTCAGAAGCTGTCAATGAAGCTACATCCTTTGATGAGGATGACTTCGACCTGGAGCTCCTGTTCTAGGATGGTGTGCCCTCGGTTGATGCCTGTGAAAGATGGAAGACCCTCTGACGCTGAAGCTCTCTTTTTCTGCTGTATTTTTCTTTTAGACCCTTGAGTCCTTTTGTAATAAGTTAATAATGTTACTGTAATAACGACACTGTGATGATTCACTAATGATGTAATGTATGTATGGAAACTTGATCCTGGTATACATGTGCTGTACTTGGTTTTGTTCCTTTAAAACTGGATATTACAGAAGTGGTATCAGAGCCATATTGATCGTAGGATGTAGCCCCCCTGACGAGTTCTACTCCGATGGACAGCACACCAGCTATTTCGCCCGCACGCTGTGGTACCTGCTTTAGGGTCTGGGATACCACGATGCTCCACTCTACAAGGGAGTCAGAAATCTGCTCGAAGGCTGTGGTTACTCCTAGTCAGTTGTAATACCCAGTTTTAAAGGAACAAAACTGAGCACAACACATGTATGACAGGATCATGTTTCATACATGCGTTACATCATCAGTGTATCATCACAGTGCCATTATTACAATAATGATATTAACTTACACAAAAGGACCCGAGGGTCTAAAAGAAAACACAGCGGAACAAGAGAGTTTCAACGCTAGCGGGTCTTCCATCTGCCATAGGCGTCAACCGGGGGCACATCAGCCTAGAACAGGAGCTCCGAGTCGAAGTCATCTTCATCGAAGGATGCAGCTTCATTGACGGTTTCTGAACAACAGAGGGATGTAAGAAAGTGGACTACTAGTGTGAGTCCCGGCCCGGTTTTTCCCCACTAACCAATTACCACTGAACAAACTTGGTTGACGAACATGGTTTATGTGCCGCTAATCTAGCGGTTTGTCGAGCATTTGACAAACTCACACTATCCATTTCAAATGGGATTTGTCCCATGGACACACGAGCAATCCAACCCATAGGATTTCCTTTTCCTCTTCCCATTCGAACTTCTTCGAGTTTCCCTGTAATAAGAAGATCTGCGGGAACTCTTACCCATATCTTACAATTTCTTTGGAATTGTCCGCTCATAGCATAATGGAATTGTCCAATTGTAGCCGACGTGCTACTTCAATGGCTCGATATGAAAGATGACCAGCTCTACAACTTTTGGTGCCATATCTTCCAAAACCAAGTTGAGTACCATCCGGTTCGCGACCCCTACTACATCTGCATTTACTATATTTACTATATTTCGTACGTTTCGGATATAGCACATCCCTTCTTATTTTGACTATATGAGATCCGCACTTTGACACCTGAACTTCCGTTACGAGTAGATACTTCCGCATGAGCATAATCGATTATCTGGTTAAATACATTACAAGATGTTTTTCCATACTTTTCGCTTTCAGTTCTAGCTATTTCCGCACCCCCTAATCGACCAGAACAACAAATACGTATCCCCTCCACCCCTTTTGACATTATTAATGGAATATCCTTCACTATTTGACTAAAAATGGAACAAAATGAGATTGGGTTGTTCCTCAATTGAAAAGAGATGTCTTGAGCAATCAGAGAAGCACTTTGATAAAATGATTTGATCTTTACCGACTCAATTAAGGTATTAGTGTTTGTTCTATTAGACAAAAAAGATTGCATTTTTTGCACTTCGTTCAAATAAGAGTTGTACCCATACAGAATTATCCCCTTTCTCAGTATAATCTCAATCATCATCTCTATTCCCTTTATCAATTTTTCTATCCTACCTAGGTCTATGAATTTCTCTATCAATTCCATTACCTTATCCTTACCCATGAGTTTCCTGCATTTGATCCTTAATTGACCTAGGAGTTGTTCCCGGGCATACTCAAAAAAGGGTTATTATACACCCCAACCCCATCCCTTGGGAAAAAAAGGTAGCACCGAAGAAAGGAAAAAGCGAGATGGTGGTTTTTGTTGTTCCCGTGAAGCGCAGATCATTCACTTGGCGAATGAAGTGGATCAACCTCTTTTTGGTTTGGGCCAAACACTTTTTCTTGCTAGTCGAGCTTTCTACAAAAAAGCGATGCGAGAGCGTATTCTCTTATCTAAGCTTCCTCCCTTCGCTCCCCCCATCGTAGATGGTTCAGCCACACCCGGTGCCACGAAATGATTGAGAACTACGACGGGGTCGAAATGCATTTTGTTCTTTGTATTAAAAAAGTATTGCATGACCGAATAATTCAAGGAGGGGCGCACAACGAGGAGGGTCCTTTTTAGCAGATGACTTGCCGGGCCATCAGAGCGGGACTTCTTTTGTAAAAAGAACTTGAATAACTTTGTTCTTCTGAAGGACTCTTCATTTTCTATCAGGAAGGCTATGTCATTTACAACCCCAGCATTTTTTTGGGATGCTTGAAGGCCCCGCTCACCCGAAGTGATTTAGAAAAATTCTTCTTTCTCGATGGTGATCGGTCTTGGTATCCATAACGTTGCATCTTTTTCGGCCAAATCCGGATTTTGTTTTGCTTCTCCCGGTCGATCGACTTGACTCTTTTCCCTGCCCCCAGCCTCTCACCTTGTTTCGTTCTTCCTTTGTACCCTCGCTTGAACGAAGACACCCGATCGGCCCGACTTTCCCAAATGCCCACCACCGGCCCTTATCCTTTCCGGGTCTTGATTTGTTGCGTCGTTTTCGTCGTAGTGGTCAATGGGGAAGAAAGAAATGAATGAATGTCCTTTTGGGAAAATGTAGAATAATACACCTACCGAGATGAAAGCCAAAGGTGAGTCTCGTAGGTGGACGTATCGAACTGAAATAAGATCTAAGATTGACATCTTGATACAATGATTTACCATAATAATAAATAGAGTCAATGGTGACAGAGCCGTGGGAAGAGCCGCTTCTTTTTTGCGGCGGGGGCTTCCATTCACCAGCGCGGACTACATACACGTGTTCTTTGAACTGTGCTAGATAGCGACCCATCACACGGCTCTCAAACCTAAGCTGTGGTGGATCCCGGGGGACAAAGCAAAGTCAAAGCACTTGATCCTTTGCCCCATACTTTGAGATCTTCCTCCTCGCTAATCAAGCAGCAACACAGCTCGTGATAGGCTTAGCTTAAGCAGCTAACATTCGGTTCAGATAAGTAAAGTCCATTCGATCGGTTCACTCTGGTGGTCTTCCCTTTTTTTCCCTAACGTTCTGAGACACATGAATCCTAAAACAGGAGCAAGATGTTCAAGGACACTTGCCTTCAGCTGAGGGTTGCTCGAAGTCTTAAAAAAATGATCTTGCAGATTTCTGAACTGATCACCTCCTAATTGACAAACCGAAAAAAGCATACAATGGAAACTACTAAGATCAGTATACCAAACAATACTAAGACTAGGTAAACACTCTATAAAAAGATTCTACATGTCGCTAAAAACATTTGAGCGTGAAAATCGCCCAAATTGGAGCTACGACAAAAAAGTTATAAGCTTTTGAAGTTCTAGGGGTTTTTCTTCAAATTTTACTTACTTTCCAAGAATAAGCCGATTTGTTTTTATATGAAAAATATTATTTATGATATCATTAAGTGAATAAGAATTATTTTTCCATAGAAAAACCTACGAAAAAGGTCCATGGACCCATGGACCACGGTCTGGAGGGCCAGTCAATGTCCACGATGGGCCGATTATAAAAGAGTGAAGTGGTATGCAATCTGAGCCACACGATCAAGATCGGATGGCTTGGGGTGAATGGGGGTGGATCGGGTGGTGCTGGATATGGCTGGCGGCCGACCGACGGAGGTGCATGGCTGGAAGCTCGCAAGAGAAGTGCGAAGTCGCACTTCCAGCCACGAAACCCATCGGGGAATGGCGCAAAACAAAGAGGAGGGCACGGGGATTCTCACCACGGGCTTCTCGACGGTGAAGAGGGGCTATGAGAGGCCGGTGAAGGAGAGGAGCGAATGGTGGGGCTCGGACACGGCGCGAATGGGGTTTCAGCGGCAGAGAGAAGCCAAGGAGCGACGGGATGATCCACTGGAGGCCCTGTGACACCAGAGAGGAAAGAACCGGGTTCAATGGTGGCTTGGGCATGGAGAATTGACACGGTGGCAGAGCTCACCAGAGTTGAAGAAGATGACGACGCCGAGGATGAATCCAAGCGAAAAATGAGGGGGAAACGGGTAGAATGGGTGCGGAACATCGCAATGAAGACATTGGGAGGCATATATGCGCGAGATGGGAAGAGCATCAGCCGGATTTGAAGAAAATGGGTGGCAGCTTTGCTCGAGATAAATGTGGGGGATTCCGCATTTAAGAGGGGTTATGGAGGGGGAAACGGTCGAGGACGCATGATTACATGGCGGGGATCGCGGAGGGGCATTGCTTGGTGATAAATGGCTCGAGGAGGCCCTGGATTTTGAATGGGCGGCACGATTTGGGGGGCAGAAACAGTGAGCGAGAGGAGGAAGAAGCGGAGCGAATGGGCTCGGGCGCGTGGGCCCACCTGGCAGGGAGAGAGTGCGGGAGAGGGAGGCTCGGGCGCGAGGGAATGCTGGCTCAAGTGTGGCCCAGTGCGGGGGAGGGGGATGCGGCCCATGCAGGGAGAGAGATGGTCGAGCCAGGCCCAAGCGGGAGAGGGAGGGAGGCAGCCCAGAAAGAAAAGAAAGCGGGGGGGGGGGGGGGGGTGGAAGGAGATTTTGGCCAGACAAAAGGAATTCGGCCTGGGAAGAGTTTTACAATTTTGAAAATCCTTTTTCTTTTTACATTTTGAACCAAATTCCAAAGAGGTTTTAAACGAGCGACTTCTAGCGATCTTTTGCAAACATTTTTCAAACATAAAACCCTATTGCAACTACTGTAGCATGAATGCATCAACACAAATATAACCTATGGCAATTTCAATTTAGAAATTAATTTTTTCTATTGAACAGAATTTGCAACTCCTATTTAAATTCTAGCAAAATTTTAAACTATTGCAAAAATTGTAAATTTAAGGTGTTACTTCAGTGGAGGTGACCATGTTCAAGAAGTCCACTGATGATGGTCTTCGCCGGGTTCGTTGTGTTCACTCCACCGTCATCCTCAGAGCTAACTTCGAGGCTGGATCGAGGACACCGCCCGTCAGGATCTGGTTGTTCTCTGCAGGGAGAATAGACAGGCCCTCCACATCACTCACTTCGGCAAGTTCCCATAGTGGCCATCCGGCAGTCTGGAGGTCATCTTTGTGCCTCTCAACAATGAGCCAGATGGATGTTTGAGAGAGCAGGTCCACCTCACTGCCGCCCTGTACGCTGAGCTCGACATAGCCCTTGACGAGCTGGAGGATATGCATAAGTGTCACACAGAGTAGGAGCAGAGCATCCGTGAGTTGTAGATTCTGCTGGAGGATCCTGACTAGTTCCCTGAGGAGGCTCCCGAGATACCCATGGCTGCACCACCCCGTTCCCCATCGCGCAAGAGGCTTCGTCTGGTGGCTACAATAGGTCCAACAACTACAGCAGGTCTAGCAGCTGTAGCAGGAGAGGAGTAGTGTTGAGCTAGGAGGATGTCACTAACAAAATAAATCATTTAGTTCTAGTCCATTTCGGTTGTCTGTGTCATTTGTTGAGTCTGTGATTATCGCTTGTGTCTGTAGTGTGAGCCTTGTCATAAGTTGGATCTTTGCATGAGTGTTGGTTTAGTACGACGGTTCTTCCTCTACATTGTATCAGTTAATAATATATAATAATAGTTAGGAGTCCCTTCTTTATCTCTTGCTATATCTATTCTTGTCTACTTTTCTTTTTATTACTCTTGCTTTTCTCTTATGTTCCCCTTCTCGTACCTTGGCTACCAACAGATGGTGAACACCAGGTGTGGCAACACCAGCAACAACAACGCCAACGACAACAACGCCAACCAGCGCGATCTTCCACCCCCGCCTCCTATGATGGATGCCAACCAAGTGATGACCATTCTCCAAGGCTTGGTGCAGGCTACTAACCAGCAACCTCAAGTCTAGCAAGCACCACTACAGCAACCGTAGTCCAGGCTCCAAACTTTCTTGAGTACTCACCCACCCACCTTCTCCTAGGCAGTTGAACCTATGGAGGCTAATAACTAGTTAAAGACCATTGTGACCAAGCTGCAGATAGCTCAGTGTACCAGAAGGGAAAGAGTTCTTTTCGCTTCTCACCAGCTCATTGGACCAGCTCAAGAATGGTGGACAACATACACTGCCACTCACGAGGAACCCCAATAGATCACATGGGAAGAATTCTAGAACATTTTCCGTGCACACCATGTCCCTGCAGGAGAAGTAAAGCTGAAGAAGAAGGAGTTCCTCAGTCTGAATCAAGGACCCATGTTAGTAACAAAGTACTTCACCAAGTTCACCCAGCTCTCTTGCTATGCTCCCAGTGATGTTGATACCGACGAGAAGAAGCAGGACTGTTTCCTAGAGGGTCTTAACACAGGATTACAGTACACCCTCTCGACCAATGAGTACCCCAGTTTCCAGAAATTGGGGTGCAGAGCTTTGACCATGCAGAAGAAGTGACAGAATCTGGGAAAAGAATGCAAGCGCAGCCTGCAAGGTCAGTCTTCAGGCAACAACACCCGTCCCCGTTTCAATCCCCCTACCATAGTTCCTATGTTCCATCATGGAGGACAGAATCAGCAACAGAGGCCACCGTAGAAGATGCCCAATCAGGTTGCAGGAGCTTACAATCTGCCAGTGCAACCAGGGCAGCAACAACAGTAGTAGTTGTGCCCTAACTTCCAGTAGCAGTGACCCAACAACAACAACCAGCCCCAACAGCAGAATCGCACCAGTCAAGGATCGAGCAACATTGGCCCACGTTTCAGTTGTGGAAACTTTGGGCACCTCGCCAACAAGTGCCCCAAGAAGCAGCAAGGCCAAGCACAGGCTCAGGGAAACAATCAGCAACAGCAACCTCAGCAGAATGCAATGCATGGTCGAGTCAATCACTTTGCTATGGAAGAAGCCGAGGATGCTCCTGATGTAGTGTTGGGTATGTTTTCCGCAAACTCTCACCCTGCTACAGTTTTGTTCGATTCTGGTGCTATGCATTCATTCATATCATCTCAGTTTGTGAATACATATAAATTGCCAAGAGGATTAATGAAAAATCGGGTGCTAGTTAGTTCTCCTGAGGAGAAATGGAATCAAGGCATGTATGCCCTAAAATAAGTATATGCATAAGGGGGTAGACTTTCTTGCAAACCTCATCATTCTCGAATCCAAGGGAATCGATATCATACTGGGAATTGACTGGTTGACTAAGTATTATGGAATCATTGGATGTGCTATGAAGTTAGTATAGTTGACACACACAGATGGTACCAAGGTGGAATTCCAAGCCGCAACGGAGTCAGCTATCAATGCCAGTCTCAACAAAGGCTAATGTAGTGAAAGATAACGGAGTGGTCAGTGAATTTTCAGACGTCTTCCCAGAGGTTTTGACAGGTATGCCACCCGATCATGAAATTGAGTTCATTATAGAGTTAGTACCTAGAACAGCTCCTATATGTAAGATACCATATAGAATGAATGCCAATCAGTTGGCTGAGCTCAAGGAGCGAATCCAATAGCTACTAGACAAAGAGTTTATCCGCTCTAGTTCTTCGCCCTCGGGAGCCCTAGTTATCTTCGTACCGAAGAAGGATAGAACAAAAAGGATGTGTATAGATTATTGAGCCCTTAATGAAGTAACAATCAAGAATAAGTATCCTCTACCCCATATTGAAGATCTGTTTGACCAGTTGAAAGGAGCATGTATGTTCTCCAAGATCAATCTTCGGTCTGGGTATCATCAACTGAAGATTCGCACCTCAGATATTCCAAAGGCGGCATTTGTTACTTGGTATGGTTTGTATGAATGCACAGCAATGTCTTTCAGGTTGACAAATGCTCCAGCCTATTTCATGTATCTGATGAATAAGGTTTTCATGGAGCTCTTGGATAAGTTTTTCATGGTATTTATCGATGACATCCTGGTTTTCTCCAAGGATGAAGAAGAGCATGAGGAACACATAAGGATGGTACTGCAGAAGCTTATGGAGAACCAGCTGTATGCCAAGTTGAGCAAGTGTGAGTTCTGGTTGAAGGAAATTCCCTTCCTAGTCACATTATATTAGCAGAAAGTATATCTCTGGACCCATGAAAAGTGAGGGATGTAATGAACTGGAAGCCACCGCAGAATGTTTCAGAGATCCGCGGTTTCTTGGGTCTAGCGGGTTATTACCGCCGGTTCATAGAAGGTTTCTCCAAGATAGCGAAGACACTGACAGAACTACTGGAGAAAGGAGCATAGTTCAAGTGGATAACCACTCGAGAAGCTAGTTTCAATGAGTTGAAGAAAAGATTAACCTCAGCTCCCGTACTGATCATGCCAGATACTCAGAAGTCGTTCTCTGTGTATTGTGATGCATCTCGTCAAGGATGTGTGCTGATGCATGAGGGTCATGTGTTAGCACATGCATCCAGGCAGTTAAGGAAACATGAAGAGAACTACCCGACACACGACTTAGAATTAGCCGATGTGGTGCATGCACTCAAGATCTGGAGACACTACCTGATAGGTCAAAGGTGTGAGATCTATTCACATCATAAGAGCTTGAAATATATCTTCACTCAACCAGATCATAACCTCAGACAACGTAGATGGTTAGAGCTCATCAAGGATTACAATTTGGGAATTAACGACCACCCAGGAAAGGCAAATGTAGTAGCCGATGCCTTGAGCCAGAAATCTCAAATCAATGCTATAACTCCCCAAGGAGTTTGAGAAGTTGAATATGGGAATGGTGTGTAACACCGAGAGAGTTGCAATGGAAATAGACTCAACTTTTGAACAAGATATAAGTAAGGGTCAACTTGAGGATGAAAAGATCTTGGAAATCAAGCAGCTCATCAAAGCTGGCAAAGCCCCAGATTTCACTGAAGATTAGCAAGGTACAGTGTAGTATAAGCACAGAATATGTGTTCCAAATGTGAAGGCTATTCGAGGATACAATTTTAAGGAAAGCTCATGATTCAGCATATTCCATTCACCAAAGGAGTACAAAGATGTATAAAGATCTGAAAGATCAGTATTGGTGGTACGGAATGAAATATGCAGTAGCAAAATATGTGGCTTTGTGTGATATCTGTTCTGCAAGTTAAAGCTGAGCATCAAGGACCAATAGGACTACTACAGCCATTAAAAGTACCTGAATGGAAGTGAGAAGAAATTATCATGGATTTTATAGTGGGTCTGCCGTGGACACAGTCAGGATATGGTTCCATATGAGTCATAGTTGATCGATTGACAAAGGAAGCCCATTTCATTCTAGCCAAAGAAACCTATCAAGGTCCGAAATTAGTTGAGTTATATATTTCCAGAATTATGTGTCTACATGGACTACCTAAAATAATTGTATCTGATCGTGGCAATCAGTTTACTTCATGATTCTGGCAACACCTACATGAATCTATGGATACATGGTTGAATTTTAGCTCAGCATATCATCTGCAAACTGATGGACAGACAAAAAGAGTAAATCAAATCCTTGAAGACATGTTGAGAGCGTGTGCATTGAAGGACGGTAACAGTTGGGACAAGAATTTACCGTATGTAGAGTTCTCGTACAATAATAGTTATCAAGCTAGCCTCAAGATGTCTCCTTTTGAAGCCTTATATGGAAGGAAGTATAGAACCCCGTTGTTCTGGAACCAGACTGGGGAAAGCCAAGTTATCAGCCTAGAAATTCTAAGAGAAGTAGAAAGACAAGTATAAGAGATAAGAGATAATCTAAAAACTGCTCAATCTAGATAAAAGAGCTATGTGGATAATCAACACCGAAACCTGACTTTTGCAGTAGGAGACTTTGTGTATCTCAAGGTGTCACCGATAAGAGGTCTACGCATATTCAAGGTCAATGGTAAGCATTCACCATAGTTTATTGGACCGTACAATATTCTGGGAAGACGAGGAGAAGTAGCTTACTAGCTTGAGTTACCACCTCAACTCTTGGGAGTGCACGATGTTTTCCATGTGTCATAGTTGAAAAAGTGTTTGAGAGTTCCCGAAGAGCAGCTACAGGTAGAAGAACTGGATGTGCGAGAAGATCTCTCTTACTCAGAGTATCCAATCAAGATTCTTGAGGTGTCAGAATGGGTTACCTGAAACAGACGAGTCCGTATGTGCAAAGTACAATGGAAGCATCACTCAGAAGAGGAAGCAACTTGGGAAAGATAAGATGATCTGAAAGTAGAGTTTCCCCATATCTTCTCCGATCCTTCCGAATCTCGAGGGTGAGATTCAGCCTAAAGGGGGCAGGTTTGTAACACCCTAAATCTTCAATTTTTTTAATAGTTTAAAATTTTGCTAGAATTAAAATAGGAGTTGCAAAGTTTGTTCATATAGAAGAAATTAATTTCTAAATTTAAATTTGCCATGGGTTATAGTTGATTTTGTTGCATTCATGCTGCAGTAGTTGCAATATGGTTTTATGCGTGGAAAATGTTTGCAAAAGTTTGCTAGAAGGTCCTCGTTTAAACCTCTTTTGAAAATTGCTCAAATTTATAAAAAAGATTTTCTAAATTATAAAAAGGGTTCAAGACCGTTTCCCTTCCCTGGCCCGACTCTTCCCTTCCCCACTCTCCTTTTCTCCCCACGACGTGGGCTGCCCCTCTCCCTTCCCTCTCTAGCTAGGCCTCGGGTTGGCCTGCCTCCGTGCCCGAGCTGGCCTACCCCCGCGCTCGAGCCAGCCCCTCCCACCACTCTCTCTGCCTCATCGGCATGGCTGGAGCCACACCGCCCGAGATGAGCCATCGAGCTGCCCACCCAGCTCACCTTCTTCTTCCTCCCGCCGTGGGTTTTGCCCCCAATAAAATCCCACCGCCCTTTCAAATCCATGCCTCCCCATGTCGTTTCCCTTCAACTAAAGGTCGTGGCTGCGATCCTCACCCCTCAATCAAATATCCCCGGCCGTTTCCCCCTCCTTGACCCTTCTCAAATGCAGAAACCACCTCATTTAATACCATTAAAGCCGCTGGCCATTGTATCCAATCCCCGGCCGTTTCTCTTTTCCTCTCGTGCATATAATCCACCCTCCTTCTTCTTGGCAATGTTCTGCACCTTTTCCACCCTCTCTCACCTCATTTCCCACTCAGATTCACCGTCGGCACCATCTTCTTCTTCAACTCCATTGAGAGCTCCGCCGCCACTCTTTTCTCCATGGCCGAGCCCTTTTAACCCTTTTTCTCTTGTTCTCCAACTTCGGAGGGTCACTGGAGAAGCTCTTGGCCACTTCTCAGCATCGCCTGACACCAGGCTTGAGCCCCACAGACCGCCTCTCATTGTCGCTAGCCAACCACTGCCCCTATCTACCATTGTGAAGCCCTCGATAATGATCCCCGCATCCTCCTCTTCATTTTGCGCGTCTCCCCATTAAAATCCGTGGCCAGGGCTCATTTTTGCGCCACTTCGGCAAAGTTCTGGCAACCCCCCACTGTCGGCGAGCCGTCGGCCTGAGTTCTCCCCCCCCCCCCATCGATTTTCGGCCGTCTGATCAAGATCTAGGGACCTAGATTGCATACCCCTTCACTCATATGTAACCGGTCCACCGTGGACCATGGACTGGCCTTCAGGCCCTAGTCCATGGGCCCATGAACCTTTTTCATGGGTTTTTCAGCAGAAAAATATTTCTGTTTTGCTTTATGATGTCATAATTAGGAATTTTCAGTATAAAATTTAATAGGTTTATCCTCTAAAATTAAGTAAAATTTATAGGAAAGCTCCTAGAAATTTAAAAGCTTGTAACTTTGTGCTCGTAGCTACGATTTGGGCGAGTTTCATGCTCAAATTCTCGTAGCGACGTGTATACTACTTTTATAGGGTTTTTTTTACCTAGTTTTAGTACTGTTTGGTGTACTGTTCTTAGTTGTTTTCCTTGTATGCTTTTTTGGTATGCCGATTAGAAGGTGATCAGTTCAAGAATCTGCAAGATCAAGCCTTTGAAGACTTCGAGCAACCCTCAGCTAAAGGCATGTGTCCTTGAACATCTTGCTCCTATTTTAGGATATTTATTTGGTTCTTTATCCTTCATTGCATGCTTGTTTAAATTGGAATCCCATATTAGGGTTCACTAGATTCTGCATGATTATCCTTGTCACCATTAATGAACCATGGGTTATGATGGGTAGTTATGCTAGTGCTGTCATGGTTGGGTAAATGTTAATCTTGACTAATATCTATGAAACATGAACCGGGTATGGTAATTTTATAGCAACATGGTATAGGGATCATAAAAGGATGTTTGTGTGATGATGGTGCGGGAATGCACGTGTGCGGGCAATGCACAGTTGGTTTGTGGTTGTTCCTGTTTGGGATCCTAAGAACCAGTTCTTAAAGCATGTAACCTAGCTAAACCGCATAACCACGAGGCTTATATGGGTACGGTCTGGCCAATTAATTAGCCAATCCTTTGATTCTGTGGGCACCAGTGGACGGTTGAGTGGCACAAGAGGGGGCTTCTGTAGTTGTGGAATCATTGTTAGCGGTAAAACCTTAGTGGGTGTCTACAAGTCAGCAGGAGCTTTGTAAAGGCCTTGTAGTGAGACCCCGACTCCACACCCTATAAGTGTGAAGCAACATGGGAATCACGAGTTGTGGGGAAAGCTGTGCAAACTCTGTAGAGCATAAAACTGATCGATCAGCCGTGCTCATGGTCAAGAGCGGCTTGGACTCCTTCTTGATTAGCTAGGATCAGGGTTTTGGTATGGTTGGGTAGCCGGGTAATAGAATTACCTGGTGAGTCTTGGTAGTCGGATGGAATCCAATGAGTCATTCCTTCTTGATATTGTTGTGTCTTCGTACTTAGTAAATAGGATGCCTATTGTAAGAGGTATAGTTCATAGTTAATTAGTGTAGTTAACCAGTGTCTAACCTTTCCTTGACTTAAGCTCCATAGCATATTTTTCCTACACTTGCGGAGTACATTGTGTACTCACACCCGTTGTCCCCTTTCTTGCATCCCTTTGCTTTTCAGAAGCCGTCAATGAAGCTACATCCTTCGATGAGGATGACTTCGACCCAGAGCTCCTGTTCTAGGCTGGTGTGCCCCCGATTGACACCTGTGAAAGATGGAAGACTCTCTGGCGTTGAAGCTCCCTTTTTTCGCTGTATTCTTCTTTTAGACCCTCATGTCCTTTTGTAATAAGTTAATAATGTTACTATAATAATGGCATTGTGATGATACACTGATGATGTAACACATGTATGGAAACTTGATCCTGGCATACATGTGTTGTACATAGTTTTGTTCCTTTAAAACTGGGTGTTACATGATTACAACGCTATAAAAGGACTCCTCGATGTGTATGTTCTGACTGGATTAGTTTACATATTTAACTTTTCTATTATTCAAATGTTCCCTTATCGATCCCTCCTTATACAGGGCTTTTGACAAGTACCTTCGAGCTAATCCTGACTACAACCCAAAAGATGGCTACAGACTGACACACAAGACCGGGTTCGCGATAAATGCTACCAAGAAGATTACCAAATGCTCTTTGTTGCTTCTTTTTTTTTCCTTTGGATCTAATAGTATTCTTTTTGTCAGCAGTGCCACCAACAAACACCGGGCAACGCCTGCTAATTCTATGTTGCGTGGAACATGATCCTCATGATCTAGGCAATGGATATGAAATCCCCCGTTGTAAGTTCAATACAAGATTATTCGTAACTAATTTCAATAATTTGTTTAATTCCATGATAACATTACGTTAGTGACACGTCAAATTATGCAGGATTTTTTAGCTTGTTTTTTCAATGATGGTGCATTCCCAGGGATTCGATAATGGATTGCCGAGTTCGTAATGTCTGAGGTCATCAACCCACATAGTGAGTTGCACTATAGAAACCTTAGGTTGTGAGGTTTTATGTAATATGAATTGATTGGAACTTTGTAACTTTTGTGATTCTGTGATGAATTGATTGAAATTTTATAACTTTTGTGATCCTGTGATGAAGTGAGTTCTTATATACGTGTATTTGTTGCTATGGATTTGGATACATTGCTATTGTGATGCGTTTGGGGTGATGGGTGCAGGATTCGTCACCCATGACAGTTATCACCTATCACGTATAGCCTTTTTTCATGTAGTAGATTCTGAATCGTCTATGACACTTGGTTCTAGAATTTGAAAAATAGATGAAAATAGAAATTTTTTCCAAAAAAGTAAAAAAAAAAAATGATCGCTAGGTCACCCACGCATCGTTACAATCACCATATCTCACTATTTTCTAACTTTTTTCGTCAGTGCATCGCCGGTAATCAAACTCACAACCTCATGACTGACATCTACACCTCTTACCAACTAAGCTATCGCGTGTTTTGTGTTATGGGCACAAGATTTATTCCTTTCGGCATGTAAATAATGCATTTACTTAGCAATTTCCATGTCACTTCGCAATACATCTACTTAGCAATTTAAATCATATATTCACTGAGCACTTTGTCTTCACATGGGAAGGTCAAATGACAAAGAAAGAAGCCATACGCCATGTGGCTCCTCATGAAAGCATAAGCTCACATCAAAACATCTAATCTGGCGGTGTTCCAGGTTTCATCGGATTCGTTCTTCAGCCAAGAGTATCGGGTATGTACATCCTATTTTCTCCCAAGACTTCCTAGTCAGCGTGGCAGTCGCACTAGTTCTACTGCTAGTGTGAGGTCAAGAGGGCATACAATATTGGAATACTCTGGCGGTGAAAAACTCATGCTGGAACATGAAAACCTTGCACACTCAAGAATTCCTCGTCGTCGTTGTGAAAATCAAGGATCTAAAGGAGCGAGGGCTGATCACCTGGGATGTGATGCTTGACTTCATTCAACATCGGCTCAGTCCACTCAAGGCCAAATATCATTTAGCCTGGGAGTTCCATGGGTCTTTTGACCAAACTCAAGATACAACAGGCGGTAAGGCATCATCTGAGTATTAACTAGTTGATGTTTATGGTTCTTGATGAAAGTTTCATCGTAAGTGTAGTCCTTTTGGAAGAAGTAGTCTTCCAAAGGCCCAAATTCTTGCTTGCGGATCAGTACCTGGGGCGTCGTGAGGACGTCCCCAAAGCATTATGTGATGTTGCTTGAGACGTCAAAGAGAAGGAAATTTTGGTAAGAAAACCGTCTCTCGTAACTATACTCTTTAAGTAATGTCACGAGTATCGATTCCTTGGAACAATCTTTGCATTTTCTACCCCACCTGGGGCATCTGTCACCTTGGGTCTGGACGGGACCATTGGGCAGTTGAGTGCTGAAGTCAAGGTCTTGCACTTGTCCCTTAGCCCAGACACGTAGCATCCCATGAAGAGGTCGAGGAAACTCATCTCGAGTAGCTCGGGATAGCTTATTGACAACATATATTAATTAAGAATTTATGTTGAGTTATTTAATTAAGACTATATAGTTAATTATTCAAGAATACCTAGTTAATATATTACAAGTTAATTAATAAAAATTATCTTTACATATTAGTGATATGGTGGAAAGCAATTTCCCCTATTGGTTGTGGACTCAAACCGACTAGGAAATTGTATTTACCCAATTGGTTGAAGATGATAACTGACTAGGTAAATGAATTTGATTTTCAGTTGAACTATGGAACCTACTAGGAAAACAATTTCCCAATCAATTGATCTAGAAAACTGATTAGGAAAATGCAACCCCATATATACTCACAAGGCCCTAGCCTTCCACCCCTGTCCTCCTCCACTCACACGTCTCCACTTCCATAAGACCTAGCAGCCACCATCGCCACCACCTCCCATGTCAAATCTAGCCACAATCCCTTGTCGCCTCTCTCTTGATGTTGTCATCCTCCTCCACCATGCTCCTGGCTCCCGCCATCTATGCCTTCCACCACTACATCATCGCCCTCCAACATCATGCTGTCACCAAGATCTGTGGCTCCCTCCACCACCGCACAATCGCCAACTTGTGTGGCGGCCTCCACCACCGAACCTAGCCCTGACATCCAAGCCCTTCTCCAGCATGCCACTGAGCTTGACACTGGCATCCACACCATCCACCACCACTCGACACCATCTTCCTCCACCTAAGTTGATGTCCCTGAGTCCTCGCTGTCATCATCCCTTGCCACCTAACAATGTCCTCCTCTACCCAAGCCAACATCCTCGAGCCACTGCCACCATCATCATCTACCAAGTGTAGGTAGCCTGCAACCACCATCCTCCTTCATTAAAGTAGAGCATGCTTCTGCCTCTGTAGTCCACTGATGTCCCTGAGCGTACCACCATCACCGTCCTCCACACCTTTGTACTCCTCCTCCATCATGGGGCCATATCCACATGCTAAGATGAGGGCTACTTGAGAGAAAGAGTTTTGGCAGGAGCCGAGGAGCCAACTACCAATCTCAGCTTGAGTAGGAGCTTGAGCCTACAACAATAGCAATCTAGGCTTCAGTCGGCCACCAACATAAGCCCTCAAAGGAGTAGGATCCTAGGTAGGAGCTGACCATCGACCAAAGTGGAGGTAAGGGCCTAACCCCAAAAAGGAGTCGTAGCCCATAGTCATTGACCCTGAGCCCTAGAAGAACCCCGCTAGAACCAATATGATGACAACAAGGTATTGACACGCCAAAACTAGTTTGATGAATTGCTAGATGATGAATGGATGTATGTATAGATGTATGGCCTGATGTATATATAAAGTAATGGATAGATCATTGGATTGATGTATGTATAGATGATGTATGTTGATGATGAATGCATAGATGTTGTTTTAATGTGGTAATTTGAGTTTGTTTTGCAACATATATCCTAAATTTTAACTGCCAATGATGATAATGTCTAATTTATTTTGAACATGGTATTGTGCGATATTGGGGTTCATGTAGGAAGACCTACATAAACTTTACTACCCCCATTACCATGTTCAAATATTCGGACAAATAGCTGAGGTGTAAATGACTTAAAGTAGACCTATTATGATTATGCAACTTATATGGTTTAGGGTAGTAGCATTATTGTCACAATTCCACACCTTCTTATTCCATCTCTCTCATTCTCTATGAGGTGTGGAACAAGAAGGTCTGGAATGGCGACAATCCATGTGTTGCTACTTTATGAACTGTGCTCATGAGCTGAGGCCATTGTTTAGTTATTTTCAGCTTCTTTTCAACTTCCTATGATGTTGCTGCTTTAGGTACTTGCGCCAATGTTGCCTCCTTGGCTCAACGTAAAAGACTTTATCATCAAGGGGTCTTAGTGTAACCTCTCTTACGTGAGCCAATGAGGGAAACAATTGCGGTAGATTGTGACTGAGGCAATATTTTGCTACATTTACGAACAAGTTTTTTAAAGTAGTTTTTGAATTTTCTTATAAAGAGTTTTCTTTGTTTCCGCAACCATTAGAACATGAACATGACCTAAGGGCAACTGGTAAACAAAGTGGGGACAATGAGGTAGAAATAAGAAACGTGATCGCTTATTGACCATCACGAAGGTCGATGAAAATGGGTTCCCTGTTCTACATATAGAGGGTGCGGTGGCATGCCAGACATAGTGTAGGGTAATAGTCAAGATAATGTTCTCATCACCATAGATGATTGGAGGAACTTGGACCGGCTGGACCCTAGAAATAAAAATATGTTATGGAGTCTGCTTCAAGAAAAAATCTATTTCCCTAAAGGAACCCATGCATGAGTCCGTCGAAATGCATTGATTATAATGGGACATTCATTCTGGAATTGGAAATATGAGCTTAACTATGGTCACGTGAAGACAAACTTGGAACCCTTGGGGTGCCTCTATGGCACAAAAACGGTTGGAAAAAGATTTGAAATCAAGTGTGGAACACATGGAGATTTAGAAGAAGAACAAGCACTACCATAGGCTAGGCTCGGGAGGTTACATGAGAAAGATACCTAAGTGGAGGAGAGAAGAAGAGGCTCATCAGGCTGGGAAAGAAAATCCATTAGGAGAACTGGAAGTTCAATGCAGGTTTTGGGTCTATGTTTGGTCAGACACAAATGAAAGATGGGGAATTGACCTTGAAAAAGCCCGAAGACCAAGTCGCGAGCCAGAAAATGAAAAAGTTGACTACCAATCTTCACAAGGGTCCTTCAATCCTGATAGGGGAAAAAATGCTCTTACTATGGCCCTTGGAAATAAGGAGAACCTAAGTAGTAGTTGAGGCTTGGGAGCTAGGATTAATTGGGAAATGGTCTTCTAATAGCACGCTAAGTCGTATAGGAGTCAAAAGAGATCAAAAGCTGAGTGTGAATTTGAGCATGAAGCATGACTGATTGCCATGGTCGACATATAAGTAAAACAACGACTACAACAAACTCTTAGTCAGTCAAGCTTCGGCATCAATATAATTGGACAAGCAAGCCCCCCTACCCGACGAAGTAGTTGCGGGCCCACCCCATTTACAGAAGCAGATGATGGCGTATATCCTATTGACAATATCTAAGAGGCTACATCATGCAAGCTCCACGTGCCGACTTTAAACATTACAATCAAGGCTAGCGCAGGGTAGGTAGGCTAATCCAACCTTGATAGGGATGATCATGCATAACCTCCTAGTACCCTCAAGTTATGGAAAGGTCTTAGTGGACCTGGTAATTCATGACTTTGTTAGAATTAAGCTAGACATCCCTACCAAAGATGGTATCACAACTTTACGGGATTCCATCCACAATTTCATTCTTTGGTGCAAGTGTCATATTGTCTTGATCCCTCCAGCATTGGCCTCTTTGGTCTTGCTAGTGCCGGCCTCATTGGTCCCTGAGTTGGCATTGCCTTCTCCTCAGCGGCCAACGTCTCCGCTACCAACACATCAACATCAAAAGCTAGAGAAAGTGACTAGCATGAGGACTACACAGAAGAGACTGGAATGTTTTATTTATTCTAGTCGATTAATGGTTAGAACCAGCTAGGATAATCTTATCGCTGTCGGTTCTCTACCCCGATTGTGATAATTATCATTATCACAGTCGCTTGAGTGCAATAGGTATGGAAACTGATTGTGATAGCAGTTCCAAACCGAATGCACATGGCCTCCTTGTAGTAGTGTATGTGCCCTGTTGTCATTTTTATTTCTCTAAAGTCCATTTGAATTTGAAAAGGAAATTTGCAAATATATTGTGAATCCTAGGGGTAGCACATTTCCAGTATAACGTATGCAATTTTTTGTTTCACAATATATTTTTTTTTTTGCGAGGATGATGCATGTTTTGCAATACTTCTCATTCATCTTTTTATAGTAAATGATGTGTTATTATATGAGAAGGGCGGGGGAAGACCATAGATAAGTTAAAGAAACCTGCCTTCATTAACTCAATTGTCACAGGTCTAGGGTGTCATGGGACACAATCAATCCCTTCGATGATCACTATAGTAGCTGGCCTTGCACCATCTCCAAACAGTCGCGCTCCTGTAGGACCTTGCCGTGCATTTCTTCCTAAATCTTCTTTTCCTCCTCCAAATTAAGGCATGAATAATGCCTGTTCGTTTTCATGTTATTAATTCTTCTTTGACAATAGTACCTTCTTCGCAGGTCCTACTAGACTTAATGGCTTGTCGAAATCCCAAGAATTCGATAGTATACTTGCTCCGTTCTTTATATGTTTTGTAAACTTTTCAAAAGTTTGACCTCAGTATGTCAGTAACTATTTGGACTGGCTTTAAGAAGATCAGATGAATATATTTATTTTCGAAAATGCATATGCTTCTATAAAGTACTGGTCAAAGTCGCGTATTGGAGACAAAAAAAAGTAAGAAACGTCAAATAAAAAAGAAAAGGATGGGGTAATAGTTTTCTTATGTACGTCGAAACTCATAAATCTGGAAGAGTTGGGATCTATGCAATCAAATTTTACCTCATACTGCCACGGTTTCAAATAGAAGTCACGTTTTGACTTTGACGTTCTTCAAACTAAAATTTGGCGTATTTACTAGTGGCGTCGAGGTGGTTGCTGACGATGGGTTGTAGGGCCATCGGTCCTGCCCAGCTATGGTTCTGGTAGTTCCGTCTCCTGTCCAGCTTGGCATGGATGTGGACTGTGAGTTTAGCAGAAGGTCTGTACTCAATACGTTCTCAAGACATCAGTTGCAGTCTCTTTGCAAGCAAAATGGTGTGAGGGCCAACATGAAAAATATGGTGCTTCTGATGGTGGCTAGCTTCGAGGAAGCCACCATTACTGGGGCAGAAGCGCAGGAAGGGAAGGCCACTGGGGATTTTCTCATAGTCCTAGAGGCTACCTTGGCTACTCGGCGTACATCTAGTAGCAGGTTACTTGCTCTGGGAGATGAAGACTCGATGACGAAGGCAAAGCTTCTAGCAGCAAAGCGCAACCTAGAAGGAGGTACACATAATTTGTCCTTCCTTTTGTTACCTAATGATATTATTTCTTCGAACATTAAAAATGTAGGTGTTTCTATGAGTAGAGACGATGGGCTTATTAGGCATTCGGTTAGTTCTATCAACAATATAGAGCTTGACCGTTCATCTTTCATAGCAAAAACACCTAGGTCTAGAGGTAGAGTTCAACATGATAGTAATACTTCAGATCCTTATAATTTAGAAGATGAGGATGATTTGGATGGATTTGATGCTACCCTCAATCACATATGCCGTGAATTAACTAAGGATCTTGATAATGAGAATTTGGACCATGTTTGTGCTAATCTAAACGTGACCCCTAGAAAGAAAAAATCCAATTCCTCTAAGAAAAAAGTCAAGGTTACTCACCTGACTAAGAAGCCAAATACTCCGTCCAAAATTCATATATCTAGGAGACTTGGCTAAACACACTTATATTTCAGACATAGTAAAAGAACAACATATCGATTTTTTCCTCACCATTATGGAAACTGGAAGAAGCATTTTTCCTCCTTCAACCCTTAATCACTTCTATGGTGTTTTGGTTTATTTGTGGCATGTAATACCACTGCGATGAAGATGGGGGGCGGGGGTGAATGATTATTTATGTTAATGTTTCTGTTTGTGGCATGTAATGCCACCGCGATGAAGGAGATTTTTACAAAATTCCTTTTAAAAAATAGAGAAGATGGATTCATTGGTGGGAGCTCTCAACGTACACGGACAAAGAATCAACCTCCTCCATCTCACATGGTGACTTCGGATGCTCCATGGACAATGTGGACAGTGCGACGTCCATCTTTCTCCGCTCCGCAGGTACAGCTTCCAAGACCTGTACGATCTCAGGGGAGTGTGACAGGTGGCCCCGGTGGCCCGTACTACAACTATGGGTGCTTCAGGCACTTTGCACGGGATTGTCCTTACCCAAAGCCGGGAGCTATGGTGTTTGCTCCAAGGCCTTCACAGTTAGCTCAACCCCTTTCCCAAGCGTCCAAGATAGCGCACGTTCCCAAGTGTGGCCGAGTGAACCACGTCACCGCCGATGGAGCTCGGGAGGACGACAACGTGCTCGTCAGTACGCTACTTGTGAATTCTCACCCCACAATTGTGCTTTTTGATTTGGGTGCATCTCATTCGTTCATCAAGGAAGGGTATGTTTTGAGTCACAATACTGCCACCCAAACCTTGCCTTCTTCATTCCGTATCGATGCGCCCGGTGCTAAGTTGCAAGCCGATCGGTTCATTCCTTTGGCCAAGATACTCATTGAGGGAATTCAGTTTTCTACAAATTTGATCCTTCTTGACACTACATGAGTGGGTGTCATATTAGGAATGAATTGGTTAACCCAATAAAGTGCTCGTATTGATTGCGTCAAGAGGGTGATTTCTTTCAATAATCCAAGTGGTGTGCAGATTTCTCTTCACCTTGGATAGAGTGGTCCCCACTTATATGCCTTGACGAAGGTTGCTGAAGGGATCGGGGATGTCCTAAGAGGGGGGAGGGTGAATTAGGGCACTTAGAACTATTTCGGCTCCAAAAACAACACAAGATAAACCAATATTAATTTCTATCTAAATGTGCTCTAAGTTTATCTAGTGTGTCTACTCTACCGATCAAAGTACTTGCAACTTATCTAAGAAGGTAAATTGCAAGAATATAAATGCAGCAACGTAAATAAGGTAGACAGAGCAAACTTGGCACAAAGGATTTTTTCCCGTGGAATCGATGGCATGAATGCCACCCCTGGTCTACGTTGGAGCTCCACAAAAGATATGCTCCCAGACGGCACCCGGCCACGGCTCTTGAGCCACCAAGTCACAAAGATAAGACCTCCACCCGGATAAGCCACCAAGCCACCAAGGCAAGGTATCACCACTAGCCTCTCTTCCAGTTCCATACCGCCGTGATCACTTCGGAGCTTGAGCCACCAAGGCAAGGGTCTCCGCGTCCCGCACAATCGCCATGCCGCCACTCCACACCAAGTCAGAGGGTCAACAAGCTTGCCAGCGAGTCACCAATACTCTAAATGATGCGCGTTTGCCCGAACTTCCGAAAGGTAATATGATAAGTCTTTTGGTGGAGTTTCGATGTTGATGATCCAAAGGCTCTGATCAGAACAGATCAAGAATCCTCGTAACCACTACACCACTACTCCGTGGTTTTCAACCGTGCCAAGACGCGGTTGACCTCGCCAAGAAGGATTTTTCTGCAAGCGAATCAAGAACACAAGCAAGAACAGGTAGATGCAATCTAAAGATTACTAATTACCAAAGAAGCACTCAAGTTTGGGGTTTAACAAACTAATAAACGGCAAAACTGTATTAAACAGAATAATCTAAGCTAAACCTAAGCCTAAACTATGATGGCTATTGTGTATACATAGGAGGCATGAGGTGGTTGATCAAGGGTTGTGCAACTGTGGAGAGAGGCGTGCATAACCTAGACTCCGACTCCGACACGATTACAAAACTCAGCAAAGTTCAAAATGGTGACACAACACCTTATTCCTTTGATTCTGACTAAACTATAAGGCATATTTGGTTGATATCATATCCATTGGAAAGGGCTCATCGTAAGCTTTCCAAAATATCCAAGATTGCCTAAAACGGACTTCGTATGAGAGAGTTATGCCCGTTTTACTAACGTGCAGTCTTGGACTCAACTTCGACCACGACCACGACTTTGACCACGACCATGACTTTGACCACGACCACGACCACGACCATGACTAGAGCTTAACCTTGAGTCCGAGTAGACTTATCCTTTGAGGAGTGACGTCTGAGTAAGGTTGTGGTGCTTTATCCACGTTTGTATGGAATAAAATATTACAAGAATTTAGTAGTAATCCATCCAAGGAAACACGAACAGTAAGGAACGAGTTCACCTGGTGATCTAATTATTGTGCACGTGATCTTGTAATTGGACCTTGTATGATTTGAGGATTATTGGTGGTATTGATCGTATCTGAAGGAGCCATGGGTTCATCACTAGGATACCGACGTACCATTTGGTACAAGGTTAGATCACTCCTTGATCCACTCTCTAGACAGCAATCACCTAGCAACACTCTCTCTAGGCCTATAAGCATTAAGCTCACTAATCTTGTGCTTAATCACCTTGGATAATCACTTTAAGCACTTTGGTGGCTTGGATATCTTCTCAGCTATACATGAACTTCTCTGGACTCCAGCACCTTCAAATGGCCGAGTGGGTGGATATTTATAGCCTCAAACTCATGCACTAACCGTTAACCCAATGGCTCTAAAAAGTTGTTAACACCGGATAATCCGGTGAGAACAATAGTACTAACACCGGATCATCCGGTGAGTACACTCTCACAAACTAGCTGTTGGAACCTCACTCAAGCATCTGTGAACACTGGACACCCTGGTGTATACTTCATCTCCATCATCGGACTATCCGATGAGTTATCCTGAGCCATCCAAGTCTTTCCTTCTTCTCTGTGTAAATTGCTCCAGTATATGCATCCGGTGCACATCACTTCATCACCGTACTATCTGGTGAGTTGACTTTAGCCATCCGAGCCAATGCAACCATCTCTAGAAATAATGCTCTGGTGTTAGATGGTTCTACAAAAACATTCTCAATACATTTCTCATTGCAAAGGGGTGGGCTAAATAAAGCAATTAAATCATCATAAGAAGTGAAAGCATCTACCTTATGATTGTAATTAAATAGAGAGGTAGATTGCTTCAAAGAGACCTTAGTTTGAGATTCATTCACTCAAATTTTGCTTTAAGCTCTTCATGCTCCTTGTTTAGCAAATTGAATTTGCACAATAATTATTCATAATTAAAAAATGTAGTATGAATGTCATTAAGTGCATTGAATTTCTTAAGCTCTTTAGATTGTTTCTTAAGGGTCCTTTGTTCTCATTGATCAAATGAAGGAGTTCATCATAGGAAGGAGAATCCTCATTGGATTCATCATCACTTACATCGCTATCTATACCTTTGGTCATAAGGCACTTGTGAGATGCCTTGCGCGATGACCACTTGTGTGATGACGACCTTGAGGAAGAGTTTTTCTTGGAGGGGAGGATGGTGAAGCTTTTGTCACTTGAGCTTGACTCTATATCGTAGCTCACCCATCTCCCAATGCTAGCAAGTGTCTTGGCTCTTCCCCTTGTCCCCCTCTTCTTGATCTTGGTCTTCTTCTCGTTCTTGATGTGATCAATTGTGTTGACCAAATCTTCAATAGAGATAGGATGATCAACCTTGGCATTGATCCTCTTCATGTCCTTCTCAAACTTTGAGAAGAGCTTGGCCATCTTAGGATCAATTTCTTCATCACTTGATGTGCTTTGATTATCCTCTTCATAGCTCTCTTCATCTTGATCACCATCATCTTCGCTTGAGCTTGACTCTTGCTCTTGTCTCCTCATCCTTGCCTTCATGTGTTGGCATTGAGCTTGCTTGCTTGTGAGAGTAAGGTTTTTGGTGTCAGATGAGGAAGAAGCTTCCACCCCTATAGTCATTGTCATCTCATGGACGGTGATCTTGCCGAGCACTTGACTTGGAGTCATCTTCTTAATATCATTGTTGTCGTAGATGATGTAGACTATCAATTTGTACTTTGGAAGAAGAGCTTGAAGCATTCTTCTCACCGCTTGATCATCTTCAATTGGCATCAAACCTAACCCATTGATCTTATTAACAAGAATGTTTAAATGTGATTACATATCATTAGCACTTTTATGGGGTAGTTGCTTGATGCCATTGAGCTTAGTAACAAGAACATGGTATTTCTCATTGCACACATTCTTTGTGCCTTCATGTATTTCAACGAGACTAGTCTAAATATCATGTGCCTTGGTGAGAGAATACACACGATTAAATGCATCAACATATATAGATGATAAAAGGATACTCTTGTTGGTGATGAGATGTCTCATCCCAACCTTGGTGACTCTCCAAATATCCAACCCTCGGGCTTGCAAATAACAAGTCATTAGAATTTTCCACCGGAGGAAGTTTGTGCTATCGAAAAGTGGAGCACTATGGAAATACATCCTAACCCCGAACGTCACTACTTACTAGGTGGTGAAGCCTAACCGATCATAATAATACTAAGGCTTAAATGCCACTTGAATTGGTGAAACCTTTTGAAAGGTGTGAAGCTCTAACACAAATTGTAGAGCTAGATGTGAGCCCTAGCTCTGATACCAATTGAAGGGATCAGTAACGTCCTAAGAGGGAGATGAGTTAGGATACTTAGAACTATTTTGGCTCCAAAACAACACAAGATAAACCTATATCAATTTCTATCTAAATGTGCTCTAGGTTTATCTAATGTGTCTACTCTACTGATCAAAGTACTTGCAACCTATCTAAGAAGATAAATTGCAAGAATATAAATACAGAAACGTAAATAAGGTAGAGAAATCAAACTCAGCACAAGGGATTTTTTTCGTGGTATCGATGGCATGAACGCCACCCCTAGTCCATGTTTTAGCTCCACAAAGGATATGCTCCCGGTTGGCACCCGGTCATGACTCTTGAGCCACCAAGTCACAAAGACAATGCCTCCACCCAAATGAGCCTCAAGCCATCAAGGCAAGGTCTTACAACTAGTCTCTCTTCCAGTTCCTTGCCATTGTGATCATTTCGGAGCTTGAGCTACCAAGGCAAGGGTCTCGGCGTCCCCGCATAATCACCTTGCTACCGCTCCACACCAAGTCGGACAGTTAACATGCTTGTCGGCGAGTCACCAAGACTCCAAGGCACCGGCGTACCACATGGAACAAGGTTGGATCACTCCTTGATCAACTCTCTAGGCAGAAATCACCTAGAAACACTCTCTCCAGGCCTATAAGAACTTTGGTGGCTTGGATGTCTTCTCAGGTGTACATAAACTTCTCTGGTCTCCAACACCTTCAAATGACCCTGTGGGTGGGTATTTAAAGCCTCAAACTTGTACAGTAGACGTTAACCCAATGGCTCTAAAAAGTTGTTAACACCGGATGATCCATTCAGAATAATAGTACTAACATCAGATCATCCGGTAAGTACATTCTCACAAACTAGCCGTTGGAACCCCACTCAAGCATCTGTAAACAGGTGTTCGGTGTATACTTCATCTCCATCACTGGACTATCCGTGAGTTATCCTGAGCCATCTGAACATTTCCTTCTTCTCTATGTAAATTGCTCCGGTGTATGCATCCGGTGCACATCACTTCATCATCGGACAATTCGGTGAGTCGACTTTAGCCATCCGAGCCAATGCAACCCTCTATAGAAATAATGCTCCGGTGTTACACAGCCTTCATCACTAGACCATCCTTTGCATTCAACTTCGTTCTGGTTCTATACACTGTTCATTGTCCGGTGTATTGTCCGTTTTTCATTTTATTCGCACCAGACCATCTGATGGGTTGAACCTTCAATCTTCAGTGGCTGCATCCTTCTCTAGTAATAATGCTTTGGTGCATTCATCCTTCTCAACACCGAACCATCCGGTGGGTTGAGCCTTCTCTTCTTTTCTCTGGAAATACTCCGGTGCAACTCCCACTGATCACTGGACTATACGGTGAGGCATATTCTTCAGCACAACACCTTCTCTGAAAGAATTGCTCCGGTGAGCACTCTTCTCATACACCGGACCTTCCAGTGAGGTCTTCAGGCCTCTCTCCATTTGACAAATATATCCCGTTGAGTTCAATACCCAGAGCACCGGACGATTCGGCGAGGCAAATCTTCCTGCGACCTCTCCAATTTAGTCCAACTTTGTCTCGACTGTGGTGGCTTCTTCATGTATTGCATTTATGAGACCTACTAACATATATTATTTCAAAACATGTTAATCCCAATGACTATATTGTCATTAATCACCAAAATCACAATCATAGCCTCATAGGGCCATTTTCGCTACAGTTGCCACAACCACGGATCTCCTAGATATTCCTGTGGTCTGTGTAACACCCTAAATTTTTATTTTTTGCAATACTTTAAAATTTTGCTAGAATTAAATAGGAGTTGTAATTTTTTATCAAATAGAAATAAATTATTTTCTAAATTTAAAATTTTCATAGGTTATAGATAAGTTTGTTGCATCCATGCTGCATTAGTTGAAATAGGGTTTTATGCTTGAAAACAAATGTTTGCAAAAGATCGCTAGAAGTCGCTCGTTTAAAACTTCTTTTGAAAAATTTTCAAAATCATAAAAGAAAAGTAATTTCAAAAATGTTAAATGCTTCTCGAGCTGATTCCTCCTCTAAGCCCGGCCCAATCTCCTCCATCGCCCCCCCCCCCCCCCCCCCCGCGTGGGCTGCCTCCCTCTCCTGCGCTAGGCCTTGGGCTGGCCTGCCCCGCGCCCAAGCCGGCCATTGCCCGCAGCACCCAAGGTGCCCCCTCCCACCCTCTCTCTCTGCCAAGTGGGTCCGAGCCGAGCCGCCTGCCCAGATCCGCTTCCTCTTCCTCCTACCCGCCTTTTTCACCCCCAAATCCCACCGCTCGTTCAAAATTCGCCACCTCCCTGAGCCATTTCGCGCTGATTAAACACCGCCCCCGCGATCCTCCCCCCTCAATCAAGTATTCGCAGTCGTTTCCCCCGACTTTACCCCTCTCAAATGCGGAAACCACAGCATTTAAATCCATGGAGGCCGCTGGCCATTTTCTCTGATTCTCGGCCAATTCGCTTCCCCTCTCGTGCATATAAGCTGCCCTCCTCCTTGTTGGCAATGTTCCACAAGTTTTCCAACTGTTCCCACCCTGTTTCCTGTTCAGATTCACCGTCGGCACCATCATCTTCTTCAACTCTAGTGAGCAATGCCACCATCATCTTCATTATCGGGTTGCCAAAGACCTCTCAAGGTTATGACTCGATTTGGGTCATCATGGACCGACTCATAAAGTCAGCACATTTCCTCCCGGTGAAGACTCGATACAGTGCCAAGGATTCTGCCGAGTTGTATCTAACCTAGATTCTTTGCCTTAATGGGATTCCGAAGAAGACCATCTCCGATTGAAACACTCAGTTCACTTCTCATTTCTAGAGGCGTCTTCATGAAGCCATGGGAACTGAGCTCTTCCATAGCACTGCCTACTATTCTTAGACCGATGGTCAAACTGAGAGGGTAAATCAAATCTTAGAAGATATGTTGCGAGCTTATGTTCTCACATATGGAAAGAAGTGGGAGATTTGCTTGCCATTTGCAGAGTTCTCCTATAACAATAGTTACCAGTCGAGTATTGAAATGTTGCCATTTGAGGCTCTCTATGGCCGAAGATGCCAAAAGCCATTGAATTGGTCTGAATCCAGTGAAAGGGCTTGTCTAGGCCCGAATTTGGTCAAAGAGACATAAGAGCATGTTCTGACTATTTGAAAGTGTCTCCTCATGGCTCAGTCTCGACAGAACAATTATGCGGGCCACCATCAATGAGAACTTGTGTTTGATATTGGGGACTTTGTATATCTCAAGGTTTCTCCTCTCAAAGGGGTTCGACGCTTTCCAGTCAGAGGGAAGCTAGCACCTCGATATGTGGGACCTTTACAAATCATTGGCAGACGTGGAGAGGTGGCTTATCAATTGGACTTGCCTTCGTCCCTCTCCACCGTTCACAATTTGTTCCACGTCTCGCAACTAAAGAAATACCTTTGAGTCCTGACCAAAGTGATCGAAGTTGCAAACCAAGATTTGCAGCTGGATCTTTCATATTGTGAGCGACCAATCTGAATATTGGATGAAGTGGAACGCAAAACTTGATGGCAATCCATCAAATTCGTTCATTTCCAATGGAGCAACCATTCGGAGGATGATGCGACGTGGGAGCGTAAGGATGACATCTGCTCTGAGTATCCTGAACTATTTGAGAGCTTGTAAAAGTCATTGTAATTTTTCCATGTTTGGAACATTTCACGTGTCTATAGTCATCGTCGTGTTGAATGGGAAGTTTGTTCCCAAAGAATTGTGCATAAAAGCCTCTCAAACGGGAGAACCCTGCTCCTAGCGGTTTGACCGCAATTCATCTACCAGTCTGACCGCCAGAAGCGTTGCAACTCCTAAAAACTCTCTTTATAGATTTTGGTCTAACCGAGCCGCAGTCTGAACGTGCCTAGTTGTGGTCTGACCGCCATCTCATGTGTGGGCCCGATGACTATCTTATCATTCCATCAATCAAAATCAACGTGATTCATTCCCAATTGTTAGAAAATGCTTTCCCCTTCCATCACGGTCACCTTCTCCCAAGAATTGCCGAATCTTGGGTCAAGATTCTTTTTTAAGGGCAGGGGGGAGGTTTGTCACGTCCCGAAAAGTTAATCACATAATTAAGCGTTCTTATTCATTATCATGTTGGGTTTTTAGGTAGTTGAGTATTAAGTTGAGTTAAACATGTTTCAAAAGTACGCGGACATAATTTAGAGCTCGTTAGAAAAACCCTAAGTGCCTTGGACTTGGAGAGGTATGCAGGGGAGGCTTAGTAAAATTCAGCAAAGAATCCCTCTCATGGTCTGACCGACGCACACGCACGGTCTAACCGCCAGGTGGCATCCACATGGATTTGCCACGTGGGTTACCGCGGTCTGACCGGCACCACTCGCAGTTTGACCGCCAGAACTCAGTAGAGGATCGACTTAACGCAATCGATCTCTCTCACTCTCTCATTCTCTCACATTTACTCTCCCACTCTCTCACTCCTCCCAAACCCTAGAAGAGTGAGAGCTTGCCGTTCGTCACATTTGAAGGCCAGAGATCAGAGGTGGGAACTTCCCCAAGCTTCTCGAAGGACTTCACCAAGCATTTCCCCCTTCCTCCAGTCGCCGGAGGAGTTCTTTGCCATTTTTCTCCCAGCGTGAGCACATTTCCCCTCTCCCGAGTCCATTCGGTGGATCAGAGCTCCCTCGGAGGATTTTGATCTAATAGAAAGTTCATGTACACTAAGGTAAATGCCCTCCTACTGTTTTCCTATCATTTCTTAGCCTTAGGCGATCGCCGTTTTGATTTGTACTGGAAAACCCTAGTGACACTAGATCTAGATCTTCTTTCTGGGGATTTTACGTCTTCGGGCCATGCATGTCATCTGATCAACCATGTAAAATGTTTCCCTAGTCTTGTGGAGTACTTTGGTGCCCTTCGTCACCAAAGGTTTCGCCAGAGTCCTTGCCGATGAGCCTGCAAAGGTGCTGCCGACAGGGTCTGGCAGTCTGACCACCACTAGGGCCAGTCTGACCACCACTAGGACAGTTCAAAAATATTAGTCAGCCCCATGATCAAGGTCTGACCACCACCATGCCTGTGATCTGACCGCCAGAGGCCAAAACCTTCTGCACGTTGGCGGTCTGACCACCACTTCAATGTCAGTCTGACCGCCAACCACTTAAGCTATATGCACTTAAGTTGCCTTATTCGGGGTTTCAAACTTTAAAAGCCTAATCTTTAGGTGGTCTTTTGCAAGTGTTTTTGAAACACGACGCTCTATTATTATCAAAGCATGCATCATTTGCACATTTTTCCATAGTTCATTTGTTTATGCAATGCGTTCTTGATTCGTTTAGAGAGCGTTGCACCGATGGTCCAAGTGAGTGAAAGTGACACCAATCTACCTGAGTTCCGTGAGTGTTGCGTCGGGAGTATCAAGCAACCCTGAGAGTTGTGAGGCAAGCATCTAAGCATATTACACCCTTTTTGTTGAATTGAATGGAGTCTAAATTGATAATTCATTGCTTAGGTACGTTTGCATGTTTAGCGAGTCATTGACGGGCTTATATGGGTAGAACCTATATTGTTTGCATTACCTCTACCTTGAGTTGTTGATTATCTATATCCTTGTAGCCTTGATAACATTATTGATGTCTAACTTAAGAGTTATTCGAAATGCTTAGCAATACATAGGTCCTTGGTAGAAGTTAGGCAATGGTTTAACTATTGTTCGCGAGCTTAGAGCTTACTTATTGTCACAATTACAATGATAATGATGTGGGATATATGACATGTGAGAATGAGGCGAGATGTGGGCGGTGCTAGGGGTAAGTCAGGAGTGGAACCCGGATGCAATAGACCGCTTGCATCGGTTAAGTATTGTCCGTCGGTGCCATTAGCTTTAGCACTGTCTGTACAACCACATATTTGGATAATGGACAAATGAGCCAAGTATCATACGCTGTGCTGATGCTTGCTGTGCGTCCCTATAACGTGCAAGAAAAATAAAGGAGAAGCAAGCTGACGGGGAGCTAGAGGTGTCTGGGAGACGCTCGTAGTAACCCGGTGCCATAGGGGCATGTGCATGTGGGTAGTTCTAAGTATGAGAAAGATTGTCTCGGAGGCCAAGATGATGGACCCAGGTCGTGTGGGTAAAGTTATACCCCCTGCAGGGTGTAAGAACAATTCGAATTACCGTGCTCTCGGTCATGAGCATACTTCTGTCCATTCGTATCAGTCGTAGAATTTTCTAATTTGGGGATATGTCATGGTATGTTAGGTTTGGTTGTTAAGGATTATTAATTACATGAGATGGTTCCTTTTACAGTTATGTGCAGGTTGATGTTGCAGGGTAGATGTGCCTTGAGTTAAGTATAGATGCTCACACATAGAAGCCTAGGTTGCTTACGCATATGAATTTACTGAACCTTGTGGCCTACTCCTTGCTAATGACTTAAATGCATAATCCTTGGAGTCGAGTTATTTACATGTACCAATTATGGATTAAGTCTTGCGAGTACCTTCGTACTCACACTGCTCTTTTAGGTCCTATAGGTGAGGAGAAGCTCGTGTTTGACTACTTCACACCCGTCGATGTAGGTAGTGGGAATGAGTAGTGCAAGTTATTCGTGTGGCATGCTTTTTGGTGGAGCCTAAGGGCATATGGCTTCACCTAGCTTTTGGTGTTAGTAGATGTTACCATTCCACTGCGTAGTTTCTCTTTTCTTTTCTTGTAAATTTTTGGAAATGATGATACTCTAATGCTTGTAATATAAATTTAATTACTCGCTCTTTCTTAAGCTTTGTTGTGATGTTATATATTGGAAAGGCATGTGTTCCGATCTTGGACACAAAACATGTACTAAGACTACCAGGGTGATATTTTGATTAATCATTGTAGTCATGATTATATAAATATTTGACTTAATGTCTAATTGAAACATTATTTAGATGATTCCTCACAATAAGCAAGTATCACTATTGATTTTTTAATTAAACCGTCTGTGATACTTGAGTATCATTGCTAGTTTTTGTTGGAAGGGCAATTACTGTTGCCTTTTTTTTGTAAGAACTGTCAGTGATACTTTATCACTGCTGGTTATTTTTGAACCAGCAGTGAAATGGGGGCATAGATGAACTTTTTTGTAGTAGTTTCCCCACACACTGGCGAGTCTCCTACTAGGCTCACAACCATCTTCACTACGGTACTGCTTCGCTACTCCTGCATGGGCCACTCCTGCTCACAACACTTGTGGCTAGTCCACGATCTTGATTGGACGATCTTACAAGACTCACCGCAGCCACGTAGGTTTAGGCAAACAACAAGAGTAACAAGTGTGGATGCTCACTTGATTCAACTCTATGCTAATCACCTAGCTAGATGCACACTAGCCCTAAACTAGTACTAATCAAGTCCTTAATCTTGTGCTAATTGACTTGATCTCCAACTTCAACTTCAACTCAAAGATGACTTAAACCTTCTCCAATATGTGTGTATGCCTTATGATGGGAGTCAGCAATGTCAAATGGCCGATGGATGGGGTATATATAGAGCCAACCTCAAAAACTAGTTGTTGGGGATCTGACCAAGATTCCTAATCATCGTATCATATGGTGACCTCACCGCGTCAAGTGGTGACCCACCACATCATGTGGTGGCCTTCTCTTCTAAATCCTGAAATGTTCTGAAAATGAAGTACGTCGCATCGTCCCATGGTCACAACATCATGTGGTGGCTTAACATTGGATCACCTCAGTTTGCAACATCTCTGCAATAGACATATAGGGCACTGTCCCATGGGCCATCATATCATATGGTGTCACCGCATCAATGCGGTAACTTCATCTCTGAAGCGTTGAAATCTTTCTGCTCCATCTATCCATAGTCACCGTATTATGCAGTAACATGACCGCATCACGTGGTGACCCCACCGTATCATGTGGCGATTGGAAGTACTGGGGACTTGTCCAATTTGATCTTACTCAAGTCTCACACTTTGTGGATTCTCTTCTTTGATGTCTTAGGTCTTTATTCTTGATGAGACCATGGCTCCTTCGGATACTATCAATACCGCCAATAATCCTCAAATCATACAAGATCCAATTACAAGAGCACGTGCACGACAATTAGACCATCAGGTGAACTCGTTTCTCGTTGTTCATGCTTCATTGGATGGATTCCTACTAAATTCTTGTGATGTTATATTGCTTAGGAATGTGGAAGAAGCACCACAACCTCAACCGGATGTCACCCCTCGAAGGCCAAGTCTACTCGAACTCGAGGCTGAGGTTTAGTCATGGTCGTGGTTGAAGTTGTGGTCATGGTCGAGTCTCAGGACAACACGTCAGTAAAACGGGGATAACTCTCTCATACGAAGTCCGTTTTAGGCAATCATAGACATTCTGGAAAGCTTACGAGGAGCCCTTTCTAATAGATATGAGTTTGAACAAATATTCCTTATAGTTTAGTCAAAGTCAAAGAAATAAGGTGTTGTACCACCGTTTTGGTCATAGCTGGGTCTTGTAATCATGTCGGGGTCGGAGTCCAGGTTGTGTATTCCTCTTTCTATGGCTGCACAACCCTAGGTAGACCTCCTCACGTCCTCCTATATACACAGTAGCCGTCATAGTTTAGGCTCGGGTTTGCTTAGATTATTCTGTTTTATACAGTTTTGCTGCTTGTTCGGTTTGTGGAACCCCAACTTGAGTACTTCATTAGTAATTAGCAATATTCAGATTGCACATACCTGTTCTTGCTTGTGTTCTCTATTCGCTTGTAGGAAAAGCCTTCTTGGCGAGGTCAACCAAGTATTGGGACGGTTGATAACCACGGAGTAGTGGTGTAGTGGTTGAGAGGGTTCTCAATCTATTCTATTCGGAGCCTTTGGATCATCAACGTTGAAACCCCACCAATCAACTTATCATGTTATCTTTTGGAAGATCGGGCAAACGCGCATCAAATGGTATCAAAGCCTCAGTTGCCCGTTAGGTAATCTTAGTTATCCCCTTTGTTTTGTCATTTTCTATTACCTAGAGTCTAGAAAATTGCCCCACAAAAATATTTAGATCTTAGTTTTTCCGCTGTCCAAACCACTTTGTGCCTTCGCAATTTTTGTTTTTAGTATTCGCGGTTTTGAGTTTGAGTCCATCGTCGATGTCTTTGTTGCTGGTCGAGTCATCGTGATCTAGTTTCTAGTGTCGAGTCTTGCTGTTTAGTCGTCATGTATCTCGGCCTACCCTTGTCTGCAATAGCCGAGATTGTGTCTCTAGTCAAGTCGACCATCAACTCGTGTTCGACCACTAGTCTCTTTAACCATCTACTCGAGTTCGACCACTAGTCGAGTCGACCATCAAGTCGTGTTTGACCACTAGTCGCTTTAACCATCTAATCGAGTAGACCACTAGTCGAGTCGACCATCAAGTCATGTTCAACCACCGGTCGCTTTAACCATCTACTCAAGTTTGACCACTAGTCGAGTCATCCATCTACTCGGGTTCGACCACTAGTCGCTTCAACCAACTATTCGTGTTTGATCACTAGTCATTCCGACTACCCACTCAGGGTCCGACCAGGCACTCCGACCAACCACTCGGGGTCCCGACCAGTCACTCCGACCACCCACTCGGGGTCCCAACCAGTAACTCTGACTACCTAGTCGGAATCGCCCACCTTCTCAGATCCAACCACCATAACTGAAATAGAGGTAGCCAAAGTTGAGAGAGAGAGAGAGAGACCCATGTACCTCACTGGTCTTTTTATTACCTTTATACCACTACTCTTCAAAAAAAGTTTGTGACCCATGTACCTCACTGGTCTTAGAAAAGGCAATAGAAGAGTTTTTGATTTTGTGTCACATTCGCAAAAAAAAGAAGAAGAAGCAAGCAAGAAGCAAAGAGTGCAAAACAAAGAAGAAGCAAAGAGTGCAAAAAAGAGAAAGAGAATTAAATAAAAAAGAATCAGTTTGCATTGCGAATTTTGTTCCATTGTGCTTGTGTCTCTTATAGTTTTCGACTTGCTTGAGCTAGTTCTAGGAACATGTTTGGGCCAGCAATTGTGACGAGTACTGTGGACTTTTATTCAACTTTTTGCTAATCTGATTTCAATTATTGTCATTCCTTGATACTAAATATTACCTGTCCAAGCTACACCTTCTCTTGATCAGAACGGTTTCTCCCCTTGCAACTACCTCACTCGCATCCGATAAGGTATCACGAACCAGCCACCGGTTGTGCCAACTGCGGAGATTGGTAAGAACACTTGCAAGAGTGTGGTAAGACGCTGGGGAGTGTGTGACTCCACCTCCAGCACCTAGTAGTCGATAGGGATAATTTATCTTTCGTTGTTTTCTATCTTCGACTAACCATGGCAGGAGAAGCATCAGATGCTCAGGAGTGTGTTTTGAGGGAAGAACTCACAATGGTGTTGAATGATTATCGACAAGCTATTACTGATGACTTCGATAAGAAGCTTGCAGAGACAAACACTACATTGCAACGACTTAATGATAGTATTGCTATGCTTAATACACGCTTTGATCGAGTGGTTAAACAGCCACCAAACAATGGGCGTGTGGATCCTTGTGGCTCAGACCATGAGCAAGAGGAGTCCATCACAGATGATGAAATTTTGAGGCAAGAACAAGACACTTTTGATGCACGACAACAGGACCGATTAAACTTCAACCGTCAAGGTATGAGAGGTAATAATTTTCAGCAATATAACCTACATGTTAATGATGAACCATTTGCTAAGGTTAAGTTTACCATACCATCTTTTGCTGATCCTTATGATGTTGAAAAGTATTTAGATTGGGAGATGACGGTTGAACAGAAGTTTAATGCTCATTTAGTTCCTGAAGTGCATAGAGTTAGGCAAACCACTAGTGAATTAAGAATTTGCAATTATCTAGTGGAATAGAGTATGCATTGATGGATTAGCGCCTACCACATGGAATGCTTTAAATTGCAGTGCTTAAACCAAGGTGATAGATCCGTAGAAGAATATTATTAGGAGCTATAAATCAGTATATTACGTTGTGATATTATTAAGGATGAAGAGGCTGTAATGGCATGCTTTTATGGAGGGTTAAGGCGTGAAATTTAGAACATAGTTGTCACACCCGGTTTTAGCGGCCAAAACTAGATACGGCTTATGTGTGCCCAGGATGTTCAACACACATAAGGACGTCACAGGTGAAGTAACAAAAGCAATACTTTAACTTACAATCGTTAAACTCTTACACAAAGTCTTCACCTAAACAACTCTACTAGCCAATCTATAACTATTAAACGATGGCAGCGGAACATAAGCATCGGCGACCAAGCACTCCACAGGCACCGACCGGAAGACACACTCCTAGAACATCAGGTCGTCATATTGAAAGCTTGAAAGTCTTCCACTGAGCAGCATATGTATTGTGGGAGATAGCAAGGGTGAGCACATGGAGTACTCAGCAAGTGTGGAAAAATAATGATATGCAGGTTTTTATCAAGAATAGGCTAACACATGGTATATTTGCGTAAATGCGAGTAATGAAAACATATTTGGACTCAAAAGCATTAAGCAATCATTAAGTGAATGTAACCCATACAATCTAACACCCAGCATACAAGGTTTCCCACCTTGCACACCATAACCGTCTAGTACTCCCTGTACTATAATCAAAACCACAACCATCTAGTACTCTCTGTACCAGAACCCTAACCACAATCATCTAATACTCCCTGTACCAGAACCATAACCACAACCAAACTCATAACCACAACTCACTAATCATGTGAGGATCCAAGTCTCTCATATCCGTGAGCACGCCTGTTATAACAGTTTTACACTCTGCAGAGGTTGTACAACTTTCCCACGAGTCGTGATTTCATCACCTGCAAGCAGATGACTAAAGTCTCCATGTTGCAATGCTGGCCAAGCACTATACACACGCCAGTGGTATGTTGCCAGGAGATCACTATGAAGCCTTTACAAAAAATCCTCCCAGTATGTGTCACCAACACTCCAGGTTTCACCGCTAGGTGCTACCACCTAGAAGCCCCCTCTTGTGCCATGTGGTTTCTGAGAATTACCTTCCCTCATCCACGCCTCCCATCTAGCCCACACAACACTGGAAGAACCCTAATTAATTGGCTAAGGCTACCCATATCAGTCTTGTGTTTGTACGGAACATCTTGGGTTGTCGCTCCACGAACCGATCCTTACTTAGGTTACTTGAGCAAACACTAAACCAACATCATAACCATCAAAACTACTTTGCTCAAGGCCTAAGGTTCCATGTTGCTAGACCATTAACACATTAATGACCATTGTTGCATATGTTAAATAGTCAAGATTATGACACTTCTCAACATCCCAAAAGCATAGCTAAGCAATCTACCCATAAAAGACACCTAACTATAAACCATCTAGGTTCCAAGAGATGATAAGGGAAAATCTAGGGAAAACCCTATCATAGGTGACTACCCATAATATTGACACTGCATGCAATTTTGTAAAACAAAATATTTAAAAACATAGGTTCAAGATGATCAAGGACACTTGCCTTCACCTTGCTACTGCTCAGTATACTCTAGCTCCTTCTCTTGATGTTTTTCAAACTGATCCGGGGCGTTGACGACTAATCGCACAATTATCGGCAAACATACAAACAAGATACACTAAGAATAGAACACAGAACAAAAGAACAACAAGATAAAACCTATCTAGAAAAAAAGAGCACTGAAAAACGAATCTATCGGCGCAAGAATCGTTTAAAACGGAGCTACAAAGAAAAAGTTAGGGCTAAAACAAATCTAGGGTTTAAACTGAAAAAGAAAATGGCTTATTTTGAATAAAACATAAAGATTAGGGACCTTTTTGTAAAAATAGGGGACCTAATTGTAATTATGGAAAAGTCTAGGGACTTAACTATAAAAAGACAGGGCTCTTTTGTTATTACAGAAAAGTCTAGGGGTCTTTCTGCAAATTTACCAACTAAAGGAATTATCTAGAATTATTTTTGTACTGGAAAAGCTTGAAATATTAACTGGGCTGCTTTGGCTGATGTGGCACGGTGACAAGGATGACACATTAGCAATTTTGTTGATGTGGACGGTGATGTGGCGTGTGAGGTGGCTGAGATGTTGACTGGATCAAAGGACGGACACGTGGCAACACGGCATAGGCGGATGAAGGGGTATCCTTTGTTTTAATCTAGACCGCATGTTGCTAATCGGACGGCTGAGGATGGATCGGGTGGCGGAGGGAGTTTGGGGACAGATGGACACCGGCGGGGAGGAAGTCCATGGCGGAGCCGAGCTCGGGCACGGCGGTGACACGCCGGAGTTGGCCGCCGGAGAGGTCTAGCAGCGGTGAGGAAGGCGGCGGCACACGGAAAGTCGTTGAGATGGATGCTCTAGTGGTCAGGGAAGTAAATCGACGACACCAGCGTGAACAGGGGACAGCGACGGAGGTATAGGGCTTCTCGAAGACGACGGAATAGCGCTAGAGCGTCGTGGCGGTGAGCTTCACCGAGGCGGCGGCGACTATGGTGACAGCGAGATCGATCTCGGTGATTTGGCTCGGGTCTCGGCGGGTTTTGTCAATGGGAGATCCGAGGGGGATGGCTGGGGATATATAGGCGGCAAGAGGAGGTCAGGACGGGCCAGGACACTCAAGGGCGGCGGCTGATCAATTCAGACATGGTGGCGGTCGGCCGAGTTCGACTCGAGGACAACGGGTCTGACAGGTGGGCTCCACACGTCGGCGGCACAGCACGAAGGCGGAAAGGGTGGAGACACCTTCGGTGAGTGGGCTGGTGAGCTGCGCTGCGGAGTGGCTAAGCGGGCGAGCGCGCGCGAGCTGGGCCGAGGCGGCCAGGCCTAGGTGGGGAGATGGAGGAGCAGCGGGCTGGAGCGGCTAGGCCAGGCCGAAAGGGAAGGGGACAGGCCAGGGAAAACGGGACGAGGCGGGAGAGAGAGGGGGGAGGGAATGGGCTGCGCCTAAGGGAGGAGGGAGCACGAGCTGGGCCTGGGCTATATTAAGTTTAGGGTTTTTTATATTTGTTTTGGAGAATTTCTATAGAAGAAAGAAAGCAAATAAAATCCAATAAAATACCAAATAAAGCCTAAAAATTCTAGGAAATTTAACAAGCTCAAGAAAACATTTTGAAAACAAAACAAAATATTTTGAGCTTATGAAAACATTTTGGAAATCATTTTAACACAAACAAATTCAAATAAATCCAAAGGAGCTCAAATAAAATTCAATAAGATCCAATAAAACCTAAATGCCTTTTAATCAGCATGAATGCATACAAACAATTAATAACCTTATTTCAAATTTGAATTTGAATTTAGAAAATAAGATTTTTCCTATTTTAATTATTCAACCTATAATCAAATCTTGGAAAATTTTAGAAAATTGAGAAAATTGAAAATCAGGGTGTGACAATAGTTGATTACAAAGAATATAATAATGTTCCTAGATTGTTCTAACTTGCATGTCTGGCAGAAAAAGAATTGTATGGATAACAACAAAGGTCAAGGAGCAATTTTGGAAGCACGATCACTTCAAAATCAACACCGAGATAAGTCAAAATAGCCCCGCGTTCAGCTACATGGTCTGCTGTCCCCTTCTCGAGTAGGGCGCGTTTAGTAGTACCTTCGACACTGTCGCACACTCCCGAGGTAAGCAAATTCGTAAGTGTGCAGGGTCCAGCCAAGAGCTCTTCTTCAGTTGCTTCTATAGGCCGATCGATCGGGATTGTATACCACTGATGTAAGGGAATGGGCCATGTGATAAAGGATTGCCCAAGTCAACGAGCGTACATTGTAACAGAAGACGGTGGATATATAGTGCTAGTGATGTTGAGGATGAATATGCTCTTGCAGCTAACCATGCAGGTGATGAGGATGGTCGTGAAACGGATATTGACCATGAGGAAGTGTTCGATGGCACTGTCATGGAGGATTATTAGATCCTCATTGTGCAGCGAGTGTTAAGCACTCAAATAGAGCAAGCGGAATAGCTATAACGCCACAAGTTGTTTCAGATGTTCCTCATAGTCAAGGATTATCGTGTTCGAGTCATTATTGATGGAGGAAGCCGCAACAACTTGGTAAGTTCAGATATGATCAAGAAGCTTGCCTTGTCGACAAGAAACCATCCTCCCCCTTATCATATTTAATGGTTCAACAACAGCGGTAAGGTGAAGGTAATGCAAACAGCTATGGTGCATTTTTCTATTGGTTCATATTATGGTTATGCTGATTTCGATATAATTCCCATGCAAGCATGCTCTCTTTTGCTAGAACGACCATGGGAGTTTGATACTGAAGCTACATATTATGGTAGAAGTAATAAGTACACTCTTATGCATAAAGGAAAGAAAATAATTTTTCTACCTTTAACCCCTGCTGAAATTGTGAAATATGAACAAGAGATAGCTGAAAATAAGAGAAAAGAGTATAAGAATGAATCTGAAAATCAGCAAGTAGCGAAAAAAGTTTTTCCACTCAAAAAGAAGAAAGCAACAACAAACTCTAAGTCTGGTGGAATTAGACTGAAAGGGTGTGTTATGCTTGCTACTAAATCTGATCTTACTAAAATTTAAGCTAATGAGCTGCCATGCTATGCTTTGATATGCAAAGAGGTATTAGTTTCACTCGAGAATATATCTAGCTCTTTGCCTCTTGTTGTTGTTAACATTTTGCAGGAGTTTGTAGATGTATTTCCAGCAGAGGTACCCCCGGGATTACCACCTATTCAAGGGATTGAGGATCAAATTGATTTGATTCCGGGAGCAACTTTGCCAAACCGTGCTGCATATAGGACCAACCCGGAAGAGACTAAGGAAATTCAGCGACAAGTGCAAGATCTATTAGATTGCGGGTACTTACGAGAATGTCTTAGCCCTTGTGTTGTTCCTGTTCTTTTGGTTCCTAAGAAAGACGGTAGTTAACGTATGTGTGTTGATTGTAGAGGCATGAATAATATTACTATAAGATATTATCACCCTATCCCTTGGTTAGATGATATGCTTAATGAGTTGAGTGGTTCTATAATTTTCACCAAAATTGAGTTGCGAAGTGGATACCACCAGATTATAATGAAACTTGGAGATGAATGGAAGACTGCATTTAAAACAAAGTTTGGCTTATATCAGTGGTTAGTAATGCTTTTTGGGTTAACTAATGCACCTAGTACTTTCATGCGATTGATGAATGAAGTTGTACGTGCTTTCATTGGAAGATTTGTTTTAGTATATTTTGATGATATCTTGATTTACAGTAAGACACAAGAACAACACTTTGATCATTTAAGTGCGGTTTTTAATGTTTTGAGAGATACATATTTGTTTGGTAACCTCGAAAAGTGCATCTTTTGCACGGATCGAGTCTCTTTTCTTGGTTATATTGTTACTCCACAGGGAATAGAGGTGGATGAAATAAAAATCGAACCCATAAAGAGTTGGCCAGCTCTTGAGACTGTTACACAACTGAGAAGCTTTCATGAACTTGCGGGTTTCTATCAGCGATTTGTGCCTGATTTCAGTACCATTACTGTTCCATTAAACGAGTTGACAAAGAAGTGAGTAGTTTTCAAATAGGGACCTGAACAAGAACAAGCATTCAAGTTGTTGAAAGAGAAACTCACCCATGCTCCATTGCTCCAACTCCCTGATTTTGGTAAGACCTTTGAACTAAAATGTGATGCTAGTTGCATTGGAATTGTAGGTGTACTAATTTAAGAAGGTAAACTTATTGCTTATTTCAACGAGAAATTAAGTGGACCAAGTCTTGATTATTCCACTTATGATAAAGAATTATATGCTTTACTTCGTGTGCTTAAAACTTGGCAACATTATCTATGTCCCAATGAATTTGTTATATCTTCTGATCATGAATCGTTGAAACATATTAGGAGTCAAGCTAAACTGAATAAACGATATGCTAAATAAGTAGAATTTATTGAGTCGTTTCCATATGTCATAAAACATAAGAAAGGAAAGAACAATGTGATAGCTGATGCGCTTTCTAGACGGTATACCATGTTATCTCAACTGGATCATAAGATTTTTGATTTAGAGACCATTAAAGAATTATATGCTGCTGATTTAGACTTTAAAGAAGTGCTTGAATATTATAAAGAAGGAAAATATGGAATAAATATGTGTTGAATGACGGATTGCTCTATCGTGCTAACAAGCTATGCATTCCAGCTAGCTCCGTTCTTCTTTTGTTGTTGCAGGAGGCGCATGGAGGAGGATTGATGGCACATTTTGGAGCAAAAAAGACTGAAGATGTGTTGGCCGATTATTTCTTTTGGCCAAAGATAAGACGCGACATCAAGTGCTATGTGTCATATTGCACCACTTGTAAAAAAGCTAAGTCTAACTTAAATCCACATGATCTTTACATGCCTCTTCCTATTCCTTCTGCACCTTGGGAGGATATTTTCATTGATTTTGTTTTAGGATTGCCTAGGATAAAGAGAGGGAGGGATAGCATATTTGTAGTTGTGGATATATTTTCTAAAATAACATATTTTATACCTTGTCACAAGAGCGATGATGCTACAAATATAGCTGATTTGTTTTTTAGAAACTGTTCGACTCCATGGAGTTCCTAATACTATCATTTCAGATCACGATACAAAGTTTTTGAGTCACTATTGGAGATCACTTTGGAATAAATTAGGAACGAAGCTGCTGTTTTCTACTACGTGTCATCCCCAAATCGATGGTCAAATAGAGGTTGTCAACCGTACATTATTGACCATATTACGGGTAGTTCTAAAGAAGAATTTGAGGATGTGGGAAGAGTGTTTATCACATATTTAATTTTCTTACAATAGGTCGGTACACTCCACCACCAAGGTAAGTCCGTTTCAGGTAGTGTATGAATTTAATCCCTATGCTCCTATTGATTTACTACATTTGCCTACTTTTGAAAGACTTAATTTAGATGCTAGGAAACGTGATGAATTTATTCTTAAGTTGCATGAAACCACTAAAAGAATATAGAGAGCATGACTGAAAAGTATAGGGTTGCCGGCAGTAAATGTAGGAAGGAAATAAAATTTGAACCGGGTGATTTAGTTTGGTTGCATTTGAGGAAAGATAGGTTCCAAAACTAAGAAAGTTAAAATTGATGTCTAGAGCCAATGGACTATTTAAGATAATTGAGAAAATCAATGACAATGCATACAAATTAGACCTACTTGTATATTTTGGGGTTAGTTCCAAATTTAACATTTCAGATCTGAATCCCTACTTGGGAGAAGAAGAAGAGCTTGAGTCGAGGACGACTTCAATTCAAGAGGGGGAAGATGATGAGCCCATGGCTCCTTCAGATACTATCAATACCGCCAATAATTCTCAAATCATACAAGGTCCAATTACAAGAGCACGTGCACGATAATTAGACCACCAGGTGAACTCGTTTCTCGCTGTTCATACTTCTTTGGATAGATTCCTACTAAATTCTTGTGATGTTTTATTGCTTAGGAATGTGGGCGAAGCACCACAACCTTACCTGGACATCACCCCTCGAAGGCCAAGTCTACTCGGACTCGAGACTGAGCTCTAGCTGTGGTCGTGGTTGAAGCCGTGGTCGTGGTTGAGTCGTAGGATAGCATGTCAGTAAAATGGGCATAACTCTCTCATACGAAGTCCGTTTGAGGCAATCTTGGACATTCTGGAAAGCTTACGACGAGCCCTTTTCCAGTGGATATAAGTTTGACTAAATATTACTTAGAGTTTATTTAGAGTCAAAGAAATAATATGTTGCATCACCGTTTTGGACCTAGTTGGGTCTTGTAATCATATCGGGATCAGAGTCCAGGTTGTGTATGCCTTTTTCCATGGCTGCACAACCCTAGGTCGACCTCCTCATGTCCCCCTATATATATACTGTAGTCGTCGTAGTTTAGGCTCAGGTTTTGCTTAGATTATTCTGTTTTATACAGTTTTGCCGCTTGTTCGGTTTGTGGACCTCAAACTTGAGTACTTCATTGGTAATTAACAATATCTAGATTGCATCTACCTATTCTTGCTTGTGTTCTCGATTCGCTTTGCAGGAAAAACCTTATTGGCGAGGTCAACTACGTCTTGGCACGGTTGATAACCACAGAGTAGTGGTGTAGTGGTTGTGAGGGTTCTGGATCTGTTCTGTTTGGAGCCTTTGGATAATCAATGACGAAACTCCACCAATTGACTTATCATATTATCTTTTGAAAGATCTGCTAAACACGCATCAATTCTGGTCTATTAGAGCAAGAAAAATGTAGTGTGTATCACCAACTATATAACTAACCTAAAGATATTAGATCAAGCTACTAAAATAAAACCACAATTCATAGATCGACAAAGAAAACAAATCTATCTATACAAGTGATGCTCTCAATACCATAATTACTTGTCTAAATTAAAGGTCCTTATATCTTCATGAAGCTCTTCTTTGACCTTGTTTAACATCCTTGAGGTGTTTGTAACTCCAAATCCATCACATACCATGCATGACACTGTACCTTGTATACTAGCAAACTATATTAATACTATTAACTATATTGATATTAATCTCCAAAATCACATTGATCCAATGCTACGGTCAATGATCTTTGACTTGTACATGTAGCAAATGAAGCTCAGATAGACATATAAGAAGCCTGTCCAACATTTGTCCCATGCGATACCGAGTTAGATACTCTTTTAGTAAAAAACACTTGACGTTTTATATATAACATAGTCTCCAATATGTAGATCTGACCACTATTTTTTTCAAAAATATATTTATAAAATCTCACAAATCTATGAGTTATGAAAGTATTTTTCAAGCCATATATATATATATATGATTATCATGTTTTCAAATTAAATATTTGAAAAGTTATTGATATTTAAAATTTAAAAAGTATAACCGGATTTTACACAAAATATCAAGTATTGATTCTCATGTAATATTTGTGTGCCACTTGTTTGATAGAGAAATCTTTACATTGGGCCGGAATGAGGCATAGATCTAGCCATGTATGCACGTGTTCCTTACTAATAGACAAATGAACAATCACAGGACTAGCTACATGGTGTGCTGTTCAAGTCCCCAGAACCTTTTACTTGTCTACTCATCAACAGTGTAACTGACCGATACATGTGTCGGGAGTTGCTGCGCCGCAGTACAAATTGATCGAGAGGACTCCATCGTGCATGGCTAGCTAAAACGGTATCTTTTCCTAGAGTGTTTCTCGTTGTCCTCCTTTGTGTTGATGAGCTACTATTCTTCAGTGTGTATATTGGTCCTAATTCGACGATAATGCCGTGTATTGTATATTAAGGCAAGGAAGATAAGCAGGTATGTAGCGGGATTTCATCTATAAGATCATCTCTAGTAGTTATCTTAAATTTTTATTCTCAAAAATATTATTACAGTATCTCTTATTTTTTTCATCTTCAACAGTTATCATACTTCCTTCTTTCTACTACTTTTTCCCTCCCTCCAGATCCACTATCAACCTCTGTAAACAGTACTGTTACAGTATTAATACAGTACTGCTACAGTGTTTCCCTCCCTCCGGACCCACCGGTAGCCTCTGCGACTGTACTGCTACAGTGTTGCGTAGCACTACAGTACCCTGGCAAAAATACAGCCATACTCCCTCCGCAACACTGTAGCGGTACTGTAGCACCAAATAGAGCATCTATTCGAGAATATTTCTAGCACTACAGTAGTCAAAAAAACACTATATCACTAGATTTGTAGATTTACATATTCTGCTAGACTTGACCTAAGTCGAATGGTAAGAGGTGCCGTTGTATCGTAAGCTAACCAGGATTGGACTCAAAGTGGTGGTCGTGCATGCGTCTCCCCTCTTTACTGAACTGGCGAAAGGTCCATCCTCGCAACAGTAGAAAATTTTCCCAGCTGGGTACGTGGTTTAAGTTACAGTACGGCTTTTGCAGTCGATGTATTTTGTCAGAAAGATTTAGTACAGAGATGATAACAAAGCATCGGGAACAGATGAACAAGCACTAAATATAGATAGTCAGATGGAGATGGGACGCAGAGGGCGCAGGTTGTCCTGAGCAGGTTTCCCTGATATTAACACACAGAAGAAACAGAGCTACAGAGCAACCTTTTTTCTCCTGCACATCTCTGTCTGTACATGCATAAGATGTGACTGGGGCCCCAGTGCACAGCGATCGTAACGAAATCTTCTACAAACACGCCATCCAGGATGTGATTGGATGTATAATCAATGAGTGGTGCTTATCATCGGATACAATGTAGTGTCAGGAATAAGATGAGCTCTAGCTCTTTGTCGTTCACTGATTTACACAATTGCTGGATGGTAGTATCTTGACTACTTGTGCTGCCATATGCGTATGAGAGATGAGATTACATCATTCGTATGTACTCCGTTCCTCTAAGGGACAGATCAGCTGCTGCTAAGATCAAGCCATTATACATAATTATGGGCAGATATGGTAGGACATTAGGCCCCTTTGGATTGTTTTTTTTTCTAATTTTTTTTCTAAAAAAGTCAAAGCTATCTAAATAGTTAGTTTTTTCTCGGCTTTTACTGGTTTATAATTAGCTAAGAAAATAACTGTGACTGAAATGAACTAGAACTTGAAAAGCAAATTGAGATAAACTTTTCTAGTTAGATCAAGCCATTATACATAATTATGGACAGACATGGTAGGACATTAGGCCCCTTTGGATTGTTTTTTTCTAATTTTTTTCTAACAAAGTCAAAGCTATCTAAATAGTTGGTTTTTTCTCAGCTTTATTGATTTCTAGCTGGCTGAGAAAATAACTGTAACTGAAATGAACTAGAACTTGAAAAACAGATTAAGATAAACTTTTCTAATTTTTATATACTGAGAAGCTAAAAATTTATTGTAAAAATTAATCATCAAAATTAATTAGTTACAACTACTTACTTAACTAATTAAAAGCTTAAGGCTATAGCCATCTAAACAGGAACTAGGTCAAACCTCAGACGTCTATGTGCTACGAAGTCCGCTGCTTTAAAGCTATCTTCAGCAGCTACCTTAAATTTTTATCCTTAAAAATACTATTACAGCATCCCCTATCACTATTATAGCATCCCTTATTTTTTTCATCTCCAACAGCTACCCTATTTTCTATCTTCTACCCACTGTCAGCCACTGTGATCAGTACTGCTACAGTGTTGCATACTGCTGCAGTACCCGGCCTAACCAGTATAGCGGAAGAGAGGCACTACAGTAAGTGTCGTACTGTTAGGCTACTATGCGCCTGTCGGTGTATCAGGAACCGGGGGTCCCTGAGTCCCGAGGCCAGGCCAGCTGTCCGCCACGTGGCACCACCCCGCAAGGTGAGGAAAGTCTAAGTTCCGGGAGAAGGTGCCCGGGGCCACAGTCCTTGGTCCCCGAGCACCCCAGTCCCCCGATGACCCGCAAAGTCTAAGTACCGGGTAGAAAGTGCTCGGGGAAGCCCCCGGTCGCCCCCGAGCACCCTAGTCCCCCGACGATCAGAAAAGCAAGTGCCGGGAAGAAAGTGCTCGGGGAAGCGCCCGGTCGCCCCCGAGCACCCTAGTCCCCCGACGATCAGAAGAGCTAAGTACCGGGAAGAAAGTGCTCGGGGAAGCGCCCGGTCGCCCCCGAGCACCCTAGTCCCCCGACGATCAGAAGAGCTAAGTACCGGGAAGAAAGTGCTCGGGGAAGCGCCGGGTCGCCCCCGAGCACCCTAGACCCCCGACGATCAGAAGAGCTAAGTCCCGGGAGAAAGTGCTTGGGGAAGCGCCCGGTTGCCCCCGAGCACCCTAGTCCTCCAAGGATCAGAAGAGCTAAGTCCCGGAAGAGAGTGCTCGGGGGCTGCGCGCGGCAGTCCCCGGGCGCACGGTTCCCCGAAGGTCAGTATAAACGTGCTCGGGAGAGAGTGCTCGGGGTCGCGCGTGGCAGTCTCCGGGCTCTCGGTTCCCCGAAGGTTCGTACAAGAGTGCTCGGGAGAAAGTGCTCGGGGAGGTAAACGGTACCCCCGAGCACCTGGTGCCCCGAGAACAAGGATAAGCATTCTCGGGAGAGAGTGCTCGGGGAGGTGAACAGTACCCCCGAGCACTCGGTGCCCCGACGACCCAGGAAGGCCCCCGAGGGGCCTACCGATGAGGTGTCAAGTGGTCAGAGGTCTAAGGCCACATTTAATGGGCGTGTGTAGCCTGACATCCCCAACTGCTCCCGCCGCGGTGTCAGTTCCTGCCATGCTTTGGCAGAGAGGCGTGGGGCTATTAATTGCACAGGTCCCGTCCCGTATCCTCTGGTGTGTCTCGGGATAACATCGCTAGGATCAAGGCATTTCGCCTGCCGCTTTGCCGTGGCAGAAGAACAAGACAGGGCGGGCACGCCGGGTGCCTCTGTGGCTGCCCGGTGGGCCCTCTCAACGGCGCCCGTTGCCAGGGCGTCCACAGTGACGAGTGACCGGACGCGCGCCGCGTTTTTTCACCGCCCCAGTCATTTCGCCCAGAGGAAATGATGACGCCTTTTTCAGTCGTGGCGTCTTGGAACTTGTACCCCTTCCTTCCCGTTCGGGGTATGTCGTAGCCGGTGAGTGCATAAAAGAGTCAGCACACCGGAGGGACAAAAAGGACAGACGAAGAAGACGAACCCCACAACGAACCAAGCCAACGGACGAAGATATTGTGAGCTAGCCGGAGCAGAGCTCCTGCCGAGAAACAAGGAGCCTCAAGCTCTTAGTTAGACACAATATTCTTGTAACCAGATACATCCTCGGGGGACCTCCCTCAGGACAGCTATTTCATCCATACAGGAGTAGGGTATTACGCCCCCGTGCGGCCCAAACCTGTCTAAACTCCGGTGCATTTATTCCTCTTTGCACTAGGTCGATCATCCCCCACCACCGGCCGTTGCATTTACATCCACTTCCATTTATTTCTCCGACGAACTTATTCAGGATCATCCCCCGGCCGAATCTCTAAAAAGGGGTCTCTCGGGATCCCTGCGATAGGAGTTTATCCTCCGACAGCGCCAACCAATCTAGCTATTTAATAATAATGAGATAGCTTGGGATATTATGCGCCAGCCAATCTATTTAATAATAATGAGACTACAATAATTAATTTTGAATATTTAAGGTATGTTTGTTGTGTAACTTGGAATTTTGGAAAACAGCATATAGATTATAGATTTTAAAAAATTAAATTATAAAAAGTTAAGAGTCCAAAAGCTAACCTTTATTAAGTATCTTGGATTCTGGAGCGGGTTGGATGTTTACTTTGGTTATATAAAGTCTTTAATACCCTTAGTTTTTCAGTGTACATATTTATGTCTATTTAATTATTTCTTTAATTGTTTTTCATATTTGATTTTAATTATATGATAATTGAGTTGTGTTATGTGTACATATTTTAGACTTGTAGCAAGGTGAGAAATATGAATTTTCTAAATAAAAACCATCTAAAGTAGAATGTTGATGGAAATTCCTAAACACAGAACCTTGTAAAAAAATCAATTGTAATTCTTCTCCTTCGTTCCAATCTACACCATCACAATGTGGCACATATTCGCTCTCTTGCTCGTCTGGCATGGTGCGCAACCCGGCCGCCGATGGTGCTCGGACGTGCCTGACCATGGACACACGTAGCAGCTCCTCCTCGTACGTGCATCGCCCCCTCTCTGCCGCTGGCGCCCCTCCATCCGAACCCAGAGCCGCGACGAATAGAGCCAGCCTCCACTTGCTCACTTCCCCCATCTCCACCTCCCCGCCGAAGACGCCTGCTCCTCTCACAACGAGCGCGAAGTGGCCCTTGGTCTGAAGCGGATGGCGGCGTCCGTGAGGTCGATCTCAAGCATGCATGGCCATGCCAATGTGCTGCGCCAGGCCATAGAACATGAGCATGAGCACCGGCGACGCGAGGCGGTACCCGCCGACGCCCGTCGTCGTAGATGGAGATGCTCCCCAGCAGGTTGATGCACATGACGATCAGGTTCGCGATGCGGCAGCGCACGACATGGAGAACTCGTCGACCCGGCGGACACCGTACCTCCTGATGCTGCCGAACCAATGGGCAAGGGACGCCGACGGGGGAGAGTAGGGTGGAAAATAGATAGCTTGTATTCGAATTATTCGATATTGGTATTTATTAAAATCCGAATATAGATATCAATATATATTTGTTTCTAAAATGGATATTAAAATGGATGTATCTGAATTCGATTTTGAGATTAGAATTTAAATGTGGATATCCGAATTGCTTTGAATTCGGATATGGAAATGGATAATATCTATATCCGCCAACAAGGAAGTAAATTTCGCTAATGTTTTAGAAATTTCAGAGATGAACGAAATTTATATATTCTGGTCCAATTAAATTGGAACAAATTTTAGTCAAATTTGATCAAATTTCAATCAAATTTGACCAAAAAATTAAATTTCCAAATCTAATTTTGTAATTCCAGTAATTCTAAATGTGAACAAATTTTATAGGCTCCAAAATAAACATTCTTGTCATTAAATGTGTAGGATATTTCAATACAATCCAATCGAGTAGATATTCAAATGTGGGTTCGGATTCGAACTATCAAATTTGTATTTGCATTTCACGATATTCAGATTTATATTTGTATTTGTATTAAAGTATGGATAGCAATATGAAAAGTAGATTGTTTGACCTGTATACGATCTGTTTCCATCCCAAGCAGAGAGGGGACAATAGGAAGGGGTGGCGTCAAGGAGGGAGGGGGGTGCAGAGATTCTGGGTGGCGACTGGGAGGAGATCGAATAGAATAAAAGGACGGGGAGGAAAAAAGAACATTTAGGGAATAATAATGGTATTAGTGGGTAATTACCCTAGACTTGTGTAAGAACTTCTATTTTTTCTACAGTCACAATTTGTAAAAAGCTAATGGAAGACAACTTGTGGATTACGGTAGAAAAGGAGATCATATTTTGAAAAGTTGATTGTATAATCTACTTGTTTGTTTTAGCTTCAGCTTTTAAAAGCCATTTTTATGAATCTCAAGCTAAAACAAACATACCCTAATTAGAGCAAGCACTCTGGTTAAGATCAAAGAAAGAAACAGAGAGGAGAGCGTGCTCAGTGGCAATGGTGACACAGGGGACTACCTAGGGTTACCTCGGCCCCGCTGTCGGTCACCCCTCCACCTAAGCCCCAAAGCCTAACGCCCTTCAAATGCCTTGACACTCACTGTTCCCTCCACCCAACCATCTAATGCTCAACCATCAACATCCTCCTGGAGCCATTTGTTGGCGAGGAATTTAGCAATCCCATGCAACACATGGATCCGTCCTAGATAACTGTCACTTCTCACAGTGACACGTGACTTGTTTACATGCAAACAAGCCAAGGATTTCGACCGGTAACCTTAGGGACCGTCGACCGGATGATTTACGAGAAAATCGATAAGAACTACCACCCAAATCACAGGAATTCAAAGTAGCAGTGAAGAACTACTCTAAAACTACCCTAAAGTGTAGAGAAGTAAAGCAGAACGAAAAGTAGATACAATAGTTGTGATGATTGGGTTGTTGCAATCGGCCTCCACCCTGTCAACTATATATAGGGTGGCTTGTGCTTTGACATTATGGAAATAAGACTCTCAACCCTAAAACCTACGCAAATACGTCTTGTTCAGCCAAAAACATGAAAGGAATCTGAATAGATCTACAAATCTAACTTGATTGGCTTTTGGACTGAACACCAGATAGTTCGGTGAGAACAAAAATGTTAACACCAGACCATCCGGTTAGTTCAATTGGCCGAAACCCTAGATTCTTTCCTAATCTGCACTGAATGTTCCAGTGAGAACAAAAATATTAACACCGGACCTTCTGGCGAGTTCAATTACCTAGAACCCTAGATTCTTTCATAATCATCACCGGATGTTCTGACATGTGAAGCCGGACTATATTTTCTAGAGAGTAAACTCTCTGCAAGAAATTTATTAGCCTAACTGGATGGCTCAACGCTACCTCGGATAACACACCGGACTAATTTTTCAAGAGAGCAAACTTCTTTGCACAAAATTGTCTTTACATTCACCCAATAATTCGGCGCCTCACGGATGATTTCACAGGACGATTTCATCCAGAGAGCAAAACTTCCCACAGAAACCACATTTGAACTCATCGGATATTCCTATGTATTCACCAGAACACGCATCAAACTAATTTTTCTAGAGAGCAATTCTCTATGAGAAATCATCCATACACTCACCGGATAATCTGACGTTCACTAAATGCCTCACCGGACTAATTCTTGCATAGAGAATGCTTTCAGTGAGGATTAAGCTATGAGCACCGGATAGTCCGACGTTTGTACCGGAGCACTCGCCAGACCAATTTGTATAGAGAACATGTTTTCTGCATGAAGTCTCCTTCTACTCACCGAATAGTCCAGTGATGACACGGCCTTAATCACTAGACTATCCGGTGTGTACAAAAAGTTTGGACGTGCCATTTTTTGCTATCAACACATGTCCTCTTGTTTTTTGGTGAATCTTGCGCACCATAAAACACTTTTATATGGTACAATCATGAGTAACTCATTATCTACTTTCGGCTATCACTTATTGCGATATAAAAAAACATATCGGCCATGCATGTACGTTCTAAGGGCGATGAAAACTACATCGTCCATGCCCAATTATATTTCTTAGGACGATGATACATCATATCGGCCATGATTTGCTTACCTCCTCAGGAGTCTTGCCAAACTCTTGGATAATATCTCTTCATGTATTTCCTATTGATAGCTCGAGGCATCTTATCTCCTTGTAAATACTGCATCATGTATGAATTTCCAGGTACAATCCCTGCAATTTTAAAAGGACCTTCCCAACTAGGAGATCACTTCTCGAATTGCAGGAACGACAATAGAGGCCAAGGAGCAATTTTGGAAGCAAGACCACTTCAAAATCAACACCGGGACAAGTTAAAATAGCCCCACGTTCAGCTACACGGTATGCTGCCCCCTTCTTGAGTAGGGCGCGTTCAGTAGTACCTTCGACACCGTCACAGGCTCCCGAGGTAAGCAAATCCGTAAGTGTGCAGGGTTCATCCAAGAGCTCTTCTTCGGTTGCTTCTACAGGCCGATCGACCGGGATTGTATGCCACCGATGCAAGGAAATGGGCCATGTCATGAAAGATTTCCCAAGTCAGCAAGCATACATTGCAAGCAAAGATGGTGGATATATAAGTGCTTTCACGAGGAAGTGTTCAATGCCGCTGCCACAGAGGATTATCAGACCCTCATTGTGCAGCAAGTGTTAAGCACTCAAATGGAGCAAGCGGAACAGCTACAACGCCACAATTTGTTTCAGATGTTCCTCATAATCAAGGATTATCGTGTTCGAGTCATTATTGATGGAGGAAGTTGCAACAATTTAGTAAGTTCAAATATGATCAAGAAGCTTGCATTGCCGACAAGAAACCATCCTCACCCTTATCATATTCAATGATTCAACAACAGTGGTAAGATGAAGGTAATGCAAACAGCTAGGGTGCATTTTTCTATTGGTTCATACCATGATTGTGTTGATTTTGATATAGTTTCCATGCAAGCATGCTCTCTTTTGCTATGACGAGCATGGGAGTTTGATATTGATGCAACACATGGTAGAAGTAATAAGTAAACTCTTATGTATAAAGGAAAGAAAATAACTTTTCTACCTTTAACCCTTGCTGAAATTGTGAATATGAACACGAGATAGCTGAAAATAAGAGAAAAGAGTTTGAGAATGAATCTGAAAATCAGCAAGTAGTGAAAAAAATTTCTCCACTCAAAAAGGAGAAAGCAACAACAACTTCTAAGTCCGATGGAATTAGACTAAAAGGGTGTGTTATGCTTGCTACTAAATCCGATGTTACTAAAATTTGTGATAATGAGCTGTCATGCTATGCTTTGATATGCAAAGATGCTTCGATTTCACTCAAGAATATATCTAGCTCTTTGTCTCCTACTGCTGCCAACCTTTTGCAAGAGTTTGTGGATGTATTTTTAGCTGAGGTACACCTAGGATTACCACCTGTTCGAGGGATTGAGCATCAAATTGATTTGATTCCGGGAGCAACTTTGCCAAACTGTGCTGCATATAGGACCAATCCGGAAAATACTAAGGAAATTCAGCGACAAGTCCAAGACCTTTTGGACTGCGGGTATGTACGAGAAAGTATTAGCCCTTGTGTTGTTCCCGTTCTTTTGGTTCCTAAGAAAGACGGTAGTTGGTATATGTGTGTTGATTGTAGAGCCATCAATAATATTACTATATGATATCGCCACCCTATCACTATGTTAGATGATATGCTTGATGAGTTGAGTGGTTCTATAATTTTCACTAAAATTTACTTGCGAAGTGGATACCACTAGATTAGAATAAAACTTGGAGATGAATGGAAAACCGCATTTAAAACTAAGTTTGGTTTGTATGAGTGGTTAGTAATGCCTTTTGGGTTAACTAATGCCCCAAGTACTTTTATGTGATTGATAAACGAAGTTTTATGTACTTTCATTGGGAGATTTGTGGTGGTTTACTTTAATGACATCTTGATTTACGGCAAGTCATATGAACTACACTTTGCCTGTTTTTAACGCTTTGAGAGATACAAGTTTGTTTGGTAACCTCGAAAAGTGCATCTTTTGTATGAATCGAGTTTCTTTTCTTGGCTATGTTGTTACTCCATAGGGAATAGAGGTGGATAAAATAAAAATTGAAGTCATAAAAAGCTGGCCAACTCCTGAGACTGTTACACAAGTGAGAAGCTCTCATGGTCTTGCGGGTTTCTATCGGCGATTTGTGCAGGATTTCAGCACCATTGCTGCTCCATTAAATAAGTTGACAAAGAAAGGAGTAGTTTTCAAATGAGGACCTGCACAAGAACAAGCATTTAAGTTATTGAAAGAGAAGCTCACCCATGCTACATTGCTCCAACTCCCTGACTTTGGTAAGATCTTTGAACTAGAATGTGATGCTGATGAGATTGGAATTAGAGGTGTGCTAATTCAAGAAGGTAAATTTGTTGCTTATTTCAACGAGAAATTAAGTGGACCAAGTCTGAATTATTCTACCTATAATAAGGAATTGTATGCTTTAGTTCGAGTGCTTGAAACTTGACAACATTATCTGTGGCCCAAAGAATTTGTTACACATTCTGACCATGAATCATTGAAACATATTAGGAGTCAAGCTAAACTGAATAAACGACATGCTAAATGGGTAGAATTTATTGAGTCGTTTCCATATATCATAAAACATAAGAAAGTAAAGGACAATGTGATAGCCGATGTGCTTTCTAGGCATTATACCACCTTATCTCAACTTGATCATAAGATTTTTTGTTTAGAGACTATTAAGGACTTATATGCTGTTGATTTAGACTTTAAAGATGTGCTTGTGTTGGGTAACAGGCAGGCTATGGTAGCCTAAAATAAAAAATTTCTACCGCATTCACCCAGAAAATCATGCTAGTAGGAGATCATAGATCGTTACCGCTCGACACGCAGTTCAGCGGAAGAAGAATTGGAGTAGACTGATACAATGTTGTCTGTGTCAAACTCTTTGAGCACCTTCTCGATCAGATCCATGACCATCCCCGCGTAGATGGTCACGCTCCACAACCAACTCCGAGCAGGTGGTCGTGCTCCTTGACCAATTCCGAGCAGGTGGTCGTGCTCCTCGACCAACTCCGAGCAGATGATCATGCTCCTTGACCAACTTGTCACAGTTGGCGACCAGTTCTGAACACGTCGCGTTCAACTCGCCGAGAAGATCAGCGCCATAATAGCAGCAGCGCCTCTACGGTATCCACACGTATTGGGCAGAAACACCGAGCGCCAATGTGCTAGCACCGCATGCGCGGCTAGGGTTTTGAGAGATCGTGTGGAAGGCTGCGGCTAGGGTTTCGGAGTGACTCAACCTCAACACGCCCTACCCACGCCTCTCCTTATATAGAGCTCACCAATGGGCTCCCACGTTGGAAGCCCTTTAGGACTCTAATTTCTCATGGATCACAATCCAATCAAAACCCATATACGAATCAAATTCGCATGTTTTGTTCCAACCCATTAAGTATGTGACCCATTAGGTTCATGTACAAACGGCTATGACTTGAAAACCCTTTCCAAACCAAAATCAATAGCAGTCCCTAGCAGGACATATTGACTCCCGAGTATACATAGAAGATCATATCGGCTGAACTTTGATATACACATGCACCAATCCCTTCGCCTCATGATATCAATCAAGATCAAGGCGAGATACGTGCCACCCTTGTGATAGCCCGACCATTCACTCGATCAAGTAGTGGATTCATCATGATTAACTCTTTAATCATATTGGCATGGCCATGCACTTTCTCAATCCAACTACTTTGACGGGCCTAGAGATATCTCTCCCGTTATCAAGGAGGGGCAAATTCCATCTTGATCGCTCACACCCAATGACATGTTTTATGACAAACCTGAAAACTACCTTTATGACTATCAAGTTACTGAATAGTGTTTGGCAGCCTCAAAGTATACCACTACACATTCTGGGAATCAATGACGATCTCAGGTCTAAGGATCCTATAGGTACACCATTTGAGATAATAACTGATGGCACATCATAAATAACAATCCCAGCAGTATCTCAAGGTGGGTCTATCCAACATCATATTCTCTAACATAAATATCCATATTATTGACTTGGTATCTCTATACCTATGATCCATGAAATGTGATCGTCAATCAATACATGTCCTGGTCTTATGTATCATCACAATGATATGCGACCAGAGATCGACTAAAAATAACATCATGATATAAATAAAGAGTTTCATGAACAAGTCACATACTTGCCAATCAATGTAAACGATAGTCATTCTTAGAATAACACATTATTCAGTAGTACATGAACATAGACATGTGATACAATCATCTCCATGATTGCGTCTAGGGTATATCACCTTTAGGATGGAAACCGACGAACTTGTAGAAATAGTAAGGGATGCTTTGAGTAATGAATCGCAGAATACATAGCGGGTTTTTATACAGGTTCGGGCCTCTCTTAGGATAATAGCTCTACATTCTATTTGTCTCGTATTATTCTCCGAGACTGTTACAAGGGGGTGTGTGGCTAGCCTAGATAGATCTCAACCTAGTTGGATGGCTCCCTTGCAAGTAGTCGAGGGGAGATGCTAATACAAATCTAAACAGCAAAAGGCTTAAGGGTGTTAGAGCTTTTGCAGGCTTCAATGGCGTGTGATGGCTTGTGTCGAATTGTAAGTGCTTGTCCTCCACAGGGTCCTCTGGCTCCATATATATGGGGGGGGGGGGGTCATCGTACGGCCTCTGGAGTCTTTCATTCCCATTCTTGGAGATAAACTTCCCTATTTACAAGATATCCACGATATCTGCTGGCAGTTTCTATGCGTCCAAGGATTCCCTTCCTGAGGATAGAGATATACCCCGAGAATAACAGGGAAGCCCTAAGGTATCCGGATATTTTAGTTTTATACTATACATTGTCAATCCCCCCCCCCCCCCATCAGTACGTAAAATGAGGTCATGAAGGAACAAGAAACTTAGCCTAGCCAAGGAAGACATCTCGACATGCTACCTCTCCCAGTGATAACTCAGGCTTCCAGGTAGGATGTACGTCTCTTCGGGTTCTTAATTGTCATCGGTTCATTTAGTTGAGATATTAGTCCTTCTCCGGATAGCTCTGTGAGCCTTCGGGTAGGGACCTCATCCTAGTAGGAAGTTCAGATTAATCGATAAGCATCGTCCCAATTTCTTGGGATCTCGAGAAGGTTGGGAAAAATATGCTCTCTATCCGGCGGGTTTTTCGAAAGTTGAACCATCACGGTGGAAATTTCATGTGGTGATGAAAGAATCTTTCCTCCTTTTCTAGCGTAAGATCACAATGATGTTTGGAAACTGAGGGCATTTATTGATGTTGTGTGCCAACTCTCCTGGTATTTCATATATCAACAACCACTGCATGTGCTAGAAGAGATCTTGAACATAAAATGTGGTGGGACCCTAGCACAGAAGATCATTGTTTCCGAGTAGTATTCGGAACCTCCGCGGGTGGCTAGTCGGAGAATCGCCGAGTCCATTTAGGATTTTTCTGTATCCTGTGCTTCAGAATAGAAACATATTTTTCTGTTAGGAAAAAAATAAAGTAAAGGAAAATGGTGTGGCTTCTTGGGAACTCGATACCAAGGAGATACTGATAACCTAACATGCCTAGTGCTACTTGATTCCTCCTTCGGCCAGAGTATAATGACTTCATTACTAATCAAAGAGCTTAATCGGGTCAGCCCTAGGTCCGATGTGAGTGGGAGGCGTCATAGCCCCTAGGCACTCGAGGATGCGATAGGGAACCTTTGTCACATCCTCGAGTTTGTAACTTATAACATCATCTATACACAAAGAAAGTCGCTTTAGCACACATACAATATGTTGTCGTTAGCTCTTGGTATATAGTATTCATCCAGCCCTGGAAAACTTAGATAGGTAATCAAAGGTAATAAGATGAAAATTGTCGACTGGCCATTATGAATTAGCCGGCATGGGTAAGAGAAAACAATTGAATACTCATACTTCCCCGTTGGTCATAGAAACTCTTGTTGCCTGAAGTTGATTCCCGTGTGACCTTGTCCAGGCTTATCCTGGTGTGCGCGATAGGTAGAGGTACCCAGATTGCGGCTTCCCGCTAGTGTACCTATCTTATATGTTCCAGATGTTGAGTTTAGGGAAGACAAAAAAGAACACAATGAGATTCAAGTGACCTTACAAGAAATATGAAGCTTTACTAGTGTAAACTTACTCATAGTACTTACGCATAGAACTTTTAGAGTTGGTTGATGTTCCAAGAATTATTGAAAACTCATCCATCCTCCATTGCTAAGAGACCGAGGGCGAGAAGACTTGACCACTATGTAGTGACCCTCCCACTTTGGGGATAGCTTGTTGATGTTACGTTGGCTCTGAACAAATCATAGAACCAGGTTCCCAGCTTGGAGGCCTCGTTGTCGGACATCATCGGTGTACTAGCTCCAAAGGGATTTAATATTTGGCAGATTGTATCAACACTTGAGTCCTTTCTTGGTAGAGATACCGATGGAGACAAAAAGTAACTTGAAGCTCCCAGGTGTCGCCCCTCGTCCAAGAAACTGGTTCTTGGTGTAGACTTGGGTGGAGTCGGTGACGTATTGTGTGACGAAGATTCGGTGTCATTGGTCATGATTGGTAAACTGCCGATCTTATGAACTTGTAGAAATAGTAGGAGATGCTTCGAGTAGAAGAATCACAGAACACATTAAGGGTTTTTATACATGGTGTGTGCCTAGCCTAGATAGATCTAAACATAGTATGATGGCTCTGTTGCGAGTAGTCAGGGGGAGATGCTAATACAGATATAAACTGTAGAAGGCTTAGGGGGTCAGAGCTTGTGCAGTCTTTAATGTCATTTGATGGCTTGTGTTGAATTGTAAGCGCTTGTCCTCCGCAAGGTTCCCTGGCTCCGTATATATAGGGAGGTCATCATACGTCCTCTGGAGACTTCCATTCCTATTCTTGGAGATAAATTTCACTGTTTATGAGATATCTAGAATATATACAGGTAGTTTTCATGCATCCAGAGATTCCCTTCCCGCAGATAGAGATATACCTCGAGAATAATGGGAAAATCCTAGGGTATCCAGATATGGTAGTTTTATACTATGCATCATTAATAAGCGTCTTTATATCTCTTATTTCCCTCAATTATCACCAACTAAGCCCACGAAGACTCTTCATTATCACATCATGGGATAATTCAATTCTCTCACATTTCAATGAATACAACCTAAACAAGTAGACTCATGGCTAATAAATGTCAGACAGCTCCTAGAAGTCTACAAGGCAAGAAGAATACCTGGATTTACCACAGACATTCCAACCAAGTTAAGCCTAGCGAAGACTAGCAACGTACCTACTTAGGTTACACCTTAACCATTGTAGCTATTTCAACTAATAAATCTAATCACCATAATTATATCTACTAGCTAGTCACCTAGTCGCAAACTAGATAAAGAAAAAGCATACTATGATAATCAGGACCAAGAGAAACAAGATAACTAATTCGAGATGAAAACAAATAATACTTCATTAATGTAATTAATACAAACGCCATCGTTGGCATACCTTGATGGTGGCAGATTCGGTTCTGAACCTCGATCTATTTAGAACCGAGAGATCTAATTAGACTGCCTAGACTAGCCTAACTAGCCCAGATAACTAAACCTAAAGCAGTGTAAGTTTCGCTGAGATTGACTCGGGACTTAAGACCTTTGATGTCTGGAATGTGTAGAGGAGGGTCTTGTTTTATAGTGCTATAAGGTGGTGGCAGCCTCTACGAGCAAATCCTAGCGGTGCCCCATGGCACAAGGCAAGGGTGTCATGTGATAATTCCAAATCCTCAGTGATTCTGGATTCCATATTGATGCCTTTAGAATATCCCTAGCGGTGGATTGTGATAGCTTTTATAAGACATGTGCATGGGGAAAATCATCAGCCCTCGATGAGCAAAGAGAGCCTCCTGTAGGACCATGCCACGCAGCACCAGGTCTGAGTGCCATGCAACATCATCCTTGTTTGGGCCCCAAGTGGCTCATGTGTTGGTGGATGATCGCTTCTTTTCTAGTGAAGTCCAAATGTGCCTAGTTTCATCATCTTTCCTACTGATTCTGCAATACATGCTCAAACAACACTACGTACGAAAACCACCAAGATTAGTGATAATTTATTAATAATATATTAAGAGAATTTGATGCTAAAATGATATAATAACTGACATCAACAATCATCCAGATGGACAACACCCTTATCAGGCTAGTTGGAGAAGGTGTCGTCCACTTGCCAGACGTGGCTGCCTGAGGGGCTGTTCCATAGGCAACCTAGTTAACCTGAGTGATCAAAGTGTTGAGACTCTTGCTAGAAGTGGGAAGTGGAAGGAGTGTAACACGAGGTGGTGTTAACATAACGAGTTGTCCACACAATTGCCGAGGGCCATGCTAAAAGAGGAGGCCAGAATGAGGAGCTTTGTAGGAGATAGGTGATTTGTTCATCCAGAAGATGCTTTTTTCTTTTTGTTTTCTCATGGGCCTCGCTACCCCTTGTACTTTGCCCATCTGGACTTTACTTTTGCTTTTCAATATAAAAGACATCTCTCATGTCTGTTTTGTTAAAAATATATATTAATTAGAGGTGTTACGTTTGCATAACCTACAACTATAGCTTTAATTATATACATTTGTATTATATAGTAATTGTAATAACACTTTTAACTTATGGAATAGAATTATATAATAAAAGGATCGTGTATCAGTTCTAGCCGCGCAAATGTGTGCCGCCTAATCGGTTAGTTGTCCTAAAAGCTTAAGCTAATAGAAAAGGAAGGGTAATTGACGTCGTACGTCAACCGGTACTGCAGCTATGTGTAAAGGCTCCACTGGTATCATTAGGGTAGTAACGAGGTGTGCTACAGAAGAAATAATGGACATAGCAGGCATGAGCTGACGCTTACACTGTCGTTGAACTTAAGTCATTACCTCGATTTAAATGCAGACTTTTCTGAGCGCAGAATTCCATTGGATCTCTTGCATGTTTGATCACGGCCCCGGAGAGTTGGACGCGTACGTACGCCTTGACGAAGACCAGTCACCCTCCGGCAGTTGGGCTCTGGGGCCGGTGGCCGGCGATGTGGCGCAGTCTTGAACCATGTAGCAGCAACCATCGCCTTGCAATTGCCGGCGACAGCATTGATGATCAGTTCAGATGTACCCAACGCAGAAGTGTGGATAACACATGAAACCGCCGCCGCCGTCGATCGCGCCACCGCCCAACATTCGCGCATACATCCGTAAACACATGAAAGCAGATAGCACACGTAGTCGTAAACATATATACGTACAGGCGCGTAAACCGACGATGTGTTTGGTCAGTTGCTCAGCAGCTTGATTGTGTACTTGTTCGATGGAGCGTACGGATCAGACGGCCTATTATTGATTAATTACTGAATGAATTTCAGATTGGTGTGCAGTACTGACTAATCAAGCCACTGGTATGTACGGTGCAGATAGCATTCAATAGAGTTTAAAATGAACTGACGTACGAGTGTATGGTATATCTGTGTTCTCTGATGTTTTATGCGTGTAAGAATGTTTAGTAATTCTGATACCCAGTGTTCAAATACTGCTGTGTCGAAGATGCATATGTGTTCTAACAAGAGGCTGTAACTGGGTTTGCCTTCTAATTTGGGCCATGAATCTCTTTTTCTTTTGCGAGTGATTCGGCCATGAATATGAAGGCCCGGTTTAATTGCTTTTCTCAGATAACGGTAGCACCTTGAGACGGCCCAACCAAAAGAGGAAGGCATATTTCTTCATACCCACTGTTTCATTTCTTTTTCTCTTTCCCTCTTTTGAGGATTGTAACTCATTTTCACTGTATTTCCAACACAATACCAAATGTACACGTAGTTCCAAGATTACGGATCTTGTTATGAAATCTTCATTTATGTATGATATTTATAACCCCTATACTGTCAAATTTTTAACCTTTATAGTATTATTGATGGAACTCTCCTAGTATCAATTCTTGAAATAATGTTGTATGGCTATATATATATATATATATATATATATATATATATATATATATATATATATATATATATATATATATATATATATATATATATATATATATATATATATATATATATATATATATATATATAGGAGTTTGCATGCATCTGATAAAACACAATAAGAATATCTGATTTTATCTCCCAGTCCTTTTGTTCTCTAAATTGTTGCATACCAATTTTCGATAGTCAATAAGTAGTTAGTATATAGCACGTTATCAGCACAAATGTCTCTATAAGCTATCGTGAATTACATTTCTTTAAGAATATTTTTTGTTGATCTATATTGTAGTTTGCTACGTGAAATCTTACCAAACTTGATTTCATGGCTTTGGATATTACTAGCAAGAACTATTTGCCTTGGGTGCTAGATGCTGAAATTCAGTTGAATGCCAACGGTTTTGGTGAAACAATCAAAGTAGAAAATAAAACATCTGATCAAGAAAAAGCTAAGGCTATGATCTTTATTCGTCACCACCTCTATAAAAGTTTAAAGACTGAATACCTTACTGATAAATATCCACTTGTTCTTTGGAACAAATTGAAAGAAAGGTACGATCACCAAAAAAACAGTAATTCTCCCTAAAGCTCATTATGACTAGTTGCACCTGAGGTTGCAAGATTATAAGAGTGTTTTTAAATATGATTCAGTCATGTTTAGAATCACTTCACAATTATTATTATGTGGAGAAAAGGTTACTTATGAGGAAATGTTAGAGAAAACATACTCTATATTTCATGCTTCAAATGTGCTGCTTCAGTAGCAATACAGTGAGAAAGGATTCAAGAAATATTCTGAACTTATTTCTTGTTTACTAGTGGCTGAACAAAGTAATGAGTTTTTGATGCAAAACCACGAGTCCCGTCCAAGTGGTTTAAGTCCACTCCCAAAAGCAAATGCAAATAGATATGATAATAAAAATAGAGGACGTGGACGAGGTCGTGGACGTGAACGTGGTCGTGGGCGTGGTTATGGATTTGGGTGTGGCCGTGGTAGAGGAAATTATGATGTTCAATTCAAGAACCCAGTCAATCCTCATAAAAGGCAAGAAAAGGGAGATAAATAGAAAAGGTGAAATAATTGAAAATGCATGCCATCATTGTGGAGGAAGAACTCATTGGGCACGTAACTGTCGTACGCCAAAATACCATGTTGATCTATGTCAAGAATCACTTGAGAAGAAAAAAAAGATAGAGACAAACTTTGCAAGCGGCAGTGGTAATGATATTTTCAAAGATGAACTTATTGGTGCGACAGATTATAGAGAAAACGGCCACGATGATGCAACTCACCTAGATGTTGCTGATTTCTTCACACAAGAATAGATCATCTAGATGTTACTTATTTCTTCATGCATGAATAAATATGATGTAATAATAGTAAGAATAAAGCATGTTGCACTTTATTTATGAATGAATAATTTCTATTATGTTTGTATTTAGCATTCATGGATATATTGTTTCACTACTTATAAATTCATTTAAACGTATTAGTATTTATTAGTAAATTTTCTTTTGAAGTGAATGGATGAGCTGATGGCTCAAGAACCTGTATATGAAGAAGATATATGTCTTATAGACAGTGGAATAACACATACCATATTAAAGAGTAAATTATACTTTTCTTATCTTGTGACACAAAATACAACTATTCATACTATATCTGGAAGTTCTAAATTGATACAGGGCTCTAGAAGAGCCATAATTATATTACCTTGTGGGACAAAGGTAAAGTTACATGAAGCACTATATTCTCCCTAGTCTCAAAGAAATCTATTGAGCTTTCAAGATATCCGACAAAATAGATATCACATTGAGACAATATGTGAGGATAATTTGGAGTACCTCAACATTACAAAGATGTCATTGGGGAAAAGTATGTGTTGAAAAAATTACCAACATTGCCTTCTAGTTTAAACTACATAAATCTCAACAAGAGTGAATCATATATGGTGGTAGAACAAAAGTTCACTAACCATGATAACTTTATTATTTCGCACGACCGGTTAGGCCATTCAGGATCAGTAATGATGAAAAAAATATTAATAATTCATATAGGCATATGTTGAAGAACCAAAGGATTCTTCAATCTAATGATTTCTCATGTATCGCATACTCTCAAGAAATACTGATTGTGCATCCATCACCAGCTAAAGTTGGACATGAATCCCATGCTTTCCTAGAGCACATACAAAGAGATATATGTGGACCCATTCATCCACCAAGTGAACCATTTAGATATTTCATGGTTTTAATTGATGCATCAACTAGATGGTCACATGTTTCATTGTTATCAACCCGCAACCTGGCATTTGCGTAGCTGTTGGCTCAAATAATCAAGCTATGAGCACAATTTCCAGACAATCCTATCAAAGCTATACGATTGGATAATTCCGGTGAATTTACATTAAAAAGTTTCGACGATTACTACATGTTGATTGGAAAAAGTGTTGAACATCCTGTAGCAATATTCATAAATAAAATGATCTTGCATAATCACTTATCAAATGGCTACAATTAATAGCAAGACTGTTACTTATAAAGTCAAAACTCCCAACACATTCTTGGGGTCATGCTATTTTACATGCAACAGCATTAATTCGTATCAGACCAATAAGTTATCATACTTACTCTTTGTTATAATTGGTTTATGGCAAAGAGCCAGATACTTCCCATCTAAGAACATTTGGATGTGTAGTATATGTTCCAATTGCTCCACCGAAATGCACTTAGATGAGACAACAAAGAAGGTTGGGAATATACGTTGGGTATGAGTCTCCATCTATAATAAAATATCCTTAACCATCAACGGGAAAATATCCTTAACCATCAACAGGAGATGTATTTACCGTAAGATTTGTTGATTGTCATTTCGATGAATCAAATTTCCCAACAACAGGGGGAGACAACAAGCAGCTGAATAAAGAAATAAGTTCAAATGAATTATCACTATCTCACTTTGATCCTCGTACAAAACAATGTGAGCAAGAATTTCAAAGGATAATTCATTTACAAAGTTTGGCGAATAATTTTCTAGACGCTTTCACAGACTTGAAAAGTGTGACAAAGTCACATATTTTAGCTGTTAATGCTCCTAAAAAAATTAATGTTCAAGATGAGCAACCTTCCACCGGTAATAAATCAAAACCTACTATAAAACATTGTAGATCATTGGGTTCCAAAGAAAAAAAATCCCCAAAACAGAAAAGGAGCAAAGAATCAAGATGACCAAGTCAAGGAAATAACAATAATTCCGAAAAATATCTTGAAGAGATAGTAGACATGGCAAATAGTAATGCTACAGAAGAAATAAATGTATCTGATTCTTCAGAAAATGAGATCTCATTAAACTATGTGATATCTGGAAAAATTTGGAACCGTGATAAAGCCGTCATTGATGATGTATTTTCATATATCCTAGTGTTAGAAATTATGGACGAAAATGAGGATCAAGAACCTCAATCAGTCGAGGAATGCAAACAAAGAAAAGATTGGCCAAAATAGAATAACGCAATTCAAGAAGAATTGAATTCCCTCACAAGAAGAGAAGTTTTTGGACATGTAACCCATACACCTAATGGTGTCAAACTGTTGATTATAAATGGGCCTTTGTGCGAAAACGGAATGAGAATGGAGAAATTACAAGATATAAGGCATGATTAGTTGCCAAATTATTCTTCCAAAGACCTGGTATAGATTATGAAGAAACATACTCTCCCGTGATGGATGCAACAACTTTTAGATATCTTATAAGTCTGGCAACAAAAGATAATCTTGACTTGCATCTAATGGATGTTTTTACAGCATACTTATATAGCAGTGACATATACATGAAACTCCCTGAAAGGTTTAAACTACTAGGAGCAGGTTCTCGAGAACAATATTTGAATCAAATTAAACAAGTAATTATACGGATTAAAGCAATCTAGACGAATGTGGTATAATCATCTCAATAAATATTTGACAAAAGAGGGGTACAAGAATTACGATATTGCTCCATGTGTATTAATAAAAAGATCTGGATCTAAATTTGTGTAATAGCTATTTATGTTGATGATCTAAATTTGATTGGTACTCCTCATGGAGTCACTGAGGTAATGGATTGCTTGAAAAAGGAATTTGAAATGAAGGATTTGGGGAGAACTAAATTATTCCTTGGATTACAAATTGAACATCTCAAGGATGGAATTCTATTGCATAAAACAACTTATACAGATAAAATATTGAAATAATTTTACATGGATAAAGCGCATCCCTTAAGTACCCCAATGATTGTCAGATCACTTGATGTAACCAAAGATCCAGCCTTTTCGCCCACCAGAAAGTGACAGTGAAATTCTTGGTCCTGAGGTGTCATACTTAAGTATCATAGGAGCACTCATGTATCTTTCTACTCATACACGACCTGATATTGCATTCACTGTTAATTTGTTAGCAAGATATAACTCTTATCCTACATGACAAAATTGGAATGGTGTCAAGCATATACTTCTTTATCTTCAAGGTACAAAGTGCATGGGTTTATACTTTTCTAATATATGCATGGGAGAACTAGTTGATTTTGCAGATACAGGGTATCTATCTGATCCACACAATGGTCGATCACAAACTAATTATGTTTTAATGTGTGGTGGTGCATCTATCTCATGGCGCTCAATGAATCAAACTATAACAACAACTTCTTCTAACCATGCAGAAATTTTTGCAATTCATGAAGCCAACAAGGAATATGTGTGGTTAAGGAATATGACACATCATATTCGCAAAGAATGCAATTTACTTTCAGAAGAAGAAGCACCTACAGTTATACACGAAGATAATATTGTTTGCATCACTCAATTAAAAGATAGATATATCAAATGAGATAGAGTGAAACATATATTGCCGAAGTTTTTCTTCACCCCATGATGTTCAAAAGGATAGTGTTATTATAATCCAACAAATTCTTTCAAGCGAGAATCTAGCAGACTTATTCACGAAGGCACTCTCCACTTCAGTATTCAAGAAATTGACTCATGGTATTGGATGGCGGCAACTCAAAGACATTAAGTGATATTGCCATTAGGGGGAGTGAATATGTGTGTACTCTTTTGTTCTTGACCATGGTTTTATTCTACTGAGGTTTTTCTTGGCAAGGTTTTTAACAAAGCATACATATTCATAATTAATGGATATCTAAGGAGTGTTATGAAATCTTCATTTATGTGGATGTTCATAACTCCTATTCCATCAAATCTTTAAACTCCATGGCATTAGTGATATAATAATCCTAGCATCAATTCTTAAAACATTGTTATATGGCTATATATATATAGCAGTTTGCATGCTTCTGATAGAAGCCAACAAGAATATCTAATTTTATCTCTCAGTCTCTTTATTCTCTACATTCTTACATATTAATTTGTATAATCAATAAGTAGTTAGTATATAATACATCTATGTTAAGGGGCAATATCAATTATGGCATTGGGAGTTTGGGACCCAGTTCTCAACCTACATTTTATAGAATTTGAAAAACTTGGTACTGACTACTGAGAATTCAGAAATCCATCCACGCTAGTACTTGGGCCGATAACTTGTCAGTTTTCGGGCAAAAAAAAAAAAAAAAACCAAAAAAATGCCCCTTATCAAAACACCATGACGATTTCACTGATGCTACCCGTCTTTAATACTACTTGACAGTTTATTCGGCCATAGTTCTTACGGAAAACCGAACAACATAAATCCATGTGTGAAAAGAGAAGAACACGAGCTCTCATTACACGTGTCACCAAAGCCCTCTTGTTACATTCTAGTAGCAATCGGCGGAATTTTCTTATTTTCAAAATTAGCAAAAATATGTGGCTATTTTCAAAATTTATAAAAATAAGGGCTTCTCGCCGTTGAGCAAGTGAGAAATATGGATTGCCTTGGGTGATCTATATTTGTGGCTCACTAAACGAGTGACAAATGACATAGCGTGCTAACGTGGCTATATAAAGGATATTCTCGCCCTCTGAGTAGGCGAGAAATACTTCTCACCATATTTCTATCCCTATGAGTGGGAGATAAATATTTCTCACCTACTCAGAGTGAGAGAATAGTGTTGTTATAAAAGATGAGATGTTTCTAAAAAAAATTGTCAAGTAAAGATTTCCTTGATACTAGAACCCGACATTTTTATAGATAGATAGATGGATACAATGCATCTATGGCTATTACAAAGATGTGGTACATATTTTAGAATAGTAGAATATCATGGACAGAATATGGATTATATTGCATGAAGAGGTGATATTTCTCCCTTTTGCATGTGCCGTTTCGTGCTCCTCCTCTTTTTAGCAATGTAGAAGAGCCTAACATCTCTAATGTAGTTTCTCATGGCTTTGAAGTTTTTCCTCCTATTTCTTTAATTTCTCCTCCCGTAGGCGGTGTTCCTCATCCTGCCTTTAAAGATCCTCATCCCGCTGCATGTGTTCATGTTCTAGTCATTGACTTTCCTCATGCCGCATCTGACATGTCTCCTGCCTCTAGCATACTTCTTTGATCCTATGGATGTACTCCCCTTTGGTTTTGGCCTATTGGATCCATCCGTCGTTGTATGACAGCTTCTTTATGTCGATCCAATGCTTGAAGTGACAAGATGGTTGTTGACAATCATGGTATAAGGAGTGTAGTTGTCACACCTGGTTTTATAAAGGGACAAAACTAGATGTAAACCACATATATGGCATGATCAAGTTTCATACATGCAGGATCAAGTTTCATACATGCAGCGATTTTATCAGTGTATCACACACAGTGTCATTATTACAATACTTAACTTAAACAAAATAGGAAGATCTCAAAAGTCTTTAACTAAAACACACTAGCAAAACACAGCAAAGCTCCCATCTTTCACAAGCAATTGATCGAGGGTCCACCAGCCTAGCAATCTTCATCTTTATCGATGTAATAGTCCGGTTCTCCTTCATTGTCTGAGCAGCACTTGATGTACATTTAGATAGAAATAGCAAGTGTGAGTACATGTCGTACTCTGCAAGTGTGGGAAATAAATGACATGCAAACTTAAATAAAGAAACATGCTATAACAGGTTAAATTTGTATAAATGCCAACAATGCTAACGTAGAGTTATAAAAGCAACCTATTTAACTAGGTGATTCATCACTAGACTTCCAACTCCTAGAAATATCTCCACATGTTTCCTAACTACCTGAACAACACATCAGGATCCCAAACCAAACTGACTTCATAACCATCACAACTAACAACCCACTAACCAAACAAACTAAACCACATCATCCATCTAATCATGTGAGGATCCAAGTCTCTCATAACCGTGAGCACGACTGATATATCAGATTTTACACTCTACAGAGGTTATCCAACTTTCCCCACGGGTCGTGATTTTCATGTTGCCGTGTTCGCCAGGCACGAGGAACGATGGCGAGCGGTGAAACAGGAAGGAGGGGGCATGGTGAACCTGTTTGAAGGCTTACCTCAGACAGCGCAGTACGGGAAGGTAGTCGGCAGTGGTGGAGGCAACGGCGGCGCATGGGTTCACATCGGGAGGAAGCTCCGGTGACCAAGACACGAAGATGAGCGCACCCATGCACTCAGAGGACGACAGCGAAGCTCATGGGTGGCTCGTACGGGGAAAAGCACTGCGGATTTTGGCCGGTTACGAGCACGATCGAGTGGCAACAATGGTGGGCGGTGGTGGTCTAGGGTTTGAGCGAAAATAGATCGAGGGGAGGGGGGCCTGACTTATATAGAAGGGCTACGCGTAGGGCTGTTTGGATTAGGTTGGGAGTTCATTGGGATTTGGGCCCGAAGAGGTGACGGATCTCGTCGTGGCTGACTAGGACTCAGGCAACGCTCCAAGCTCGGCTCAGGGACGAAGACTAGTGTGGGCCCACTTGTTAGCAGACGCGCGCGGACTAGGCTTGGCCTTCGACCGGCCCAGGTGGGGAGGCGGGGATGGAAACGGCTTAGCCCGGGAAGTGGGAGGGTGGGCCGCTGAGGAAAAATGAAGAAAAAGAAAAAGAAAGAGGTTTCAGCCCAGGGAAGAAATGAAGCTTTTCTTTTTATGAAAGCATTTTCAAAAAAATTCAAAATTCAAACGGTGCGCCTTGAAGCTTTTTTCAAAAATTCATTTTCACGCAATAAAAACTCTAATGCATCTATTCCAGCATGAATGCAACACATTTTCATATAGCCTAATTAATTATTTAACTCAGAAAGTATTTTCTTGTAGGGTATTGGGACAAAAAATTAACACCCTAATTCTAAAGAAAAGATAAATTATTGCTATTTCAAAAAGTTAAAAATTAGGGTGTTGCAGTAGTTCATAATATGAAATTGGAAGGTATCGAAGAGTGAGAAAGGGGAACATACCATGAAATCAGGGTATATTTCAAGACACTTGAAGAACCTCGTACCAAGGGTCTCTACATCAATGGACGTCTTCATCCAAGCTCAATGACCACACGACCACAATTTCATGCTAGTGTGACACTGCGAGAGGGTTGGTTCTCTAGAAATCCATGACTCTCTAGTAAGATGTAAAAGCCCAATTTCACATTCTTAAATTAATAGTACATAAATTAAATAATAAAAATGTTAATGAAGCAATAACACAAATGTTATTAAATAAGACTTAGAATTAATTTAAGGTCATAATAAATAGAAAGAAAATCAAGAAGGCCCTAGGTTCAAGCCCCTTTTTTGAATGACTATTTGGATAATTTTGTTCAGAGTCCTTTGTTGCAATGCTGACAAAGGACAGAAATTGGAAAAAGTAACCTGATACAAATAAAATAGAATAAGTTGTCGACCCCTTAACCATCCAAGGCTTCAGTGTCTTGCAGCCCCGTGCTCTCACATGGCGTGCTGAGCCCATGAGACGGTCTGACGGGGCCATTGTCCACATAGGCCGGTCACTGGGAGCAAGCATCATGTACTCCTCTTGTGACTGTTGCGTCGGTACAGGAAGTGTGCCGTCTAACTAGGATGCCCCGAGCACCACGTGCGGAGCACCTGAACTAAGGAAGGCATTGAGGTTGTACTGAGGAGAGTGTCGCACGTAGCGCTCGAGGTATGCATCGCCTCATCTTGCTCGCCAAAACCAGCGATCCCTGCATATGCATTACGAAGCAAGACAAGTTAGTATAATAGGCAACTGCGAACTTTACTAAGTACAAAATCTATTGTTGATAGAATTACCTATGTTTAGGGAAGGGGTGTCGAACTGTGTAGCATATATTGGGCGTGGGGTCGGGGGAGGTCAAGCCGTAAACATTGAGGAGGGGTGAGGAGGACAAGCAGTGGACAATAATGTTGGGTGAGGAGGCCACGGTGGAACAACATTAGTGCTACAACAAAACATCATCTTGCAGTCTCGAAGCTCCTCCAAAATGATGACCGCACCTCATGGCAGGGTCCGCATGCGAACGTGCCTTCAGCACGGTGGTAAGGCTCCAGCGTTGAGCCGAACCCACCTGGGCTTCAAGTCCGGGTGACGCACGGGGAGTTTCGATTTATTTCGGATTTCTCCAGCTTCTCCGGCGTGGCGCTACAGAAGGGATTACGACATGCTCGTCATCTACGGGATTCTCGATGGGTCCTGGTGATCTTTGGATGGACGCTTTCTTCAAGCTGTGTGTAGTTGTAGGCCTAGCATGTGCGTGCGTTAGGTGTGTGTGGAGTGGGTGTGTGTGTGGGGGTGAGTGCGCGCGTTCATGTTCAGATACTACAGCTGTATTCAGTGGTGAAGAGTAAAAAAAAAAAAGCAACAAGCAATGAATGACCTGTCGGGTGAAACTTTTTCTATGGATAGCTCACTCATTGGGCGATACATTTCTTAGCCTGGATGGCCGTCATCATGGCATGGCAGCTAGGTAGACTTTTCTTGATCTTACAGATGGCGGTAATTATGTCTCGTCAACTGAACAGGTGATAATTGATTACTATATTATTGTAATTTTTTGAAACGGATGCATATTTCTACTCATTTTGAAAATAAAATATATAAAATAAAAAATTCACAACCGGCGTATCACAGCCCTCACTTGCCGACGCCGACGAGTTACGGTTGACTCCTCAGCACCCTCCCCAAGAAAAAAAAAAGCCCCTCACGGGAACACCAACCTGTTTCACTGATCGTACCTTACAACCCCTTTTGTACTACTGCTACTTGGCAATACATTTGTGCCATAATTCTTACGGAAAAAACTCATCGTAAATCCATGTGCAAAAATAGAAGAACACGAGCTCTCGCTAGGCACAACGGATTTTCTCGCACCTAGTTTTCTTTGCAAAGGAGTTTAGTTTAATTTCTATCAATAGTTTGTCATTGGTTCATGTATGTCAATTATCCTCTGATTGATTGACAGGTTGATTAGCGGCTTTTATTCTCGTTTATGTAAAGAGTTTGCAGGTGTTTACGCGTTACAGAAATGTGGGAAACGGATCAATTGAAAGCTGTCACTGTGGCTTGAGAGGTGACTATGGGGTAGTATAAAATTGTTATATCCTGATCTCTCAGTGTTTCTGATATTCTTTGGCATATCTCAGTGTTTAGAAAGGGAATCCCTATATATATATAAAAACTATCTGTAGTACTAGAGACTCGTAAACAGAAAAGTTTATCTCTAAGAATGATAAAGAGTCCAAAGACCGAACGATGATCCCTATATATACAGAGTCAGGAGACACTACGTGAAAAATGGATAAAAGTGACACAATTTAGTGACGGGTCATTACACTGTCCGTCACTTATGTCGCCTCTGGTTGGGACCGGGTATATACCCGTCACTTATAATATGTAATATTACCCGTCACCTATAACATATTATAAGTGACGGGTAACGATTAAAACCGTCACCTATAACCTGATCATAAGTGACGGGTCTCCTGGCACCAGTTATAAGTGACGGGTCATGGTACAACCCGTCACTTATGACTTGGTATAGGTGACGGATCTCCCTGGTCCAGTAATAAGTGATGGGTCGTAATATGACTCGTCACTTATGAGTAGTAAATATCACCCGTCACTTATTACTTACATTTGTTATATAAAGCTAGCTGACAGCCACTGTGCAGACTAAACAGTAGTCAACGGTACCGCGCGATAGTTCTGGCGATTTTCTAATATTTTGTTAATTTGAAGTTTGAATTGGTGCTAGGCCTTTGGAGGTTTGTATCTCCCCCTTTCCTTCTTCTCTAATCCCTATTTGGTAGATTTGTTGTGCTTTGAGTTGTAATCGGTCATTTTTGCATCTTTATCCAAAATCTTAGTACAAGTGAGTTGTATTTATGTTAGATATGGTACTAGGTTTGGCCGATCTACCGCGAGATGTCACAGATCTAGTGTATTTGTTGGAGATTTTAATCGCGTGCTTAACCACGAAATTAAGGTCATTATTAATGAAGAATGAATATTTTTACATTAATTGTAGATGACAGACAAAAGTTGGATGTACCTCGAGACCGGGACTTGTACGGAGTACCTGAGCGGGGTGAAGCATTTCATGAGTGCTTCCTTGGCGGATATGAAAGATCATGGTATAACGGCAATGTATTGTCCATGTCGCAACTGCAGGAATGAAAAGAAGTTTCCGAAACCAGAAAATATCCATGCACACTTGGTCATATGTAGATTTAAAGAGAATTATACATGTTGGAACAAACATGGCGAAGAATGCCTTAACGAGGGAGAGATGGATCGGACCCTCCATGCCGATAGTGTGTATCAAGGACTTACACCTGATGAAATAGATCATGATCTCAGGGATGAGGACATATTAGGTTTGAATGATAATGATCTCAAGGATTTTGTGGAGAATGTGGACCAGATGGTGCGGGATGTTGAGCGGCACGACGAGTATAACAATGGTGAGTTTGCTAAATTCCAGGAATTTGTGCGGGATTCCAAAACGCCCCTTTATCCCAACTGTAAGGAGAAGTACACGTGAATCTTTGGGAACCTAAAGCTTCTACAGCTGAAGGCAACCCATGGTTGGACTGACAAGAGTTTCGAAGCATTGCTGGATCTGCTAAGGGACATGCTACCAGAGGGGAACTTGGTGCCCGAGGGCGTCTACGACGCGAAGAAGATAATTTGTCCTTTAGGAATGGAAATAGAAAAAATATATGCATGTAAGCAGAATTGTTTCTTGTTTCGTGGAGAGTATACAAAGTTGGATCAATGCCCCGTGTGTGGAACCCATCTATATAAGCGTAGAAATGACGGTGGTGACGGGGACGAAGGCAAGAAAAGTAAAGGTGGTCCTAGGAAGGTGGTGTGGTATTTTCCTGTAATTCTCCATCTGAAGCGTCTGTTTGCCAACAGAAAGGAGGCCCAATTGGTGCGTTGGCATAAGGAGGGTCGTAAGAACGACACAATGATATGGCACCCGACAGATTTCGCTCAGTGGAGAATCGTTGATTCCACATTTGGTTGGTTCGCTGAAGAATTGAGAAATATTAGGTTTGCTATGAGCACGGATGGCATGAATCCATTTGGTAACATGAGTACCTCACATAGCATCTGGCCTGTTGTATTGTCGATCTACAACCTTCCACCTTGGCTTTGTAATAAGCGGAAATACATTATGTTGTCGATCTTAATATCAGGTCCGAAACAACCTGGCAACAATATAGATGTGTACTTCAGGCCTTTAGTCGATGATCTTAAGAAACTCTGGTCGGAAGGCGTCAAGGTTTGGGATCAGTACAAGCAAGAGTACCATCAATGATCTGCTAGCACTTCGTAACTTATCAGGTCAGAGTAAAAGAAAAGGTGAAGCATGCCCCCATTGCTTAGATGACACATGCAGTTTGAGGTTGAACAACTCAAACAAAATAGTATACATGCGGCATCGACGTTTCCTTCCCAGGAAACACCCATACCGAAACATGGACAAGCAGTTCGATGGCACAAGGGAGAAAGCGTTAACTCCGAGGCATTTCAGCAGGGAAGATGTCCACAATCAGGTTAAGAATATCAATGTTGTCCTTGACAAGCGAAATCAATCCTCTAAGGGTGATGAACAGTTAGGAATGTGGAACAAGAAATCAATACTATTCGAGCTAGAGTATTAGGAAAAATTAGATGTTGGTCACTCTATCGACAACATGCATGTAAAGAAGAATATCTGCAAGAGTCTGATCGGTACATTGCTCCAAATGAAGGGAAAAGGAAAGGATCATGAGAACGCATGAGCTGACCTTGAAGAAATGGGCTTAAGGCCGGAGCTCCATGCACAAGATACGGACAAAGGAAAACACCTACCCCCAGTAGCTATCACTCTCTCCAGGAAGGAGAAAAAAGAATTCTGTGAGTTCTTGCACAGTGTGAAAGTTCCCTCCGGTTACTCGTCCAACATCGCAAGACTTGTCTCGGTGAAAGAGCTAAAAATGAATTTCGCCATGATGAAGTCTCATGATTGCCATGTGATGATGATGTCACTGCTTGCGGTAGCAATTAGGAACATCCTCCCAATAAAGGTTTGCGAGGCTATCCCGAGCCTGTGCTTTTTCTTCAATGCAATTGAACAAAAGGTGCTCGATCCAGACTCGCTGGCTAGAAAGAAGACACTTTGAGACTCTATGTATTCTTGAGGTGTATTTCCCACCATAATTTTTCGATATCATGGTACATCTCATTGCTCACCTCATGAAGGAGATACACTACCTTGGCCCCGTGTTCCTGCATCACATGTTTCCATACGAGAGATATATGGGCATTCTCAAGTCATACGTAAGGAATCGAGCCTTTCCTGAGTGATGCATCGTGCAGGGTTACGCGATAGAGGAGGCATTGGAGTGGTCTGTTAATTACATTGACCCAAATAACCCAATTGGCATGCCTAAGTCTCGCCATGAGGGGAGGCTCGCAGGTGTGGGAGTTCTGGGGAAGATGGCAATAACTCCTGATCAGAAGGCTTATGACCAAGCTCATTTTCTCGTGCTGCAACAAATGAGCGAAGTGTGCCGATATGTCCATGAGCACAAGCAGATGCTGCTTGAAGAGAATCTAGGGTAGGTTGAAGCTTGGGTTGCGAGGCAACATATGCGAAGGTTTACGACTTGGTTCTGAGATCGAATCAGACAATCGAGTACTCCTACAAGTGCTCTGATAAAAAAACTAGCATCGGGCCCTATATACACAATTATGACATATCAAAGGTACGATATAAACAGATACATATTTTACACGGTTGCCCAAGATGAGAAGAGCATATACCAGAATAGTGGTGTCCGTATAGAAGCTTATTGCAACGACATGTAGAGGGGGCACATACTATGGTCAAATAGAGGAGATCTGGGAGCTGAACTACTTGGCATTCAAGGTAGCCCTGTTTCGGTGCCGTTGGGTACGTGGGGCAAAGGGCATCACTAATGACAAGTATGGGTTCACTAGCGTTGATCTCAAACATGTTGGATACAAGTCTGAACCCTTCGTACTTGCTAGAGATGTTTGCCAAGTCTTTTATGTGACTGACATAACAAAGAAGAAACACCATGTGATTCTCGCTGGGAAAAAACGCATCGTCGGAGTTGCAAACGTCATTGATGAGGAGGAGTTCAATCAATTCGATGAAATCCCCAATTTTGCTACTGCAGTCGTGCCACGCCTTTCGCTGATCGAGGAAACTCCATACATCCGCCCCGACCATAACGAAGCGATCCATGTCAAAAAAGCACGAAAACGACGAATTTGAATATCAGTGTGAAATTTGTAATATTAATGACAAATGTGTAATATTAATGTCAAATTTGTAATATTAATGGCAAATTTGACTTTTAAGTTATTTCAATTGTTAATGTTAATGTCAAAATTGAATTTTAAGTTTCAAAGTTATTTGAATTTGTAATATTAATTTCAAATTTGAATTTCTAATATTAATGTAAAATTTGAATTTTTACTTCCAATAGGTGACGGGTTATATTAATAACCCGTCACCTTTTACAGGAAATAAGTGACGGGTGACATTTATAAACCGTCACCTATCACTTGTATGTACAGACCGAGTCGAAGTAAAAGGTGACGGGTGATATTAAAAACTCGTCACCTTTTACTTACAATAAGTGACGGGTAATATTCTCACCCGTCACCTATGACTGATATATACAGGCCGAGTCGAAGTAAAAGGTGACGGGTAATATTATAACCCATCACCTTTTACTTACAATAAGTGACGGGTGATAATTATAGGTGACGGGTAATATTATAATCCATCACCTTTTACTTACAATAAGTGACGGATGATAATTATAGGTGACGGGTAATATTATCACCCATCACCTATGACTGATATGTACAGGCCGAGTCGAAGTAAAAGGTGGCGGGTAGTATTATAACCCATCACCTTTTACTTACAATAAGTGACGGGTGATAATTATAGGTGACGGGTAATATTATCACCCGTCACCTATGACTTTTTTTAATATAACCCTAGCTAGTCCCCGCGCGCACAGTCTCTTTTTGCCTAAGTCTTTTTGCCTGCGCAAAGCTAGGGTTCGCCGTCGCCGTCACCCTCCACTCGCCGCCACGAGCCATCGTCATCCACCTGTCGCCGTTGCCCCGTCGCCATCGACACATCATCGTCGCCCCGTCGCCACGCGCCGTCGTCGTCACCACATGCCGTCGCCACGCTCCGTCGCCCCCCGACCCCGTCGCCGTCGTCAAGGTTTACGCCCTCTCCTTGCTGCATGCAGTTCAGTTCTAGGAGATAGAGAGGAGTCACAAGGTGTGATGCACAAGGAGAAGGAGATGGTGCCCTAGTTCTTGCGGTTCTGATGGTGCACAAGGAGGAGATGGTCCATAGGATTTCATTATCCTTGAGAAAATAATATTGGTTGCGGAGATAAGACATGGTTCAATGGTTGCATGTAGAAGTATGGTTGGCGGACAGGTTTGTTTTCATTTAAATTGTGGAAAGTAACTTCTATAATTTAAACTGAAAACAAACGGCTAACTTTTTGTCTCAGCTTTTAAAATCTAGTTCATAAGATTGTTAAAATTTCACAATCCAATTTGAAAGAGCTTTCCACAGCTTTTAATTCTTGAAAAAATCAAAATACCCATCAAAATTCGATTATTATTACTCACCATTACCATTGAATTACTCTAACCCACCAGCCCCAGCTTCTGCCCCTGTGTGCTCTGATTGAGATGCCTTGACGTCGCATCAATTCCCCCTTCTCCTTCTCCCTTACAGAATCATATTGTGATTTCATGAGATAATTAAGGGTTAAAGCATTTCTTGCATGAATGGTATTGTCCAACAGAGAAAACCCAACTGACATGTTATAATTGACCGTTTTTACAAATTACAGCTAGTGTATGTAAATATATATATATATATATATATATATATACACACACACACACACACACACACACACACATATACATATATATATGACTAGTATAGTAATCAAAAAGACATTCACCACATACATATAGCTAAAAAAAGTATCAAGTAGCAGCTGTGTGTCAGTCCATGTGCATGCATCTTTGAACTTTTCGACCAATGTACATACTTAACTAGCATAGCCGGCTACCTCAAGTATGTTTGAAGTGTTTCGAGGACATTGTATGTACACGCATGGCATGACCACAAGCCCTAGATCCAATTATATGCATATTGTCATGATTATTTTTCTTTCACAAATATGCATGTACTCTGGACGCCCTCATGCTAGGTTTAATCTTGAAAGAAAGTCAAACTAAATTAGTAAAGATGAAAAAGTATGTGGTAGTATACTACATGAAGGACAACTATATATGCCATCAGTACGTCCAGAAAAGAATCTTGGACAACTATATTTGCCTGGACTTTACATTCCTCTACTATTAGTGTTACTTTTCGATTACTTATATATGTTAGTTGGGTGATAAGGTTTGTTATGTATTTAGTTGGAGCCAATGGTGAAATTTGGATCATAATCGTTAACCTTGATTCCTTTTCTTTCCTCTAAGAAACCATAGGGAAGAAGAGGACTATCACCCCTAAGAAACCAAAAGCACAGAGGATGCTAGCACTAGAGGCCGCCCTGGCGCAAGATGGGGCGGATAGGAGCCCAAGCCCGCACCCGATGTCCTCCTCCGGCAGCAGCGAAAGCCAGTATCACAGCCCGAGCCCTGACCCATCACCGAATCGGGAGAGCCGACGTCGGGCAAGTGACGAAGAATACAATCCCGTCGAAGAGGTATTGATACGAGCGAGTCAATACATTTTATACTTGTTGAATGGAGGAATATTCTTTGTTTATGTCAACTCCACTTTTTTTCTCTCTAGATGGTGGCAGTGTAGTCTCCAAGCCAGACAGCTGGTAGTGTTGCACGCGCCCGGAAGCCAAGGACACAAACACAGTGGCCGACGGACAAGGTTACCGTCACAAGAATCGATGCTGACGGGCTGCCTATGGATGAAAAGGCCCTGAAAAGATTTTGGAGGGTCGCAGGACACATTGCTCAGGAGAGGGTGCCGATAACGACTAAGTTCAATGACCTCAGTGACGAAGCGAAGAGGGACTTGTTCAATAATGTCGTCATGGAGTATCTGGAGTACCCTGGAAACATGAGCGAGCGTCAAAAGAACACCGCAGTCAATGCAGCAATGAAAGCGATCGCGAAACTTCACCGAAGCTTTAAGAGCAAGCTTGTGAATCGGTACTTACCAAAAGGGGTGGCACCCTACGAGAGCTACAAACACCTGAAATTGGAAGATTGGGATGCTTTTGTGCAGATGAAGAACTCAGAGCAGTTCAAGATGGAGAGTGAGAAGAAGAAGCAGCTTCGGGCTAAGAACAAGCATGACCACAGGACCGGTGCAGCAGGTTACGCTGGGAAAAGGGCGAAATGGCAGGTAGAGGATGAGAAATTAGCCAGAGAAGGCCGTGAGAATCCTTGGAATCAATTCCCAGGATGATCGCGGTCATATTTGCGTGCAAGGGGTGAGCTGTCCGATAGCGGGGAAATCACAATCAGAAACAGCGAAACCTAGGCAGTCGCAGAAAAAGTCAAAGAAAAGGCAGCCGAAGCCAGCCAAGGTTCTTTCACCGGGGTCAGTGAAAGTGATGTTCTCACAACGGCACTGGGAAACCCGGAGACCCACATCGAGTGCGAGGTGTATCAAGTTCCTAGGGCTGGAAAAACGACTTTCCCGAAGACATCGAGATGTACAAGAAGAGGAAGAGGTCGGATGCAGTGGATGTGGATGCATTGACACGGGACATCACCCAGAAAGTTTACTCAAGCATCATGGGGCAGCTTGCAGCAAAGGGAATAGAGATTTCCATGCCACAGGATTTTAGCCCTGGAGCTGCAGGGAAGAGTAGCTGTGCCTCCAGGGAGGTCGAGCAACAAGTAGCTGCTACCGAGACTGAGCCGGATACAATCGACCTGCTAGAAGGGCCCACGTCCTGCAGCCTTGTAATCAGGCCTGGCGGATATCACATCGAGGTTGCAAGGGGCCAGGTGCTTCTAGGCATCCGTATCTTACATACGGTCCTGATACGTGCAGGCTATGCCGTGGTTACGGTGGATATGGTACATAGGTTGGAGGTCCCCCCCCCCCCAATGAGGAAGTCATAACTCTCGGTGAAGCTCTTCATCAAAGGATCCAGTGGAAGAGAGGTGACATCGTGGTCTCCAGTGCATCCCAGTCCGGACGAGCTCCAAGTGCGCCGCCGCCGCGATGGTCACCTCCTGAGAAGGCAACTTCACTGCCTTCTCCTCCCCCAGAGAAGTCGGCTTCACCGCATTCTCATCCGCATCCGACAGCGTCGCTTCCAGACCCAATACCGTCCCCCAAGAGAGCCCAAAAAAGAAGGAAAAGGAGGTCGAGAAGAAAGACTCTAAGAAGCCCCTGTCGGAGATGTCGAAGGCCATTGTACCGGCGAAGTCGAAGTCCATTGTACCGATGAAGAAGTCCACGGACATTGCACCAGTGTGGACTCAGGCCAACACGAAATTCAAATATGGGAAGCCCTTGATGACGGTAGATGAGCTAGCAAGGGCAGGAAAAGCATGTATTGACCTGCATAATTATTACATACAGGCTTGTAGAGACAGCAATGATTAGTCCATAGTCGTACAGTACAAACAACGACACTTCTTAAGTGATCAAGACAGCTACTTCATTGTGGGTTTCAATGACTTATATGACCTCTTCAACCTTGATGGCCTGGATGTATCGTTATTACGGATCTTCACATTGTAAGTCCCATGATATTGGATATTCATTAATTAATACTATTAAGACTTGAATCTAACTGTGTCCTTATGTGTAGACACTTGATGAAAGAAACAAGGAAGAACAAGGATCCCATCGCATTTCTTGACCATGAGGCCATTACAATATCGATCATCCAACATCACCTCGACTACGCTGCGAATCATGTGGCCAGGGCAATGCAACAATACTCAAAAGTGAAGTACCTGATGGGCGCCCACAACACCGGTGGCCATTGGATCTTACTTAACATTTGCCTCGAGTGGGACTTGGTGTTCTACGTCGACTCGTCAAGACCAACATCTGCAAAAGGCAAACTTAGATCACGTGATTACAGCGTTGTAAAACAACTCCTTGACACGTAAGTTCTGCCTGTCTTAGTTCACATATTAAACTTTTCTAACATTCAAAGGCTCCATAATCGATCCCTCTTTATGTAGGGCTTTCGACATGTACCTTCGAGCACAACTTGACTACGACGCGAAAGCCAGTTGTAGGCTGACACACAAGACCGGGTACGCGGTAAGTGCTACCAAACAAAATATCAAATATTCTCTGTTGCTTTTTTTTCTCTTTTCATCTAACAGTAAAGTTTCGTTTTAGTAGTGCCACCAACAACCACCGGGCAACACCTGTGGATTCTATGTTGCGTGGAACATGCTCCTCACGCTCCGAGCAAAGAATATCAAATCCCCCGATGTAAGTTCAATACAAGATTATTCATAACTAATTTCGGTAATTAGTTTAATTCCATGGTAACATGACATTGGTTACGCGTTAAATTATTCAGCAATACAAGTGTATGTTTCTCGACGCCGGTGCACTCCCGGATATTCGACGACGAATCGCTGAGTTCATGGTGTATGACGTTATCAGCCCACAGGGCGAGTTCCACTACAGAAGCCTTAAGTTGTGAAGTCTTAAGTAATTATGAGTTGATCGGAATTTTGTAGCATTTGTGATTCTATAATGAATACATTTGAACTTTGTAATATTTGTAATTCTATGATGAAGTGAGTACTCCTACAAGTGTGTTTGTCGATATGTATTTGGATGCGTTGCTATTGTTTGCAGGGAGAAGACGGCTGTCAAATCCTGGCTACGTTCCAGGATGCAGCCAGAAAACAGCTCATTCCTACTGAGCAAGAGGAACATAAGTGACGGGTAAAATGTCTACCCGTCACTTATGTTCTTTATAAGTGACGGGTAACTAGGTTACCCGTAACTTATGTCCTTCTCCCAGTACATGGGTTAAACCTATAAGTGACGGGTAACATAGCTACCCGTCACTTATAAAGAACATAAATGACGGGTGTAGAAGTCACCCGTCACCTATAACTAATACATAGGTGACGGGTAACCTAGTTACCCATCACTTATTATACATATAAGTGACGGGTGAAGAGCTCACCCGTCACCTATAATTTTCTCCCCAGCACATGGGAGACGGTCATAGGTGACGGGTAACAGTTAATACCCGTCACCTTTTTTCATCATTGGTGACGGGTACGGAACCGTCACCAATGACTAGTCATCAGTGACGCGTTTGGGGTGATGGGTACAGTAACCGTCACCCATTAAGGTTATCACCCATCACCCATATCCATTTTTCACGTAGTGAGACCATATGGAGAACAAGTCAATTAAAGTTTATTCAAGTCATTCAAACCTACAGCGGCCTTGAGCCATCAAGCCATTTGTGCCACCGATCTACATCGGCAATCCTCCACGACTACGCACAAGGATCCCCTCGACTAGATTTAGATATATCTAGGCTAGCTAAAAACCCCCTTATATCAGCCTCACAGATCAATACAAAACAAACAGTATATAGGATAATTATCATATTGGAGGCCTAAACCTGTATAAATATCTATGTGTACCTTGTGATTTGACTACAGGAAATATCTCCTACTTCATCCATAACTTGTTAAGATCGGCAGTTTACGAATCATCGACAGCTAACGTCGTCCTTGAGGATCTATGACTAAACACATCGAATCTTCAACACATAACATGCCATCGGCTTCACCCAAGTCTACACCAAGGACCGGCTTCTTGGACAAGAGGTTCTATGACAACTTTACCCTCTCGACCAACAACGAACTGATAGTCAACCGGGTGGACCTCGATGATGACCTTTTGCTCATGACGACTAAGCGATGAGGTAAGTCATTTTATGGATCAGTGCACCAAAGATTTCGGCATTGAGTTTGAACGTTTGGTGGCCAAGATGATCGCACAAGTGACTTTTGCCGCAAGTCGAGATGTTCCCTTTGGCTTCCGACAACATGGATTGTTGAAGTACCTACCTAGAGATTTCCTCTGATGACATATTCATGATGGATTTGTACTCCTCCTCCACTGGAGATTACTCCCGAGAAGTTTTCATAATCAGAGATGGGAACACTGGTCCGCCCAATCATGATGATAACGATCCCGCAAACACTTAGGATCTCATCGCTCTGATTTCAGAAAACATCGGCCAGCCTTCGCTGATGACAACTCCTCTGATCCCAAATCACTTATGAGTGATGAACATTTTTTGTGTTTTTCAGACTCGAAAAAAGTTAAAAAATATTTTTTTTCACCCGAGCCATCCCAACGCAGGAGCCATCACCAATCGTCATGTGTCACTTTCTAGTTTTCACACTGTTTTTATACCCTGCGTTCCATAGGAATCGAACTCGCGACCTCTGCTCGCATGTGTTACCCCTTTTCACCTCACTCTCGCGTGTGTTCTGAAGGAATCCGGATATTTTGTCCATTTAACTTTTTTGTTGAAGGTCATAAGTGACGGGTCATAACCGTGACCCACCACTTATGTTGGATTTTTTGTCAAATTGTAATTTGATAGGTGACCCGAAGTGCCTTTGGTAAAATGGTTATAACTTTTGTATGCGAACTCTAATTTCAACATTTTTTTTTACTCTACGGGCATCTACAAACAAAGTTACATTTGTTTCTCTTTGACTTTGTTGGATTCGGTGGATTTTTCGAGGCCAAAAATAGCCTGTAAGATTGAGTTATCGCCCTCTGAAGTTTTTTACGTCATTTTTGGAATACGCGTTTGTGTCCATAGCCGCCACCCCTTACATCAAAATTGAGCAGAAATGTGCAATGGATCCTATTCTAGTGCTGCTAAGGTGAGAAAAAATAAGAGAAAAATAAAATAATTTAGTATCATATACATATATTTGAAGGCTGCATTATATATATATATACCCGTGATGATTAGAGAAAAATAACATAAAATAACTAGAGTGTTGGAACAATCTCCATCTACAGTAGCCGAATGGGTTCATTCTAAACAAAGAGAGAAGGGTGGAGGTGGTGACGAGTGGGAATCAGCCCCAACCCTTCATATCTTTGATCCTTTATATAGGTGAGGGATGAGAGGTAAATCTTCCTCTCTAGCCTTTGATGAGGTACAAATATTACAAATAAGCCTTTGGGCATTTACATAGCTGCTTTGATACATGGGCTTCTTTGTAAGCTTAGGCATTTCCCCAACAATAGCCCCTCAGCTGTAAACTCTGATAGGACAACGGGGCGAGCAGCTACGACTTAAGAAAAGCCCCATACTTATTGTTGTTGTGTATGTCTCGCTAAAAACTCCATCCCAAAAATCCAGTGGGAAAGAATGACATAGAGAAAAGAGCATGTACATGCGTATGTTCTTCTTTACATGATTGCTAGAGCTAAACACTCTTATAACTAGGCTTTGTCTTGCTCGGCAACAGCTGATGACTTTTGTGCTTGGCAATGGTACTTCTTCCTCCGTAGCCGAAGTCAAAGGTACATCTTTGTCTAGCTAGATGAAGGGTGTTTTAGTGAAGGTTGTTGCCGAGGCTTCGGTAGGCACAGGCTCAACGTAGCCAACATAACAGAGGTTGAAGGCTACTGTCGTGGCTCGCCGAAGGTAATGATATTCTCACATCTCTGCTCACATGCGTCAGCCAAATACTTGGGACCCAGGACGGGATTTTCACTTGGGTACCCTCCGTTGTCATGGGTTCGATCCCCACAGATGGTGCCAAGTGTTGTCACAATCTCCATCTATAGTAGTCGAAGGGTTCATTCCTGCCAAAGAGAGAAGAGTGGAGGTGGTGACTGGTGGAAATCAGCCCCGACCCTTGACCTCTTGGGTCCTTTATATAGGTGAGGGAGGAGAGGTAATTTTTTCTCTCTAATCCTTATGGGGTACAAATATTACAAATAGACCTTTGGGCCTTTACATGGGTTGCTTTGATACATGGGTTTCTTTGTAAGCTTAGGCCTTTCCCCAACATGGAGTATATGGATAGACCACTATATATGTGTATACACACACACATATATACACAAATATACATATATACATATATATACATATACATATACATATACATATACATATACATATATAGAAAGAGTATATGTTTCTACTACTATACATATATATACACACATATGGTATAAACCAGAAGTACATGTACTTTTGCACCACATGAAATAATAGCTCTATGTATCGATCATGTATATCTATAAAAACAACCATAAATATTATGTGTGTACGTATATATATACATAAACTTAAGTATATGAATACCTAGGGATATATATATATACAATATAGCCTCCTCAATATGTATATCTATATATGTTTAATTATAGCATCATATAGCATCATATAGTGTCATATATTGAGCCATGTATTTGTGAATACCATTATTAGTGATGTGTCATAACTTGATTCATCGCTAATGACTATCTAGGATGACCCGTCACTATGAGTTAGTAATTGATGACGGCTTGTTCCGTCACTAATGACTGGCTAGGATGACCCGTTACTGAGAAGTCGTTATAGGTGATGGGTCATAACTTTGACCCGTCATCTATGACTGATCTAGAATGACTCATCAATGATGAGTCGTTATTATTGATGAATCACAACTATAACCCGTATAGATGTTCCGCCATGCAAGAAATTATTTGTCGAAGCTAATTTGCACAAGGAGAAGAAACCGAAGCCATGCATTCAGATTGGCTCCATACATACTAATAAGGCCGTGTTTGTTTGAGCTTCTGCTTTTGATCTTTTCTGAAAAGCTGTGCTTTTGGCTTTTCTGAAAAGCTGCTTTTGGAAATAGGTTGTTGGCTTCTACAATAAATTTTTGGCTTCTCAGCACATAGCTTCTCAGAGAAGCACATCTCAGCGAGCTTCTCAGCTTTAGTTCATTTTCCTCAGAAACAGGCTTCTGGCTTCTCCAGAAGCCACTTCTCCAGAACCTCGTTTGTTCTGGCTTCTGGCTTCTGCCAGTAGCAGAAGCAGTTTCAGAAGCAGCAAACAAACACAGCCTTATATTCGGACTGTAGCTAGTTAGTTTTATTAGAGTCGAGAATTAGCAAGGTAGCCGCTTTATTTTATTATTCTTAGTGTGAGTTCTGGCTATTTAGTTTTATTAGTAGAGTTATAGTCGGAGTATTAGTAAGGTAATCACATTATTTTATTATTCTTGGTGTGAGTCTATCCTGGTTGAGTCCATTTGTGCCAAGTTGAATCACAGTTAATCGCACGAGGTAGTTTGTGTCGAGTCCGAGCCGGCTTGCGTGCCTATCCAGGGTCAAGGCCCGTGTATGGATGGCAGATGGGAATTTTGTCGAGTTTGGTGCCGAGGGCTTCCTCCTCCGGAACAGCAGAGGGCGATCCCCTCTCCATTATCTTGTGACAATTTTGCTACCGAACCCATCTAGCGTTTGCGAGGAGTGAGAGATCAAGCTGCTACAGCTTTGGCTCGTCTTGGATTCCTCCCGGGATTTCCCCTTCTTCTGATCGTGAGCCCTAGGTTCACGGGTGGAAGAATTGCTCCAGGTTTTGTGCTGCCGAACAGGTTGTAGGCCAACTCTCTTGCTGCTATTTTATCTGCTGTGAGTTCGATCCAGGAATTTATTTGTGACGTGAAGTGTGTTGATTTATTCCTGGTATTTGTCAAAGTATTTGTCGATTGATCCTGCCGGCCGTGAGGATTAAATAGGGTCTGTTATTCTTTCGCAAATAAATAAACAAATAGCGTCTGTTATTAGCCGTAGTTTCATTTTGCATCTATTGCATGTTTCTGGAAGCCGAGCTGTTTCTGTTATATTGCTGCTGCGTTTTCCTTTGAGAAATCAAGTCAAGCTATTTGTTTCTGACGCGGATTGCTTTTAAAACGTCTTGGTTATTACTGCTGCCAGTGAGATTGATCTGCTAGATAATTGTCAAGATATATAGTACCGAGTACCACTTGCTGCTACTCTCCAATATTGCCGATCATACTCTCTAGTCCTTGTTGTGTATAAACAAGGAAAATTAGAGAAGTCTTTCTACAGTTATTGATTGGTTGGCGGCCGAGATCAATTTTTGGGTTAGTGTTTGCGGCGCATATATCCATATTATTGCTGTTTTGTTGGTAATAAAATACAAAGCAGGGATTTGTTCATTGTTTCGTACAGTGAAAAAGAGGGAAAGCTAGAGCATTAACGTCAGGTGCTCACCAGTGGCCAGGTTGTCAAATAGTCGGATGTTAAAATCTCTTTTGGCCAATGCAACTGCCCAGATGAAGTGCTTATCGATAGAGGAAGTTCTCTAAATCACTTTTTTCTCAGGTGCACTTGATGCGATACAGATATCTCGATCTGTCATCAAACCGGTTATCCAAGTCTTCTATAGCATAGTACCCAGATTTTTGGCCACATCCATCGGCTAGATATCGCTTCCCATCACCTTTGGAAAGCATGATAACTTTCTGATAGAGAAGATTCTATTCGATGTGGTCGATTTCGAGATGACGTGCAATACCATCTTAGGATGACCAACTCTAGTCAAGTTCATGGCTGTTATACATTGCGCTTACCAGTTCGTGAAGATCCCAGGACCCAAGGGAGTCATTACCGTTCAGGGATGCCCCAAAACGGGCCTCTGCTGTGACAAGCCGGATTTCAATATGGTGACTCAACATCAACCCGATAAGGAGACTAAGAACTTGAGGCCTAAGGCAGCCGTGAAGTCTCACTGCGAAGTCACAATCGTTCTTTTGGACCCAGCGGAGCCATCCAAGGTAGTTCAGATCGGCTCTAACCTAGATCCCAAATAGAAACTCACACTTGTCACCTTCCTCTGAGCAAATGCCGATGTGTTTGCACGGTAGTTGTTCGATTTTTCTAGTATCCCTATGGAGGTGATCGAGCACAAACTAGCTATCTGGCCCAATACCAACGAGTCAAGCAGAAGCTCCGGCGGTTCATGCCCAACCGGAAGGAAGAAATCAAGGAGGAAATCGAAAGGTTCACTAAGGCAAGATCCATTAGAGAAGTGGAACATCCCGGATGGCTCGCTAACCCTGTCATGATTAAAAAGTCTAATAGCAAATGGCGCATGTGCGTGAATTTTACCGACCTCAACAAAGCCTACCCCAAGGATGCATTCCCTCTACCTCGTATATATCAGATAGTCGATTCTACCTCCGGATGCGACTATCTAAGCTTTCTCTATGCCTTCTTTGGATATCACCAGATCCGTATGCATCCCGAGGATGAGGAGAAAGCCTCCTTTATAACTCCTTTCAGAGTATCCTGTTATGTAAAGATGCCATTCGGATTGAAGAATGCAAGCATCACCCATCATCGCGGTATGCAAATAACCCTTCACGATCAGATTGGCCAAAATGTCGAAGTCTATGTTGATGATCTTGTCATCAAGACTAAAAAAAGGAAGATCTTATCCCCATCCTGCAAGAGACCTTCAACAATCAATGCAAGCACTAGGTCATGCTTAATACAGAAAAGTGTGTGTTCGAAATCAATGCATGAAAGCTACGGGGGTACCTAGTGTCATACCAAGGAATTGAGGTCAACCCCGACAAGATCAAGGCCATCAAAGAAATGCAACCCCACAGTTTAGTACGAGAAATTAAAAAACTAACCGGGTGCATCGCAGCCCTTAGTCATTTCATATCCCAACTCGGAGACTGGGGACTTCCTTTCTTCAAATTACTATGCCAACACAACAAGTTCGAATGGTCTGAAGAGGCTTATGATGCAGTCAAAAATATAAAGAGGTATCTCTTTGCCCCCTGTGCTACTCGCTCCTGACCCAAACGAAGAACTCTTGTTATACATAGCAGCGGGGTCACGCACCGTGAGCGGAGTATTGGTGGTGGAACGGGAAGTGCCCAACAAGCGAGAAAAGAGCCAGTGACCGGTATACCACGTCAACGAAGTACCCCATGGTCCCAAGGAGCCCTACCCTCAAGTATAGAAGCTGCTATATGCAGTACTGATGGTCTCTCGCGATCTAAGACACTATTTTTCAGGCCCATAAGATCACTATATCATCAATATTTTGACTCGGAGAAATCCTCACAATAGAGATGCCATTGGAATAATCGCTAAGTGGGTTGTTGAGCTCGGGAAATTCGATGTTCGTTTCATACCTCGGACAACAATCAGATCACAAGTATTTGCGGAATTCGTCGCTGAATGGGAAGAACTCGATGAACCCAAGGACAACCATAGCGACATTCTGATGTATGGACTCTCTTCTTTGATGGTCTGCTTACTCTTCAAGGCTTGGGGGCTGGAATTATATTCATCTCTCCCATAGGAGAAAGGTTATAATATGCTTTGTGCTAGACTTTCCAGCCACAAACAACATAGCCAAGTATGAGGGTCTACACATCGGTCTTCGAGTAGCTTCCCTACTTTGTATCAGCCGTCTTCTCGTGAAAGCGGATTCACAGTTGGTAGTGAAGCAAGTTAGCAAGGAGTACCAAACCTCAGACAAGACCATGGCATACTACCTTCCGGAGATGAGGAAGTTGGAAAATAAATTCATCAGACTCGAGGTCAAGTACATCTCTAGAAAGGACAATTGCCTCGCTAATAGTCTTTCCCAACTAGCCTCCTCACATTCTTTAGGAGAAACAAGGGTCTTCATAGAGAGACTGTCAAAGTCGTCCATGAAATCATCAAACGATATGGCCGAAGGAGTGGTGGTCTACGAGACCTTATAACCAACTCAAGGGCTCGCCAGAATCAACACTCCAAAAGGAGACACAGGGGAACTTGTGGCTCTGCTCGAGTACGAAGTTCGTGGATGGATCCAATCTGCAAGTTTCTTCAAGATCAAGTTGTGCCTAAAGCCAATGCACTATCCGATCACATATCCCATTGGTCCAGAATGTATACCTTGGTGGACGGTATCCTCTATTGAAGGGGTGCCAACAGAGTACTCATGTAGTGCATCTCTCAGAAGCAGGGTGAAGAAGTAATCAAAGAAATCTATGGAGGGATGTGTAGAGTTCATGCTTTGTAAGGAACCGTCCAAACAGTATTCTAATTCATCATTAAGTTGATCATTTACTTAATCATGACTTCAACAATTAACCAAAAACTATTTTGATAGCCCTGACACGTGTTTTGTGCCCAAGATCAAAACACATGCCTTTCCAACATTTAGCATCACAACACAGCTTAATAAAGAGTGAGTAATTAACATTAAAATACATGTTCATAAGCATTTACCAAGTTATTATAATTTACAATAAAAGAGAGCTATGAGGAGATAAAAACTGACTCAACTCCTAACTAATAAAAGAAACTACGCAGTAGAAATAAAAGCTAAAGACAGCAAAAGATTGGTGAAGCCATATACCCTTAGGCTTCACCCCAAAAGCACGACCTCTGAGTAGTTGCCTACTCATGCCTGCCACCACCCTTGGCAAGTGTGAAGAAGCCAAAGACTAACTCCTCGACAACAACACCAAAAAATAGTGTGAGTACGAAAGTACTCGCAAGATTTAATCATAATGGGTACTTATAAATAGTCTAACTCTAAGGATTATGCATTTGGAAGTTAGTAAGAAAGGCCACATGGTTAAGTAAACTTCATATGCGAAAGAAAATTTGACATAAACATGTATGAGCATCTATACTTGACCAACATGACTATCTAACCCATAAACCTCAACTGAACATATATGTAAATAGAGCCATAAGAATAATATCTGTAAAGTACCATCTCAACCCATCAACCACATCAATCCACACTCATAACTCTACGACTGCTACAAATGGACAAAAGCATACTCCTGACCGAGAGCGCGCCATTTTGAAATGTTTTTATACCATGCAGGGGGTACTCCTTTACCTACATAACTTGAGGACCATACGACTTGCATGATCATATAGGTCCGTAAAAGGGGCTACTCATGTCAACCTTTTCCAATAAGCCCTGGCCATTTGATCATGCGCTAATAGGTGCAAGGGTCATCCAAAACTACTCCATGAGCAAAATGGAAACCCCAACTGGCCTCATGCCTGGCACCATTGGCACACCAAAAAGCCATAGCTACAAAGGTAGTAAGCACATATGCGACATGTAGTAAGCACGGAAAGTACTAAAGTCAACTGCAACAATGATCGATGCTTAAACGATGCAAGAGGTCTACGGTGTCTGGGTCCCTCTCCTGACTTACCCAAGGGAACTTCACATCCGAGCAGGACAAACACCCCTAACACCACCCACATCTCATCTCATCCTCACCACTTATCCAACCAACACCATCAACCCATCATTATGATCATTGTGCAAGTAATTAAAGCCTATGCTCGTGAACAATGAAATATTTCACTACTCGACTTCTATCAAAGACCTAAGCACTTGCTAAGCATCATGAATGACATTTTAAGTTAGATAACACTATATTAAACCTAGGCTACAAGGATACAAATCAACAGTTATTCAAGACAGAAGAATTGGTGCATCAACATAGGTTCTACCCATCATAAACCTGACATCAACTCATCATCATGCGAACATACATAAAGCATAACTTATCACATTAGACACATATGATCTAAAGTACTGGGAGAAATATGCTTAGGTGCTTGCCTTGCTGCTTAGGTGACCGTCTAATGCTACCTACGCAACACTCACAGAATTCAGAGAGATTGGCGTCGCCTTCAACCGCGGCCGGGTCACACGCCGGTTCTTCATTCACTAAACAAGAACGCGCGCAATGATGAGTATGAATGAAGTGAAACAAAGTATGCCACAATATGCATAACAACACGCTAAAGTGTAAGACATGTGAAAGAATAACAATTGTGCGATCTAAAGTACATCGGAAAACCAACATGAGGCCGAAGACTCCAGGAAAATCTCCAGACTCTTCGGGAAGTTTTCCGAACTCTCCGGGTTGCAAAGACTCCAAAAAATTCTCCAGACCCTCCGGACTTCCAGTGGAAAACGCGTTTGCCGTTTCATCGATCGATTCGACTCGCGTGACGAATCTATGCTACATCGATATGCATATACACTATACAAAGGGTTCTAGACCCCACTTGCACCCTAAACCCTAATGATTTTTTAGTACAATTCAACGGCTCTTTTCTGGAAAGTCTGGACTGTTCGGACATTTGTCCGGAGTCTTCAGACATGCGCAGAGAGCAATTTTGAGAGGAAACTTTGGTTGATTCGATTCCAAACCAAAAATCAAGATTTTGCAATGGCTCATGGGGTCTAGAACTTACTTACTAACCTATCAACTCGATTCCCTAGTTCAATTTCACCAAAATCTCATTATTGCTCCAAAAACATCAAGAACTCGGGCATTTTGCAACAAAGCTCTAAAACTCGAATATTGACCAATCAAAATATGCATTCGTGCCATGAGAGCATAGGAGACTCATCCAAGGTACTTTGTAGAGCTTTGGGACCGTTGGTTCAAGGGGGAAAAGCTCACGAAGAGGAAGAACTCTGATGCTTCTTGTGCTTCAACCATGGACACCGAAAGACATCAAAACCGACTCAAATCCTTTGGAAAAAAATAAATTGGAGGGATAGGAAGCTTATGAGCTTGTGATCGTGTGAGTACCATATGCTTACCTCAAATCCTTCTCTTGAGATTAGATTTTGGGGGAGAGAGAGAGAGTGTGTGCTTGAGGGAGGGTGGGAGAGAGGGAGCTCCTTGCTCTTGTGGCCGGTGGGGAGCATGGGAGTGAGAGAGAGCACAGGCAGAACGAGGGAGCAGGTGAGGGAGTGAGGTGGTGGGGCCAGCCAGCTAGGTGGGTCCCACGTGTAAAAGAAGAAAGTATGTTTTACTGCGAGAACGATTCTTTTCTCCCTCGAATTTCTTTCTCTCGTCCAATCGACTTCAAACGAAGTGCTCTAATGCACCTAAATAAATTGCCTCAAATTTAATCATAACACTAATGACGCATAAATATGAGCGTGTGATTATGGATTTGGGATGTGACATGCTTCCTTCCAAACCCTAGTTGAAAAGGCATTCAAACAAGGTTTCTACTAGCCTACGGCTCTCCATGATACGAGTGAGATGGTAAAAATGTGTTCCAGCCGTATATTTCATAGCAGGCACATACACTAGCCCGCACAAGCCTTATAGATGATCCCCTTGTCATGGCCATTCATGACTAGTGGCTTGATATTTTGGGGCCCTTCCCAGGGGCTTCAAGTTCCTCTTCGACGCAATCGATAACTTCACCAAGTGAATTGAAGCTAAGTCAGTTGGCAAGATCACCTCGGCAGCAGCCAAGAAGTTCATCATGAAATGACAAGATTCTGCATCCTGTGTAGGATCATCATTGACAATAGAACTTAGTTCGCAAGTGCAACCTTCACCGATTACTACGAAGGACTAGTCACTAAGGTTTGCTTTACGTCAATAGCTCATCCGTAGAGCAATGAACAAGTTGAGTGGACCAATGGTATAGTACTATAAGGAATCAAGACATGTGTCTTCAACTATTTATCTACCTATGCTAGAGCCGAAGCTATGCTACTCTATGAAGTAAATATCAAGTCTCCCAACGTTGAGCTACACATCAATAATTATTGAGAAGACAGGATAATCTCAACATTCTCAAAGAAAAAAAGACTCAAGCGCTTACACAATAAACAAGATACCAACAAGCTCTCCAGCCCTACTATGACCAGAACGTTCGAAAAAGAACGATACAATCTGGAGATCTGATTCTACGACTCATTCAAAGCTAGAAGAATAGCGACAAGCTATCTCTGAAGTGGGAGGAGCCTTATAAGGTGGTTGAATTCAATCGTCCTGGGTCATATAGGTTAGCAATGGAAGATGGTCAAGTTCTTAAAAACTCTTGGAATATCAATCTACTTTGTAAGTTCTATGTGTAAGTACTTAGGATATATCTTGTAATGGTAGTTGTCAAATTACCTGAGAAGCCGAATGAATCTTTCTTCCACCCTTCCTATTCCACATTGCAACTCAATGCCTAATAATGAGATAAGTCATTGTTCGGGTATCTACACCTACATGTGTGCTCAAGGTTTCTCAATGAGGGGTAGTATGATTTTTTACTTTTGTCTTTTATGACCTATACTATCTATCCGGGAATAGTTCCCAGATAACTAGTCGAGGCTTAATGAGTACTCGGTACTAAATGCTACAAATACATCTTGTGCATGCTTCAAAATGGTTTCTAATGAGAAGGGGTAATGCTTTTAAGTCACAACTATAGGGACCATGAAAATCCTTATCAAGTCCTCAAGTGCCTGAAGGCTAAGCTTCCTTTAAATCAAGTCAGACCTAAGGCAATCCACAATGTACATCTCGGCAAGTGGCTACAAATTTCCTAAACTAATTGGAGGAAAACATGTCAGAGGCTAAGCTGATAAGTTGATGCATGCTTTCTGTATCCTGTACTCATGAAGTCCCACATCACTACATAGGCAATTCAGTAGAAAGTAGAGATCTCATTAACGAGATTTTAAGTTCTATTTACAGATATGCTAGAGAAGCTATAATCCAAAATAATGTCCAAAAGAAGGCCTATGTCCTAGCTCGACGTCGTGCAGGAAGAGGAAGAAAGAGAAGATCAGAAGGCCCTAATAGAAAAGCCTATGCCCAAGGTTCCTCCCTCTGGAGCAGCTAATGTAGTAGTTGGTTGCTCCGCTATCGTCACCGTCGTTGTCATTGTTGTTGTCGCTTAGGTATGAGGACGAAGTGGAATCCTTGGCCTCCTCCATCTTCTCATCATTTGATGCCTCCTCCCGCGCTTCTTCCTCCAGGAGATCCCAGTCCACTTCTTCCTGGCTTGGGAATGAGTGCTTGGCGATCGGAGCCTCATCGTATTGCTCAATCCCAGTGACGGTGGAATTGATTGCCACTGTTGCCTCATCCATCTCCTCATCGGAGGAGATGTTGATGACCTCCACAACGGATTTAGACTCAGCTGGGGAAGGTGGTGGTGCTAGAGGGAGAGACCTTAGTAATGAGGGCAGAGGACCTGTTGGTGATGGAACCCTATCCTTGATTTTCTGAGAGTTAGAAAATGATGAAGACTCCATGACTAGGTTTCGAGGCTAAGGTGGGTTACCTGGGATAACAAGTCCTCGCAACCTGGGGGTTAAAAACAGCCTCTAGGCCATGGAGCGGTCGTGACTCTTTGTCTTCAAATGTCATTCGATGGTTTTGGCCTCATAATGATTCACGTTAAACCAAGCATATACCATAAATCAAATCATGTCTACTCAGCGAGCTTGCACAGACATAGAGGCACTTGATGGCTCTCCGACTAGCACGGTAACGGTTGTAAGTACAACTCAAGGCTGCAACCTCTAACGCTAACGTCTTGTCATATTAAATGCTTAGGATATCTTTTGATGCAAGTAGGAGCAATTGAAACAGTACCCTAGGGAGAACGACACACTACTCCACCATACGCACCCAGTTTCCAAACGTCGTCATGATCTTTTGCCAGGGAAAGATTCTTTTTACTACCACGCAAAATCTCCGTTGTGACGAATTCAAACCTAGTCAGCGATAAGTCTTTTCTCCCCATCCCTGTCAAAAGGTTGGGACAATATTTCCTGGACTCAAAATTCATGTTCGGATGGAATGCCTTCTCAACGGCTCACCTGAGCACTCGGAGGTATTCGGAATCCCGACTAGACGACCTGAGGACTCTGACATCCCGATTAGATGAACTATCCTATATGGGAACCTGAGTTACAACTCAAAGATACAATAGATCAAAATGTTTATCTTTGTTGACTATGCTTTTGATCCGTCGAAGCCTCATTTCATGTACTGATGGGGAGTTTGATGATAGGTAGTATAAAAATGACATATCTCGATCCCCAAGGGTTTCCGATATCCTTAGGGCATATCTCTGTGTTTGGGAAGAGAATCCCTAAATGTATGGAAGCTGCCCACAGGTATCCGGGATATATCATAAACGTTAAAGTTTATCTCTAAAAATGATAAGGTAGGAGTCTAGAGGTTGTACGATGACCTCCTATATACAGAGTCAGGCGACCCTGCAGAGGACAAGACAATTGAAGTCCATTCAAACCTACAGAAGCCTTGAGCCCTCAAGCTTTCTGTGTAACCGATCTACATCAGCAACCCTCCATGACTACACACAAGGAACCCCTCGACTAAGTTTAGATCAATCTAAGATAGCCAAGAACACTCTTATAATCAGTCTCAGAGATCAATATAAGACATACAGGATATATGACTATTATCCTAATAGAGGTTTAAACCTATATAAACCTCTATGCATGCCGTATGATTCGGCTACATGAATTATCCTTTACCTCATTCACAAGTTTGTAAGATTAGCAATTGTCGACAAGAGGTAACGTCATGGTCAGAAAGTTCAATATGCGTGAACATTTGTCACTTTTCACCTATCCATGGCGTAAGCAAACATAATGTTTTTGTCGAATAATTCAGTCTAACTTGATCCAAATTCAAGGACACTTAAAATTAAATTCAGGATGTCTACAGACCAGAGCACATATAGACAGTTAAGCTTAAAATGGTTTATACGCAAAGCCTCAGCTATCTAGAAGGGCCTTCAACCCACTCTGATCGTATAATGTAAAATCGTTAGATAGTCTTAGGGTATATTCAATTTTATTATCGAATGTCCGATATCCGATGAATACATGATTTACTACATCCCAATCCGATATGCGATAAAACTATTTGAACTTTTTTAATGGGACAGTCGCTTCATCCCACTTTAAGTGCATAATGCAAAGTGGAGAGTGACAGCTGGACCCACCGGATACACCTGTCACCTACGTGGCAAACGGCGCGCCACTCCACCGGCCACGTGTTGCCGAATCCCTCTTGTTAAATCTAGCACAGCGACCGGCGCATCACTCGCCATCCGTTCCTCTCGCCGACGCCGGCGAGTTCAATTGACTCCTCACCCCACCGCGCCCGAGGTTATGGATGGGCCCACCCCCGCCGTCAAGCTCCCAATGGCGAGGCCTCCTCAGGCGCCCGCGCGGTGGACGTCGAGGAGGACACGCTCCCCGGGGTGCTCCGCAGCTTCGTCGACAGCGTCTGCTCTTCGGGCGCCGGCGGCGGGGACGAGCCGCTCCTGCGGCGCCTCCGGGACGCGTCCTACGAGGCCGTCCCGCGGCTGCGCGAGGCGTCCCGGAACTCGGCGCGGGACATGCTCGAGTGGACCAGGCGGGGCAGCGGCCTCCGCGCCATCCTCGTCATCCCCGTGAGCCGGCGCGTGCCCATTCGTTGACAACGTTCCTTGATCCATCGAATAACCATGAATTTTCTTCCTCCGTTCACTAAATTGGACTCACTTTTATCATTTGTTGGCCTTATAGATGTCTGACTAGTTTTTTGGTTGCTTTAGATGTGTTTTCTTTGTCACTAGGATTATTACCATGCCACAGTTGCCAACCATGCTAAATTGGATTAATATGTGCCACAAAAAATATGCGGAAGCAAATGAATAATATGCTGAATATAAGTTGTAAGTGAAAATACATGGACATTACATAATACCTGAACCTATCAGAGCCAGATATGTGCGCAGTTTTGGTAATTTGAGGTGGCATTTATTTGTAGCTCTTACGGCTATCTGCATCGTTTGATGCAGAGGCAGGGATAATGCTAATTCCATTTTCTAAAAAAAAAAGCTCTTACATGCTGCCATTGATATTCCATTTGCTTTAGGAATCCTTGAAATTGCACAGCGAATTAATTATCCTCATTTCATCTGTTCTTGATGTGGCAGATTGGGACAATCACGCTTATTGCGTTGACTGGCCTTCTGATCTTCATGTTCTTCCTGCTGGTTGCGACTGCCAATGCCGTCGTCGTTTCTGTCCTGATGTCATTGGCAGCTGCCGGAGGATTCTTGGCTATCTTCTTTGCTTGCTTAGTTGCAGTGTATATTGGGGCAGTATCAATTGCTACATTCACCATCTCTGCCACGGTTATCTCAGCAATTGTTGGAGTGATGATTGCTACTGGTAAATCATCACTTTTCCCCTCTAAAAGATTGAAGTTTTGTTGATATGTTAATATCCAAACCACCTTCAGTCATAATTTATGACATGCAAATGGCCAACCTGTATTGAAGATGTTTGGCATGTTAAGTTAATTCAGTCAGTGTTAATATGTTGAAGTTCTTAACAAACATCTATCTTTCCAACTGAATTATCTCAAATTCATTATCTTACCTGGCAAATTAAAATTAGATCAGAATTCAGTATTCCTGTTCTTGCATGGGCTGATTGTAGTACTGGGCTACTGGCCATTGGGTTGCCTATGTGCTCACCTTTAGCACGATCAAGCCATGGACCCAATTATCTCTCAGCATTAAGAGCGACCGGATGTTGTTTAACCACTGCAATACCATTGTAACAGGATTTCTTTAAAAGTGGAGCAACAGTGAAATTTGTTTCACCGCAAATACTTAGCATGCGTCCCCGCTTAACTGTTGAGTCAGACTTTGAGATGTGGTGAAAAGTATGAACCTGCAACATGAAAGAATTTCGAAAATAGAAGAAATGAAAATTGAAATGTCAGGGGAAAGCAAAGCAGTAGAACTCAAGTACCGGAAAATTGTGATTGCAACCACTAAGTTTGAACCTTCTGATAAAATAGTTAGATGACGAAATTTTTGAAAGGCAAGATGCAACTGACCAATAGTTTGGAATATGTTGTCAAGTTCTCCTTTTTCGCTTCGGGAATGGTAATCACCACGGCACTTTTGCACTATTGTGGAGAATAACTGAATGATTCAAATGAAGGTAGGCTGAGATAAGAGAGAATAAAGTGGCACCCCTTTAGAAAAAATAGATATAATGTTGATTCGCGTCAGAAACTTATGGAGATCGTGATGCTCCATATCTAGAAATGTAAGCACGGAATAATTTGTTTTGGCAAAGCAGCTTCCTTGCAGCGAGAAAATACACTTTTTTCAGATTTGTTAGGCGCAAAAGCAATTCTTCGCCTTCTGGGAACCTTTTTACATCACGTGTGCTAATGTTCAGAAACCATCCTATTCTACTGCAGGTTGGGTTGGGTTCTTCTGGATGACTTGGTTGGCTGCAAGGAAAAGCATGGACCTGACGAAGCACTCCATCGGCACGACAAGTTTGGCGTCCTAATCGTACTCCCTGCATGTGAACCAGAAGCCTGTGGACTGAAGCTGGTTTCGATTCGCTGGACGACCTGTACGAAGCTTGATCTGTGTGAATTATACGAGTTATCCTACTTTGGACTAAGATAGTAGAGAGTAGAGAATAACGAGCTTGTGGCGGCAGCTTTGGTTCTCTCGGTGTATCCGTCCCTTTTAGTTGTTGTGTTCCTAGGTCTCAACTTTAGCAGCATGTATGTCATAGCGGCTAATATTGGTCCAAGTGTGATATGACCTGATAAACTTTGATAGCCATCGCTACTTGCTTCATATACATTGTGAAAGATGCCTCGTTGTATATTGACACGTTCTCAGTTAAGGATTTCAATTTCGTTTTACAATTTTTCTTTCAGCATTGAAATTTGTAAAGTCACGATAAAATTTTGGTTATTTTTCATCCTCTGTTTCGTGAGTCTTACATATTCATGAAAGAAAATTTCGTAATTAGATATTTCGTTCCTCTCTAAAATTTCAGTGAAATTTTAATCTCTCAGCCTCTGTGCACGAATCCAAATGTCTATCTCATCTTATGTCCAAGCGAGACCAGCCTCTTGGTATTATTTGAACAGAAATATCTACATGTTCTCAATGGATGCCCAAATTAGAAACACTAGGAAATTAATAACTAAGATTTTCCCGACGGTGGCGGTGGCGTCGATGGCTAGCGGTCGCGGCCGACGAGGGAGAGGAGGAAGGTGCGGTAGTTCCCCGACGTTTCGGAATGGATGGCGTCGGCGAGCGACCTCTTGTACATCTTGTGGTACTCCGCCTTGATGTGCTGCATGTCGAACTCCGCTCGCGTCACCACCACCCGGATCAGCGTCGAGTCGCTCGTGCCCAGCCCCTTCATCGCCTTGTGCAGCACCTTGGCGAAGTACCTCGCGGGGCTCTCGGCGCACCGGAGGATGGTCAGCAGGCCGAACCCGAAGTTGCCCGACGTCTCGCTCTTCACGGCCTTCTCGAGGGACCGGTAGTACATGTGGTGGTAGGCGGAGGCGACGGACGCCATGTGCGCCCAGCTGCGCTCGCTGAAGACGCGGATGAACGTCCGCTCGTCCGTGCCCAGCCGCCGCTCCCCGGCCTTGTACAGCTCCCGCGCGTCGAGCGTCACCGTGGACGGATCCACCTCGGGGCCCTCGTACCGCGGGATCGTCAGGTACGCCAGCAGAAGCTGCAATGCACATCGTATAGATCTATCATTCACTTCTTCCTCGGCAGAAAAGTGACAACTGCGCTCAGCAGAGATTCTTCAGGTCCTGATTGAGCTGATTCGTCGTCTTATTAGATGAGTAATTAAACAAATACCGTACCCTCTGGTGATCGCCGGAGGTGCGCTCTGTGACGTCGTGCTCAACGTAGCAGCCGAACCTGGCGCGGTAGGTCTGTCTTATGATCTGCAGCTGGGACGGCGTCCTGGAGCAGATGATCTCGGTAGCTGCCCTCAGGTCGGTGGTGTCCCCGGTGAGAGCCTGCTTCAGTATCGTCGCGTCGCGCGCTACGGGATCAAGGATCCACAGCAGCATCGCTCTCTGGTGTCGGTTTGGGTTAGTACGTTGTTCAGCAAGAGTAGTCTTACTCAGTGGTTGATCAACAGTTTTCATGCATGGCTAGCTTGCCTTGTGGTGTCCGCTGAGCTCCGACGCGACGCGCCGGGAGAGGTCCTGGTTGAAGATGGCCTTGTACTCCTGCTGGATGAGCGCGCGTTGCCTGGCGTCGCGGTGGGCGAGGATGTTGATCACCGTCGTGCTGTCACAGCCGAACCCTGCATGCACAGGCCAGTTAGCAATCAGAGCTGCTAATTTCGAGCCGGGATCTGACCGCAGGAACGGAGTCCGACCTTTGAACGCCCTGTGGAGGTCGACGGCGTCCTGCCGGGGCCACGTTGGCGCCGGCGGCACGGTCAGGCTAGCCATCGACGATCCCGCGGACGTACGGTGAGGTTCGCTCGTGTTTTGCCACGGGGTCGCGCGGGGCTTTTAAAGGGCGGGATGCCGCTTTTTTTCTTTTTTTTCGCCACGGGAGCATGGCGGCCGTGGGCTTGTAAGACAGCGTCCGATCTACGCGGGCGGTGGGCGCCCACGGCACTATTCTATTGCGCATGGTATCACCGGGAGGAGAGGCCGTCGAGTCGATGGATGCCTCCTTATCGAGAAAGCATCTCCATCGTGTTTCGCGTTGACGATGCTTTGCTTGATGGACCCGTGCCTCCCCTTCTCCCATCATCCGTCTCCCTGCGTGCTGCGGGCTGCGGGCTGCAGCATGGGAGACAGGAAAGCTGCTTGCGTCAAGAAAGCGGCAGTGGTGCGCCACTCGTAGGCATGTACCATGGACTCTGGGGATTGCATGCATGGGCCGAAACCTAGGTTGGGTTGGGCCGCAGTTTGGTCTCGAATGGGACTGGCTGCAGGCCAGGCGACACGCCTATGTGATAGTGCTTGAACTCTTTCCAAACTATTTCCTCACTTTCCTCGCTTTCTCTCGGATCTTGTCGACACGACTCTTGTGCTAGAACTTTTTCCAAAATTTTGGAATCCTAGGAGTTATCACCCATGCCATCGCCAATATGTGAGACCAAGCACCACCATGTTTTGAGGTCTGCATCGTATTACTTCTCCTCCATGAGGGCTCATCGAGTCATCTTGAATCCTTTAGGCCACCACTGGAGCAACCACTCTGCAAGTTGGCAATTCCTTTGCCCACACGCTCGAGAAGTGCATTATTCATCTAGGTGACGTAATTGTTGTTGAGGTCGAACATCTAGTTGGAAGTGGACCATCAAACATAGCCAAGTACTCTTGGAGAGCGGCTTCCAAAGGCTCACATATATCATGGAGGAGGCCGAGCTTGTGCTACAAGTTGTCATGGCATGTTGCATGGTTGGCATTGGTCATCTATTGCCAAGGCGGGTACTTGTGTGGACCATGGACATGTCGAAGGTTTGACTTCTTTGTCTCATAGGTGCCTCTATTGGTAGAGGAGGCGGGGATTGGTACTGTAGGATGGGTCGCTCCGGGGTGGTGAAGAGGTCCTCAACCCACGACACACGAAAGGTGGGCCTAGGGGGAGTAACCACCTTAGTTTGATCGTGATCAGGGGATTCTGGCACTTAAAAAGTGGCGCGTTTGGAGCCTGGCCTAAGCACCACCACTAGAGTTGGTGTTAGGGAGTTGCTCAGCATCACCGTTGCTTGGGAAGCACTCCTCGCCATCACAGAGAGGAGATAGAGTAGCTAGGCATGTTATGTTTACAGGCAAGCTGGGTGTCGTTGAAGCATTGATTGTGCTCGCTAGCACAACATTCACTAATCCAGCCAGGAATGCCGTTGTCTTTTCCATGTAGTCAAATGTCACTATAACTTTTTCGTGAGTTGCCCCCGACAAGGTAGATATCATGTCATCGCACATGACTATAGTAGTGTTGACACGGTCAGTAGTTGAAAAATTCATCATGGCTGACAATTGAGGAGGCATATGTGTCATGTCATCATGCTCAGTGCACAATGAGTGCCACAGCATGACACCCCATCCTCCTAGATGTGGGTTGGCTAATTTGAGAGAGGCATTGCACATGCGAAGTCTATCCGCCAAGGCCCTAGCTTAGAGCACGTAGTCCTCGGCAATGTACATACACTGCCTGGTTGCATCTTGGAGTTCTTGCATCTTGATTGCAGCATGCACTTTCTCATGGAGAAGGCTGCTGAGCTCGCATCGGAGAGTGACCGTGTAGGATGAAAAGAGATCCTTGTTGGTTGACTTCGTTCTATGGCCATCCTAGGATGGCGAGTGGGGTTGAAGGCTGTCAACCGCAACTAGCATACCTTGCAGAGGTGGCGGGAGGCTCCTAGGAATGAAAGAAATCATGCGGTGTTGGTCACCCTCATGACAGTTTGCACCCTGATGCAATTGCCGTGGTTCGTGCTCTCGGCACACCTCATCATGACCAAACACCAAGGAAGACACCTCAAAGTTCTGCTCGTGGTCATTGCTTATACAATGACCACAACCATCAGTGTTGTCATTATTGCTAGCGTGACAATGGTACAGTCTACCAAAGGTGCGTTGTGGCTTGAAGAGCAGCTCCGCTCATGGAGTCCAAAGTAGTAGCAGTGAAAGTACTTCACAGGGTCTCTACAGGCAAAGGCACGGTGGTCAGAGGTGAGGCAAATGAAACATTTCCCATGAGTTCTTCTGCGAAAGAGCTAGAGGGTTAAAGAGTCTTCTTGCTTTGGGCTCGATCTGAGCCCTCCATTGAGTGTAATACCACCACCAATATTTGCCTTTCATTTGGATCCATCCTAATTCTCGATGGATTGTTTCATAATGAGGGTGGTTGTGCAAGGTCCCTTTGGCCTAGGCAATAGTGGGGGTCTTGATGATGCATCAGCTGGACGTGCGACGCTGTTGTCAAAAAGAGCTGGAGGAAGTGCCTCACTTTTTCGAGATCAGAATGGCACTGTGATGATGATTTTGAGGTGAGGAGGTGATCATTGGGTGATAGACACATAAGAGAGAGGTGGAGTGTCATTGCATGCATTTGGTAAGGGGAGAGAAGCACCAGCAATGGCCAGTGACGTCGAGGGGCCCATAGAGGAGCCCCCTACAGCATGAATGCAGCATGTTCCCCCACTCAGATCTAGTGGGGGAGAGCGGCGCAGGAGGCCAACGGTGTTGGAGAACCAATCCAATAGGAACTTGGGCTTGTCGCTACCCGATTCACCTAGTGGATGAGGGGCGCGACGTGGAGGTCGGACGGCAGCAGAGTGGAACACCACCTCTAGGCCGAGCACCAGGAGTGCATGAGTTCCAAATTTCAACTCTCTATTTTAGACGAAGTTCTAAATTTCAACGAAAAAAGTCTATTTTTTATCCCTCAACTATCATTGCGGTCTAGTTTTTGTCCTTGAACTCTAATGCTAGAAATCTTTCTCATCCCCCAACATCTATAACCATCCGGAACTCGTCCATTGACATGTTTTAGAGCGGTTTTGCACATGTCATGCTACTAACTTGCATCACGCGTGGCCTGACCATGCTGACTTAGCCTCTTCCACTTTAGGGTTCACCTGTCAGCCTCTTCTTCTTCTCCCCCTATCCTTTCCCTCCTATTTCCATGGTTGTCATCGCCATAAGGCCCTTCGACCTCAAAATCCGCCATGGCCTCTCCGTCCAAAACCCCTGATTTGCTTGAGGCAGAGCAGCACATCATCGGTGTGGCTCACTAGCATCACGTTCTTATCGGACTCCATCATGTCCTTGATCATGCTCCAGGGTAACCTTGAGTGGCTCTAGCTTGCCTTCCACCGCAACATGTGCATCGCCACCTCCACGCGGTCTATTGCCTACCAGGCCTCATGCTTCAATAAGATCTTCAGGCAGTCCAGGAGGTACTCTAGTGAGAACTTGCCCGGGAACGACATGTGCTGGTAGATGAGGTTCCCCACGCTAGCCCACCTGCACTGAACATTCAACATTTAGGATTCAGAATCCATTTTTAGATTCAGGGATGCTGATGAATCGTACGTAATCTCAAGAAATGTCATAGAGATCTAATGTTACTTTGGGTAGTGCTTGCTTGTACAGGTCAGGGGTTCATATCTCTGCAAGAATGCCATTGTTGATTGCCAAGGCCGCCTTGTGGATTTGGCTTGCGAACTCACACTTCTATTGTAGGTCTCTTCGTGCTGGTTCTGTCAGCTCGGGCTTGATGATGCATGGCATGGGCAACCACCACTTGATTTGAGCAAGCAGCAAGTTTTACGGCTCAAATCCATTTAGCAACACAAGAAAAAGAAGTTTAGATCTTACAAGCAACATGTCGTCGAGTTTCTTGAGGGCAGGGAGGTTGACGTGGATGTTGGACCTCTGCCTGGTCACCATCACCCGACATGTCCTCCCCTAGTAGAAGCTTTGAGTACCTCTCATTCATTAGCTACAGCTCTCCGAATTCACCGCACTATTAGTTAGCAATTTAGCATCAAGGAGCCATAAAACTTAAAGCAATGATAGAGAAAGACCTACTGCCATAAGCCGGTCTTCCCATCACGCGTGCCGCCGCTGGCATGCCGTGTCATGCTGAGCCCCTTCAGCAGCGATGGCTGCGACATCTGCACGGGGAGCTTACAAACCGGCCAACGTGGGTATGACGAGCCGTACAGGGCTCCCGGGCTCCCCGCTGCACTCAGAGGACACATTGGATGACCCCTCCCAACGGTGGCCCCGTGACTTGTCCAGGTCATCGAAGTGGCGTAGTCGGACTGCGAGCACGCGTCGACCTCAGACCCCTCGTCGCACGTTGACGACGGGGTCACCATGATCGCATTGACCGACCAACACCACTGCTGCACCACTTTGCCCTGTGATGCAAAGAGGGACACGAGATGAATGATGGTGCATACACACTCGATTGTGCTCATGAAGTGGTGGACAGGGCAGGGCTACCTAGGATGCTAAGTAAAGCATGCGGTCGACTGGAGTGGCAAGTCAGGGCAGGGAATGTAACAAGGGTTAGAAATAGGTGGGCAAGGTCATGGCTCAGATCAGGAAGTCTGCATCGCCGGCAATGTGGAGCTATGTTAAGGACCATCCAGCCAACAGGTTGTGCTGTGCTATGCTGGTATGCTAGAGAGAGATAGAGATGAAGAGACAGCTAACTCAGTATGTTTGGCCCACAAGGGATCCTAGTCATACACATCACTTGTGCAAAACTACTCAAAAGTGAACTGAGGGATGAATTCTAAACAATTTTAAAAGTTTAGAGATGAAAGATTTCTGTATTAAAATTGAGGGATGAAAATTAGACCACAACAACAATTAAGGGTTAATTTGGACTTTTTCCAATTTCAACTCGGAGCAGCTTGTTTTTCCTACTCCATCCTCCAATGATCAAAATCGGGAGCTTTTGGGGTTCGGAATGTAGATCTTGTAGATCTCACATATCTGGCATCTACGTCGATGACGCCCCTCAAACCGACGTCTTCTTGGGCTGGTCCTCGATGTTGCAGTCGTCCTCTCCCACCAGCGACACCCCGTCGGAGTGGTGCAGCTTGGTGGAACTTGACGACGAGTTGGGGACGGTTGCCAAAACGGTGTTGACGATGTGGCGGCGGGCGGCGAGGAGGGGCTGGGGGTCGCGCTCCTCAGCCCAGGGCGAGCGGCGAGGAGATGGACCCAAGGATGACCGGCGCCCAAACAGGATAGGCAGTCGACGGGGAGATGGGCACGAGAATCGGCGGCGAGCAACGAGCGGCGAGGCGGTGGAAAGTTCTTGAACCAGCAATCCATGCAAATCCTTGTCCAGTGTTGGCGCTGCCTACTCCTGACCTCCTCCTCTGCTCCTCGACGTCGCTACAGGCTAGATCTAGTGGGATCCGAACCGCCGACATGGGGATCCGCATCGCCACCATGCCAATGCCTCCCTTACCCCGTCAACACCTCCAAGCACCCCATGATGCTGGGGAAGATGAGTTCGGAAGGTGGAGATTGTTATCAGGGACCCGGGCCGGCTGAGATCGGCAACGACATTGTGGCTTTTGTGACTGAGTGCCAAATTGCATTTGTCGAAGCCTGATGCTATTCTTAACGTTGCCGGTCTGACCCAGTGCCCTCTTCAGACACAGAAGAACAACAACTGTTTTTAGCGAACTAGCATTCGAGCTTCACTTTTAAGTTTGATTTGGCTATTTAGTAGCAGTGCCATTCATTCTTCAGTAGCCACTCAATTCTCAATATAAGCTTCGGTACATCAAAATGAGAAAAGGACGCAGGAAAACATCAATTCTTGCAACTACTGTCGGCCACTGTCTAGTTTAAAACTATAAACATGGGCATTCTTGAGAGAGTAGGATAATCTAGAATAGATAAGGGCATTATAAAGTAATAAACTATTATTTCTGAATCCATGGGTGATTGATTTATTCATGCTACTATCGGCTACCTGCTCTCGTCTTTCTGAAGATATTTTGCTTCCTTGTGGTTGTCTCTTACTGTTTTTGAGTAAGTTGGTTATCAGTTTCTTTAGCTGCCATCATATATTTTTAAAAAGAAAAAACTTTGGATGCTATATGCTATATGCATATGGCCTTCACAACTTTGGTAAAAAGTAGTTTTTGGAAGATTGATCGTATTTTCTGGTGCTGTGATTGGTGACAAACTTGGTCCATCTGTGCGAAAGTGACTGGTTACTTTTTAAAATGGTAGGTAAAATTGATATACCACCTAAAACCATTTTTGTTGGATTCCCTTTCCGATGAATTAATTTTGTTGGACCTTGAGAGATGAACGACAGAATTTAGCACTGTCCTTTGATTAATTGTGCAATGTGTGATACTGAAACAACCTGCTCTCAGTTCAAATGACTCCATTATTAGGGCACGACTAATTTTGTTTTTTAGATAATGGAAAAATTGTTCCAGCCTTTTGCTTCTTCTTTTTTTCAAATCAACGAAACAAATGATATATTTTTTTTTCTGATTCCATCATGTGGTGCATCCTTTATTACATCATTTGAGCTCAAGGTTGAAGTCTCAAAGCAACAACATAACAAGTCATATAGTGGTTGACATCACAAGCAATAGGTAGCCTATTACTAAACCATCACTCATGCATGACGAAAAATTCCATAACAACCATCTCCAAAGCTTTGCAGGACATGTATGTCGGCTCTCTTTCTTCATCATTTTGCAGCAATGCCCAATGTCCTAGCCAATAAACTCACATGAAGATAACCTGCAAGAAGTTGTATATTTCTGTTTGTGAGAAGAGTAATGTCATTTTGGCATAGCTATATAGCCCCACATAAAGCGGACACTCCAACAAAAATCTTTTTCATTTGTGAGAAAAACTCCTAGGTGGATTAATACATAGAGCAATTCGGACTATAAGACAAACTGAACTAGCAAAGTGACGATAAAAAAGAGAGGTGCTGAGTATTTATGTTGTTATTATAAAAGCAACACTTTTGATTGCCATTTCAATTTCTTTTGGTTAAGATGACCCTTTTTCCTTGATATCATAAGGAAATCTTAATTTTCAAGGAAAATTTCAACCGTAACACCCTAAATTTTTAATTTTTGTAATAGTTTAAAATTTTGCTAGAATTAAATAGGAGTGTAAATTTTGTTCAAATAGAAAGAAATTAATTTCTAAATTTAAATTTGTCATAGGTTATATTTAAATTTGATGCATTCATACTGCAGTAGTTGCAATAGGATTTTATGCGTGAAAAATATTTGCAAAAGTACGCTAGAAGGCACTCATTTAAACCTCTTTTCAAAATGGTTTGAAATATAAATAGAAAAGCCATTATAATTTTGCAAAACCGACCTGGGCCGACTTCTCTCTCTCTAATCCGGCCCAAATCCCTTTCCCCCCCTCCCCTTCTATTCTTTACGGGCTGCCTTTTCTCTCACCCACTTGAGCTATGGTCCATTCTCCTTCCCCTCCGTTCTCTCGGGCTGAGCCCGCCTGGCTGAGCCGGCTCTCCCGCGCCCGAGCCGCCCCCTCCCGCCCCTCTCTCTACCAGCGGGTCCGGCTAGAGCCTCCCGAGCCACCAAGCCGCCCGCCCAGCTCTCCTTCTTCCTCCTATCTCCCCATCAATCCCGCCCCCAATTGCCGCTGGCCATTCAAATCTGACGCCACCCCGAGCCGTTTCTCGCCGATTCAATACCGTACCCACGATCCCCTCCCCTCCTTTACGCATCTCATGGAAACCGCTCGGGCCCTCTCCCCTTCTTTCCCCTCTCTTCACTCTGATTTATGGAAGGCCTTCTTTCCCCTCTCTTCACTCTGATTTATGGAAGGTGGCCGCTGGTTTGGAAACGGCTCCGGCCGTGTTGATCTCCCTCCTCGAGCCCCCTTCCTCCCTATTTAAGCCCCTCCCGAGCATCGTGCACCCGTTCTCCACCCCGTCCAGCCACTATTGCCCTCTCTCCCTCGCTCTTGCGCCGTTATTGTGCCTTTCTTCCCCGACACCAGTAAAGAGCTCCGTCACCGCTCATTTTTGCATGGCCAAGCGCCTCTAACCTCATTTCTCCCCTCTACGGCATGGCAGGGTCACCGGAGAGACTCCCAGCCGCTTCTCGGTGTCGCTCGACCCTCGGAGCGCCGCCTGCACCAAGCCCGAGCTCCACCAGCTGCACCTCTTCATCGCCCGGCTGTTCCGACTCCTCTTCGGTGATGTTTTTGCATGGGGTGAGATCACCGTCACCTGCCCTCCATTTTCTACTACTCATTGGCAAAGTCTAGCCACGGGAGTGCCATTTCAGCCGCTTCTCCAGCCGCCCGCCGCCGTGCCGAGCCCGCCAGTTCTTCCGGTCCATCGTGGACCGGTGGACCGAGAGCTTTTCCCTTCGCTTCATATCCCGTAGACTCAGTCCACGTGTTTTACAATAACAAAATAATTCCTTTCTTGCTTTATGATATCATAATCAAGATTTTCAGTATAAAATTTATTCGGTTTATTCTCTGTAATTAAGTAAAACTTGCATAAAAGCCCTAGAACTTCAAAAGCTTGTAACTTTTTGCTCGTTGCTCTGATTTGGGTGATTTTCAGGCTTAAATTCTTATAGTGACATGTAGAATCTTTTTATAGGGTTTTTACCTAGTTTTAGTATTGTTTGGTGTACAGTTCATAGTAGTTTCCCTTGTATGCTTTTCCGGTGTGTCGATTAGGAGGTGATCAATTTGTGAACTTGCAAGATCATGCCTTTGAGGATTTCGAGCAACCCTCAGCTGAAGGCAAGTATCCTTGAACATCTTGCTCCTATTTTAGGATATTTATGTAGTTGTTTATCTTTCATTGCATGCTTGTCTAAATTGGAATCCCATGTTAGGGTTTACTAGATTCTGTATGATTATCCTTGTGGTTGTTGATGAGTCTTGGGTTATGAAGGGTAGATATTCTAGTCGCTGTCATGGTTAAGGTAAATGTTAAACTTGACTAATGTTTATGAAACAAGAATTGGGTATGGTATTCTTTTGTAGCAACATGGTATAGGGATCCTAACATGATGTTTATGTGATGATGGTGCGGGAATGCACGTGTGCGGGTAATGCGCAGTTGGATTGTGGTTGTTCCTGTGTGGGATCCTAAGGACCGGTTCTTGAATATGTAATCAAGTTAAACCACACAACCATGAGGCTTATATGGGTATAGCCTAGCCAAATAAATAGCCACCCCTCTGGTTCTGCGGGCACGAATGGACGGTCGAGTGACACAAGAGGGGGCTTCTGTAGCGATGGAATCGTCTGTTAGCGATGAAGCCTTAGTGGCTGTCTATGGATCGGTAGGAACTTTGTAAAGTCTCTGTAGTGAGACCCCAACTCCACACCTCGGAAGTGTGAAGCAACATGGGAATCATGACTCTTGGGGAAAGTTGTGCAAACTCTACACAGTATCAAACTGATCGATCAGCCGTGCTCATGGTAGCAGGCTTGGACATCTTCTTGATTAGTTGGAATAAGGGTTTTGGTATGATTATCTGGTGAGTTTTGGTAGTCGAATGGAATATGATGAGTTATCCTTCTTGTTATAGTTGTGTTTTCACACTTAGTAAATAGGATGCCTATTATTAGACTCATATGTTAAGGTTGTTTAGTGCAGTTAATCAGTGTCTAACCTTTCCTTGTCTTAAGTCCCATATCATGCTTTCCTACACTTGGGTACATTGTGTACTTACACCCGTTGCTTTCTCTCTTGCATTCTTCTGTTGTTCAGAAGCCGTCAATGAAGCCGCATCTTTCGATCAAGACAGCTTCGACCGGGAGCTCCTGTTCTAGGCTGGTGTGCCCCCGGTTGACGCCTGTGGATGATGGAAGATCCTCTGGCGCTGGAGTTTTCTTTTCCGCTGTGTTTTCTTTTAAGACCTTCGGGTCCTTTTGTAATAAATTAATAACGTTATTGTAATAATGGCACTGTGATGATACACTGATGATGTAACGTATGTATGAAAACTTGATCCTGGCATACATATGTTGAACCTAGTTTTGTTCCTTTGAAACTGGGTGGTACAAAAGTGGTGTCAGAGCCGTGTTGATAGTACGACATGGCCTAGATAGAAAGGATGTGTTAAGAACTTATGTTGTACAAACTACTTTTACAAAATGGTTTTCCTTTCAGTTTCTCCTTACTCTGTCCATTGTTCTTTATAAAACTATTACTAATTTTTTGCCTTCTTAAAAATTTTAGATGGCCCACATGAAGATCACCTCGAGCAAGCGTGTGCTGGTTCCTGATCAAGAGATCCTCGCTGGTGCTGTTTGGGCGCACCAACCCCCTATTGAGTTCTACTCTAATGGACAGCTCGCCGGCTACTTCCCCTACATGTTGTGGTACCTACTTCAGGGTCTGGGCTACCACGACGCTCCACTCTACAAGGGAGTCAGAGTTCTGCTTAGAGACCGTGGTTACTCCTGGTCAGTGGAGGTGACCATGTTCGAGGGGCCCACTAATGACAGTCTTCGACGGGTTCGCCGTGTTCACTCCGTTGTATCCCGTAGAGCTACCTTCGAGGCTGAGATCGAGGATGCCGCCCGCCAGGCTCTGGTTGTTCTCTGTCGGGAGAACATATAGGTTCTCTACCTCACTCAGTTTGGCAAGTTCCCACAGTGCCCGTCCGGTAGTATGGAGGTCATCTTCGTGCCTGTCAACAATGAGCCAGATAGATATCTGAGAGAGCAGGTCCACCTCATTGCCACCCTATACGCTGAGCTTGATAGAGCCCTCGATGAGCTGGAAGATATGCATCCGTATCATGCGGAGCAAGAGCAGAGCATCCATAAGCTACAGATTCTGCTGGAGGACCCTGGCCAGTTCCTCGAGGAGGCCCCTCAGGCACCCGTGGCTGCACCACCCCGTTCCCCATCACGCAAGAGGCTTCGTTCGGCAGATGTAGCTGGTCCATCAGGCACAGCAGACGAGTCGTAGTGTCGAGCTAGGAGGATGTCCTTAGCTAAATAAATTGTTTAGTCTCGTGTGTCTTTTGTTCAAGTCCGTGTTTGTTGCTTGTGTGTCTATAGTATGAACCTTGTCATGAGTTGGATCTTTGCATGAGTGTTGGTGTAATGTGGGGGTTTTTCCTTTACATTGCATCAGTTAATAATATAATAATAGTTGGGAGCCCTTTCTTTCTTTCGTGCTATATCTGTTCTTGTCTTGCTTTTCCGCCCTCGCTTTTCTCTTATATTCCCCCGCTCGTATCTTGGCTATCAACAAATGGTGAACACCAAGTGTGGCAACAACAGCAACAACAACAACACCAACGCTGTCGAAGGATTAACTCCTGTCGCAGGGATCCCGAGAGACCCCTTTTTAGAGATTCGGCCGAGGGGATGATCCTGAATAAGTTCGTCGAAGAAATAAATGGGAATGAATGCAAAAGCCGGTGGTGGGGGTGTTGACCTAATGCAAGAAGAAGTAAATGCACCGGAATTTTGACAGGTTCGGGCCGCACGGGGGCGTAATACCCTACTCCTGTATGGATGCTATAACTGTCCTGAGGGAGTCCCTCAAGGATGTTGCTAGTTACAAGAATGTTGGTCTAACTAAGAGCTTGAGGCTCCTTGTTCTTCGGCTGGAACTGGACTCAGCCTTGCTCACAGTGTTTCTCTTGCGCTGTGTTCTTTGTCCTTTTCTCTGTCTCGCTTTCTCTATTTCTCGTTGCTGGTCGGTCCGTCGCTTCTGTGCCGCCAGCTGCTTTAAGTACTCGCCAGCCACGACATGCCCCGAACGGAAGGAAGGGGCTCGAGTTCTGAGACGCCATAAATGGAGAGGGCGTCATCATTTCTTCTGGGCGAGGTGAACGGGGGTGGAAAATGAGTTGCACGCCCGGTCGCCCGTCACCATAAATGCCCTAGCAACGGGCGCCGTAGAGAGGGCCCACCGGGCAGCCGCAGAGCAACCCGGCGTGCTCGCCCTGTCTTGTTCCCCTGCCACAGCAGCGCGGCAGACAGAACGCCTTGATCCTTACGACGTTATCCCGAGACAAGCCGGATGGCACGGGACGGGACCTGTGCAATTAATGACCCCACGCCCCTCTGCCAAAACATGGCAGGAACTGACGCTGAGCGCGGCGGGAGCAGTTGGAGGTGTCAGGCCACGCACGCTCATTAAATGCGGCCTCGGACCTCTGACTGGTTGGCACCTCATCGGCAGGCCCCTCGGGGGTCTTTCTGGGTCGTCGGGGTACCGGGTGCTCGGGGGGTACTGTTCACCTCCCTGAGCACTTTCTCCCGAGCACTCTTGCACAGACCCTCGGGGAACCGAGTGCTCGAGGGCTGCCGCGCGCAGCCCCAAGCACTCTTTCCCGAGCACTCTTGTACGGATCATCGGGGAACCGAGTGCTCGGGGGTTGCCGCTCGCAGCCCCGAGCACTCTCTCCCGGAACGTAGCTCTTCTGATCGTCGGAGGACTAGGGTGCTCGGGGGTGATCGTACACCTCCCCGAGCACTTTCTTCCCGGTACTTGGATTCCGTGGATCATCGGGGAACTGGGGTACTTGGGGGCCACCGACCGTGGCCCCGAGCACCTTCTCCTGGGACTTGACCTTTTCTCATCCTACAGGAGAGACCTCGCGGGATGGCGCCATGTGGCGGATGGCTGGCCTGGCCTCGGGATTTGGGGACCCCTGGTTCCTGATACACCGACAGTAGCCCCCAGACCCATCGGCAGGCGATAGCCCAGAGACTGCGGATGGGCCCTTCGTCGCAAACGAGGCCGCCGAAGCCGGCGTGGACGCCACGTGGCAAGCTTTCAGAAAGGTGGCCCCTTCGGTCCGGGCCTTTGGTACGGCCCAACGGGGAGATGAATGGACACGCGTCCACACAACTCCCGAAGGGCATGACAACGGGACGGGCGGTGCGTGACGACAGAGCAGGCGGCATACGCGGCAGTCGCGCAGATCGAGGAAAATACGCCTGGCCACCGCTGACATCACACGACCTGTGGGAGACTCGTCTGGCAGTTGCGTCTATCGAGGAAACCGTACCGCCGAGTGTGCCGTGGCAGGAGACGTTTGAATTCTCTGAGGTATAAAAGGAGGAGGGGAGCTAACCGCCCTCCTCTTTACGCCATCTCATGATCCAGCCCTTGCTTCCTTCACGCTCTTGAGCCCTTAGAGTCTCCTAGGTGATCAGAGCAGATCTCCCTCTCCACCACCCAGACCATCTCCCCCTCCGATGAAATGCCGAAAGCTGGAGGAAGCCGCCGCGATAGGACTCCGGACGGCGTGCTGCCGGAGTCTCACCAGACGAACGAAGAGGCGGCGGGGAAGATCAGGAAGTTGTTGGTCCCCGAGGGCCAGCAGGGGGCCCTGGTGGTGATGCCGGTGAGCTTCCCGCCGGCGACGACCCGCCCGGGGTGCATCGTCCTGTTCACCTCTTTCATGGTGGCCGGGCTGGTGCCGCCGTTCTCCACGTTTTTTCTTCAAATCCTCGACACCTACGGAATTCAGCTGGTGCACCTAAGCCCCAATTCGGTCGTCATCCTGGCGGTCTTCGCCCACTTCTGCGAGATGTTCGTGGGAGTGGCGCCGTCGGTGACACTCTTCCGGCATTTCTTCACGCTGCGATCTGCCGGGAAGAAGAGGGGCTACTCCACCGCGGACGTCGCGGGCTGCTGCAACTTCCGGCTGCGGGACGGCCTGGGGGAGCGATACATCCCCCAGGTGCTGCAAAGCAAGTGGGAGGAGTGGCGGCGCGATTGGTTCTACATCGACGTCGACCCCCACGACCGTCTCACCCTGCCGGAGGTGGCGGTGGAGCCCCAGAAGGTGACCTGGGAGGTACCGCCGCCGTCGGATGCGCGGCTGGAGCCGGTCTTCGAGCGCATCGGGTTCCTGCGGGACACCGGGCTCACCTCAGTTATGGTGGTGGCGGACTTCTTGCGCCGCCGCCTGGCGCCCCTGCGGGAGCGGGCCCGGCCTTGTTGGCTCTACACCAGCCCCAAGGACATCACCCGGACCCAGATCGGTGAGGACTGGGACCTAGGCACGGCGGAGTTGAAGGGCATGCTCTGGGTGGTGACCGGGGTGGATGAGATGAGCCGGGTGGAGCTCCCGTGGATGGAAATGGCGTTCTGCGCCAACCCTGAGCGGGTGGTGATCCAGGCGAAGCTGCCGGAGTTCGATGCCCAGGGGTTGGTTGACCGATCGAGGCGCCGAAGTCCCGAGATCGCTGAGATCCCCGGGTTGGATGAGGCGGCCGGCGAGGGGGCCGCAAGCGGTCCGGTGCGGACTGGTGGCCCGGGCGCCGCGAGCGGCGAGCCGCAGGCCAGCAGTGGGGCTGTTGCGGGCAGCAGCCACTGCACCGGAGGGGGAGGCACCGTCGGCACCGGAAGACCGGGGGAAGCGCCCTCGGCTCTTCACTCCTGTGCCGGAGTCCCCGCCGTCGCCATCAGTGGGGGCGGCATTCCCGGTTCTGGAACCGCGCCTTGTTCGGATTGGGCCCGATCCAGCGCCCGGAGACCACGCGGAGGCCCCGCAGAACCCCCGGCGGAAGAGGAGGAGGGAGGATTCCGGGCCGGCGCCATCGAGCCCGGAGTTTAGGATTCTGGCAGCACGATGGCAGTACCGAAGACCCACAACCGCGTAAGTCTTGTTCTTCATTCTTTCTTGGGCGTGCTTTGCCCGAACTAAGTTCTGGATTTCGGTTTTGATCTTTGTCCTTCTCTTGCAGGCTGCCTACGGGCGCCGCTGAGTGCCAGGGGTGGCCGGAGGCGCCGAGGCCGGCGCCAGCCCCCGAGCCGAGCGCACCGGCGGAGACAGGGCTGGCAAGCATGGCGGCGGAGCCGGGGCCAGCGGACACGGTGGCGGAGACGGGGCTGACGGACGCGGTGGCGGTGCCGGGGCCGACGGACGCGGCGGCAGAGCCGGGGCCGACGGACGCGGCGGCAGAGCCGGTGCCGGCGGACACGACGGCCTTGCTGGGGCCGGCGGATGCGGCAGACGAGATGGGGCCGGCGGATGCAGTGGCCGAGACAGAGACGCGGCTGCCGCCCGAGCGCCCGGAGCCGTCTGAACCCGCCCCAAGCGTGCCGAGCACGGGGTTGGCGACCGCGTGGCAACTTTTGGGGACCCCGAGCCCCCCGAGGGAGGCTCGCAGGGGACCCAGCGCCCAGCCGCCGCCCATCCAATCCACCGAACCTCTCCCGGTCGTGCTGGGGAGCGCCCGGGAGGTGTTCGGGCGGCTGGAGGCGGCTCTAGCAGAGGAGATGGTGCGGCGAGAGGCGGAGCGCGCCGCTCTAGCCACGGAAAGAGCGCAGCTCGCCGCGGCACGTGTCGCTAACGAGGATGAGCGGCGCGCCACGGAGGAGGGCCGAAAGGCCTTGGAGGAGGCCCGCGCCGAGGTCGCGCGGGAGCGGAAGGATTTGGAGGATACCCACGCGGAGGTTGTGCGGGAGCGAGAAGACGCCGCCCGCCTGGCCGAGGCATCGCGGCAGCAGGCTGCCGAGGCCCTTGCAAGGGAGAGGCAGGCGCAGGAGCGGGAGGAGGCGGCGGGGAACCGCGAGAGGGCAGCGGAGGCCCTCCAGGCTGACCTAGCTCGCCAGAAAAGCGAAGTCGACCGGACCCATGCTGAGCTCCAGCACTTTGCAGCGAAACTCCAGGACGTCGATGGGGAGCTCCAAAGCCGGGAGGAAGACATCGCGATCCGGGAGACCGACGCCGAGATAACGGTGGAGGAGTTGGGCGCCTGGGAGGATCTGCTGGCCCGCCGGGAGTCGGAGGCTACCGAGACGGCGGCGGCCGCTGCTGCTAGGGAGGAGCAGATCACCAAGTCCGAGGCGGAGCTGGCCGCCCGCGAGCAGGCCTTGTCCGTCCTGGCGGGGCAGGTAAAGTTGGCCGCCGGCCATGCACCCGGCGCCGGTTCTGCTGGCGCGGTCGGGGGCCAGGGGCTCGAGGAGCGGCTGCGGCTTGCGAAGGAGGAGCTCGAGGCTGCCTCGGTCGTGCGGGCCAGCCTGCAGCTGATGTTGGAGGACACCCTCTGGCGGATGCAGCGGTCCGTGGCGGCGGTCGGGCTCAGGCAACTCATCGTGGAGACGAAGGGGGGAGGCCCTGGCCGGTATGCCCTAGGCTTCCAGTAGGTCTGCGAGCACCTCGAGGCACTGCCCTGGGCCATCCAGGAACTCGCCGCCCGGGAGGGGCGTGGCTTGGCCCAAGCAGTGGCCGAACACGTCCTGGCTTGCTACCGGAGCCGAGACCCGAACTTCCCATTGGATTCAGCTCAGGAAGGGGTGGTTGAAGCCGAGGAGGATGCCGCCCGGGAGGCAGTTTGGAGCACCGCCGCCGCGGTGGTGGTCGGCTTCAAGCGGGAGCTGCCACCGCCCCCAGTCCCGAGGAGCGGCGACGAAGGCTCTGACTCCGACTCTGACTAGGCTTTTGTAGTAGTTTTTCCTTCTTCTTTTCTTTTTGACTTGATATAATTTGGGAGTCATCCCTCAGAACAGCTACCCTTCTCTGTGAATGTAATGGAAGCCTTTCTTTGGGGTCGCAACTCCAGTATTTCTGAGTACTTAGTGTAGTTTCCGCTGTTTTCACTTGATGCCCCGAGGAGTACTCAGTCGGACCGACCCCGATCTTTCCATCGCCGAGAACGAAGTCGTCCCGATCGTCCTTCTCGGTGCGTTCAGCCTGTCGAGCCCTCGCGAGTCTGCATCGGTTAAGTCAAAAGACAAAGGCACGAACTCCCTTGCTCGGGAGATAGATCGATCCAGCGCGGGGCATGCCATGACCCGTGAACACTTTTCTGCCTTGCGACCACTCAGTCAGCAGACCGGAGACACGCGCGGGCGGGAATGCGACCAAGAGTCCCCATGGTTCGGTGGTGCCCGGGCTTAGGACGGACCGGACCGAGCACCGACAGCCCGGCCCTGAGGCCTAGGCTCCGGACTACTCGAGCAGCTCGAGCGATAGGATTACCCAGGGCGCCCAAGGACTCGGTAGTGCTCGGGGCCCTAAAAGCGGACCGAACACCATGACCACCATGAAAGACTTCGATCGGACATTACCGCACGTACGGTGCACCTTTCTACGGACCGTTCTGTCGTTCTAGGAAAAAGTGGACACGCGGTAGGGTTTTGTGCGCGAGGAGACCATCTCACCGGGCATATTAGAATACGAGGGTCCCTGAGGACAACTCGGGAACAAAATATTATTGAATGTAAATTCGCCTGAACTTAACCACTCACCGGACAGCTGTCAGCCTTTCGGCCAACCGATCCAGGAGGGGTATGCGCTCCGAGCTCGGGATTCCCGGGGACTTGGTTCCCACGGCCGGGGTGCCCGAGCACCAAGGGGCGCGTGAGGAGCCCGGGGTCAGGCGATCTCGACCACTCACTCTTGAGCGGTAGGACCACCTGAGGACCTTTTGGGGCCGAGCAGCGACTTAGGCACTGAGGCCCTCGTGGTCGAGCTGCTTTTGCTTTGATTGTCGATTTGTGACTTGAGAAAAAAATAGAGGAATTATTTGCTTGGTGCGCTCTGTTAGTGCGGTACTCGTTATAGACTGCTCTTGTTTTCGACCCGAGACCTCTCGAATACCCAGACCGGCGGACAAGAGCAGACGGAGGCATAACCCAGAGGTCCTATGGTTCGGTGGCGCCCAGGTATGACAGACCAGACCGAGCACCGACAGCCCGCCCCTGGGGCCTAGGCTCCGGACTACCCGAGCCGCTCGAGCGATAGGATTACCCGAGAACCCCAGAGGCTCGGTAGTGCCCGGGAGCCTGCCACGACACCGAACACCACAGCCTACCACATCAGACGTAAGTTAGCAGCAACTGCCCGCGCGCATACCGATCGGGATTCTTTTATCAGCGGAGAAAAAGAGGGAGCGAACTTTTCTCGCACAATCGAGCATCTCACCAGACAGATTAAACATACGGAATCCAGAAAAATGAAATTGACACATGATTGCACATTAACATTGATACTGTATTGACAATTTTTTACAAGGTTGGGTGACTTACCCAGTTAGTGGTAGCCCCCGGTCAACTTGGGCGGGGGGGAAGCCCTCGGCCTGGTTGACCTGAGCCGCGAGCACGGCCATCTACGGGTAGAACTTGCGCAGGTGCTCGATGTTCCATGGGTTGGGGAGCGGTTGCCCATCTTCTGCGGCCAGCCGGAAGGAGCCTTCTCGCGGGACCCCGATCACGGTGAAGGGGCCTTCCCACATAGGGGATAGCTTATTTCTTCCTTCGCGTGACTGGACGCGTCAGAGAACTAGATCCCCCACCTCGAGAGACCGGGCCCGGACGTGGTGCTGATGGTAGCGCCGCAGACTTTGCTGGTAGCGGGCTGCCCGGACGGCGGCACGCCACCGGCGCTCTTCCAAGTAGTCGACGTTGTCGCGCCTCTGCTGCTCCTGTTCACCTTCAGAGTAGGCATGCACCCGAGGGGAGCCTAGAGTGAGCTTGGAGGGGAGGACCGCCTCAGTGCCGTACACGAGGAAGAAAGGAGTCTCCCCGGTAGCGTGGTTTGGCGTGGTCCGATTGGCCCATAGCACGGCAGGCAGCTCGTCGATCCACCCCTTCCCGTGCTTTGCGAGCACATCGTAGGTCCGGGTTTTGAGCCCCTTCAGTATCTCCACGTTGGCGCGCTCAACCTGCCCGTTTTTCCGAGGATGAGCGATGGAGGCGAAGCAGAGCTTGATGCCGAGGTCTTCACAGTAGTCCCCGAATAAGGCACTTGTGAACTGGGTGCCGTTGTCGGTAATGATCCGGTTCGGGACACCAAAGCGACTGGTGATGCCGCGGATGAACTGGAGCGCCGTGTTCTTGGTCACCTTGATGACTGGGACCACCTCCGGCCACTTGGTGAACTTGTCGATGGCGACGTAGAGGTACTCATAGCCCCCGATTGCTCGAGGGAATGGAACCAAAATGTCCAGCCCCTAGACCGCGAAAGGCCATGAAAGGGGGATGGTGTGAAGAGCCTGAGCTGGCTGGTGAATCTGCTTTGCATGGAATTGGCACGCTCTGCAGCGCTGAACCAGCTTGGAAGCATCCTGGAGGGCTGTAGGCCAGTAGAAACCTTACCAGAAAGCCTTCCCGACCAGCGTGCGGAACGATGCATGGCCACCGCACTCGCCCTCGTGGATCTCAGCGAGAAGCTCGCTGCCTTCTGCCCAGGAGATGCATTTCAGGAGAATACCGCCTGTGCTACACCGGTAGAGATCCCCATCTACTATGGCATAGCGTTTGGACTGCCGAGCAATTCTTTCGGCAGACGCCTCATCCCTGGGGAGGAACTTTTCCTTCAAGTACACTCGGATGTCATCCATCCACGAGGCATCTTGAGAACATTCAGCAAGTGCAACGCACTCGCCGGACGGTGGCACCCTGACGGGGCTTCCCACTGAGGGCGCCGCCGGGGTCCCCTGAATTGAGTTCGAGGTTTCCCCTTCGCCCTGTTCGGCAGGTAGGACGGAAGGTCGTGTGAGTCTTTCTTCAAAGACTCCGGCAGGGGCGCGTGCACGGGAGGAGGCCAGGTGGGAGAGGTCGTCGGCCAGAGCGTTGTCGTGGTGAGGGATGTACCGCAGCTCCAGACCATCGAAGCGCTTCTCCAGCTTCCTGACAGCCGCCACATACGCCGCCATCTGAGGATCCGTGCACTGGTACTCTTTGGACACCTGGTTGACTACCAGCTGGGAGTCTCCCTTGACCAGGAGGCGATGAATCCCGAGGCCCACCGCGGCTCGGAGGCCAGCGATGAGACCTTCATATTCCGCCATGTTGTTGGACGCGCGGAACTGCAGCTGCACGACGTACCGGAGTTATTCACCCGTTGGGGAGGTGACAACCACTCCGGCCCCCGTGCCTTTTAGCGAGAGGGAACCGTCAAAATGCATGATCCAGTACCCCGGCGCATCGTGCCCGGGATACGTAGAAATCTCTTTTGGGACGACCTCGGGGACGGGTGTCCACTCTGCCACGAAGTCAGAGAGTGCCTGGCTTTTAATCGCCTGGCAACTGACAAAGTGCAGGTCGAACTCCGCCAGCTCCACCGCCCACTTGACAACACGCCCAGTGCCTTCTCGGTTCCGGAGTATGGGTCCCAGTGGGTACGTGGTAACCACCGAGACCCTGTGCGCTTGGAAGTAGTGGCGCAGCTTCTGGGAAGCGATGAGCACGGCGTAGAGCAGCTTTTGAGCCTGGGGGTACCTCGTTTTGGCCTCCTGGAGGACCTCACTGACGAAGTACACCGGTCGTTGTACCCGGCGGGCCCGGACCGTGGCCTCACCCGAGGGGCTGTTGCAGCCCCCAGGCTCGGCGGCGTGGTCGGGGCTGACCGGGTGCTCGGGCTCTACTCCCTGGTCGGGAGGAGCCGAGTGCTCGGGCTCGACCCCCTGCTCGGGGGGGGGGGAGCCAGGTGCTCGGGCGCGACCCCCTGCTCGGGGGGAGCCAGGTGCTCGGGCTTGACCCCCTGCTCGGGACGATCCGCAAGGACGGGGGAGTGCCCGGGGCGGCCGGGAGCTGGGACCCAGCACCTGGCCCCACGCACTCGTCGCGCTCTACCACCAGCACCATGCTTACGACCTGAGGAGTGGCCGAGACATATAGTAGCAGTGGCTCGCCTTCGGACGGAGCCACCAGCATGGGTGGTGAGGTGAGATACTTCTTCAGATCGCGGAAGGCCTGCTCGGCCTCCGGCGTCCAGTCGAAACGACCAGTTTTCTTCAGGAGCTTGAAGAGGGGGAGCCCTCGCTCCCCAAGTTTGGAGATGAAGCGCCCGAGGGCCGCCATGCAGCCGGTGAGACGCTGAACCTCCTTGAGTCAAGCCGGGGGTCGCATCTGCTCGATGGTCTGGATCTTCTCTGGATTGGCCTCGATCCCTCGGCTGGAAACCAAGAAACCGAGGAGCTTGCCCGCAGGTACCCCAAAAACACATTTCTCGGGGTTGAGTTTCAGGCGGGTAGTGCGGAGACTATTGAAAGTCTCGGCGAGATCTTCGAGCAGGGTGGCGCGGTCTCGAGACTTGACCATGAGATCATCGATGTAGGCCTCAACGTTGCGGCCAACCTGCGAATCAAGGGTGATGCGAATAGCGCGCTGGAAAGAAGACCCAGCGTTGCGCAAACCAAAAGGCATTGACATATAACAATAAGTCCCCACCGGGGTGCTAAAAGCAGTTTTTTCTTCATCCTCTACGGCCATGCGAATCTGGTGATAACCAGAGTTTGCATCTAAAAAACACAAAAGATACATCCCGCGGTTGCATCTACAATTTGATCTATGCGGGGCAAAGGAAAAGGATCTTTAGGGCAAGCTTTATTTAGATCGGTGTAGTCCACGCACATACGGAGCTTGCCGTTGGCCTTCGGGATGATAACTGGATTCGCCAGCCACTCAGGGGGGAGGACTTCTCAGATAAATCCAGCGTCAAGGAGCTTGCTGACCGGCTCCCGGATGAATTCCTAGCGCTCAGGCACCTGCCGCCGGACCTTCTGCTTCACCGGGTGTGCGTCTGGACGCACAGCCAAGTGGTGCTCAATCACCTCCCTAGGGATCCCTGGCATGTCGGACGGTTGCCAAGCAAACACGTCGGCGTTAGCCCGGAGGAAGGTGACGAGCGTGCTTTCCTATTTGCTGTCCAGGTCACCGCCGATTCGGATGAGCTGGGAGGCGTCTTCGCCCACCACGACCTCCTTTGTAGGAACGGAGGCATCGGCAGTGAGTCGAGGTTTGGATGAAGAGGGTCCCGGGCCCCCTGGACAGCCTTCGACCTCGGCCTGAGCTGAGACCAAGGCCAGGTATGACTGCTCGGCGCAGGAGACGGCGCCGCCGGAGTCGGCGGTCACGGAGATGGGGCCTACTGGACCCGGCAACTTGACCGTGAGATACGCATAATGCGCAGCCATCATGAACTTTGCGAGCGCCGGACACCCAAGGATGGCGTTGTAGGGGAGGAGGAGCTCCACAACGTCGAAGAGGACGTTCGCCGTGCGGAAAAATTCCCGACTCCTGAAGGTCACGGGTAGCTTGACCTGCCCGAGGGGCAGGGAGTGCCCGGGTGTCACTCCGCAGAATGGAAGCGATGGATTTAAGCGCCTGGAGGGCACCTGCAGCTTCTCAAAGGCCTCCTTGGGGAGGAGGTTGAGGCCTGCGCTCCCATCGATCAGCACCCTACCGACCTTGACATTGCAGATGGTGGGGGACACCACCAAGGGTAGTCGCCCCACGCCTGCAGTATTGGCGGGGTGATAGGCTATACTAAATGTGATCGGAGTGTCCGACCATCTCAGGGGCCTTGTGGCCTCTTCGCTCGGGGTTACCGAGCATACCTCGCACCGCATGGTCTTGATGCCACGCCGCGAGGCAGGCGTATAGGCACCTCCGTCAATGAAGGTGACGGTGTGCTCGGGCTCCTGAAAGCCGAGCTCTGCGTTGCCGGGGGCGGCCTCAACGTCGCCTCCCCCGTGGGCTTCGTCGCACTCCCTCTGGCGCTGCTCGACGAGGCCCTTGACCGTACGACACTCCCGTGAAGTCATGCCATCTGGTCTGGTGGATTGGGCACCATTTGCCTGGCTCGGGCCCCACAGGAGCGGGGGCCCTTGCTGGAGCAGGAGCCCGGGCGGGGGCCGAAGCCCTTGCGGGAGCCGGAGCCCTCGCAGGCGTAGGCCGCCTGTCGGCGGCCGCCCGGTGCTCTTGCCGGCGGTCTGGCGCTCTTGCCGGTGGTCGGGCTCTTGGTTGGGCTTCTCTTTTTCTTTTCCCGCCTGTCAGAGCGGGAAGAACTTGGTTGGTCAGCGACGGGGCGCTCGGGGCGCGGAGCGTGCCAAGCCCGCACCTCCGCCGCCTTAGCGCACTTGTCGGCCAGCGCGAAGAGCTCCGCGGTGGTCTCGATCTCGTGCGTACCTAGCTTCTCGAGCATCCGCTCGTCGTGAACGCCCTGCCGAAAAGCGACAATAACAGCGTGGGGGGCTATCCGTGGGATAGTGTTGCGGACCTGGCTGAAGCGCTGAATAAAACGCCGCAGCGTCTCCCCCTCCTGCTGCTTGACAGCGTGGAGGTCGCACTCCAAGCCGGGGCGCGTGAACGTGCCCTGAAAGTTAGCCACGAACTGGTGGCAAAGATCGTCCCAGTAGCTAATAGACCCTGGGGGTAAGTTCATGAGCCAAGAACGGGCAGAGCCCCTCAAGGCGACATGGAAATAATTAGCCATCACCTTCTCACTGCCACCGGCCGCCTGGACGGCCATAGTGTATATCTGGAGGAACTCAACGGCGTCGATGGACCCGTCATACTTCTCCGGCAGCTCAGGGCGGAACTTGGAGGGCCATTTGACCTGGCGGAGCTCGCTAGTGAAGGCATGACAGCCGGTGTCGTACCCTGTAACGCGGGTGGTGTTCCTTGGCAGTGAACGCTGGCAGGCCGGGGAATCCTAGCGATCATAGGCCGGCAAAGAGGAAGCCTGGTCCTCAGCTTCGGCCTCCTGTCGGGTCTCCCACTGGCGCTCGAGAGTGACACGTGCATCTTCGAGGCCCCTCCGCTCGTTGAGACGTAAGCGGAGATCTTGGGCTTCGGACGCGGCCAGGGGGCGGCGCTCCGCTTGGAGGCCCCCCGGCTTGTGCGAATGTTACCCGACGATGGGCCAGTTCTGGCGGCGCCACGCTGGGTGGTGGCGCGAGAACTCTCGGCCAACACCTGGCGACGAGCTGTGCCGACCAGGGCAGCGACTTCTTGGAGCCAGCGGCCCCCCGGGGTTTCCGCCGTCGCCTGGACAGGCGGGTGCCTGAGGAGAGCGTGCGCCGCAAGCAGCGCGCTCCAGGGGCTGGCCTCGCCGAAGGCGAGCCTACGCCGGAGGGGCGCCCGGCGCTGTCCAGATGCGGACCTGGCGGCCGGAGTCTCAACCACCAGCTGGGGGTCGGATGGTGCACCGGCGGCGGCGGCCCTGCTGGGCCCAGCGCCTTGGTCCCCTTGGGAGGGGAACACCGCACGTGCGGATCGCGGCTGCTGCTGGGACGTAGCAGCGGCTGGGGCCTCCTGTGCGAGGGGCTGCATTTCCCCGCTGGAACTGGAGCCGGAACGCTGGAGGCGGTGACCACCGGCCATTTTTTCTGTGGAAGAAAACAAACAAACAGATTCAGGGATGCTTCCCCCCTACCTGGCGCGCCAGCTGTCGGAGGATTAACTCCTGTCGCAGGGATCCTGAGAGACCCCTTTTTAGAGATTCGGCCAGGGGGATGATCCTGAATAAGTTTGTCGGAGAAATAAATGGGAATGAATGCAACAACCGGTGGTGGGGGTGTTGACCTAATGCAAGAAGAAGTAAATGCACCGGAATTTTGACAGGTTCGGGCCGCACGGGGGCGTAATACCCTACTCCTGTATGGATGCTATAACTGTCCTGAGGGAGTCGCTCAAGGATGTTCACATCCCCGAGCACTTTCGCCCGAGAATGCCTATCCTTATCCTCGGGGTGCCGGGTGCTCGGGGGTACTGTTCACCTCCCCGAGCACTCTTGCACGGACCCTCGGGGAACTGAGTACTCGAGGGCTGCCGCGCGCAGCCCCGAGCACTCTCTCCTGAGCACTCTTGTACGGATCCTCGGGGAACCGAGTGCTCGAGGGCTACCGCGCGCAGCCTCGAGCACTCTCTCCCGAGCACTCTTGTACGGATCCTCGGGGACCCGAGTGCTCGGGAGCTGCCGCACGTGATGAGGACATCACTCTTTCGGATACACACACACCGAGTATTCCTCCAACAATAGGTCCATTGACACGAGCTCGTGCACGTCAACTAAATCATGAGGTGAGCTCGTTCCTTAGTGTTCCTTTATATTTTGATGAGGATGGGATGCTACTGAATAATTGTGATGTATTGTTACTTAGGAACACGGGAGAAGAACAGCAAGGGCGCCCAAGGCAAGGTGGAGGTCCAATCCAGTTCGAGTCCGTTTCGGAGTTCAGGACCAGTCTGCACTAAAATCGTCGCCCAGGATGCATACGGACTCCGTTTTTGACGTTCTACACATGGTTGGAAAGCTAAGGAGATAAGCTTTCCAACGGAACTGGTCCCATGTCCAAATTCTGTCTGAGTCAACAGGAATCGTCGAAACAATACTACGTCCAGAATCTGTCAGGGTGTTGCGCCACCATCTTTTGGGCCGTTGGGCCGTGTAACGTGTTGGAGTCCATTAGGGACACGTCCAGGGGTCCTTGGCCGACCCTAGTCTTTTATATACAGTAGCCGCCGCCTTAATTAGGGTTTGGTTTTGCTTAGATATTGATCTACACATAGTTGTGAGATTTTCGCTCTTGTTCCGGACCGACTAGGCCGCCGCAAGGGTTTGTGGAACCCCGACTTCGAGTGCTTGAATTCAATTCGCAATATTTCAGATTGCATCTTCTACGTTCTTGCTTGTGTTCTCGGTACGCTTGCAGGGATTGAGCCTTCTTGGCGAGGTCAACCGCGCGACACGGTTGATAACCACCAGAGCTGTGGTATAGTGATTGCAAGTGAGACGATCTGTTCGGGTTGAAGCCTTTGGATCATCAATGTCGAGTTCTCCCCAACATTACTCATCAACTGGTATCAGATTTTCAGGTTGCTCGTTAGGTAATTTCGTTTTCCCCTTTAGATTAGTCTGTTTTTCATTACCTAGAGTCCAGAAAAAGCCAAAAAAATTCCGTCAATTTCCACTGCCCTAGAACCCTTTGTGCCTTTGCAATTTTTGTTTTCAGTTGCGCGTTGTTGAGTTTGTGTCCGTGGTCGAGTCTTGTTGCTGGTTTTAGAGTCGTGTTCTTAGTTTTTAGTCAACGCTCCGTGCTGTTTTGATCACGCCGCTATCCCATCGCCTCCATCCCCACCAACAAGTCGAGCCACCACATTACTCGATTTGCCACCGCGAGTCGCCTTGTGTTACTTTCCGCCACGCTAACCCTAGATAGGTCGCAAGCCACCTTGTATCACTTGCCCTGCCACTGCTGCCATCCTTGTTCATCTCGCGATCCTATTGCTTGCAATACCTTAAAGAGGTCAATTTCTGCAAGAGTTGCTTGAAAAAAAACCCTAACTCGATAGGGGTTCAGTAAAACAACCATAACTTTCTCATACGGACTCAGAATCAGGCAAAAAAAATTTTCACGGATATCTACAAAAAAAGTTACATCCGTTGCTCCCTCACTTCCTCGGGTTCCGCCAAAATTTTTTCCCCAAATTCGGCTCGGAAGATTGAGTATTTGAGCCGCGAAGTTTCCGCACGCTTTTCAGAGAACGTGCTTGATTTTCTATAGGCCACATCTTGCATCTGTTTGAGCTGAAAATTTCTGTGGTTGTTGCTTGTGTACTCCTAGTTCAGAAAAAAATATCAGAAAAATACAAAAAAAAAATTCGTGATTCCTACTAGTGCTAAAAGACAAAAAAGAGGAGCACATAGAGAACACCCAGATCATTGTGCTATTTGCTGTCTTTCTCTGATCATCCTTTTTAGCTTTGTTTCAGCTGTTGTGCTAGGACTAGGGACATGTGATAGACCAGCAACTGTGATTCATACTTTGGACACTTATTTAGCTTTGCTCATCTGATTACAGTTATTGCTAATCCTTGCTACCATATTGTGCCTTCCAAGCTCCACCTCTTTTGATCCGAACAGGTTCACTCTTGCAATCATCCCACGCTTCCACGGTTGTTCCTCCTTGCTGCGTTGGTAAGAACATTTGTAAGAGCGTGGTAAGACGCTTGAGTGTGTGTGATTCCACCTTCCACAACCTAGTAGTTGATAGGGATAATATTTGTTGTCTTTTGTTTTCTACTAACCATGTCAGGTGATGGCTCTCCATCGGATTTTAAGGATTGTGTGTCCAAGGAAGAACTCAACAAAGCCTTGCAGGATCATACTAGGCTATTGACAGACATTAGAACAAGCATTGCTAACCTCATCACGCGAGTCAACGACCTTGAGTTGCGACAGCCATCACAGGATGATGACCATTCACATGATGATGATGATGATGATACTAATCATGGTGACCAAGAAGATGGTGAGGTTTTTGTTGGGCAAGATGCGCGTGCTGAGCAACGTCCTCATGCTGAACAATTACATCGTGGCCAACAACAACGTCGTTAAGGTAATGGAGGTAATAATGTTAATCGCAATGGTCGCGATGATCCTTATTCTAAGATTAAGTTTTCAATGCCTCCTTTTGATGGTGCATATGATGCTGATACTTATTTGAATTGGGAAATGACGGTTGATCAAAAGTATAGTTCTCATATGGTTCCTGAAATGCATAGAGTTAGATTAGCCACTTGTGAGTTCACGAATTATGCTATTATTTGGTGGAATGGTCTAGTTTCTAGTGGCTTAGAACCTGAATCATGGCCTAGACTAAAGCGTTCCATGCGTAATAGATTTATTCCTCCTGATTATACACGTGAATTGAAAAAGAAATTGCAGCGCTTAAATCAAGGTTCTAAATCTGTGCATGATTACTATCAAAAGCTTCAAATTGCTATGCTTCATTGTAGTATACAAGAGGATGATGAGGATACCATGATTCGTTTTTACTCCGGGTTGAGACGTGAAATTCAGGACCTTGTTGATTATAAAGATTACAATACTACCAATAGGTTGTTCCATTTTGCTATCTTGGCAGAAAAAGAACTGCAGGGTCGACAACAGGTGCAGAAATTGCGGAACAATTTTGGGAGTACATCTACTTCACGAGTACCACCGGGACAAGCAACAACATTCCCTTCTACATCTACACGATCTGCTGCCCCCTCCTCCAACACTCGGGCGCATTCAGTAGGAGCACCACAACCATCACGTGAGGTGAGTAAATCTACTGTTTCGCAGGATCCAATGCCACGCTCTTCTTCAGGTGCAGCTACCACGGGTCGTACAACGGGCATTGTGTGCCATCGCTGCCAAGGTATTGGCCACGTCATGAAGGATTGCCCAAGCCAGCGAGCATACTCCGCAACAGCAGATGGTGGATATGTTAGTCATAGTGATGTCGAGGAAGAATATGCATTTGAAGCTAATCTTACAGCCGATCATGACATGGATAGTGAGGGGGAGGAGATTAGTGGTACCGCTGCCACAGAGAGTTATGCAGCACGCACCTTCATTGTGAAGCGAGTTTTGAGTTCTCAAATGGGGCAAGTGGAGCAGCTACAACGTCATAATCTATTCCAGATATTCCTCATTGTCAAAGATGCACGTGTTCGTACCATAATTGATGGTGGGAGTTGCAACAACCTCTTGAGCTCCGATCTTGTGAAGAATCTTTCCTTGCCAACACGTGCACATCCTCATCCATACTACATTCAGTGGTTCAATAACAGCGGTAAGGTTAAGGTAACACAATCTGCGAGAGTACATTTTTCTATTGGTTCCTACCATGATTATGCTGATTTTGATGTAGTGCCTATGCAAGCATGTTCACTTTTGTTAGGCCGTCCTTGGGAATTTGATACCGATGCTACACACCATGGTAGAAGTAATAAATACTCTCTCATGCACAAGGGAAAGAAAATCTCTTTGCTTCCTTTGGCACCTGCTGAAATTGTGCAATGTGATAAAGCTTTAGCTGAAAAAGAAAAGAAAGAACGTGTTTTGGAATCTGAAAATCAGCAAGTAGCTCAATCTGTTTTTCCACCTAAGAAAGAGAAGAACACACCTAGGTCCGAAGGCATTAAGTTAAAGGGTGGTGTTATGCTTGCTACTAAATCTGACCTTGCTGAAATTCAAGATAATGATACTTTGTGCTATGCTTTCGTATGCAAAGAGGTTTTATTTTCAATTGATGATATACATAGCTCTTTGCCTGCTGCTGTCACTAACCTTTTGCAGGAGTATAAGGATGTCTTTCTAGCTGAGATACCCCCGGGGCTACCACCATTGAGAGGGATAGAGCACCAAATAGATTTGACCCCGGGAGCGACTTTGCCAAACCGCGCTGCATATAGGATCAATCCGGAGGAGACTAAGGAAATTCAGCGACAAGTCCAAGACCTTTTGGACCGTGGGTACGTACGAGAGAGCCTTAGTCCTTGTGCTGTTCCTGTTCTTTTGATTCCTAAGAAAGATGGTACATGGCGCATGTGTGTTGATTGTAGAGCCATTAATAATATCACAATAAGGTATCGTCACCCTATTCCTAGGCTAGACGACATGCTTGATGAGTTGAGTGGTTCTATTATTTTTACGAAGATTGACTTGCGTAGTGGTTACCACCAAATAAGAATGAAATTGGGAGATGAATGGAAAACTGCTTTCAAAACTAAGTTCGGTCTATATGAGTGGTTAGTGATGCCTTTTGGTTTAACTAATGCACCTAGCACTTTCATGAGATTGATGAATGAGGTTTTACGTGCTTTCATAGGAAGATTTGTGGTGGTGTACTTTGATGATATTTTGATCTATAGCAAGTCACATGAAGAACACATTGATCATCTACGTGCTGTTTTTACTGCTTTGAGAGAGGCACGTTTGTTTGCTAACCTTGACAAGTGCACCTTTTGCACGAATAGAGTTACTTTTCTTGGCTATGTTGTTACTCCATAGGGAATTGAAGTGGATGAAGCTAAAATTGAAGCCATCAAGAGCTGACCGACCCTTGGGACTATCACACAGGTGAGAAGCTTTCATGGCCTTGCAGGGTTCTATCGACGTTTTGTGAGAGATTTCAGCACCATTGCTGCCCCACTCAATGAGTTGACAAAGAAGGGCGTTCCGTTCCAATGAGAGCCAGCACAAGGACAAGCTTTTAATACGCTGAAAGATAAGCTTACGCATGCACCTCTACTCCAACTTCCGGACTTTGGTAAGACTTTTGAGTTAGAATGTGATGCTAGCGGCATTGGAATTGGAGGAGTGCTACTACAAGTAGGTAAACCCGTTGCTTATTTTAGTGAGAAATTGAATGGGCCATCTCTTAATTATTTGACTTATGATAAGGAGTTGTATGCTTTAGTGCGAGTTTTAGAAACATGGCAACATTATCTTTGGCCTAAGGAGTTTATTATTCATTCTGATCATGAAGCTTTGAAACATATTAGAAGCCAAGCCAAACTGAACAAACGTCATGCTAAATAGGTTGAATTTATAGAGTCTTTTCCTTATATCATTAAACACAAGAAAGGTAAAGACAATGTCATTGCAGATGCATTATCTAGACGTTATACCATGTTGTCCCAACTCGATCATAAGATTTTTGGTTTAGAAACAATTAAAGGATTATATGCTATTGATTTGGACTTTAAAGATGTTTTTGAACATTGTAAAGAAGGAAGAACTTGGAATAAATATGTGCTGAATGATGGATTACTATACCGTGCTAACAGGCTATGCATCCCAGCTAGCTCTATTCACCTATTGTTCTTGCAGGAAGCGCATGGAGGTGGTTTGATGAGACATTTTGGAGTGAAGAAGACCGAGGATGTATTGGCTACTCACTTCTTTTAGCCTAAGATGAGGCGCGACGTTGAGCGCTACGTGGCACGCTGTACTACTTGCAATAAAGCTAAGTCTCGCTTGAACCCACATGGACTTTATATGCCTCTTCCTGTTCCTAGTGTGCCTTGGGAGGATATTTCTATGAATTTTGTTTTAGGATTGCCTAGGACCAAGAGGGGGAGGGATAGTATATTTGTCGTTGTGGATCGTTTTTCAAAAAATGGCACATTTTATACCTTGTCACAAGAGCGATGATGCTACAAACATAGCTGATTTGTTTTTCAGGGAAATCATTCGCTTGCATGGAGTGCCTAACACCATTGTTTCGGATCGTGATGCAAAATTTTTGAGCCACTTTTGGAGGACACTTTGGAATAAACTTGGGACAAAGCTGCTGTTTTCGACGACATGTCACCCTCAAACCGACGGACAAACAGAGGTTGTGAACTACACATTATCCACCATGTTGCGGGCTGTTTTGAAGAAAAATTTGAGGATGTGGGAAGAGTGTCTACCCCATATTGAGTTCGCTTACAACAGATCAATTCACTCCACCACCAAGGTAAGTCCGTTTCAGGTAGTGTATGGTTTTAACCCCCGTGCCCCTATTGATTTACTTCCTTTACCAACATCCGAGAAATTGAATTTTGATGCTAAGACACGTGCTGATTTGATTCTGAAAATGCATGAGTTGACTAAGCAAAATATTGAAAAGATGAATGAGAAGTATAGAACTTATGGTAGCCAAGGTCGGAAACATATTACTTTTGAAATTGGTGATCTTGTGTGGTTACATTTGCGCAAAGATAGGTTTCCTGATTTGAGAAAGTCTAAATTGTTGCCTCGAGCTGATGGTCCTTTTAAAATTGTGAAAAAGATCAATGATAATGCATATAAGCTTGAGTTGCCTGCAGATTATGGGGTTAGTCCCACATTTAACATTTCAGATTTAAAGCCTTACTTGGGAGAAGAAGATGACATTGCGTCGAGGACGACTCCAATTCAAGAGGGGGAGGATGATGAGAACATCACTCTTTCGGATACACACACACCGAGTATTCCTCCAACAATAGGTCCATTGACACGAGCTCGTGCACGTCAACTAAATCATGAGGTGAGCTCGTTCCTTAGTGTTCCTTTATATTTTGATGAGGATGGGATGCTACTGAATAATTGTGATGTATTGTTACTTAGGAACACGGGAGAAGAACAGTAAGGGCGCCCAAGCCAAGGTGGAGGTCCAATCCAGTTCGAGTCCGTTTCGGAGTCCAGGACTAGTCTGCACTAAAATCATCGCCCAGGACGCATACGGACTCCATTTTCGACGTTCTACACATGGTTGGAAAGCTAAGGAGATAAGATTTCCAACGGAACTGGTCCCATATCCAAATTCTTTCTGAGTCAACAGGAATTGTTGAAACACGGCGACATCCAGAATTTGTCAAGGTGCTGCGCCACCATCTTTTGGGCCGTTGGGCCGTGTAACGTGTTGGAGTCCATTAGGGACACGTCCAGGGGTCCTTGGCCGACCCTAGTCTTTTATATACAGTAGCCGCCGCCCTAATTAGGATTGGGTTTTGCTTAGATATTGATCTACACACAGTTGTGAGATTTTCGCTCTTGTTCCGGACCGACTAGGCCGCCGCAAGTGTTTGTGGAACCCCGACTTCGAGTGCTTGAATTCAATTCGCAATATTTCAGATTGCATCTTCTACGTTCTTGCTTGTGTTCTCGGTACGCTTGCAGGGATTGAGCCTTCTTGGCGATGTCAACCGCGCGACACGTTTGATAACCATCGAAGCTATGGTGTAGTGATTGCAAGGGAGACGATCTGTTCGGGTTGAAGCCTTTGGATCATCAACGTCGAGTTCTCCACCCACCGACTTATCGCTACCTATCGGAAGATCAGGCCAACATTACTCATCAGCACGCAGCCCCGAGCACTCTCTCCCGGAACTTAGCTCTTCTGATCGTCGGGGGACTAGGGTGCTCGGGGGTGACCGTACACCTCCCCGAGCACTTTCTTCCCGGTACTTGGATTCCGTGGATCATCGGGGAACTGGGGTACTCGGGGGGCCACCGACCGTGGCCCCGAGCACCTTTTCCCGGGACTTGACCTTTTCTCATCCTACAGGAGAGACCTCGCAGGATGGCGCCATGTGGCGGATGGCTGGCCTGGCCTCGGGATTCGGGGACCCCTGGTTCCTAATACACCGACAAACGCCAACCAGCAAGATCTTCCACCCCGTCTCCTGTGATGGATGCTAACCAAGTGATGACAATACTCCAAGGCCAAGTGTATGCTATAAACCAGCAACCACAAGTCCAGCAAGCACCACTGCAACAGCCGCAGTCTAGACTCTGAACTTTCCTGAGTACTCAGCCACCCACCTTCTCACAAGTAGTTGAACCCATGGAGGCTGATGACTCGTTGAAGACCATTGAGAGCAAGCTGCAGATAGCTTAGTATACCAGAAGGGAAAGAGTTCTTTTTCCCTCTCACCAGCTCATTGGGCCAGCACAAAAATGGTGGATAGCATACACTGCCGCTCACAAGGATCCCCAAGAGATCACATAGGCAGAGTTCTGGAATAGCTTCCGTGCACATCATGTCCCTACAGGAGAAGTGAAGCTGAAAAGGAAGGAGTTCCTCAGTCTGAAGCAAGGAACCATGTCAATAAGAAAGTACCTCACCAAGTTCACCCAGCTCTCTCGCTCTTCTCTCACTGATGTTTATATCGATGAGAAGAAGCAAGACTACTTCCAGAAGGGTCTCAACACAGGATTATAGTACGCCCTCTCGGTCAATGAGCACTCCAGTTTCTAGAAACTAGTAGATAGAGCTTTCATCATGGAGAAGAAGTGACAGAATTTGGGAGAAGAGCACAAGCGTAGCCTGCAAGGTCAATCTTCAGGCAGCAACACCCATCCTCGTTTCAACCCCCACCTACAATCCTATGTTCTGCCAAGGAGGACCGAGTCAGTAGCAGAGGCCACCACACAAGATGTCAAATTAGGTTGTAGGTGCGTACAAGCCACTAGTGCAGCAAGTGCAACAGCAGTCGTGCCCTAACTTTCAGCAGCAGTGACTCCACAACAACAACCAACCCCAACAGCAAAGTCGTACCGGTCAAGGATCAAGCTACATTAGCCTGTGTTTTAGTTGTGGCAACTTCAAGCACCTCACCAACAAGTGCCCCAAGATGCAGCATGACCAAGCATAGGCTCAGGGAAACAATCAGCAGCAGCAACCTCGGCAGAATGCGATGCATGGTCGAGTCAATCACGTTGTCGTGGAAGAAGCCCAGGATGCTCCTAATGTAGTGTTGGGTATGTTTTCTTTAAACTCTCACCCTGCTACAGTTTTTTTCGATTCTATTGCTATGCATTCATTCATATCATCTCAGTTTGTGAATACAATAAATTGCCAAGAGCATTAATGATAAAATAGGTGCTAGTTAGTTCCCCTGGATGAGAAATGGAGTCAAGGCATGTATGCCCTAAAATAAGTATATGCATAAGGGGGGTAGACTTTCTTGCAAACCTCATCATTTTGGAATCCAAGGGAATTTATATCATACTGGGAATGGACTGGTTGACCAAGTACAATGGAATCATTGGATGTGCCATGAAGACAGTACAATTGACACACATGGATGGTGCCAAGGTGGAGTTCCAAGTCACGACAGAGTCAGCTGTCAGTGCCAGTCTCAATAAGGCTAATGTAGTAGAAGATAGCAGAGTGGTTAGTGAATTCCCAGATGTCTTCCTGGAAGATTTGCCAGGTATGCCACCCGATCATGAAATTGAGTTCATCATTGAGTTAGTACCTGTAACTGCTCCTATATATAAGAAACCATATAGAATGGATGCCAATCAACTAGCTGAGCTCAAGGAGCAAATCCAAGAGCTATTAGACAAAGGGTTCATCCGCTCCAGTTCTTCGTCTTGAGGAGCCCCAGTTAACTTCGTACCAAAGAAAGATGGAACACAGAGGATGTGTATAGATTATCGAGCCCTTAATGAAGTAACTATCAAGAACAAATATCCTCTATCCCGCATTGAAGATCTGTTTGACCATTTGAAAGGTGCATGTGTTTTCTCTAAGATTAACCTTCGGTCTGGATATCATCAGTTGAAGATCCGCACCTTAGATATTCCAAAGACCGTGTTCGTTACTCGGTATGATTTGTACGAGTATACAATAATGTCTTTCGGATTGACAGATGCTTCAGCTTACTTTATGTATCTGATGAATAAGGTCTTTATGGAGTATTTGGATAAGTTCGCTATGGTATTTATTAACGACATCCTGGTTTACTCCAAGAACAAAAAAGAGCATGAGGAACACCTAAGGTTGGTACTGCAGAAGCTCGGAGAGAACAAGTTATATGCTAAGTTGAGCAAGTGTAAGTTCTGGTTGAAGAAAGTTCCCTTCTTTGGTCACATTATATCACTAGGAGGTATATCTATAGACCCATCCAAAGTGAGGGATGTTCTGAACAAGAAACTACCACATAATATTTTAGAGATCCGTAGTTTCTTGGGTCTAGCGGGTTATTACCACCGGTTCATAGAAGGTTTCTCCAAGATAGCAAAACCAATGACAAAACTGCTGGAGAAAGGAGCAGAGTTCAAGTGGACAGCAGCTTGAGAAGCTAGTTGAGAATGAGTTAAAGAAAAGATTAACCTCAGCTCCCATATTGATCATGCAAGACACTTAGAAGCCATTTTCTATGTATTTTGATGCATCACGTCAAGGTTTAGGATGTGTGCTCATTCAAGAAGGTCATGTGGTAGCATATGCATCCAAGCAGTAAAGGAAACATGAGGAGAATTACCCGACACATGACTTGGAATTAGCTGCAGTAGTTCATGCACTTAAGATCTGGAGACAATACCTGGTAGGTCAAAGGTGTGATATCTATTCAAATCATAAGAGCTTGAAATATATCTTCACTCAACCAGATCTTAATCTCAGACAACACAGATGGCTAGAGCTCATCAAAGATTACAACTTGGGAATCAACTATCACCCAGGAAAGGCAAATGTAGTAGCTGATGCCTTGAGCAGAAAATCTCAAGTCAACGCTATAACTCTCCAAGAGATGAGTCCCGAGCCATGTAAGGAATTTGTGAGGTTGAATTTTGGAATGGTGTGTAACACTGAGATAATTGCAATAGAAACAGACTCAACGTTTGAGAAAGATATAAGAAAGGGTTAGCTGGAGGATAAAATCTTGAAAATCAAGCAGCTTATCAAAATTGGCAAAGCCCCAGATTACGCTAAAGATGAGCAAGGCACAGGGTGATACAAGCAGAGAATATGTATTCCGGACGTGAAGGCTATTCAAGATGTAATTCTAAGGGAAGCTCATGACTCAGCTTATTCCATTCACCTAGGGAGTATCAACATGTATCAAGATCTTAAAGATCAACATTGGTGGTATGAAATGAAACACGTAGTAGTAGAATACGTGGTTTTATGTGATATTTGTCAGCGAGTCAAACCTGAGCATCAGAGGCCAACAAGACTGCTAGAACCATTGAAAGTACCTTAATAGAAGTGGGAAGAAATTAGCATTGATTTCAAAGTGGGTCTACATCGAATACAGTCAGGATATGATTCTATATGGGTTATAGTCGACTGGTTGATGAAACTACCTCATTTCATTCCAGTCAAGGAATCCTATCGAGGTCCGAAACTAGTGGAGGTGTATATGACAAGATTGTGTGTCTGCATGGAGTACCTAAAATAATTGTATCTGATCGTGGTAGTCAATTTACTTCACGGTTTTGGCAATGCTTACAGGAGTCTATGGATACAAGGTTGAATTTTAGGTCAGCATATCACCCGCAAACTAACGGACAAATAGAAAGAGTAAATCATATCCTTGAAGACATGTTGAGAGCATGTGCTTTGAAGAACGGTGATAGTTGAGACAAGAATCTGTCATATGCGGAGTTCTCGTACAATAACAGTTATCAAGCTAGTCTCAAGATGTCTCCTTTTGAAGTCGTATATGAAAGGAAGTGTAGAACCCCACTGTTTTGGGACTAAACCGGAGAAAGAAAAGTTTTCAGCCCAGAAGTTCTAAGAGAAGCAGAGAGACAAGTACAAGAGATCAGGGATAATCTGAAAACTGCTCAGTTAAGGCAAAAGAGCTATGCAGATAATCGACACCGAAAACTGACTTTCAAAGTAGCAGACTTTGTGTATCACAAAGTGTCACCTATAAGAGGTCTACGTAGATTCAAGGTCAAGGGCAAGCTTTCACCTCGATTTATTGGTCCATACAAGATACTAGAAAGACGCGGTGAAGTGGCTTATCAACTCGAGTTACCACCTCAACTCTCAGAAGTGCATGATGTTTTCCATGTGCCTCAGCTGAAAAAGTGTCTGAGAGTTCCCGAGGAATAGCTACCGGCAGAAGAACTAGATGTGCGTGAAGATCTCTCTTACTCAGAGTATCCAGTCAAGATTTTTGAGGTGTCAGAACGGGTTACCCGAAACAGGTGAGTCCGTATGTGCAAAGTACAGTGGAAGCATCACTCAGAATAGGAAGCAACTTGGGAAAGAGAAGATGATCTGAAAGCAGAGTTACCCAATCTCTTCTCCGATCCTTCCAAATCTCGAGGGCGAGATTCAACCTAAGGGGGGTAGGTTGTAACACCCTAAATTTTCAATTTTTGCAATTTAAAATTTTGCTAGAATTAAATAGGAGTGTAAATTTCGTTCAAATAGAAAGGAATTAATTTCTAAATTTAAATTTGCCATATGTTATATTTAAGTTTGATGCATTCATGTTGCAGTAGTTGCAATAGGATTTTGTGCGTGAAAAATGTTTGCAAAAGTTCACTAGAAGGCACTCGTTTACACCTCTTTTGAAAATGGTTCAAAATATAAATAGAGAAACCATTTTAATTTAGCAAAACCGACCTGAGCTGACTTCTCTCTATCTAATCTGGCCCAAATCCCCTGTTTTCCCCCTCCCTTTCTATTCTTTCCGGGCTGCCTTCTCTCTCACCCACTTGGGCCACAGCCCATTCTCCTTCCCCTCCCTTCTCTCCGGCTGAGCCCCCCAGGCTGAGCTGGATCCCCCGTGCCCGATCCGCCCCCTCCTGCCCTCTCTCTGCCAGCGGGCCCAACTAGAGCCACCCGAGCCACCCGCCTGGCTCTCCTTCTTCCTCCTCTCTCCCCATCAATCCCGCCCCCAATTCCCACCGTCCATTCAAATCTAACGCCTCCCCAAGCTGTTTCTCGTTGATTCAATGTCATGCCCACGATCCCCTCCCTTCCTATACGTACTGCATGGAAACCGCCCAGACCTTCTCCCCTTCTTTCCCCTCTCTTTACTCTGATTTATGGAAGGTGGCCACCGGTTTGGAAACAGCTCCGGTCGTGTTGATCTCCCTCCCCGAGCCCCCTTCTCCCTATTTAAGCCCCTCCCAAGCATCGTGCGCCCGTTCTCCACCCCGTCTAACCACTATTGCCCTCTCTCTCTCTCGCTCTTACGCCATCACCGTGCCTTTCTTCCCCGATGCCGGTAAAGAGCTCCGCCGCCGCTCATTTTTGAATGGCCGAGTCCCTCTAACCTCATTTCTCCCCTCTATGACATCACTAGGTCACCGGAGAGACTCTTCTCGGCGTTTCTTGACCCCTGGAGCACCGCCCATCACCGTGCCAAGACCGTCGGTGCTTTCGGTCCATTGTGGGCCGGTGGACCGAGAGCTTTTCCCTTCGGTTCATATCCCATAGACTCGGTCCACATGTTTTCCAATAATAAAATAATTCCTTTCTTGCTTTATGATGTCATCATCAAGATTTTCAGTATAAAATTTATTCAGTTTATTCTCTGAAATTAAGTAAAACTTGTAGAAAAGCCTCTAGAACTTCAAAAGCTCATAACTTTTTGCTTGTAGCTTCGATTTGTGCGTTTTTCATGCTCAAATTCTTGTAGCGATGTGTAGAATATTTTTATATGGTTTTTAACTAGTTTTAGTACAATTTGGTGTTCTATTCTTAGTAGTTTCCCTTGTATGCTTTACCGGTGTGTCGATTACGAGGTGATCAGTTCGTGAACCTGCAAGATCAAGACTTTGAAGACTTCGAGCAACCCTCAGCTAAAGGCAAGTGTCCTTGAACATCTTTCTCCTATTTTAGGATATTTATGTAGTTGTTCATCCTTATTTGAAATATAATGTTCCCTATTTTAAGAATTCTTATTTAACTTTCATTAATCCTGACTAGAATTGAGAATCACATGATTTTTCTTTCACTTGTGTGAGACTTTTTGTTGCCCATATACTTGTTTTTTAGTGGCTATTGCCAAACCCATCCTCATTTAATAGCTTGAAAAATCATTCCCAATCCATCTTGGTCTTTGGATTTGTATAAGATGTTCTAATTTGCAAACCTATATTTCCTTTTATGATTATTACTTTTCCAAAAGAACTTGGATCCAAAATAATCCTGCTTCTTTAGCACTCCTCAAGGTATTTCGAAGAACGACTAAGTTTTGTTGCAAAGTTTGTAAATTGATAAAATGAAAATTTAACCAACTAATCTCAAAGTAGTTATCGAGATGAACTGGATAAGGTTAGCTAAAAACATTGTCGACATTTTTAAAACACCGATCTTACAAATTTGTAGATGGAGCAGGGGTACTTCCTGTAGACGAATTGCACGGCACACACAGAGGTTTATATAGGTTTAGACCTCCTCTAGGATAATATCCCTACGTCATGTTTGTCTTGTATTAATCTTTGAGAGTGAGTACAAGGGGGTTCATGGCTAGCCTAGATAGATCTAAACCTAGTCAAAGAACTCCCTATTCATAGTCGTGGAGAGTTGCTGGTGCAGAAGGCTTGAGGGCTTAAGGCTTCTGTAAGGTTGAATGCCTTTCAAATTGGCTTGTCCTTTGTAGGGTCCTCTGGCTTCATATATGTAGCGGGTCATCATACGGTCTCTAGAGTCCTTCCTTATCTTTCTTGAAGATAAACATCCTTATTTTCGAGACATCCTAGGCATTTGTTGGTAGTTTTCATACATATAGGGATTCTTTTCCTAGGCATAGAGATATGTCCCAAGAATATAGGAAACCCTAGGGATCCAAAATCGGTAGTTTTACCCATCATCAAGCCCCCCATCATTACATGAAATGAGGCTTCAACGGATTAAAAACTTAGTCAGCAAAGATAAACATTTTGACCGATTGGATCTTCGAGTGGAACTCGGGTCCCGGGATAGGAAGGTACATCTAAATGGGATATCATAGGCATCAGGTCATCGAGTCGAGATTCTGAATACCTTCGAGTGCTTAGGTGAGCCCCTGAGAAGGAATTCTAAGTCATTTGAAAATATCATCCCAATCTTTCGAAAGGATGTGGAGATTTTGGGTAGTGGTGAAAAAGATCTTTACCAGGCAAAGGATCATAGTGACATTTCAAAATTGTGCGCGTATGACAAGGTAATGCACTGGTTTCTTTGGTTACTGCTCCAACTACGTCCACATGTGTCGAAAGGGATCCCAAGCCGGCAAGATGTTAAAGCGAGAGGATGTGGCCCCGAGTTGTACTCGGAACCATTACCGTGCTAGTTGGTGAAGCCGCCCAGAGTGCATCCACCTCTGTATAAAATGAGACTGAGGCAGCCCACATGACATTTGCTTTATTTATCATCATTTTCCTCGAGCTGTCTTCTCTTTAGCTTCACTCCCGCAACTGCCACCAAAATCCCTAGGCTTGCCATTTGCCTCATCTGACGCCATGGATCACAAGAAGATCAATAGGTTGGAGAGCTCTGCTACTAATGCCAGCAAAGCCGCGATCCCATCATAACTGGAATCTGATGTTTTGGCTGAGGTTTTGGCCTAGGTGGAGCGCGACGAGGTCATTCCCTTGCATGCCTTGATCTCCTACGCACCGGCGGCGGGTCAGACGACCCCCAATCCAACACCATGTGGATTGTCATTTTTTTTTAATTTCTTCCAATACGGCGTCCATTTTCCCCCTTCCAGATTTTTCCTCCAAATGCTCAGCTTTTATAGCATCAAGCTTATCCACCTTAACCCAAACTCCATCATCATGCTTAGTGTTTTCACACACTTGTGCGAGGCCAACCTGGGTCTGCTTCCTTTAGCTGATCTTTTTCCAGTACTTCTACCTCTTGAAATGATTTTCAGGTAGGGTCACCAACGATGCCATATTCCACCTCAGAGAAAGGAAGTTGATGGAGTACATCGACTTCTCTGTCAAGTGCTCCTGGTCAAGGTGGCACATGACATGGTTCTACTACCAGCCTAGCCCACATGAAATCTCGTATAGAGGTCTAGCTCCATTTGTAAGGCCATTGTGGATGGAGGCGCCAAGGTCCACCACTGTCACTTAGGCCATCATTGCCAATATGATAGGTTTGAAGGAACAGGGGTTGACGGCTTGGGGCATCTCTAGATACTTCATCAAATGCCACCTGTGTTCCTTGAGATTAAGAATTTCTGGTGCTTTGGAATACACGACCATGGACCCAGCTCGAGAAGGTGAGATGGGTATCAACTTATCCCGAGTAGCTATTAGGAGATTATGGGCATATCTCTTATGAGTTGTCTCTTGTCCGCAAATCCCCTGATGAAGTGGAGTAGAGGACCAAGTTTCTCTTCGACACAATCCCCGAGGCTAATCGCATGAAAGTCCTGATCCCTATCATGAAGATGCAGGCTGGCGTTCAGGCCAGTTCTTGTTGGTAAGCCTCATGATCATTCTTTTTATTGTCTTCTATCTGAGTAGGCCTGATCCAGGGTGATGCCAGACACAAATATTGAAGCAATGGGACACGGGTGGCCTAACCCAGAGGCTGAGAACACGGGCATCCGGGGCAAAGAGTCAGAGGAGGTCGAGATCATAGGAGCTACGGGCCCAGGAGGAACTGGGGGTGGTGAGGTCATGTCACCGAACTCATCCTCCATCAGTGGTGATGTGCCAGATGAGGACAAGTTCTTAGCGAGTGGCGGCTCGCCGATCGATGACCCCATGTCGCAACCATCTCCGGCACCCAATCCTATAATTCTAACCTTGACCGTAGCCCTCAAAGCTCTAGCATCAAATCCGGCTCTGAGTTTGATTCCTGAAGCTCTGGCTCCCAAGGCTTCGGCTCTTGAAGCAATGGCCCCAACTCCGGTAAGATCATATTCCTCACCAAGCCATTGTAACTGCAATAAATGGTTAACTTGTCAAGTGGACAAGTGCTGGACCAGGATCACCAGTGGCCACCTTGGCTATTCTGACCTTGCCTGCAATAGGATCGAGGTAGGTGCCCCTCATAAGCCATCCAAGAGACTAGCCCCCTCCTTTTCCCGTTGATTTCTAGCTTTCTTCTTGCAGGACGTTTGGAGCACCAATGCAAGCCCTCAAGCCCCCACAACTTTGGATCTTGGAGATCGAGTCCTCCAAGGGATGTGGGAATGAGTCCACCGAGCCCTTGATGCCTACCGATGAGAGCAAGGAGATGAACATTTCGTTGCCTAGGGAGGATGCAAACTTGATCCACGGGTTGCCCAACGACATGCTTTGGAAGGATGCTGTGGGGGGATGACCTGGAGAACTTCTTTGGCTTCTTCTTCATGGTGAGTGCTTCCCTGCAAGATAGATGCCTAATTGATAGAATCACAGGTACTGACTTGACACTATGTAGTTGTACATGTTGCAATTGCACATGCTCCATAAAGATGTCCAAGAAGCGAGAGCTTGGGTAGTAGGACTTGAGGGGGAGATTGCCGAGAAGGACCACCGACTAGACGAGATCGGCTCCCAAATCTCCCAGGAGGACTCCGAGAAGGAGAGTATATGCTCTAAGCTGGAGAGCAAGCCCAAAGGTAAACACCCAATATATTGGGCATGACACGCTTTTATCTTCTAGTTCTAAACTCGATGCCTCATTCATGTAGAGCTACCCGAGACCCGTGATGCCCTGGCCAAGGAAGGGGTTGGATGTCCTTCATCTGATAGCAGCTTACCATGGCCCTAGATACATTACAGCACGTCCTTTCCAGAGTCAGAATCCATGTGGACCCTGTGTAGGACATTGATGCCATCGGACTAGCCACCCGGGCGACCAAACTCATCGAAGCCTTTGGAGGCTTCCAGTCGAAGGTGGCTGACCACGTCTTGAGCTAGGCCTAACGAGGAGCAGAGGAGGTGATTGCCTAGGTGCTGGCCATTCTGAAAGCGCACTACCAGAACATCAACACCGACATCCTTCAGGCAGACTTCCCTAGGGATATAGATGAGGAGGAATTTCAAAAGGTGAAGGAGATGCTCAGACCGACGAAGGGATATGTGGATGCGATCACCTTAAGAACTTGATAGTTTGTTAGGACTTAAGATTTTGTACTTGGAATGAGAACATCATGGGTGGCTGGTACTGGATGGATACATTTGACAACATCTCATGGTAGCCTTACTTGCTTTTCCCTCCAATTGGTTCAAGCGGCATAAGTCACTGGCCAAGGTGCTTATTATGGTTAGCCTTAGGTCCGACTTGAGTGGATGGTGTCACAGCCTTTCGGCACTCGTGAACTTGATAAGGAGCCTTTTCGTAACCCCAAAGTCACAACTTATCACTTCATCCCTTCTTGTTATAATTGGCTTTCAGAGCATGCACAATATGTCATTTGCAGTTTCCAATACTAAGTACCCATCAAGCCTCCGACTGTCTACCTGAGAAGAATTCCCTAATAGGCATTTTAAAGAATGAATAACATAATAAAGTAGACAAAACTCATATTTCCATTTATTCATGGAAAGATTTTTTCACGACCTCGAGTACGCGCATTGGCAGAGGTACCCGGGTGGCGACGTACCCTGTTGTTAGGCATTAGGATGCAGGAGAAGACCTATAAGGCTGAAAAAAGGTATTCTGGCGACTTTTTGAGCAATATGATCTTTATTGCTATGAAGACACTTTTAGTACTTACATATGGGACTTACAGAACTAACTGGCATTCCATGAATTATTGTGGATTGATCACCTTAATCCTAAATGACACATACTAGATCTAGCCGATACGTAAGGACCCTTCTACTTTGGGGATAGCGAATCGCTGTTACATTGGCTCCAAACTAGACATGTAACCAGATCCCCAGGTTGTCGTGTTTTCTTCTTAGGTGCTCTGGTTAGGTCACGATGAAGGCTCTTCAATCACCTTGATCCTTAAGCGAAGCTTCCTTGTTGGGTTGGTGTCAGGACGCCATGCCGAGACTCCCTTGTCGCAATGAAGACCTGCCTTGGGGTAACCTCGGATCGTGATAACTCCCTGGGGTCCAGGGATCTTCACACACTGCTAAGCGTAGTACACGACAGCCATAAGCTTGGCTAGGGTTGGTCGTCCTAAATGGCATTGTATGCCATCTCAAGATCAACCATGTCGAATAGAATCTTCTTTGTCCAAAAGTTGTCATGCTTTCCAAAAGTGACGTGGAGTGATATCTGGTTGATGGGCATAGCCGAAGATCCAAGTACTATGCCATGAAAGGCTTGGGTAACTGGCTTGATAGCAAATCAAAAAAATTGTATCGCATCGAGTGTACCTGAGAAAAGCATGTTCAAAGAACTTCCTCTATCAATTAGCACTCGGGAGACCTTGTGGTTCTTGATCATAGGCTCGACCGCTATTGGAAAGTAGCCTGGCCGTATGAAGTTCACTAGGCAATCATTTTGGCTGAAAGATATTTCGACATTTGACCACTTAACGGCCTAACGACTCCTAGGGACGGCTGCTAAGACTTCTCGGGCCACCGTCTTGTACTGACTTTTGGACTAGTAGGATAGTTGGATATTGTGTTCGAGTTTTCCTCATTGTTGCTGGAGTTGGAGTCCCTGCTCAGGGTCATGACCTGGGTCTTCTTCCCTTTGGCCTTGTCGATCTCAGCCATGACCAGCTTCTGCCAAATGCGAAATTGGTGGAGGCTATGACCATTAGTCTCGTGGAAGTCACACCGGGGCTTGCCATTGCATTCACCAGTGCTCAACTGGTAGCCATTACCTCAGGATGAGCCAGAGCGCTTATCAGGATGTGTATCAGGAAGATTTGTGAAAACTTCATCAATTTTTGTTTTCTTGTCCTTACCTCCCATAAAGTTCTTCTTACGTTTGCTCTTTGCCATGTTGTCACCTAGTCCGGGTTGAGGGCGTTTAATGCCCTGATCCCTTTCCTTGATGAACAAGAGTGTATCTTCCACATTAGCCACCTTGTCGACAATCCTCATGAGCTCCTTGACCGTCTTGGACTCCTTCCTAGTGACATCCTCAATGCATCATCAGCTCCTGATCCCTCGGGTAAATGCGTGGATGACAACATAATTGTTTATCTTTATGATGGTGTTTCAGGTGTTGCTGAAGCGGTGGACGAACTCATGCAAGGTTTCTTTCTTCATTTGTATGACATGGAAGAGGTCGTTCATGCTAGGGCTAACGTAAGTACCCTGAAAGTTGGCTCGGAACAAGTCACAAAGTTGCTTCGATGAGTAGATTGTTCCTTGTGGTAGGTTAGTCAGACATGTCATAGTTGACCCTTCAAGGGCTGTGGGGGGGGGGTAGTTTGCCATAACATTTTCATCCCCACCAGACGCTTCAATTGTCGTAGTGTAGATCTAGAGGAACTCAATGGGATTGGTGTTCCCGTTGTACTTCTCGATAGACCTGGGATGGAACTGACCCGCCCAGATCACCTTTTGCAGAACTGGAGAGAAAGCTTGGCATCCTTTGATGGTGCCTTTCTCGGTTCAAGTAGCCTCGGGTGCTTTACCTATGCCGATCGAAGATTGGCCTTGGCTTCTACTTGAACAGTGCTAGGACGTCCTCTGATTGGACCACCGAGGAGTGGTTGACTGTTCCTTAGAGGTCTTCAAGTGTCTCCACCGGTTGATGACTTTGCACAGTTCGTTTATGGGATGACCCCTGAGCAACGAGGTCCTGCAACAGCTAGGCACTCAGTTGTCCTCCTAGACTATTTTGTCTTAGGGGTTACATCTTTCCTGATCTGAATCCTCACATGATAGATCAACATGGGACTTCCTCGATTAGAGCTATTTGCGGCTACGACTAGATGAGAATTCTCAGCCTGGAGGATGGCTTCTTTGTCCAGGCCTGTCACGGAGTTGATCCAGCAGAAGGATGGCCTCATGTAGAAGGAGGAGTCTCTGAGCTATTGCGGATGTGAAGCGTTGAGTCCCCTGTTGATGATCAGGGACGTGAGATCTCAGATCCTATTGGGATTTGGGACTAGAGGAGTTGATGTTCGCGGAGGCTGGCTAGTGTCTCCCGTGGCAGGAGGATTGGGGTCCCATGTGTTTGTGGGATCGTTGTCATCATGATCCATTGGACCGCGGCCACCATCTCCGATGGCGAAGACTTCGCAGGGGTAATCTACACTAAAGGAGGAGTCCAAATCCATCGTGGATTTGTCATCATAGGAATTCTCTAGATTGGTACTTCGACAATCCATGTTGCCGGAAACCACTGTGGAGGACCCTGACTTGTGGAAAACATCACTTACGTGATCGCCTTGGCAACTGAGTAGTTCGAACTCGATGTCGTAGTTCTTAGCAAATTGTCCATAAAATGACTTATCTCATCACTGGAGTCGTCGCCAATAAGGTTGTCATTGAGATCCACCTGTTCAGTCGCCGGCTCATTGTCGGTCAAGGGGGTAAAGTTGTTGTAGAACCCCTCATCCGAAAAGCCGGTCCTTGATGCAGACTTAGGCGAAGTTGATGGCATATCATGTGTCAAAGATTCGATGTCTTTGGTCATACTCCCCACGGACAATGTCATCTGTCGATGATTTGTAAACTATCGATCTTACGAATTTATAGATGGAGTAGGGGTACTTCCTTTAGACTAATCGCACAACACACACAAAGGTTTATACATGTTCATACCTCTCTTAGGATAATAGCCATATATCACGTTTGTCTTATATTAATCTCTGAGACTGATTATAAGAGGTTTTTGGCTAGTCTAGATAGACCTAAACCTAGTTGAAGGGCCCCCTATGGGTAGTCGTGGAGAGTTGTTGGTGCAGAAGGCTTGAGGGCTCAAGGCTTCTGTAAGGTTGAATGGCTTCCAAATTGACTTGTCCTCCGCAAGGTCCTCTAGCTTCGTATATATAAGGGGGTCCTCATACGGCCTACAGAGTCTTTTCTTACCATTCTTGAAAATAAACTTTCCTATTTACAAGATATCCTGAGCACCTGTAGGTAGTTTCTATACACCTAGAGATTCTCTTCCTAGTATAGAGATATACCCTGAGAATATAGTAAACTCTAGGTGATCCGGATACAATAGTTTTATGCTACCCATAGTCAAACATGATGCTACTTAACAGTTTTATGTTCATGGGAATATTTATGGAAATCATGATGATATATACTTGAATGATTTTACTAATCATGTACCAGGGTTAGTATGACAGTTTGTGTATGGATGGAGAGGAAAGGCAGTCAAATTTCCAACCGATGAACTACAGAATTTTTAGAGAACATTTCCAACATAACTCTGATTGTGGTTCAGAGCTATCCTGCTTTAGGTCATCTCTTACAGTGGCAGTGCCAAAACAAAATGACATTCTCATAACTCAAAAAGAACTTATTCCTTATGCGGCAACATAAGACCATTACTGATTTGACAGCAAGTTCCCTATATATTGTTTCTGCTCTGTAAAAAGAAGCACAACAAGGAAGTGCCAAATATTCAGAGTCATGAAAATTGCATATGAGCCTGTCACTAGATACTTGCTCCACATCTACAGCAAGCACTGTCAGCTCCAGCAAAGCAGATGCTAATTAATAGACCTTCAGATTCCTCTAACTAAGACATCAGACAGTAGGCGCGTGAATACAGGCACAAGAGTCAACCAAATTCTGGCAAAAATTCAAGCACAAGTTGCAAGGTTTGTTGGTTGCATTGGCAAAACATAAGGTAGTACGCCAAACAGATAACCATGACGATGCATATTTTCCAGCCAAGTTGCACAACTGTAGCTTTAGCTCATCCTACGCAGTCAAACCATGAAACATGTTTTTTTTTTTAGGTTAAAGGGGCCTTCATTTCTTAGGTAGAAACAAGGTTACATGCATCATTGTCTAGACAACCGCAGACAGTGGGAGGTGCCTCCGAGAGCCAGACACCTTTCACCATGGAACGTGATGCTAGCTTTGCACAAGCATGTGCTGCAGAATTACAGGTTCGGCTAACAAAAACAAACTGAAAAGCAGTGCAATTTCGACTAAGCTTGTTAATGATCTCTGCTGCCCCAAAATTTCCCAAAGATTAACCAGAACCTGGTTATCTGTTTCTAAAATTATCTTCCGAGCATCTTGATCTATAGCAAACCTGAGTCCATCCCTGCATGCTTGAGCTTCCATGACCAAAGCATTCAGCGCATGGTCATACCAGGCTGTATAGGCACCGCAGAATCTGCCCTTGTCATCGCGTAGCACAGTTAATCTTTGGGAAAAGTTGGGGCACATGATAATTTTGGCTTTCAATAACACCCTGTTACGTGGATGAAATAGGGTCATTAGTGCGGAATGAGTTTGCATCTATCATCTCTTTCCATATAGCCTCTCCTATTTTTTTTACTATAGATTAACTCGGCTTTTATAGAAAGCCACTATCAAAGTTCAGAAACAACAAAAGAGGAGGAAAGCATAGGAAAGGTAACAGCTGGGGTTACCAGCACACCAGAGAGATTGCATACACAGAGAGCAAGATAGATGTACAGGCTAGAAAATTACATAAGGCTAGATACCCCCGTCTCAAGCTCAAATACATCAGAAGTCGGACCATCTGCCGGAGAGAAGTAACGCAGCCACTTGCGGACCTATGAGGAAACACTGTCCACCATATGCTTGTTGTCATGTTTGAGAAGGAGGCTCCATTTATGCACGAAGGATATAGCGAGGATCAGGACATCAACCGGTTTGGTGGGGAATTTCTTCTCGATGGCCATGGCGTTTCTTGTCCTCCATAGTGCCCAAGCAACACCTGCAAATAGGAAGAGACCTAGGATTTAAGAGATTTTCTGAAACTTCGGAAGCCAACTTGCCCATCAATCAGCTACCGAAGTGGGAAACCCATTCCACCCAAAGATATCTCTCAGAGCACTCCAAGAAAATTGGGCCAGAGCACATCCAAAAAAGATATGGTTGACATCCTTTAGCCTACTACACAAACAGCAATATAAGCTCCCTTTCTAGCCCCTCTTCTTTAGGGAGGAGGCAACACAGAGTTTGTTATGGAGCATCTGCCATATAAAGATTTTGATCCTGAGGGGGATTTTATAAGGCCAAAGCTTTCTGGCCTCCTTGATAAAAACACCCTCAAAAGTAAGAAACCTGTACATTGACCTGGTAGTAAATCTCCGTGATTTAACTAGGGGCCAGATTACCTCATCCTCTATTTCATTCATCTGGACGTGTTGCAACCTATGCATCAGATCATCCTGCTGGTTTAGATCATTAGCAGACAAGTTTCTTTTAAACTGAAGGTCCCATTCATTGTTAGCCAAGCAATTAGAGACAAGAATGTCTAGGTCAGCACATATGCCAAACAAATCAGGGAACTATGTTTCAATGGAGTTTCTCCCACCCACACATCCTTCCAAAAAAGGCATTGGTGCCATCATTCATTTTATACTCAGCCCCCAATGGAAGAGGTGTTTAACCTTGTGTAGGCCTTGCTAGAACTGAGCGGACCCTCTCTGTTTGGAGGTGAAAAAATTACCCTCTGCCATGTATTTGGCTCTGAGAAGTTTAAACCAGATTTCCTTAGTGCCAGAGCAGATCTTCCAGATCCACTTCAGCAGCAAGCACTCATTCATGATACTTGTGTTTAAGATGCCCAGACCACTATAGTCCTTAGGCTTACATATACCTTCCCATCTAGCCATATGGTATTTGTTCACATTGTCAGCCCCCTCCAAAAGAACCTAGATCTTGTAGTGTCCAACTTCTTGTGAATCCCTTTGGGAAGGAGGTAAAAACCCATGTTAAACATAGGCAAGCTGGTTAAGCAGAAGTTTGTTAGAGTTAATTTGCCCCCATATGTCAGGTTTTTACTCTTCCATGGGTATAACCTTTTGATCATTTTTGAAAGGAGATCAGAGGAAGCAGCAATTCCCATATGATGATCAAAGAGAGGAATGCCCAGGTATTTCAAAGGGAGGTGACCCTGTTTACAGTTGAACATGTTGGCTACCCTTTCCTGCTTATGCTGGTCCATACCAAAAGCAAAGACCTCACTTTTTTGGAAAATGATCTTGAGCTTAGACAGCCATTCAAAGCAGTATAGGATAATTTTAAGAGTTAGAATAGATCTATCATCCTCATCAACCATCAGGATCGTTTCATCAGCATACTGAATATCGGTGATCCCCCCTGAGGTCAGGTGGCCCAATACCCCTTTGAGCAAGCCCTTGGTTGAAGCTTTGGCCATCAAAGCATTCAAAGTGTCCACAGCAACGTTGAAAAGCATAGGGGATAGGGGTCACCCTGCCTTAAGTCCTGGTAGGTTATGAAATAAGGCCCCCTTTGGCCATTAATATTGATACATACTCTCCCCCCCCCCCAACCCACCACCACAGACTTCATAACCCATTGAATCCACATGTGAGGGATCCCTTTCCCTCTCATGACTTCTTCCAGGTAGCTCCAATTCACCTTGTCATAGGCTTTTTCAAAATATATTTTCACCAATAGCCCTTGTTGTTTGGTTTTCCTTAACTCATGAATAACTTCATGGAGGACCACCACTCCCTCCAGTATATTCCTTCCTTTGATAAAGGTTGTTTGACTTGCACCAATAATCTCCTTGGTTACTGGGGTGAGCCTATTATTCAGGACCTCGGTGAACCCTTTATAGTCAATGTTGAGGAGACAAATAGGTCTATATTGTTTAATGGTATTGGCCTCCTTGACCTTAGGAACCAGGGTTATAACCCCATAGTTGAGTCTTCTTAGATCCAGCCTTCCAGCATGGAAATCTTTGAACATGACAAAGATGTCATCATTGACCCAATCCCAGAAGACCTAGAAGAAGGTGGATGTGAAACCATTAGGCATAGGGGCATAGTCCTCTTTCATATCTCTGAAAGCCTTTTCAATCTCCTTGGCAGAGAAGGGTAGGGTCAGGGCTTCTTTGGCCTCAAGGGGAAGCTTGTCATGGTTGTCCCAGAAGCAATTAACAAGGTTCAAACTACCCCCAGAGCCAAATCCAAAAAGCTTTTGTAGAAATCATAAATCTGAACCATGATTTGGTCTTGAGAACTGATCTGACTATGATCGGTATCCATATACAAGATTAGGTTCTTCCTCCTCCTCCCGTTGGCTAAGAGGTGGAAAAATCTAGTATTGTTATCTCCCTCTTTCACCATGGTCTGCCCACATTTATGTTTTCAGAAGATCTCCTCTATGGAGAGGATTTTCTCAACACTCCCTTCTAAATTGTATCTATTTCCCCCTTCCCCAGAGGATAAGCCTTCGACATCAGCTTTGTCATCTAGCACGGCCAGCTGAACCAACATTTCCTGCTTATTCTTATTTTGTTCACCAACATGCTGCCTCTACCAGCCTCTCATAAACTACCTAGAGTCACAAAGACTGCCATGCCACATATCCACAGAATAACCATTCTCAGGCCTTTTATCTATCTTCTGTACCCACCTCTCACACACCAGTGCTTTGAAATTGTCTACCTAGAGCCATTTCTTTTCAAAGGTGAAGTAGCTGCCCCTATGAATCCTAGCTTCCCTAGAGTCCAAAACAATTGGGGTATGGTCTGAGCTAACCCTAGTCAAGCCCCATGCATGACAAAGGGGGAAATGCAGTTCCCAATCACTAGACATTAGGAATCTATCAAGGTTGGTCATCACTGAGGCTAACTGTTTGTTAGTCCTGGTATATTTGACGTCAGTTCTCCTCAAATCCCTTAAGTGAGAATTGCCAATGAAATCATTAAACAGGTTCATCAAACTCCTATCTATGTTATCATTTTTTTTTTATCCTGGGCATCCCTGATGAGGTTAAAATCCCCCAGGAGGACAGGTAGTGACACCCTGTCACAGATACCCCCTAGCTCACAGATAAACTCCCTTGAGGTGGAGTGGTCTTTAGGACCATAGACTGAAATAAACTCCCATCTTAAATTGGAGATTCTCATTCTCATAGTAACTTGGATGCAGAACTGATGGACCTCACAGTGCTCAAGTTCCAATAGATCTTCCCTAACCCCCACCAAGATACCTCCAGAGTGACCATGGGCAGGAAGCACACTCCAAGCAAAGTTCTCAGATCCAGCAACCTCTTTAAGTTCTTGAACTATGAAGATCTTCTTCACAGTTTCCTAGATGCTTATGATATCAAGCTTCTCCTTTAGGATATAATCCTTGATTTGTTTTCTTCTAACAACCTTTCCAAGCCCCCTGGCATTCCAGATGAGAATCCTCATGTAAGTTTTTTCTTTGGTCTTCCTCTCCCCTTCTTTTGTTCAGTGCCCCTCCTTAGGGCCTCCTCTGAATTTGGACTAGGGAACCAGCCACCTATAAGCCAACCTAACTGAATATGTTCCATGTTTTTCAAAAGACCAAGCCCAAAAATCTTCCTCTATGCTACCCAGGGGAAACCGCAAAATAGCATCAGCATCAATGGCATAGAACACCCGACAGATCAAATCTTCATTCCATTGTGCACTAGCAGTACGAAGATCAGCAATTAAATGCACAAGCTGATCATCTGATGGAGTGAGTGGTAAGCTTCCATAATGATTAGGAATCCATCTGTCAGTCCAAATATTAGTATAGTTCCCATCACCAATTCTTCTAATTAAACCCTACTTGAGAATGTCACGAGCTGCTAAAATTGCTCGCCAAGTATGACTTGCATGTTTCTTCCGAGATGCAGAAAGGAAATCAGAATGAGGAAAATAGCAGCCTTTCAGAACTCCAACACAAAGTGAAGTTGGATTTGTTAGCAACCGCCAACCTTGTTTCTCCAACAAACACAAATTGAAAAGACGCAGGTCTCAAAAATCCATTCATCCCTTATATTTTGGCCTGGTTAAGTGATCCCAACACTGCCAATGAATGTGGTTGTTATTTGTAGAGCTACCCCACCAGTAGTTTGAAATAAAAGTTGTCACCTTTTTGCAAATTTCTACTAGAAGTTCGAAACAACTCATAGGATAAGTTGGCACTGCTTGTGCTACTGATTTTACTAGAATCCCCCGTCCTACATAGCTTAAATCTCGCTCACTCCAGCCTCCAATGATCCCCTTAAGTCTTGTCGGCATATATTCAAATTCCTCTGTAGGATCGAGATAGGCGACTGGGGGGGTGAATATGCACCTTACAAATTTCTTGCGAAATAGTAGCCTACTACTTGTTCACCTAATGCTTCTCAAAAACGCACAAACGGAAGCATAAACTTTAGAGAAACAAAGCAAGAAAGAAAGTTCTAAGGCAGTATGACTCCACAGATGGAATATGAATCATAGGCTCTATTTAAGACCATTCTATGTATCTTTGTGCACAAAAACTTGAAACTTGAATGAACAACAAAGCAAAAGGACAGTCACCGAAAGAAGCAACTCTACAAGTTGATGGTCTAGAGGTAAGGGAATTTAAGGCCCTCTCAAATACATGACTACATGAATATTTGTGCCTCTAGCAACAAGAAGAAACACTTCCTAAGGTTGAAAAATCGCGGCTCAAAGACAAAAACAAAAATCAACAAGAAAATCACAACCAAAAAAAGAAAATGTGCAAGCTTGCAAGGGAACCAATAGAGAGAGACTAGGAGGAGGGAAAATCAAGCATATGCAAAAACATAAATTTTATTATTCAAAGAGATCAGCCCTATTTTAAGCGGATTACAATGATTTTTCTCTCAAAAACTCTCACCTATTACATAGGCTAAGCGCTCATCTTTCTCTCCTCTAAAACTCTAGCACTAGGCTCTCAAATGGGTGACACAAGGGGCTCAAGTGGCTGGTTCAAACTCTCCCATAGCCCTACCCCTCAATTTATATATCTAAGAAACTTGACCTTTAAGTTTTCTAGCTTATTACAAAAATATCCATCTCTTGTAGTACACTCCTACCTACCACCGAGGCCATTTTAGTTCATTTCTTGCTCCGTCCATCGAACGGTTGTGGCACCTTCATGACTTAGCTTTGCCTCAACGCAAGCTTCATGATGGTGCCACATACTCCAATCCTCTCACGGTTTTGAGGCCCAACCATGAAACCCTCTGCACGGTTCTCAAAGCGTGACTCACCACTTGCTTACACCTTAAACAAGCGCTCTGATGTCGACATATGTACTCCGCCTTGCGATCCTGACCGCCAGCAAGTCTCTCCCACTCTCGATCCCTCAGGCCACCTTATCACTTGCATTGGCATCACTTTTGCTTGACTTCGTCAACACGGAGTCTTCATCCTCTATTTCATATTTTGCTTGACCTTCACATGTACAGCTAGGATCACCCTTGACTCCGCCCGACTTCCTTGATCGTCTTGCACCAATGCTCGCTTAGCCCCGATCACCCGCCGTCAACCACTAAGTTACATCCATCACTTGCACATCATGAGACAAGAAAACACATTTCTCCAGCTCCAACTCCAGTTAGTCCATAATTAAAACTCTCAAACCAAGCTCAAGCAATCCAAAACTTGACAAACCAAATCGACAACCTTATCAATCACTCATCAGATATAAACCAAGGCACATTTCAACTTGGTTTCTCAATCTCCCCCAATGAGTATGTTGACAACACCTCAAATCATAAAGATTTTGGTTTGAGGAAGATAGGCACATCCAAATAACCAAAAACTCAAGAAAGAGCAAAAACATATTACTTGGCATAAGAAATGTTGCATAAGGCCTGAGAGAGGCAAAGACAATCCAAAAATCTCAAAAGATCAATAATAACTCAAAAACACAAAATCAAATATTCCCCCTTGATGAATGCACATTTTTCATTTATGCAAGATTTTTCTTTGATTTGGTGCAAATTTTTCATTTCTCCCCTTTTTCATTCATTACTTCCCCTTTGGCAATGCAAACATCAAGAACAAAATATTATGCAATGTATGAACATGCAATTCTAATGAGCTTTTATAAGTATACCACAAAGCATTTGCAAAAGCTATAAACATCAAAGGGCTATAGAAAGCAGAAGATGGAGCTCACAAAGGCTCAAAAAGAAATAGTGACACAAGAACATAAAGTTGTACAATCTAAACCCGAAGAATTAGTTGGTGCATTTAATTTCACATAGCCGAATCATGTTCAAAACGACGACCACATAAGCGACCACTCATGCCGAGGCAATACAAGCATTAAGAACTAGCCAAATTCAATCTCAAAATAGGCAAACAAGCATTCATGATAGTAAGCTTTGCAAACGCTCACATATGAAACCAAGACTTAGTTAGATCAAGTGATTTAAAACAAAATTGAGCAATTAGCTATATTTCTTTCATTTTTATCTTCAAGTTGCCTCTTATCTATGCAAAGTATCGCGCGACTGGGTATGGCAAACACCTTGAGACTTCAAGATAACCGTATTAGATCGCATTTTAGCACAAGATACTTGATTTCACAAGATTAATCATATTTTTACAAAAAATCAAGTTTTCACATGATCAAGTCAAGTATTGTCTTTGCGACACAAGGAACACATGTTCCACTAAAGTTCTATCATGAGCTAAATATTTGACAAAGATAAAAAGTATAGTGCAATGTTCCCCAATCCACTGACTTGAACCAAGAAGCCTAGAGAAAGATATTCACCAAACTAGTCTTAACACAAGCATTGACTAAGCCGAAGTAATTACGAACATGGTGACCAGGAATGTAGTATTTCATAGTCTACATGATTCATAAAATTGTCAAATTTAATCTTAAGGAAAGCTAGCTTGTTTGAAATGTTTTATGTCAAAGCATCAAGAGGAGCCTAAGATTAAAAGCTTGCTCCACACAATAACTTAGTCTAAATTCAAGTCTAGCAATCGAAAATGCTAAAGACATACAACTTAAACCTCAACTACTATGATTATCTTACATGTGCAATGCAATACAAATACAACAAAAGTAAGATAAAGTATATGCAAAGGTAACTCCCCCTCACACAATGCCATAGGGATGGCACACACTAAGCTCTTCCCTCAAATAGGCAAATCTAGTAGCGTCTAGGGGCTTGGTGAAGATGTCGGCTAGCTGGTGTTGGGTATCAATGTATTTCAAGTCTATATCCCCCTTCTAATTGTGGTCTCTCAGAAAGTGAAATCTCACATCTATGTGTTTGGTTCTGGAGTGCTCGACTGGATTATTGACTAAGCTTATGGCACTGGTGTTGTCATATAAAAGTGGCACACTCCTGAAATCTAACCTAAAATCTCTTCAGGTAGCAACCATCCACAAAATCTATGAGCAATAGATAGTGGCAGCTACATATTCAGCTTCAACAGTAGACTGTGCAATGCTAGACTCCTTGCGAGAAGACCAACACACAAGAGAAGTACTCAAGAAATGACACGTACCAGAAGTAATCTTCCTGTCAATTCTACACCCAACAAAATCCGCATTGGAAAAACCTCGAAGAGAAAGCGAAAGAAAGCAGAAAACCAGAGTCCATACTCAAGAGTGTGCTTGAGGTACCTCAGAATGCATTTGACCTCTTGGCAATGAGACATCCTCGGTGAAGCTTGGAAGCGTGTGTAGAGGCAGACGGCTAAGTGGATGTTCGGTTTTGTCGCCGTCAGGTACAGAAGGGAGCCAATCATACTCCTGAACTCCCGCTAGTCCACCCTTTGCCATCTTCATCGAGACCAAGCACAATCGAGGTAGCCATCGGTGTCACCAAGGGCTTCACATCGCTCATATCGAACTTCTTCAGTAGCTCCTTGGTGTACTTCATCTGGTGGACTAATGTACTCTGCTTGTATTTCTTGATTTGAAGTCCAAGGAAAAAGTTGAGTTCGCCCATCATCAACATCTTGAACTCCCTGCTCATAGTTTCTGCAAACTTGGACACAAGTGCATGAGAAGAGCCACCGAAAATAATATCATCCACGTAAATCTGAACAAGTAGAAAATCTTTGTCATACTCGAGAGTGAATAAAGTTTTATCAACTGACCCCATGACATACCCATGCTTTAATAAGAAAGACCTAAGCCTATCATACTAAGCCCTAGGTGCTTGCTTAAACCCATACAAAGCTCTCTGAAGCTTGTATACTCTATGAGGGTATTTGTTGTGTTCAAAGCCTGTGGTTACTTGACATAGACATCTTCATGTATGAAACCATTTGTGAACGCGCTCTTGATATCCATTTGATATAGCTTGAAACCCTAGGATGCCACAAAAGCAAGAAGGATCCTAATGGCTTCTAGCCTAGCTACCGGTGCAAAGGTCTCTCCAACGTCTATCCCCTCTATTTGAGTGCAACCCTGAGCCACTAGTCTAGCCTTGTTTCTTACTAGAGACATGTCCTCCCCCTGTTTGTTTTTTAAAACCCATTTTGTTCCTATGGTGTGAACATAAGGGGGTGGCTCTACAAGGACCCAAACTTGGTTTCTCTCAAAATTTTCAAGCTCTTCATGCATGACATTAACCCAATTTGAATCAGATAAAGCATGTCCAACATCATGGGGCTCAAAGTAAGCAACGAATGCAGAATCAATAAAATAAGCATGGTGAGTGGATTTGGACCTAGTTACCCTCTCATCAAGATCGCCGATCATCATGTGTAAAGGGTATCACCATTGAATGTGTTGAGGAGCCTCACGGCTTGAGAGAACCTCCCCCTCAAACACAGCTAGTGCAGGCTCGAGGGTAACTGAAGTGAAAGTAGAGGCTGCAGGACCATCTACTGGAGTAGAAGAAGCACGAGCCAGCTCTAGAGCAGGTGTGCTAAAGGGAAGTAGTGGATCATCCTCATTGTCACCAAGAGCTGGAAGGTCGCTATCTACAAAGATGCTCTCGCTTATCTCCTGATCACCTACACACTTAAAGATAGAACTAGCATAGGGGTTGATTGATCAAAAGTCACACCACAGGATTCTATGATGGCGTTAGTGTCAAGATTGTAAATCCTGTAAGCATGACTTTGAAGAGAATACCCTAAGAAAATACCATCAGAAGAATGTGACTCAAACTTGTCGAGATTGCCACACTTTAGGATGAAGCACCAACAATCGAAAACTCTCAAATATGAAACATTTGGCTTCCTCCCAAAGCGCAACTCATAAGAGTCAAATTCAAGATCGAGCGCAAAAAAATCCAACTTGAGATGTAGCACGTTGAGCTAATGGCCTCAGCCCAAAACTTCCTAGGAGCCCTATGCTTATCGAGCATCATCCTAGCCATCTCCGCCAAAGTCTTGTTCTTTCTTTCAACCACGCCATTTTGCTGAGAACCGCGTGGGGCGGAAAATTGATGTTCAATACCATGTTCAAGGTAGAAAGCATCAAAGAGATAGTTCTTGAACTTGGTGCCATTATCACTGCGAATTGCTTTCAATGCACCTGGGAGTTCTTTGAACAATCTCAAAGCTAAGTTTCGAAAGTGTGAGAACTCTTCATCCTTGCTTACAAGAAATAAGACCCAAGAGTAGCAAGAGTAATCATCAATAATAACAAGTACATACTACTTCCCACCCGCCGAACGGACCTGGGAAGGACCAACAGTATCCATATGGAGAAGTTCTCCTAGTTGTTCAGTCATCACCAGATTGACTGGTGGGTGAGGAGTAGCAACCATCTTACCATACTAACAAAGAGTACAAATAAGGTTCTTCTCGAGCTTGGGTAGTCCTCAGATCTAGCCTAGGGCACTCAAACAAGTAAACAAATCAAAACTCATGTGTCATAGTCTCCTATACTACATCCAAAGCTCATAAGAAGGTTGAGCAAGTAAACACCAAGAAGAACCAGAAAACTCAGAACAATCAACTCCAAAAACTCTCTCAACTCAAGAAATCTTGCAAATCAAAGCGCTAGAAGAATCAAGAACTTGAGAAGTATCACGCTTGAAGCACACTTCCAAGTCCTCATCTAGCAACTGAGATACAGAAAGCAGGTTGTATCCCAAATATTCAACCAAAGCCACATTGAGAGTAAAACTCTCATTTACCTTTACATTCCCTTTGGTCTTCACTCTACCTTTTCGATCATCCCCGAATGTGATGTCCCGGGTACTCCACTCCTACTCACGCTACTCATCTCTTCTACGACAAAAGCAAAACCCAACCAAGTGACATTTCCTCTGACAGTAGGTGCAATGGTAAAGTCTCTCAGGAGCTCAACTGTCAATCACTCTAGGCTCTCTCACAGGTGTCCACATCTTAGGCTATGGAGCTCTTTTGGGTGTTGGTTTCTTTTTTCTAGGTTAAGGTGTAGACTTGTTCTTTTCTAGCATGGTTTGTGAGGCATTGATCTTGGCTTTCTTTGACTCTATGGTAATGGGTGAGGTGAAAATAGTCTTGTCAGGACTGATGTAAGCAACTCTCTCAAAGTCCAAACCCAAAGCTAACCCAGCCTTATGAGCACACATCTTAGTCTTGGCCAAGATCAAATCCATTTTGCCCTTGCCTTCTGAGCACTTCTCCGCGAGAGAGGGGGGGGGGTACTCATTCTCAGTCATGAGCTTTTCAACTTGCCCTCAAACCCAGCTGAGTTTGTCCTTAAGGATCATATAGGTGGGACACTTTGGCTTCACATCCATAGAACTCTCAACACTCTCCAATCTAGACTCTAACTCCTTTATGCGCTTGTCTTTCACATCAGCATCCTTTGAGAGCAAAGGGCAATTCTTGCAAGCGTCTAAGAGAGTAAGTTTAGACTCCTTCTCAAGGAGCTTCTTCTCAGGAGTCTCAAGCCGACTGGCGACTTGAGCATACATAGTTTGAAGCTCGGCAAGCTCACTCATGATAACCAAGAAACTCTCACAATCCTTATCCTCAACCTTGGACCTAAACCTAAGCAACTCAAGCTCAGAAGAAACAAACTCATACTTAGGCCTAAGCTCTTTTAACTCATGCACAGCTTTCTTAAGTAACCTATCCTAACTAACGAGAGCATCATTCAACATATCGACTTGGATGGAAAGCTGATTGTAGGAAGGTAGTACCTCAGAGGGATCAAGCTCAGGGTCGGTATTGTTGTTGTCATCCACCATGAAGCAGAGGCCGGTAAAGTCCTTGGCCTTTTTCTTGTTCTTCACTTGCGGTTCCTCCTCCTCTGAGCTCTCCTCCTCGCTTGAAGAGGTGTCGATGTTGCTGAGAGCCGTCACGAACACCCTAGAAGTCGTCTTGGCCACCATCTTGGCCATCTTGTCATGCTTCTTCTTGAAGAAGGGCTTCTCGTTCTTCTTCTTATTCTTGTCAGAGTCGTAGTCGCGGTCCTCCCTCTTCTTGATCTTGGGGCAATTCGCCTTAAAGTGAGTAGTATCATCACACTCAAAACAAGCACAGGAGCCCCTCTCTCCTCCAGTCTCTTATGTTGTTGTAGAAGCGGATGAACTCTTCACAATGAGAGCAAGATCCTCATCATCCAGTGCATCCACCTGCTCCTCTATGATAGAAACCAAGGAAGATAATGTAAAACCACTCGATGAAGTGTTAGCACAAGAATAGCTAGCTCTAGCCTGATTGTCACTATTAGGTCCAGAAACCAACATCATGTTCTGAGACAGGGGGTTTTCGAGGTCTATCCAGGCCACCTTGGCTATCTCGATGGATTTGAGCTTGCTGAAGAGTTTATCACAAGTAAACATGTTGTAACTTGGTGACTCTTCGATGCTCGATATATTCACTTCCCATATGCTACGATCGAGAGCATATAGAAGCTTGATCGCCCTCTCATGATAAGAGTAGGGAAAAACACCAGTGGATCTAAGGTTGCTCATAATTCCATCAAAACGAGCAAACACAGCATCCAAAGATTCACCGAACCCTTGCACAAATATTTGATATTTTTGGTTGTATGTGCTTTGACGTCTAGCCTTAATCTGATTAGTGCCTTCATGAAAGACACTCAGAGTAGTCCAGATCTCCCGGGAAGTACGGAGGTGCTGGATCCTGTCAAACTCATTCCGACTCAAGCTTGTGAACAAAATATTTCTGATATTGTTGTTGGCCTCATACTATTCGATTTGAACCTGAGTTGTGCTAGCAGTAGGGACGACATAGTTACAATCAACTATTTCCCATATTGCACTACTTTGGCTTAGAAGATAAGCCTCCATGTGCACCTTCCAGTACGAAAAATCCCGACCTCGAATGAAGGTATCTTCCCACTTCTCTCCATGTTGCCTACAGATCACAAAGCCGGCAATGGTCAACAAGTGATTAAACCGGCTCTGATACCAATTGTAGGACTAAGATAGGCAACTAGAGGAGGGTGAACAGGTACCTTACAGATTTCTTGCGAAATAGATGGCCTACTCCTTGTTCACTCAACGTTCCTCAAAAATGCACAAACAGAAGCATAAACTTTAGAGACAAAGTGAGAAAAAAAATTCTAATGCAACATGACTCCACAAATGGAATATGAACCATATACTCTTCATGAGCCCATGGCTCCTTTGAATACAATCAATACCACCAATAATCCTCAAATCATATAAGGTCCAATTACAAGAACACGTGCATGACAATTAAACCACCAGGTGAACTCGTTTCTCGCTGTTCATGCTTCCTTGGATGGATTACTACTAAATTCTTATGATATTTTATTTCTTAGGAACATAGGAGAACCACCACAACCTTACCCAAATGTCACCCCTCGAAGGCCAAGTCTATTCGGACTAAAGGATGAGCTCTAGTCGTGGTCGTAGTCGAAGTTGTGGTCATGTTTGTGGTCAAGTCTCAGGACAGCACGTTAGTAAAATAGGCACAACTCTCTCATACGAAGTCTGTTTTAGGCGATCTTGGACATTTTGAAAGCTTACGATGAGCCCTTTTCAACGGATATGAGCTCGACCAAACATTCTTTATAGTTTAGTCAAAGTCAAAAAAAAAAAGATGCTACGCCACCATTTTGGACCTAGTTGGGTCTTGTAATCATGTCGGGCTCGGAGTCCAAGTTGTGTACGCCTTTTTCCACAGCTGCACAACCCTAAGTCAACCTTCTCACTTTCCCCTATAAATATACAATAGTTATCATAGTTTAAGCTCTGGTTTAGCTTAGATTATTCTATTTTAAACAGTTTCGCCGTTTATCGGTTTGTTAAACCCCAACTCGAGTACTTCATTGGTAATCAGCAATATTCAGATTGCATCTGCCTATTCTTGATTGTGTTCTCGATTCGCTAGCAGAAAAAGCCTTCTTGGTGAGGTCAACCACATCTTGGAATGGTTGATAACCATTTAGTAGTGGTGTAGTGGTTGCGAAGGTTCTTGATCTATTCTGATCGGAGCCTTTGGATTATCAATGTCGAAGCTCTACCAAGTTGACTTATCATATTATCTACGAAAGATCAGGCATTCCCACATCAAGTGGTATCAGAGCCAAGTTGCCCATTAGGTAACCTCAATTATCCCCTTTGTTTAGTTTTGTTTCATTACCTAGAGTCCAGAAAATTACCCCACAAAAAGATTTAAATCATAGTTATTCCGTTGTCCAAACCACTTTGTTCCCTTCGCAATTTTGTTTCAATTTTCGCGTTGTTGAGTTCGAGTCCATTGTCAGTGTCTTTGTTGCTAGTGAAGTCATCATGTCCTATTTTTCTAGTGTCGAGTCCTTATCTGCTATAGCCAAGTAGTCACTCTGACCACACACTCGTTTGACCAGTCACTCCGACCACCCACTCGGGTTTTGACCAGTCACTTAGACCACCCACTCAGGGTCCGACTATCTAGTCACCGTGACCACCCACTCAAGTTCCGAACAGTCACTCCGACCACTCACTCGGGGTCTGACCATCTAGTCATCGCCACCACTTAGTCGGAGTCGCCACCTTCTCAGGTACGACCACCATAGCCTAAACAGAGGTAGCCAAAGTTTAGAGAGAGAGAGAGAGAATCTTTTTATTACTTTCATACCCCTGCTCTCCAGAAAAAGTTTGTGACCCACGTACCTCACTGGTCTTAGAAAAGGCAGTAGAAGAGTTTTGAGTATGTGTAAAAAAAAAAGCAAGAAGCAAAGAGTTTCAAAAGAGAGAGAGAGAGAATTAAAAAAAATCAGTCCGCATTGCGAATTTTGTTACATTGTGCTTGTGTCTATTATAGTTTCCGGTTTGCTTGAGCTAGTTCTAGGAACGTGTTCAAGCCAACAATTATGATGAGTATTGTGGACTCTTATTCAGCTTTGCTAATCTGATTTCAATTTTTGCTATTCCTTGCTACTAAATACTATCTATCCAAGATACACCTTCTCTTGATGAGAATGGTTTCTTCCCTTGCAACTACCTCACTAGCACCCAATAAGGTATCACAAACCAGCTACCGGTTATGCCAACTACTGTGATTGGTAAGAACACTTGCAAGAGCGTGGTAAGACACTTAAGAGTGTGTGACTCCACTTCACTTTCCATCACCTAGTAGTCAATAGGGATAATATCTTTTGTTATCTTCTGCCTAATACTAACCATGACCAGTGAAATATCGAATGCGAAAGAGTGTGTATTGTGGGAAGAACCCACAATATTGTTGGATAATCATCAACAAACTATTAATGATGACATTGACAAGAAGCTTGCAGGAACCAATACCGTATTGCAACGACTCAATGAAAGCATTAATGCTCAATACAAGCTTTGACCGATTGGTTAATCCGCCACCGAACAATGGTCGAGTGGATCCTCATGGTGCAGCTCATGAACAAGAGGAGTCTGTCACGGATGATGAAATTTTGAGACAAGAACATGACGCCTTTGATGAATGGCAATGGAACTGATTGAACTTCAACTATCAAGGTATAAGAGGTAATAATTTTTTACAACATAACCCACATATTAATGATGATCCATTTGCTAAGGTTAAGTTTAGTATACCAACTTTTGAGGGTGCTTATGATGTTGAAAGATATTTAGATTGGGAGATGACAGTAGAATAGAAGTTTAATGCTCATTTAGTTCCTAAAGTGCATAAAATTAGGCAAGTCACTAATGAATTTAAAAATTTTGTAATAATCTCGTGGAATAGGGTATACATTGATGGATTAGCACATACTACATGGAATGCTTTAAAGGTTGCTATGTGTAACAGATTTGTTCCACCTTCTTTTAGACGTGATTTGCGTAAGAAATTGCAGTGCATGAACCAAGGTGATATTTCTGTCGAAGAGTATTATCAGGAGCTACAAATTAGCATGCTGTGTTGAGATATTATTGAGGGTTAAGAGGCTGCAGTTGCACACTTTTATGCAGGGTTAAGGCGTGAAATTCAGAACTTAGTCGATTACAAAGAATATGATAGCATTCCTAGGTTGCTCCAACTTGCATGTTTCGTAGAAAAAGAATTGCAGGGACGACAACCGAGGCCAAGGAACAATTTTGGAAGCTCGACAACTTCAAATCAATGCTGAATCAAGACAAAACAGCCCCATGTTCAGCTTCATGGTCAGTTGCCCCCTTCTTGATTAGGGAGTGTTTAGCAGTACTATTGACACCATTATACGCTCCCAAGGTAAGTAAATTTGCTAGCGTGCAAGCTCCAACGAAGAGCTCTTCTTCGGTTGCTTCAACCGGTCGCACCACTAGGATTATTTGTCGCGTATGTAAGGGAATGGGCCATGTCATAAAGGATTGCCCAAATCAGTGAGCATACATTGCAACAGAGGACGGTGGATATGCAAGTAGTAGTGATGTTGAGAATGAATAAGCTCTTGCAACTAACCTTGCAGGTAAAGAGGACGAACATGAGACAGATATCTACCACGAGGAAGAATTCGGTGCTGATGCCATGGAGAATCATAGGAACCTCATTGTGCAACAAGTGCTAAGCACTCAAATGGAGCAAGTGAAACAGCTACAACGCCACAATCTATTTTAGATGTTCCACATGGTCAAGGATTATCGTATTCGCGTCATTATTGATGGAGGAAGCTGCAACAATTTGGTAAGTTCAGATTTGATCGAGAAGCTTGCCTTGCTGACAAGAACTCATCCTCATCCTTACCATATTCAATGGTTCAACAACAGCGGTAAGGTGAAGGTAATGCAAAAGGCTAGGGTGTAGTTTTCTATTTGTTCATACCATGATTGTGCTGATTTTAATGTAGTACCTATACAAAAATGCTCTCTTTTGCTAAGTAAACTATGGGAGTTTGATACAAATGCAACATATCATGATAGAAGTAATAAACACCCTTATATATAAAAGAAAGAAAATAACCTTCCTACCTTTAACCCCTACTAAAATTGTGAAATGTGAAAAAGAGATAGCTGAAAATAAGAGAAAGAGCATAAGCATGAATCTAAAAATTAGCAAGTAGCAAAACAAATTTTTCCACCTAAAAAGGAGAAGGTGACAACAACTTCTAAGTCCGACAAAATTAAATTGGAAGGGTGTGTTATGCTTGCTACAAAATCTGATCTTGCTGAAATTTATGACAATGAGCTGTCATACTATGCTTTGATATAAAAAGATGCTTTAGTTTCACACGATGATATATCTAGCACTTTGTCTTCTGCTATTGCTAACCTTTTGCAGGAGTTTGTGGATGCTTTTCCAGGTGAAGTACCCCCGAGATTACCATCAATTCGAGGAATAGAATATCTAATTGATTTGATTCCAGGATCAACTTTCCAAACTGTGCTGCATATAGGACCAACCCGAAAGAGACTAAGAAAATTCAGCGAGAAGTACAAGATCTTTTGGATCGTGGGTACGTATAGGAAAGCCTTAGTCCTTGTGTTATTCCTATTCTTTTGGTTCCTAAAAAGATGGTAGTTGGCGTATGTGTGTTGATTGTAGAGCCATCAACAATATTACTATAAGACATCGTCATCCTATTTCTAGGCTAGATGACATGATTGATGAGTTGAGTGGTTCTATAATTTTCACTAAAATTGACTTGCGAAGTGGTTACCATCAAATTAGAATAAAACTTGGAGATGAATGGAAAACTGTATTTAAAACTAAGTTTAGCTTGTCTGAATGGTTATGAATGCCTTTTGGGTTAACTAATACACCTAGTCCTTTCATGCGATTGATGAACGAAGTTTTACGTGCTTTCATTGGAAGATTTGGTGGTATACTTTGATGATATCTTTATTTATAACAAGTCACATGAGTCACACTTTGATCATCTACGCCCTATTTTTAATGCTTTGGGAGATGCACATTTATTCGGTCACCACGTCGTCTTCATCCTTCCTTCCATTATTTGCTTGACCTCCATGTATACAACTAAGATCACTCTTGACTCTGCCCGGTCTTCTTGATAATCTGACATCAAACTCCCTAGTTGGCCCTAATCATCCTGTCATCGACCACGAAGTTGCATCCATCACCTGCACAATATTAGACAAGCAAACATGTTTCTCCAAACTGATGAGGACATCACTCATTTAGATACACGCGCTACAAGTGATCCTCCGGTGCTTGATCCATTACAAGGACCGATTACATGGGCCCGTGCAAGTTGTTTAACTCATGAGGTGAATTCGTTACTTGCTGTCCATACTAATAATTATAAGAATGGGATGCTACTCAATTTTTGTGAATTTTTTATGCTTAGGAATATGGGAGAAGTACCTATGGAACAGCCAAGTCGGACGGGGCTCAAGCCAATTTCAAGTCAGAATCGGAACTCGGTTCGGATTCAGCAGACAGCGCCGCACTAAAACAGCCATAACTACTTCATATGGAGTCCAAATAAGGTGTTATTTGATGCGTTGGAAACCTAAGGACGATAGATTTGTTTTGGTACTAGTCCCAGCTCCAGATTCATGGTGGATTATTTTATGTCATCAAAATAATGTGCTGTGTCATAATTTTGGACCATATCAGGCCTTGTAAACGTGTTCGGGTCTAAGACCAAGTTGTGGACGCCCCCTGGTCGCCCAAAACCCTAGCACGCCCCTCTTCATATATCTAGCAGCCGTCATTATAGACTTTTTGGATTTTGCTTAGATTAATCTGTCATTGAATAGTTTCACCGTCGTTCAGTTTGTGAAACCCCAGCTCGTGACCTTAATCATAATTGCAATTTCATATTGTGTTCTTCCGTGTTCTTGCTTGTGCTCTCGATTCGCTTGCAGGAAGTAGCCTTCTTAGCAAGGTCAATCGTGCCGCGCACGGTTGATAACCAACGGAGCAGTGGTGTAGCGATTGCAAGGGTTACGTTCTGTCCTGATCGGAAGCCTTGGATCGTCAACGGCGAGTCTCCACCAATCGACTTACCATTACCTAACGGAAGATCGAGCCTAATCCTCTCATCACAAACCTCCAAAAAAACATCTCCAATTAGCTCAACATCAAAATCCCTGTCGAAGGACCAAATCCATGAAAAATTATAAACACCGGATGTTCCAGTGTGTACCTGTCTCTGAACACCAGATCATCTGGTGTGGACAAATTTCTCTACTGAAAACCTTCTGGAAAACCCACCGGTGAAACCTCCGGTGTGTATCAAGCCCATCACTGGATTATCCGATGAGTACATCTGCATCATACCCTATTTTGTAACCTCTCTGATAAATGGTCTAATATACCCTCCGGTGTTCACTCCGCTCATCGCCGGATTATCCGGTGTGCATCTTCTCTCTGGCAAAAAAAAAATACCTCTCTAAAAAATGCTCCAATGTTCACATCCCCTGAACACTGGACCATCTAGTGCATAGTCCAAGTTTTACCTCTATATAGAAAAAAAAAGCTCTAGTGTGCACTACTTCTAATCACCAGACTATCCGGTGCATACAATTTTCTACACACCGAACCATCCAGTGAGTACAATTTTCCTGGACTCAGAGACAAAAACGCAAACTCCATTTCCTTTTTACCTTTGGTAAGACATGATTATATTTACAACATATAGACATGCTCATGAAACCCAAAACTCATCAAACCAAGACTACAATCTTGTCAATCACTCATCACAAATAAACCAAGGAACATTTTCACTTGGTTTCTCAATCTCCCCATGAATGAGTGCATTGACAACCATCAAAGCACAAAGATTTTGGTTTCATAAAATCTAACGAGAGAAGCTCATCTAAGTGACTAAAGACTCAAGAAAGAACAAAAAATGTCACTTGGCAATAGAAGGATTGCAAAAGCCCGAAGAAAGGTAAAGACTTAGCCAAGAACCTCAATAGCTCAAAAATGCACAAATGCTCCCCATTGATGAATGCACATTTTTTACATATTTTAAGATTTTCTCCACCTTTCATTATGCAACATTCTTCTTTGTGGCTTAGTGCATATTTTTCTCCACCTTTGGCAATGCAAACATCAAGGATAAAACACCATGCAATGCATGAACATATAATCCTAATGAGCTTTCACAAGTATACCACAAAGTATTTGTAAATGTTAGAAGCAACAGATGGCTACGGAGAGTAGAATGTAGAGCTCACAATCGCACAAAGGCTCAAAAAGATACAGTTACATAAGAACATGAAGCTGCACAGGCTAAACTGAAGAATTGCTGGCTCATTTAGGTTCTCATAGTCGAATCATGTTAAATGAGATCACCACATAAGAATTCACTCATGCTGAGGTAATACAAGCATTAAGAACTATCTAACTTTAATCTCAAACTAGACAAACAAGCATTCATGATAATAGGCTTTGCAAACGCTCACATATAAAACAAGACTTAGTTAAATGAAGTAATTAAAAATTGCAACATTGGAGCACATTTCTTTGTTTTTTCTTTTTATCCTCAAGTTGCCTCTTATCCAAGCGAAATATCACGTGATTGGGTACGACAAATACCTCGAGGCTTCAAGATAACCATATTGGATTATATTTTAGCATAAGAAACTTGATTTCTTAAAACTATTTTAATTTGCATATATTATCAAGTTTTCACATGATCAAATCAAGTAGTGCATTTACGACACAAGGAACATATATTCCTCTAAGTTTCTATCATGAGCTAAACATTTGACAAAGACAAAAAAAAATATAGTGCAATGTTCCCCAATCCACTATCTTGAATCAAGAAGCCTAGAATAAGATATTCATCAAACTAGCCTTAATACAAGTATTGATTAAGTCAAAATAATTACAAACATTGTGATCAAGAATGTAGCATTTCATAATCTACATGATTCATAAAATTGTCAAATTTCATCTTTAGGAAAGCTAGATTGCTTGAAATGTTTCATGTCAAAGCATCAAGATGAGCCTAAGATTAAAAGCTTGCTCCGCATAGCTACTCAACTTAGTCCAAATTTGAGTCTAGCAACAGAAAACGCTAAACACATAAAAGTCAAACCTCAACTACTATGATTATCTTACAACATGATATACAAAGCAAATGCAAAAAAAATAAGATAGAGTATGTACAACTGCAACTCACTCTCACACAATGTCATAGGGATGACATACTCCAAGCTCTCCTCTCAAGTAAGCAAATCTGGTTGCATCATAAGGCTTGGTGAAGATGTCGGCTAGTTGATGTTGGGTATCTATGTATCTCAACTCAAAATCTCCCTTCTCATTATGATCTCTCAAGAAATGGAATCTTACATCTATGTATTTGGTTCTGGAGTGTTGGACTGGGTCATTAGCTAAACTGATGGTATTGGTGTTGTCACACAAAAGTGGCACAGTCTTGAAATATAACCCAAAATCCCTCAAGGTAGCAACCATCCACAAAATCTGAGAATAACAACAAGCGGTAGCAACATATTCATTTTCAGCAGTTAACTGCGCAACACTAGATTGTTTGCAAAAAGACCAACTCATAAGAGAGGTACCCAAGAAATAACAAGTATTGGAAGTACTCTTCCTATCAATTCTACAACCAATGAAATCCACATCCGAAAAACCACGAAAAGAGAGAGAAAAAAGTGCAAAAAATCAAAGATCATACTCAAGGCTGTGTTTGAGATACCTCAATATGTGCTTCACCACTTGGCGGTGCAATATCCTTGGTGAAGCGTGGAAGCAGACACACAAGCAGACAACGAAGTACGAAGTGGATGTCGGGTCTTATCGCCGTTAGGTATAGGAGGGAACCACTCATGCTCCTATAATCTCGTTGGTCTACCTCCTCTCCATTCATCCGGATCAAGCACGGTCGAGGTAGCCATCGATTTCGTCAGGTGCTTTGCATCGCTCATATCGAACTTCTTCAGCAAATCCTTGGTGTCCTTCGTCTGGTGCATGAATGTACCTTGCTTGTATTGCGTGATTTGCAGTCCAAAGAAGAAGTTAAGCTCGCCCATTAGTACGAAGTAGTGGATCATCCTCGTCATCCCGAGAGCTATTGCCATCTACATATATGCTTTCATTTATCTCCTGATCACCTGCACACTCAAGAACAGGGCTAGCACAAGATGTTGATTCATCAAAGGTCACATCACAGGACTCTATGATAGTGTTGTGTCAAGATTAAGAACCCTGTAAGAATAATCATGAAGCAAATACCCCAAGAAAATACCATTGAAAGAGCACAACTCGAAGTTGTCAAGATTACCATGCTTTAGGATGAAGCATCAACAGCCAAAAACTCTCAAATGAGAAATCTTTGGCTTCCTCTCAAAACACAACTCATAAGAAGTCAAATTCAAGATCGAGCGCAAGAAAATTCGATTGGAGATGTAGAAAGCAGTGCTAATAGCCTCAGCACAAAACATCCTAAGAGTCCTATGCTCATCGAGCATCGTCCTAGCTATCTCCACCAAAATACGATTCTTCCTCTCAACCACGCCATTCTGCTGAGGCACGTGTGGGGTAGAAAATTGATGCTCAATGCCATGTGCAAGACAGAAAATATCAAAGAGATAGTTCTTGAACTCAACATTATTATCACTGCGAATTGCTTTTAATGCACCAGGGAATTCCTTGAACAATCTCAAAGCCAAGCTCTAAAAGTGTGAGAACACTTCATCCTTGCTTACAAGAAAGAACATTCAAGAGTAGCAAGAGAAATCATCAATAATGACAAGTACATACAGCTTTCCACCCGCTGAACAACCCCGAGAAGGACCAACAATGTCCATATGGAGAAGTTCTCCCGGTTGTTTAATCATCACCAGATTAACTAGTGGGTGAGACGCGGCAACCATCTTGCCATGCCGACAAGGAGCACAAACAAGGTTCTTCTCAAACTTGAGCTTGGGAAAACCTCAGATCAAGCCTAGGGCACTCAAACAAGAAAGCAAATCAAAACTCATGTGCCCAAGTCTTCTATATCACATCTAAAGCTCAGAAGAAGGTTGAGCAATTAAGCATCAAGAATAACCAACAGGCTCAGAAAAATCAGCTCCAAAAACTCTCTCAACTCTAGAAATCCGACAAATCAAAGCGCCCGAAGAATCAACAACTCGAGAAGTATCATGTTTCAAATGCACTTCTGAGTCCTCATCCAGCAACAGAGATACAAAAAGCAAATTGTATCCCATATGCTCTACCAAAGCCACATCTTTGAGAGTGAAATTCCCATTCACCCTTACCATACTTTTGGCTTTCACCCTTCCCTTCCGATCATCCCTGAAAGTAATATACTCGTGCCGTTTCATCGAGGTGAGGCTGGAGAACCATGATGAATCTCCAGTCATATGGCGCGAACAACCGGAGTTGATGAGCTACTTGTTCTCTAGGTCTCCACCTGCCACCTACATATGAGAAGAATAGTAGGTAGATGACTCAGTACTGGGGTTAGACAGAAACTTCTTGGGAATCCAGTACTGGGTCATCCATCCTGAAGCAATGTAAGCAGTTGCATGCAAATAAACACTAGTGTGCTGTGAGAGAGTACCACGAAGAGGAAAATATGGTTCACCAAAGCATTGTGACTCAAAACTTCTTACACGTGGACAAAACCATATGAGTCATGGTAAAATCCATACTAAGTAACACCTCTAGGAAGAAAATTGAAGAGCATCAAACACTCATGGGTGAGAGTGAGGAAAAGGCTCATGTATACCAATAGAACGGCGGTACATGTCTCGAGTACTCCACTCCCACTCACGCCGCTTATCTCTCCTACGGTGAAAGCAAAACTCAACCAAGTGACCCTCTCTCTAGCAGTAGGTACTACCGGTCACTCTGGGATCTCTCACAGAGACTCTCACCTTAGGTTGTGGAGCTTTCTTAGGTTGTGGTGCGGGTTTCTTCTTGATGGATTGTGGTGTGGTTTTCTACTTGATGGGTTGTGATGTGACATTAATCTAGGAACTTTTAGCTTCTAGAGTGGTAGATGTGGTGAACACAATCTTACTCTCCTTATTGTAAGCCACCCTCCCAAACCTCAACCTAATAGCCAAACCCTCCTTGTCAGCACATATCTTGGTCTTGGCTAAGATCAAATTAATTTTTCCCTTACCCTCTGAGCACTTCTCCACTAGATAAAGGAGGTACTCATTCTTAGTCAAGAGCTTCTGAACTTGCCCTCTAACCCAGCTAAGTTTGTCCTGAAAGACTATGCATGTGGAACAGTTCGGTTACATGTCCTTCGAACACCCAACACTCTCCAATCTAGATTCTAGCTCCTTAAAGTGCTTGTCTTTCAGTTCAATATCCGCTCCAAGCAAAGGGCAATTCTTGCAAGCATTTAAGAGAGTAAACATAGACTCCTTCTCGATGAGCTTCTTCTTGGCACTCTCAAGCCAACTTGTGACTTGAGTATGCATATTCCGAAGCTCAGTAAGTTCAGTCATGACAATCAAACAACTCTCACATTCCTCAACATCAGGCATAGATCTAAGCAATGCAGCAGACATAGACTCATCCTTAGGCCTAAGCTCTGTTAACTCACGCACAACTTTCTTAAATAATCTATCCTGACTAATAAGAGTATCATTTAAGATATCGACTTGGATGGAAAGCTGGTCGTAGGAAGGCGATACCTCAGAGAAATCGAGCTTGGAGTCGCTGGTGTTGTCGTTGTCGTCTGCTAAGAAGCAGAGGCTGGTGAAATCCTTATTCTTCTTCCTCTTGTTCTTCATTGGAATATCCTCCTCATCTAAGCTATCCTCCTTACTTGAAGAGGTGTCGATGTTGCTGAGAGATCCTACGAATGCCATCGAAGCCACCTTGGCCTCCTTCTTGGTCATCTTGTCACGGTTCTTCTTGAAGAATAGCTTCTTGTTCTTCTTCTTGTGCTTGTCGTAGTTGTGATAGCGGTCTTCCTCTTTTTGAGTTTGGGGCAATCCTCCTTGAAGTGAGTGGTATCACTATACTCAAAATAAGCACGAGAGCTCCCTCTCCTTTGGTCTCTTATGTTGTTGTAGAAGCGAGTGAACTTCTTCATAATGAGCGCAAGATCCTCATCATCTAGTGCATTCACCTGCTCCTTTGTGATAGAAACCAAGGAAAATAAACCCAATCCACTTGGTGAAGTGTTAGCATAAGAGAAGCTAGCTCTAGCCTGATTACCACCATTAGATCCAGAAACCAATGCCATGTTCTGAGACAGGGGGTTTTCGATACCTATTCGAGGCACCTTGGCTATCTCGATGGACTTGAGCTTGCTGAAGAGTTTATCACAAGTTAACGTGTCATAACTTGGTGACTCTTCAATGCTCGAGATCTTCACTTCTCATATGCTATGATCAAGAGCATAGAAAAGCTTGATCATCCTCTCATGATTAGAATAGGGCAAAACACCAGTGGATCTAAGGTTGTTAACGATTCCATCAAATCTAGCAAACATAGCATCGAAAGATTCACTGGGTCCTTGCACAAACATTTTATATTCTTGGTTGTATTTGCTTTTGCGTCTAGCCTTAATCTGATTAGTGCTTTCATGAAAAACACTCATAGTAGACTAGATCTCCCGAGCAGTACGAAGGTGCTAGACCCTGTCAAACTCATTCTGACTCATGCTTGTGAATAATATTTCTGGCTCATGCTTGTGAATAATATTTCTGGCTCATGCTTGTGAATAATATTTCTGGCCATGTTATTGGCCTCATACTGTTTGATTTGAACCTGAGTCACACGAGCAGCGGGGATCTCATAACTGGAATCAACTATTTCTCAGATTGCACTACCTTGGCTTAAGAGATAAGCCCCCATACGCACCTTCTAGTACGAAAAATCTCGACCGTCAAATAGCAAAATCTTCCTACTTCTCTCCATTGTCGCATACGCATCACACAAGCGGTTAAGGTCAACAAATGATCAAACTAGCTTTGATACCAATTGTAGAACCGAGAATGATGACTAGAGGGAGAGTGAATAGACGCATTACCAAATTTTTCTAATCGGATGGCCTTCTCCTTTGTTTCACCCAACGCACCTCAAAAATTCAAGTGGAAACAAATAGAGAGAAACAAAGAAAAAAATCGATAATATGTGACTCCATAGAAGAGATATGAACACAAGGTTACATTTAAGACCATTCCATGACACTAGTCAAAAAAACTCGTAACTTTGAAAGAAACTCAAGAAGATCATCACCAGGTGAAGAAACTCTCCAAGTAGATGACTTAGAGACAAATGAATGTGAGACCCAAATTTGTACTATTGTACGTGCATTTTATGCCCCTAGCAACAAAGAGATCAAATTCACAAGGGTGAAAAAACTGCAGCTCAAAAAGAAAAGAAAAAATCACAACCGAAAAAAAAAATTACAAGAGAAGCAAGGTAACCAAAAGAAGGAGATGAGCATAAGCTCATGCGAGAAAATCAACTTCATTAAACACAGAGATCAGCTATATTTTAGACATATTGCAAAGTATTTTCCTCTCACAAAAGCTCTAACATATTACAAAGGCTAAGCATATCCACTCTCCTCCTCTAAAATCTATCACTAGGCTCTCAAATGGCTAACTTAAGGCTCACATACAGCTCTACCCCTCTATTCTATAGAGGTGTCTTAACCCTTAACTTTTCTTATTCCCAAAATACCCCTCATTTACAATGGCCTCCTACCTACCATCAGGGCATTTTGGTCCATTTTCCGCTCCGTTCATCGAACGGTTGTGACACTTTCATGACTTAACTTTGCCTCGATGCTTGCTTCGTGATGATGTCATGTACACTCCATCCCTCCACGGTTTTAAGGCCAAACCATAAAACTGTCTCTCATGCTTCTCAAAGCGTGACTCACTGCTACTTGCTTTGACCCTAAGCAATCATCCCGATGTCGACACATGTACTTTATCTTGCGATCTTGACCGCCGGTAAGTCTCTCCCATTTCCAATCCCTTAGGTCTCCTGTCACTTGCATCGGTATTCCCTTCGCTTGACTTTGTCACCACGTCATCTTCACCCTTCCTTCCATGCTTTGCTTGACCTACATATACACAACTGAGATTACATTTAACTCTGTCCGGCCTCCTTGATCATCCGATACCAAACTCTCCGCTTGGTCCCAATCATCCTATCGTCGACCACGAAGTTGTATCCATCATATGCACAATATTAGACAAGCAAACATATTTCTCTAAACCTCCAAAAACATCTCCAATTAGCCCAACATCAAAATCCCTATAGAAGGACCAAATCCATGAAAAATTATAAACACCAGATGTTCCAGTGTGTACCCGTCTGTGAACACCGAATCATCCGATGTGTGCACTGATTTCTTTGCTGAAAACCTTCTAGAAAACCCCTAATGAACCTCCGATGTGTCACAAGCCCATCACCGGATTATCCGATGAGTATATTGCATCAGACCCTATTTTGCAACCTCTCTGATAAATGATTCTGTGTACCCTCCGGTGTTCACTCCGTTCATCGCTGGATTATCCGGTGTGCATCTTTTCTCTGGCAAAAAAAATACCTCTTTGGAAAATGCTCTGGTGTTCACATCCCTTTACACCGGAACATCCGGTGCACAGTCCAAGTTTTTCCTCTGTATAGAAAAAAGCTCCAGTGTGCATTGCTTCTGATCATCGAACTATTCGGTGTGTGTAATTTCCTACACACCGAATCATCCGGTGAGTACAATTTCACTGGACTCAAAGACAAAACACAAACTCCATTTTCTTTTCATCTTTGGTCAGATATGATTATATTTACAACATATAGACATACTTATGCAATCTAAAAATCATCAAATCAAAAGACTATAATCTTATCTATTACTTATTACAAATAAACTAAAAAAGTATTTCCGTTTGGTTTCTCAGTACTATTCCTTTTTGTCATTTTTTGACCCAATCAGTAGGCCACGCCTTGGTGGTTTATCAACAGGAATCGCCACTCGGGCACGAAGATATGTACCGGCAGCATCACCAAACTCGTCTACATCCAATTTGTCCACTTTTCCAATCCGACCTGCTATTTTCTTCCCCCGTCTTTCATTCATCCAACCAAACGGCAGATTCAGAATTCTGACCCAAATGAGCATCCCATCAAAATGCACTTCACTTGGTTTTAGCTTCTCATTCAGATCCTGCAAAAGAACAGCATTAATATTCCTACCAACCAGCCAAGGTGTACCATCCAAAGCACGATCCTTATCAGCCGGGTTCAAGGAATCGGCAATAAACAGGTTATCTCCCACAGACCGCGCACGTAAACCTTTAGGATTTCCCCATGCCGGCTTCATAGCATCCATAATAGTTTGCAAATGCAGAATTGAGGGAGATAGGACTTTACCGATGACCGACCACTTATTTGGATCTGCTTTATCATTCTCATCGTCACTGAGAATGATCTTCTCATGTTCACCAGCACTTATACTGAGACGATGTAGCATATCTGACACACCCACTTCTTCCTCCACGGGATCAGGCCCACTCTTCTTTTCCTTTTGCTTTTCAGCAGCAGGTTGCCAAAACTTCTTTGATCTAAAGATGGTCAATTGGATCGTGTCTATTGGATCGGTCTGAGGCACGACACTGTAGGTATGGTTCAGATACGATACAAGCACAAGGATAGCCGGACCGGACCGGCATGGCATGGCTAGCTGGGTCATGCCTGGGCCGACACCTCGACACAGTGGGTCGGCACGGTACAACCCGATTTAGACGAGCCGATACGGACACGGCCCAGACACGGGCACGGCCCACCCCTCCCTTCACCGGTCATCCGCCCCTACACGGCCTCGTCGTCCCACCCAGCACCGGCTGCCCGCGCCACCCGCCTCCGCCACGGCAACCCGCCCCGATCGCCCGCCCCGACCGCCCGCCCCCGCGTTGCCTCGCCGCACCGCCCGCCCCCGCCCTAGCTCGGCCGCCCGTCGGCCCCACCTCTCCTAGCCGCCCGCCCCGCCCCTGCGTCGCCCGGTCGCGCCGCCCCCGCCCCACCGCCCAGCGGCCCGGCACGGTCCGTCATACCGCAACCATGCCCAGATCGACCCCGACACGGTACTGTGCTTCACGGGCCGTACCGTGAGCCAAGGACGTGGCACACGAACCGACACGGTATAACCCATTACAGTATCCGAACCTATCGAACCGTGCCGTAACCGGACCATATCAAACCGAATCCACGTAACTGACCCATTTAGCTATCTCTGCTTTCATCCACTCGTCATGGCCAACTGACGTCTGTGTCCGCAGTAGGACAATCGAACTTCCTACTGCGGTAAAATCGAACTTCCGCAAAACTGACGTCGTGGTCTAGGTTTCTTCAGTAAATCTGCTGGTGCAGAGAATTTGACAACTCTCCACAAAACGTGTGGTTGCTCGACAGTCAACATTTATCTCCTGCTCTTGTCAACATCACATCTAGTGTCTACTGCGCATTGTTATTGTGCCAGATTTCTCCCTGTATCTTCCAACTTGCCTCACCTAGGAGTATATATCTCCGCAAGACTTCTCCATATCATAACCTTCTCTGGTCATACCCTCCCATCCTTCAATGCTCCTTGTTCCCTACTGAAATCAGCAATTGGGCAAATACTCTCTTCCTTGTTAGTACTGCATTATTATGGGGGAGAGCCCAAAGTTTGCACAAGTCAGCATTCTTCCATCCCTATGCTTATGTTCAGATGTCTCGTGCTTGTCTCACTGACATGACTCGTCATTCCTCTGTTCTAGATGATCTGGCAAAGATTGGCGACGAGCAGGCTACCGCGCCATCGTTGCGTCTCTGACTTTACGGGCTTGGAGAAGAGCGCGACGCAAGAGGGGCAGAACGAGACCGTCAAGTACAGGTGAGCATCCCTTGCAGCATCTTGCGTTGAACTGAGCTTGTGATCAGTCCAATTGGAATTAGCACACAAGTTACCATGATCTGGTGCAGGGTGTTTGCCGGTACATGGAACCTCGGCGGCGTAGCACCACCGGATGATCTGGACCTGGAGGATTGGCTGGACACGAAGGCTAACTTCTACGACATCTATGTTCTAGGGTAGTTTGTTGTTGATCCTGTTGATTTATCATCTCTTAGAAGTCTTGTCGTCAAGTTGGTGTAGTGATTTGTGTCGTTTGGCGTTTGCACGATGCAGGTTCCAAGAGATCGTGCCACTGAATGCGAGGAACATGCTTGGCCCCAAGAACAGATCGGCAGCCATGAAGTGGAATTCACTCATCGGAGATGCACTGAACAACAGGAGGAGAAGACAAGGGAGAGAAGAAGCCATGTCAAGATGCAGGAAAGGGGCAACAGCATTGCATCAAGAACAGGACGTATTCAGGTGCGCCATGAGCAAGCAGATGGTGGGCATCTTCGTCTCGGTCTGGGTGAGGAGCCGCCTCCGCCAGCACGTCCGCCACCCCGGCGTCAACCACGTCGGCGCCGGCGTCCTCGGCCGTCTTGGCAACAAGGTAAGCAGCAGAGTCGCACGCTCGGCACACGAGAAGATGCATGGCCATTCGCATGACGGCGTACGCTACGCAGGGCGCGGTGTCCGTTCGGTTCTTGTTGCACGGCACGAGCTTCTGCTTCGTGTGCTGTCACCTGGCCTCTGGCGGCGAGGAGGGCGACGCGCTGCTCCGGAACGACGACGCGGCGAGCATCCTCTCGAGGACGAGCTTCCAAGGCAGCGGCGGTGCGCCGGCACCGCAGGAGCTGCCCAAGAACATCCTTGATCATGAGTAGGTCGCCGTCGACTCAGTTCTGAACCTCCTAGTAGCAACAGCTCGCTGATGGAATCACTGTCTCTGTTCCCGTCTGCCGTCACGTGCAGCCGCGTGATATTGCTCGGCGACCTCAACTACCGGATCGCCATGGACGACGCCGAGGCGCGGCAGCTGGTGAAGGTCAAGAAGTGGAGCATGCTGCTGGAGAACGACGAACTGCTGCTCGAGCTCTCAAAGGGCCGCCAATTCGACGGCTGGCACGAGGGTCTCGTCACCTTCGCCCCGACCTACAAGTACCAACCCAACTCTGACCGGTTCTACTGGTGCGCCGATGGCGCCGCCACCGGCCGCAAGAACCAGCCCCGCGCTCCGGCATGGTCTGACGCCTGACACATCCCATGCGTGCCCGTATCATCCTTCCTGAATCAATGTCGCAAGTGAGATATGGTTGTGGTGTGACGTTGTTGCTGCCGTGCTGTGCAGGTGCGACCGTATCCTTTGGCGCGGGAAGGGGATGAGGCAGATTCGGTACGAGCGTTGCGGCGGCTACCGACTCTCCGATCACCGGCCGGTGAGGGCGGTGTTCCACGCCGTGTGCGACGTTGCGGGAGCTGTAGGTTGTTGAGCAGCTTCGGTGCTCTGAAATAATCAACCGACGAGACAATGTATAAATTCAAGGGAGTGTTTATAACACAGAAATTTCATAGGATTTCTGCAAGTGTTCACAGAAAACGGTTCAATTCCTGATGCTGCTTCCAAAATGGGGCCTGAATGCTTTACTCGAGGATGAAAGACGCTTGTTTTCGCCTTTTTCATATCCGCGGGTGATAATTCCTGTACATTTTCTGTTTTTACTCTGCTGTAGATATGGTATTCAAGGATCATTGTCCAATTAATTAGCAGGATCATTGTCCAACTGATTCACAATCCAATGGAATACAAATTTGTATTGGGCACTTCGATGAAAATTTCTTGTCTATTGGTCAGTTTTCATGGTTTCAAGATGCAATTTTCAGACTAAAAATTTATCAGACATATATAAAAGGGTATAAATCAATGATATTGTGAAGCATTTTCAACATAAGTGTGGCCATCTATTTTTTTTACAAAACTGTTCTATAAAGTGGAGAACATATGCTGACACTGCTGGCCAAAAAGGAAAAACCTTTGGAACGCACGCTTCACAGGCAACAAGAAAATACTCCCTTCCTCTATAAATAAGAGATGTTTTGGACGTCGACACAGCCCCAAAATGCAAATTTGACTATAATTCCTTTTATAGTATATTTATAAACAATAGGTAAATTATGTGGTTATGAAACTACTTTCAAGGCAAGTATGTTTATTTTATTTTGAAATTAAATATACAATCTCAATATATATAAAGTAATTGATGATCAAATTTTTGATAGGTTGAACGCATGCAACCAAAAATGTCACTTTCTTGCGACTAAAATGATAAGTTAGTAGCAGCTCTAACAATCTTACACACGAAACAAAGCAGGAGGGTTATCATTACAGAAATTGAGGGAATGTAGGTAAAGGAAGTGCCTGAAGGTTATAAATTACATGACATATTAAACATGGATTTCTCCTTGCATGTGGGGTGAGATGGCTTATCTCACCACTCATTTTGCACTGAGATTTGTGTATTGTACATATTCTTTGTCCTATGTGGAGTGCATAGATCTTAGTATAAATTAAGATAGTGTGGATGGAACACCTCACCCGCAAGCTATTGTGGCAGTACATTTTTTGGATGACGTATTACAACATCTAAAAACACACACTAAGCAGGCACCTGAGCTTAAATGTTTTGCCTTGAAATAGTTAATGAATTGCAAGCCTTACAAAAAAATTGTTTTTTAATTCAACATTCAGTCTATGTCCAAACTCCAAAGTGCTATCGCAAGTGAATGTAAGATATTGTAGTAACTGAATTACTATTATGCAATAGCTAGTTATATCATAACAATGCGGCGGCAGGGTTCTATTTCAACTTTCAGCTCCTATAGCAAGTAAATGCTCCAATTGACTATCCCAACCATATTCCCTTCGTTTCGTTCCCTTCCCGATTCCTTTCTCCGTTCTCATTCCCTTTATTTCCTCTCATCTCCAACAGCTTCCCTTCGAGGGAAATCGCGAAGGGAATGGAGAGAGAATCCCGTCCTGAAGGGAATAACCCTGGGAATCTCGTCGTGAAGGGAACCGTGAAGGAAAACCGTTGGGAGCACTGAAGGGAACGGGAATCCCTTCACGACAGAAATCTGCCCGTGAAGAGACTCTCTTGGGCTTGGTCTTACGAAACTGAGAGATATTTTTCAGTCCAGCTATTCACAGCCTCTAGTTTCAGCATGCATGGGACCAAGCAAGGGCCATGCAAGTAGGAATGTCAGGTTGCACCCCGCGATCACTTGCTTGTTGGCATGTTTCGAAAGCAAGCGGCTCTAATCTATGTTATCGTGATCTCCGTATGTATTTTACGACTTGTAAATCATTTGGCTACTGACCTGTTAATGGAGAGATTTCAAAAGAATTGAGTTTTCTGGAAAATTTCCTGCGTAGCCCTTTGCGACAAAAGGAAATGGCACGAAAATATTCCTACGAAATTATATGGAATAGTGTTCCATACGATTTCGGGAGGAATTTTAATATGAGTTCTAACCTCATGAAAAAATGCTCTATGTCTTATCTTCTAAAGTTTTTTTTTCTAAGCTGTATCTAAACAATCTTTCCTATAATTTTCAGTGTTTGCAATCCTCAGTTTTGGACATTCGCTCCTTCTAATTTTATGGTTTTCTTCGATTTCTGGGCTTTTTTTTCATTCTTGCATTCTAAAGAGGCTCACCCTCGTTGGACTCAACAGTTTTTGCCGTGTTCAAAACTTTTTATAGATTTTCCAAATATATATTGACCATCTGCGTATGTTGTTGGTGTAGTTTTATACTTATTAGCAAGTGTATATGTATTTCACACACGTGAAATCAATTTAGGATATAACAATGTATAAAAGGTAAATATTGGACATCTAGGTATGGAAGACAAATAATAACATCTAGGTATGAAAGGCAAATAATGAGATATTGAATATATTTTTAGAATGTATGGAAGATAAATATTGAACGTCTAGATATGAAAGACAATTAATATGAAATTAACTGTATTTTTAGAATGAGAAATGGGAAGAATTTTTGTACGATGACCGTTTAATCAACTTAGATGGATGAAAGAGATGGTTCGATTCTATCATAATTTGTGTATTTTATATAAGTATAGATGTCTTGCAATTTAGAAAGAAAAAAAAAGAGATACGATTGACCTAGGTATGCAGTGTTGTAATAATCACATTAAACAAGAATTTAAAGGTACATTATACAGAAGACAGAAGATATAGTCTGATACTGCTTCATTTTATTGATGCTTGTGCGTACAGTTTGAGAACTCATCTTCTATATAGGGGAATAAGAGACCCATTTTACATAATGAGTAATATGAGACTAAACTTCTCACCACTAATGAGCCTAAAGGATCATGCCTACATGGGCCTAATTTAGATTAAATGTTCACATGTATAGCACATTAGATATGTCTATATTATAACACTCCCCTTACACACTTATCTAATATCATACTCATATCTCATTAAAAACTCCTTTTGAAAATCTAGTGTGAAAAACGGTAAGGAGAAAAAATCTACACCTCGCGTATCTTGCCATTGTTCATATTGTCTTATTAAAAACCTCATGTTAAAAGAAAACGAATAGAACAAAAGCTCAACCAAAAAAAAAGAGAGTACAATATATATTCTTTTCGGATTTGATGGGACTCTCACAATCCTTCTGCCTCCACCGTGAGCCGTTACATTTAGTTCCATTTTTTATATATGAACATGAACTACGTACATGTGCATCTTTCGAGTGAAAACATAAACTATATCACTCAAAGTTTATGTCACACCATGTTTCTGTGTTTGTGCTCTCGGCCGGTGGACACGAACTTGATAGACATGCAAAATAAAAGATCAAGTTACGGAGAAATAGCACAACCAAAACGAAAAAGGAATGGAATGAAATCGTTCACGCTTTGAAAAAATGTGTTGGGACATTGTTCTTCTTTTTCAGCCTCAATTGTGGCCGGTAATCCTTCCGAAGAAAGCTAATTTTACATTTTGTTTTGCTTTCATAACTATCATTCCGCCTAATGCGGTACATAACAATGCCGTATATTACAAAGCTTAGCCTTGTAGTTGAAGTACAAGAGAAGGAGAAATATTGTGGAAACCACCTCTCTGAAGGAATAGGGAAAATCCCTCTCAATAACATAATCTCGAAGTTTTTTTTAAGAAAAAACCACACATGTAGGAGTAGGTGCTCTTATACAAGCATGCAAAACACCAGGAAACTCAAATATGTTTGGATGATATTTTCATGAAGAAATTGTAGAAAAGGACCGTGACTTCAGCGAGGGTTTGAAGACAGCTTAATAAGTTTCTAAAACAGCTCAACATGTGCAGGGTAGTGATCAATAAATAGACTATCAGAAAAGCAAATTCTATAGTACCTTGTTCAGAAAGATTCTCGTGAAACCTCATCCATACTATCTATCTTGTTATCTAATGACTGAGCTGAAGAGAAAAAAAATAAGTGGACACATATCATCATAAAAAAGAATCTATCGTAAAATCAGATCAATAAAATTTGCTTCCAACTATTAAGTGTGTGCGCCTAACTATGAGGTGAGGGGACTTTCACCAGACTGCACGCCACGTGTCCGAGGCCACACGTGATGCGGTGACCCCACTCGTAGATGGCAGCCAATGGCAGGGTTACACGGTCCAATGCGCCAAGCACTCCAGCTACTTCATAATATAGGTGAGAAAGATTCCGCTGAAAGGGAACCCGAAAACTCAGCGAGGGGCCCTGCCTTTCCACTCGCAGGGAAGGGCTGCCTTTTAGGGGTCTCATGGGCACTTGATGGATTTCCTGCAGGGCAGGGTCCCTTGATGTTATGTTAGGTCACTGCCTCACTGGTGCTACATGAAGCAACAACTCGGAGCCTTGGGACCGGCATGATCGCTCAGCTGGGATTCGGTTCTAGACGTTTCCATTCAGATCCGGCAGTTTTGCAAGCAAACGCTGGTACCACACTGGTCGACGTTAGGCCGTCCATTCCCTTGGCTCCGCCTCATGTTCCATGTCCATGATACAAGGTAGAGTCTCTATCACTACTACAGAACAGCTCATGATTTTTCCAAAACTGTCTACATTGTTATTCATGGTTTTTGACCCGTCTGTGGTCATAAAAAACATGTCACTCATGGTTTTTATCCGTCTGTGGTCATACAAAAACATGTCATTCATGTTTTGACCCGTCTGTGGTCATAAAAAAACGTTTCTGATGATAGCCGTCAACGTCATCACACGAAAAAAATTAACAGTATAAAAATATAACTATTGCCCTATTTATATTATAAATTATGTCTAGTAATATAAAACTATAAGTATTGTGCACTAATTTTATATAAAATCTAATTTTAATTAGATTCATCTTAAAAAAATATTTTTATGTTTCTTTAAAAATCCTAGAATGTGTTTCATATGTAACCTATTTTAATTAGATTCATCCTAAAAATATGTGTAAAATTTAAATTAAAATTCTTTAAAAAGACTACTCTTATATGATAGACTAATTTCTAAAATTAGTTTTAGACTTAGGTTATATATAAAAAAGTGAGTTTCTTTGTAAGTGTATAAATGGAGCATTATAAAGAAACTCGTTTTTTTCATCATATAACCTAGTGTTGAAAATGATTTTAAAAATTAGCCCATTTTTTCATATTTTTGAGATTTTATTTGAGGTCCTAACAATTGTTAGGAGTTATAAAAATAGCTTTTTTGAGAATTTCAATTTAAATTCTACACATGCTTTTTGGGCGAGTCTAATTAAATGAATTGTGTAAGGAACGGTGCAAACAATATTCTAATTAATCATTAAATCGATCATTTACTTAATCACGACTTCAATGATTAATCAGAATACCGCTCCGGTAGTCTCGACACGTGTTTTGTGCCTAAGATTGGAACACATGTCTTTCCAACATATCACATCACAACAAAGCTTATGTCACACCCGGTTTCAAAAGAACAAACCAGATACATTCCATATGTATGTCAAAATCAAGTTTCATACATGTGGTGACTTCATAAGTGATAATATAACAGTGTCATTACATAACGATAAGATTCATTACAAAATGACCCGTAGGTCTTAAAAAACACTAATATAACTTTCAGTGGTAGCGGATCTTCCATCCATTCACAGGCGTTGCCTGGGGGAGCGCCAGCCTAGAACATGGTCTTTCGGTCGAAAACTTTCTTCGTCTAGAACTCAGCTCCATTGGCTGGGATGTCCTCGAAGTCCTCATCTTCTGAGCAACATCAAGAGGTTGGGAGAAGGCAAGCGTGAGTACATGGAGTACTCAGCAAGTGTGGAAAAATATGACATGAAGGATTAAGGCAAGAAAGGCTTGACTCAGATTTACTGCATCTATGTCATCCTAATGTAGGACTAAAAATGACTTAGCAATCCTATTTACTATGTGTGAGGACACCAACATTAAAGAAACAGCTCATCGAATTCCATCCGACTACTAGACACACCAGTTATTCCATATCCGGCTACCAACACATCTGGGTACCACCACCCGACTATCCAAAACCTACCATCCAAGATCCCTCTAATCATGAAGAAGTCCAAGCCCGCTCTTGACCATAAGCACGGCTGGTCGATCAGTTTTATACTCTGCAGAGTCTACATACTTTACCCACAAGTCGTGATCAACTCTTTTGCCAGTACCCATCGGTACCTTACACACTTCTAAGGTGTGTGCCGAGAGATCACTACAAGGCCTTTACAATGTGTCTCCAAATCAGTAAACACCCACTAAGATTTCACCACTAACAGGATTCCATCCACTGCAGAGGCCCACTCTTGTGTCACTCAACCGTCCACTGGTGTGTACAGAATAAGAAGGATATCTAATGAATCGTCCAGGCCATACCATATAAGCCTCGTGGTTGCACTATTATGTCAAGTTACATATCCATGAACCGGTCCTTAGGATCTAAAGCAGGTACTTGCACATCACCCAATACGCACACAACAACCACCAACCAAATCAACATGCCTAGATCCCTATGTTCTATGTTGCTACAAAAGATTACCTAAATCGGTTCATGTTGCATAGACCATTAATCAAAGTAACATTTATCCCACTCGACTTGACATCACTACTAAGCATTTCTACCCTTGACACCCAACTACAACACCGGCGGCAAGGATAATCATGGAAAGTACTAATAAACCCTAAACACGGGATTCATATTGACAAAAGCATGCAATTAGAAAGTAAAAGACACACTTTCTGATGACTTGGCCTCATCCTCTCCTTCCTCCAGCTTAACACCGGCGGTCTGTTCAGGGGTATCCGTGTGTATAGTATACAGACAGAGATATATCGAAAGTGGACTTGTATCTGAGATGTTTCTCTACAATATCATCAATGTGAGCAGGGACACTTACCTTCAGCAGCGAGTTGCTCAAACTCTTCAAAGATCTGGTCCTGCAAGTTCAGGTATTGCTCGTCTCCTATTGCAATCACGCACATCGAAAACAAGCAAGCAAAAACATTTAAGAATAGTACACTAAACAGAAGCAAGGCGCTATGAAAAGCCTACTAACGGATAGTTCTCGCTACTACGATCGCGTGAGCGCAAGAACGGAGCTATAACGGAAAAGTTACGAGGGTTTTAAGCTACCGGAGCTTTTCTGAAAAAGAACAAGGGCTAATTTGTAAAAATAGAAAGCTATAGAACTTATTTGTAAAATTTAGGGACCTATATGCAATTAAATAAAACTACATGGGGCTAAAAGTAAAATTACAAGGGCTGAAAAAGGTCTTTTGTGAAAATAGAAAAGTTTATGAGCATAAATATAAAATTACCTAATTTCAGAGAATAAATTATTTATTTTTAATTAAAAATTCTAATTATTGCGTCAGAATGCTGACTGGGCTCAAAAGGGTGATGTGGCCGTGCCACATGGATGAAGGTGCACACGTGGCAAGGCTGACTAGGATTTGGTTATTTAAATCTAGGGCGCACAATCTAGATTGGATGACTGAGATTTAAAATGCGAAAGGGTATCCGGGCTTCTAATCTCAATCGTTCACCTACGATCGGACGACTGAGGGAATTTAGGGGAGGATTGGCGGTCGACAGTGATAGAGAGATGGTGGCGCGGCCATGGGCATGGTTAGAGCATCGCCGGTGATGCTCGATCTAACGCTACGGGCTACCAAACGCGATGAGAAATGGCGCAATTGAAAGATACGGCGATGGGGATTATCACCGAAGGCTTCACAGTGGCTGGAGATGGCTCGGAGATGGCCGGCAACGTTGAGAAGTGGGCGGCGGGGTCAGAGCTCGGCAGGGAGGTGCTTCCGGTGGCGGAGAATCGAAGCCAAGGGGTGGGACGCAATCCTCAAGGTCCCGCGATGCTGAGGGCAGCCTCAGACGCATCAGGAAAGGCTCGGACGCGGCGGTCGGCGACGGTGGTGCTCCTCGCCGGCAATGGTGCTCAGCAAAGGTGAGGGGCGGCGGTGTTGGGTGAGAACGGGAGAGAGGGGGTGGGGCAGCTAAATAGGAGCGAGAGGGCAGCGGTTGTGAGGTCATGGGCACGAGCGCGGGGTCGTGGGCGTGGGCGCGCGCAGCGGTTGAACTGTTTGCAGGAGGAGAGTGATGGGGCTGACAGGCGGGCCCAGGCTATGGCTAGAGGGAGGGAGGAGTGGGTTGGGCCAGGCTACGCTGCGCGAGGAGATGGCCCGAGCCGCAGCAAAAGAACGGGCGTCATAGCTTAACAAAGAGCGAGTAATTTAATTATATTACAAGTTCTTTAAGCATCCACAATTTCTTACAATTTACAGTAAAAGAGAGTTAGGATGAGACTGAAACTAATGAACTCCTAGATAAAAAAGAACTATGCAACGGAAGCTAAAGATATAAACAGTAAAAGGAGGATGGAGCTATATGCCCTTAGGCTCTATCATAAAAGCACGACCTCTGAATAGTTGCCCACTCATACCCGCCACCACCCTCGACGGGTATGAAGTAGCCAAATACCAGTTCCTTATCGCCGGTAGCACCTAAAAGAGCACTGTGAATACGAAAGTACTCGCAAGACTTAATCTATATTGGGTACTTATAGATAACTCAACTGTAAGGACTATGAATTGGGATATTAGCAAGAATATGATCATATGGTTAAGTAAATTTATATGTGAAAGTAAAATTTGACAAAGACATGTGTGAACATCTAGACTTAACTAACAGAACTATCTAACCTATAACCATCAACTGAACATATATGTAAAAGGAACTATAGTAATAACATCTGTAAAAAACCATATCAACCCAACAACCACCTCAAACCAAACTCATAACTCTACGACTGCTGCAAATGGACAAAAGCATGCTCATGACCGAGAGCGCGGCATTTTAAAATGTTTTTACACCCTACAGGGGGTACAACTTTATCCACAAGACTCGAGGACCACACGACTTAAGTGACCACACAGGTCCACCTAAGGGGGGTGCTCGTATCAACCTTTCCTAATAAGCCTTAACCATTTGAAGCAAGCATCGCTTGGTGCGGAGTCCACTTAGGTTAACTCCCAGAGCAACCTCAAGTGTCTCTTACAATCCCATCTGCTCACACCGTCGATGTGCAAGCTCAAATAATCACATCTATAGAGCTATTCGGTTTATCTTACTATTAAATTGGCATATGGTAAGTACAGTAAGTGCTAGAATCAACTACAAGAACGATCGATGCTTAAGCGACACAAACGGTCTATGGTATCCGGTTTCCTCTCCTAACCTACCCCGGGGAACTCCACATTGGAGTAGGAGAAATATCCCTAACACCATCCACATCTCACCTCATCCTCACTACTCAACCAACCAACACCATCAACCCAATATTATCATCAATGTGATGGTAATTAAAGCCTATAGCTTGCGAATGGGGGTTGAACCACCGCTCGACTTCTACAGAAGAATCTGTGCATGGCTAAACATTTTGGTTAACTTTTAAACTAGACCATCATCGAGTTAAACCCCGGTTACAAGAAGATGGATCACCAATAACTCAAGACGGGGTGTAATACATCGACATAGGTTCTACCCATACCAGACCTAACATCGACTCAACAACGTACATAACATACATAAAGCATATTTTATCACATTAGACACATATGATCTAAATTAATGGGAAAACATGCTTAGATGCTTATCTTGATGCTCAGACAGTTGCCTGATGCTACCCCACAGAATTCATAGATTCCGTGTGGCTCGGTGTCACCTTCAACCACGCTCGCTCATGCTCCGGTTCTTCATTTAATACAGAAGAATGCGTGCAATGATAAGTATGAATGAGTGCAATAATGTATGCTACTATATGCATAACAACAAGTTAAAAGTGAAATACATGCGAAATAATGGTAAACTTTGCGATCTAAAAGACTTCGAAAAGCTAACAAGAGGCCAGAGACTCCGGACTAAACTCGGAACCTCCAGACTGTACTCCGGATGGGGGTTCACGGTTAGCCATTTTTTAATTAACCCAAAAAGTCCGGGTTGAGTTTGGAACCTCTGGGTTAGGCCGGAGTGTCCGGGTGAGGCTCCGAGTGAGGGTTCTCTGCGAAATCTAAACTGAATCAACCCGGACCCTCCGGGTTTAACCCGGTCTATCTGGATTTGGCAGACTTGCACTTCTCGATGACCTTCCTTGATAGATTTGATTCGCATGTTAAATCCATTCCACCTAAATGTGGATATACACTACACAAAAGGTTCTAGACTCAAATTACACCCTAAATCATAATGATTTTTTTAGCACAATTCATCGTAATATTCCAGGTCTACGTGGAACATCCGGGCAATACCCAGACTACCCGGGTTGTCTAGAGAGGTTGCTTCGAGGGGGGAAACTCAGCCGATTTGATTTGCAAGCCTCTCCAAAACAAAGGGAAATATGTTTGAGATAGTTCATAGAGTCTAGATCTCACTCACCAACCTAACAACACGATTCCTAACACAAATTTCATCTGAATCCTCTCTTTTTGCTCCAAAGCTCAAGAACTCGAGGACTCTACAAACTTAGCTCCAAACTTGAAATCGACCCACCAATTCACACATTCTTGTCGAGAGAAGCCTAAGGGACTTATCCACAGTGCTTGTGGAGGTTGGTGACCACTAGACGATGAAGGAAACGAGGAAATCATCCGGGAAGAGGAGTCCAACCATGGTTCCTCGTGCTTCAAGCAAAAACACCAAGAACATCAAGAATGACTCGAATCTTCCGAGAAAACACAAATGAATTGGATAGATGAGGAGCTTAGGAGCTACTGATCGCATGAATGCTACATGCGTACCTCGATTCGGCATCTAGAGGGAGGAATCGATAGAGAAAGGGAGAGGGCCTGAGAGGGAGGGGGCTGCACGGTGGGAGAGAGAGAGGGAGTTGGTGCGGGCAGCTGCACCAAGAGGAGATGGGGTGGTTGGTCACCTACGTGGGCCCCACATGCTAGAGAAAGAATCTCGTTTCAACTGCGAATTCATTTCTTTCTCTCCCAAATTTCTTTCTCTCATCCAATTGATTTAATACCAAGTGCTCTAATGCTCCGAATGCTTATGAAGCATGATTAGGCTTAATTACATGATTACGGATTCAGGACGTGGCAAGTTGCACATGGATTATGGAACATGTACAGAAAGTTATAGGATTTTTGGAGAAACATAGGTAAATCTAATTAAAATCATGTTTTGTATGAAATTAGTGCACAATACTTGTAGTTTTGTGTTATATTCACAATACTTATAGTTTTATATTACAAATGGCACAAACTTGTAGTTTTGTGCAATTCACTCCAAAAAAAAAACATGCCTCTAGTAGAAATCCATCGAGTGTCACGGAATCAATAAAAACAGACGGAGTGTCACAAAAGATTTCTTACAATCTATCACTAACAAAATATCTTCAAACGATTATTAAGATAGATATGTCTATTACAAGACAGTTATTTAGGTGTGACTGAACTCACTGACGATTTTTATAAATCCATCTGTTACTATCCTAGAAATATATACGACGTTTAGAAAAACGCATCTATAATATTGCCACAGATAATATTTAGAAAAACCCATCTATAATATTGCCACAGGCAATTTCTTGTAAGATCTATCTATGTATGTATGATGGACACACGACGGATTTTCTAAAAATTCGCCCATACTTAAAAGCCTATGTATTGTTGTAAATTTGACTGCTTGTTTCTCCTAACTCTTTCGGCTTCCCACACATACAACCTGCTCATCCCCTATCCCTTTGGCTTCCCACATACAAAACTCATTCGTCTCCCCTTAATATAAAGCGACGATGAGTGCTCTGCTCACCTTCCTCACTCTACTCATTGTCATCTGAGTGTTCATCTTCCACACACACAGCTAGGGTTTTCTTTTCACGTCAGAGGAGCAAGATCTGGACTTTGAATCCCCTTCACTTCACTGAGGTGAGTATCATAGGGTTTACATCACGGTTTTGTTAGGGTTTTCTTCAATCTGTGTAACTGAGGGTAATGTGGTTTTTCTACCACAGGTCTGCAATGGCTCAGTTCACTACTATCAGACGCTGGAAGGATGGGGTTGTCCCTATGTCTGCTTCTATAGTGTAGATGCTTGACGTCGATGCTCATTGAAGATGATGCTTGGATTAATATTGTTCTCAAATGTAGGAGGCTGAAGATCATCTCGTCCTTCTGGATGATAGCGTCTCTAATGATGTCAAACATCTCATCCTTTTGGAAGACGACGTCAATGATGTTAAGCATCTAGTCTTTTAGAAGCAAAATGTGTATAGCTAGCTAGATTTATATGTTTTGAACAATATGTGATGTGCATCTGTGTGATGTTCTTAACCTTTGTGATATATAAATGTCTGTGTTAAAGTTCTGAATAAGGTGTGATCGATGTTCTGAACAATATATCAATTTGTGATATGTAAACAATACATGTGATATTGTTTAATTTGTACATCATGAAATGTGTATGCCATATCATGAGGATAGCCAGGAAGCAATATTGCTTATAGGGCAAAGGGTTGCATAGATGGTTTTAAAAAAAAACTTTGCCTATGACACTTTATACAGACGAGTTTTAACAAGAAAAACACATGTGACTCTTACTACTCACAAACGAATTTTTACAAAATTCATCAGCGACTCTTACTACTCACAGAAGGTTTTACAAAAAATCCGTCTATTTGTATCTCTATTACAGACGGAGTTGTTACCGTCTGTGACAAGATCAATATCACATACACTTTTGCATATACATAACCTATAATCGTCTGTGATATGGTTTAAAATCTGTCTGTAATAACCCATTCTGAGGTAGTGATCTGCCATATGTGTGTTGAATAAGAAAAAAAAAATACCCCGGCAACTGCCTCCAGCGAAGCATAGCCATCATTGTGGTTGGGGCCATTGCCAGTGCCGTCGAGGACGAGGAGGATAGGTCTATCGCCTTTGCCGTCAAGGACAAGGAGGATGGGGCCATCGCTGCCCTCCTCCTAAGGCATGTGGTGGGCATGGGAAAGAGTAGGGCAGAGGCTAAGGCCATCATAACCAGGCCTGGAGCTGTCATTGTCGCCATCGAGTATGATGAGGTAGGGGTCATGAGGAGGTAGGAGCTTTTGCCATCATCAACAAAAATATGAACAAAATATGCGGCTAGTGCCTAGTGAAGCCAAGCCTAGTATCATCGTCATAGTTGTCTAGCTATAGGTAGCTACGATCCAACATTGCCTAGCTAGCTAGCTACACTACAAGCTACTATGTTATTCTACTTGATCTATTTTGTGCTCCTCCACTTCGAAGCTAGGGCATCATCATCACCACTGCCATCGGTCAACAACAATTGTGACCCATATGGGTTGTCAAGTTCCTTGATATCGTCGCCATTGTCCTCGTTGTCATCCTCCACCTCGTTGTTGCTGCCTTTCTCCTCCTCATCATCATCAACATCACCCTCTTAATCGAAGCCCTCCTCCTCTTTGGCTCCTCGGGCTCCCCCTCTCACCCCTCCTTGGCCTTGCCTTGTTGGAGCTCCTCATTGTTGCCCTCGTAGCCCAAGTTCCTTAGGCTCCTCCACCTACTCATCTTCCTCGTCTGCCTTAACCTCTTCCTCGTCCTCTTCTTCCTCCTCATCTACATATATCTTGGAGTACTTCCCAAGCTCCCCCGCTGTTAGCCTCCTCATCGAGCTTGTTGCCCTCGGCCTCCTCCTCCTTCTTGGTGAAGATATTTGCTAGCCAATTGACTGTTCATCAGATAATAATGAATGTGACAACCATTCAAACCATGAGACCACTCGTATGACAACTGTGGCGACAGAGTAGGAGACAGAGGCTAAGAGTTCAGTCGGAACTAAGATAACAAGTAGGAGGATGCCATGGAGTGGATCGAGATGAGAGCGAACTGATGAGCAAGTGTGAGAAAACCCTACCAGCTCTCGCATGAATATAAAGCTCCATGTGGTTCAGCTTCCAAACTCTTCATCCTCTAGGAACAGACTGTGATAATGAACATATCACAAACGACTGCCATTACAATCCATCTAGAAAGATATCACAGCTAATTCTAGTTAAGAGCAGTCTGCGATATGGGTACTCATCACAGTCAATTTCTTACTGGATCTGTTTGTGATATACTTTGACACAGTTCCCTTATTTAACATAGTGTGATGTGCCATCATCCCAGAATGTTTTCCCCCTATGTTCCGAGAAGATGACTCTCTAAGAGTGCCATCTGTAGTAGTCGTGTTTTGGAAATCGTCTGTGATATCCAGTTAGGTAGTGTTTGGTTGGTTGTACGAAGTTGAATAGGATGGGATCGTCTTGGATGGACGGGATGATTCTGGATGAGATTGTACAAGTAACATGTTTGGTTTCATGTATGGAATGGCATATGAGAATATTTGGTTGGATATATGGGATACACATATGAATGTGTTTAGTTGCTAGAAAAATAAGTGTTATATCTATTTATAACCTAATTCCTTTATAATATCATAATTTATAATTATAATTATCAACAAATTATTCTAATTAGTACTAATATTTACTAACTACAATTAATTATAACTTAACATATCACTATTCATTGCTAATCACCAGCAATAATATTTAATTATAGCTAATAACATTTAATTATAGCTAATGCATAGCTAATTGTTCTTAATTCTCACTAATACTCACTAATTATCACTAAGTACATGTAATTACAGGAGTTGTTAAAGCTTGTACGAGGTCATTCAGCCAATTTTCTCGTATGAGATGGATCAAAATCTTGACAGAATGTTTTTATAATATGTAGATATCTAGCTGGTGGAGGAGGAGGGGAAGTAAGATCTGGTGCCGGTTGTAGATATCTAGCTTAGTATAGGGTAGTTTGCTAGGTTATATCGAGGTTTGGCCATAGTGTGTAGCGCGCCTAGGCCCTTTTGTTCTCCTTTGGCCATCTCTAAGCATATTGCTGGCGGTGGTGCTATTCTCGGCGAAGGCATGGAGAGGTTTTTGTCTCGTGCTGCTGGCTCTGGTTTTGGCAGCGGCAATGGTGTCGAATCCCGACCGCCCATGGTCTCTTTCCTCATCAACTCCTCCGGAGACGGCGTCCTTGGCGGTGCTAGATCTAGTGAAGGTCGGATGAGGTTAGTTTCTCTATTCCTTTTTATGGATGGGATGGAGATTTGTGATGCCCCTTGCTGGGTCCCTTTTTCTCACCAGTGAGTTCTTCAACGGTGGTGGATCTTGCTTATCGGGTCATCAATTATGCCGGCGGTCGCGGTTCCTGCTTCTAGCCATGTGCTATCGGCGGTGGCAGCGGATTTGTGTTGGAGCTCGATGTGCCAGATCCAATCCACTACAATGAAGTTACAGTCGTCGGGCGTGTCGCGATGCCGGGGCGTTCATCGTTTCAAGATTACGTCGATTTGTTCGACGTGATGCACTTGTTGGCAAAAAAAACTTTTATGCTTCTTCGTCGGGGCGGGATTTGCCTTCGGGCTCCAACCAATCTTTGGTGCTGCGGGACGTCAAGAGGCGGCGGTTCCTTTTCACAGGGTCTTTGATGTAATATGGGATGTATTGTGCTACTGTTTAAATATAATTCCATCCTTAAAAAAAGCTGACAAAACGCTGTGCTATCAGTATATGTATGTATGCGTTCTAAAAAATATACGGAGGCTATGTTATCGAGTCTTCTTCCAACCAACTTACAGGAGGGTTCAGCTTACAAGGACCGCAAGAGCTAAGGCTCGTCGAATGAAGCCTAACTAGTCTGGGAACCAAGACGAGCAAGGCCCATCAGTTAGGTACTTGTAGCTACTGATTTAAAGTTGCATGATTATATGAGGAAGCAAATTTTAATGGCTAAATCGAAGAGAAGATAAATAATAAACATATATCATCATAAAGAAAAAAGTCTTTTTAAACAAGATCTTATAAAAAAATTCAGAAACAGTTGTCCATTATGATAGGACCAGTTGGCAAGTAGACGTAATCTCTGACCAACCAACGCACCCCGTGTGTTACATTGGCCCACCCACCTACTGCCTGCTAGTCTCAACTCCGAAACCTTGTCGTGGCATGGGAACGGAACAGAGAGCCGACCAAGCGGGGACCAGACCACGACACCACCGCACCGGTCACCATCGCGGTCGTACGAAAAAACTTGGACACGAAACGGCGCGTGCACGCGTGTCTTGGAGGAGACACATCTCCTGGTGGTGACGCCGCCGCGTGGAAGCTAGCCGCGCCTCCGGGACCCGCGCGATCGAGCAGGTGCAATTTTGTGCGTCGGGGTGGGGTCCGTGCAATCCCCTCTCAGTTCGTACGAGATTTGCCGCGCGCGCTAGTGGTGCACTCGCTTCTGGTCCACGAGAGAGAGCGTAATGGGTGGAGACGTCACACGGACCACCGCGATCCGGCCATCCGGGACCTGAGTTGGCGAGTGGGGAGTCCAGGTCTCACGAAATCGAAGGGTTCCCTGGTTTTTTAAGATAAAGGAAATAGTTTTAAAAACATCACTTTTATCAGTGAGCTATGTATTAACCAACTTAGACACTAAATCATGCTTCAAGCTATCAATTTATCTCTTATAACTGATCTGTGAAAGGATATATGAAACGGTGTAGTTCTCATTACTTCTATTATTGTGGTATTTTTGTTTCTCGCAATCTAATAAAAAAAAGATATTATTCGCTAAGAGGTGTGGAGCCTAACTATTTATCTTCTTAGAACCCTATTTGGGATCCATCCCCTATTTGAAATATGCCCCACTATATAAACTCATGTTTACTTTCATTAGTCCACTCCAGAAGTAAGAATCTCCCGATTTACCATCCACCTATGTGAGAATTTTGCTCCCTATGTATTTGTTCCTAAGTAGATGCTGCCAAACTCTATCTTTACTTAGGAGTTTGAATGACCGTTTACTTAAAAGACATTTATTTTGAGTTGACAGATCAATTATTCTTAACCCTCCTTAGGTTGATATAAGATATTCCACTAGTGAGTCTATTTTTTTATTGTCATATTGCCAAAAGAATCTGGACCTTAAATAATTCAGTCTTTTGAGAACACCGTGTGAAATTTCAAAGAAAGATATCATAAATATTGACATACTAGAAAGGACAAAGTTAATCAATACTAATCTGCCCCTGCTGACAAGTATTTGCCTTTTTCAACTACTCATATGTTGTTCAAAACATTCTTCAACCTTCCTCCAATCGCAATTGCGTAATTTGCGATGATGCATGGAGATATCCAAATATTTGAAAGGGTAAGACCCAGTATTACACCCAAAAAGATGTCTACATTGATCTTCCATTTCCTTTGCCTCCCCATAACATAGGATTTCGCTCTTGTGAAAGTTAATCTTAAGCCTAGAGAGCTACTCAAAGGCATATAGTAGGAGTTTCATATTTTTAGCTTGCTCCAGGTTATGGTCCATGCATATGATGGTTTCATCTGCATATTGCAAGATTGGCAATTCCTCATCCACTAAATGTGGCATACCTCCTGTAATCTGACTATTATCTTTAGCTCCGGCAATCATTATTGCCAACATGTCAGCCATAATATTGAAGAGAATAGAGGACATGGGATCACCTTACCTTAGGCCTTTGTGGGTTTGAATTTAAGGTCCAATATCATCATTGATATTGATACATATACTCCCTACATATACAAAATTATATATCCATTGGCATCACTTATCTAAGAACCCCTTCATTCTTAGAGTCTGTTGTAGAAAGTGCTATTTTACTTTATCATAAGCCTTTCAAAGTCAATATTTAAAATGACACCATTCAGATGTTTCTTATGTAGTTCATGAATGGTCTCATGTAAGATTATAACTCCTTCCATAATATTTCGGCCCAACATGAATGCCGTCTGTGTAGGTCTAACGACTTTGTCAGCCACCTCCCTAATTCTATAGTGCCAACTTTAGTAAATATTTTGAAATTGACATTAAGCAAGCATATAGGTCTGTATTATTGTACTCTTGAAGCGTTCTCAACATTTGGTAGTAGTGTGATCACTCCAAAGTTGAGACTGAAGAGGGGTAGAGAACCCTGATGGAGCTCCGCAAACAAGGCCATTAAATCGATCTTGATGATGTCCCAAAACACCTGATAGAATTCCGCTGGGAACCCATCTAGACCAAGTGCTTTGTTATGTTCCATCTGAAAAATCGCACACCGGACCTCATCTTCTGTAAAAGGAGCAATCAGGAGATCATTTTCTTGGTCGCTCACTTGAGGGATATCATCTTGAATTGTCTCATCCATTGAGAAATAATTTTTGTCCGATGGACCAAAGAGACCTTTATAATATTTGGTGATGTACTTTTTTAGTTCTTGGTCTCCGATAATGGTACATTCGTCCTGCTCCATCTTATATATTTGTTGTTTTCTATGTTTCCCATTTACCACTAGTTGAAAATATTTGATATTATTATCTCCATCTAGTATATCTTTTACTTTGGCCCTTTGGTATTATTTAATTTCTTCTTCTCTCAATAGGTGAGCTAACCGCTCATTGAGATAATGCTTGAATCCTATTTCATAGGCTGATAAAGGAGTATGTTCAGCCTTCTTGTCAAGGATATCAATTTTCGAGATTAGCATCTTCTTTTCTGTTATGTTCATGCCACTAACGTGTTTGGCCTAGCCTTTAAATATTGTCAAAGGTCCCGAATTTTGTTATGCTATCTTTGAATGGCATTGCTTCCTCGCTGCTCTTGATGCCATATATTTGCAACCATGTCATATAACTCATCCCAAATAAATCAACCTAATTCGAATTTGAATAAAGGTGTCCTATCAAGATTGGATGATGTACCGGTACTTAAGAGAAGAGGGGTATGGTCTGATCTCGACCTGTCTAGAGCTTCAACAGATACTTTATTTTAATTCCCACTCTATGCTTATCAGTACCCGATCAAGCTTTTCAAGGGTGGGTGGATCCCTTTCATTTATCCATGTGTATTGGCGACCAAATAGCTCAATTTCTCGAAGATCCAATAATTCTATAACAGCATTGAACAAAGGAGGCCATCTATAATCAAAGGGTCCATTGCTCTTGTCCTCCAGTTTTCTCATGATATTGAAGTCTCCCCCTATCAATATTGGGTTCTCTTCACTATAGCAGACATTGGCCATTTCAATCAGGAATGCAGCTTTGTGTTCAATTTGAGCTGACCCATAGACCGCATATAATACCCAAACAAAGACATCATCCTTGTTTTTAAGAAGGAATTTTGTATAAAAATCACCTTCTATGATTGACCCAATATGAAATACAACCATGTTCACACCGAGGATTATCCCACTTGATCTCTCATGAGGAGGCATGATGTGCCACAGGAAATTTAAGCCACCACAAAGGTGGTTAGAAGCGAACCAAGGCATGTGCTTCTTTCTATTTCCATGAGAGCTACAAAATCTAACTATGTTTTTTTCACCAAGTCTGAAATATAATTATGTTTAGCCAAGTCCTACAGACCTCTGCTATTCCAAAAGATCCCTTTCATTAGAAATTAATTTTGGATGGTGTATTTGGTTTCTTATGTGGGCGATTATCCCTGCCTCTAGAACTGGACTTTTTCCTTCACGAGACAGCATTAAGATCACAACATATTTGATCAAAATCCTCTTCATGGAGGAACTCAGTTAAATCACGGCATATGTGACTAAGGTGCTTATAAACCTCATCAATATCTTCCTCATCTCCATGCATATTTGACTCAGAAGATATGTTACTAAGTTTCTTGCTAATCTTATTATTAAGATGCTTAGGGGTAACTATTAACCTATCAATCTCAATATTCTTAATAGAAATAATAGAATTGTTTATATCTCTATCATCTCTATCCATAACAATACCTAAGCTCTTAATATTATAAGAAACTTTCTTGTTAGAAAAAGTAATAAATAATACATTAATCGTACCTTGTTCCAAGCTGTTATTTGCTGACATATGCTTCGCCTTCGTCATTGTATCCTCATTAGTGCATGCAGAAGGCATGTTGCTTGTGCGCCGAACTCCCACCACACCCCCAAGGAGAGTGAAAATGTCATCTGCGAGTATCTTCTACAAAACTTCATCCAGGCCATCAATTGTTTCAAAGGATGAGAGCAATTCCAGCATGGTCGCATTTGATATATTTGCTTTAATGCCATTCCTTTTGCACAACATCTATAGCTCATGCTTGTGTAGTGTGTGTAGGCCATTGGGCCTGAGCATTGGCCACAACATATGGTATCTCCACTACTAGCACCACAATCGGAGTCACCATGGGTAGATCAGCGAAGGACGAGGCATCTGTTCATAGCCCATAGGCCATGCCATTGTCGAGCGGCAACACAACATCGGTCCTAGCCCCCTCCGCTAACATGCCCTCGGCTCTGGTCATCCCCTCGCGTACATCCCCTAATGTCGTATCAGTAGCGCCCCGCACGGCTGCGAACTTGGCCCCCACATCCGGCCCAGCATCCAGTCCAGCAAAAATGAACGGAATATCTCTACTATATAAAACACGAGTTGGTTTTCGTGTTACATTTTTTCTTTATTCTCCTCACATCTAACAAAAATTACTAAAATTTGAATAATTTATCAACTTGTGCTATCCATCCTCATTCTCCAGCCTCCCTATCTCATTACCAGTTACACATATGTGACATGTTTTACTAATAAAAATAAATAAAGAAAGTAGCGGATAATCTCCTCATTCTTTTTTGGAACCCATCTAAAATCAAACTACGGTATTGTTTCTGATATATTTGTTCGGCGTCGCTTCCATGACACATTTATATCTTCGTATCTTAAATTTGTGATTGATGTTACCGCTTCTAATATTTATATTTTTGTTACAATCGCCACGTCATACATAATTCTCGACCCCCGTCAAATTTGATAGGTGCCGAGACCTGAGAAGCATTGTGAGGATCAGTGACAATATAAGAGGAGGGGGTGAATTAAAACACTTAGAAACTATTCGGCTCTAAAGACTTTACAAGATAAATCTGTCTCAAATTCTATCTAAATATGCTCTAAATTTATCTAGTGTGTCTACTCTACTTATCAAAGTGCTTGCAACCTATCTAAGAAGGTAAATTGCAAGTAAGTAAATACAAAAACGTAAATAAGGTAGAGAGAGCAAACTCGACACAAGGATTTTTTTCGTGGTATCGATGGCATGAATGCCACTCCTAGTCCACATTAGAGCTCCACCAAGCATATGCTACCGGTCGGCATCCGGTCATGGCTATTGAGCCATTAAGTCACAAAGATAATGCCTCAATCCAGTTAAGCCGCCAAGCCACCAAGGCAAGACCTCACCATAAGCCTCTCTTCTGGTCTCTTATTTTCGTGATCACATCGGAGCTTGAGCCACCAAGGCAAGGGTCTCCGCGTCCCCGTTCACGTGTCTTGCCACCACTCCATACCAAGTCAAAGGGTCAACAAGTTGCCGGCGAGTCACAAATACAATAAGGCGCTGCCGTACCTCTCGGTACACGGTTGGATCACTCATTGATCCACTCTCTAGGTTGCAGCACCTAGCAACACTTCTCTTTAGGCCTAATAGTACTAATCACTCTCTAATAGTATGCTAAATTGCCTTGGATGAACACTTTAAGCACTTTGATGACTTAGATGTCTTCTCAAGTATATATGGGATTCTCTGGACTCCAGCAAGATGCCACCCTTCAAAATAACTGAGTGGAGGGGTATTTATAGTCTCAAACTCACGGTGTAGCCGTTGCTCAAACGGATCAACTTTACTACGAACACCGGATGATCTGGTCACAACAGTAGTATAAGCAGTAGACTATCTAGTGTGTACATCAGTGAATACTAGTCGTTAGAACTCCACTCAAACTTCTTCTGAACACCAGACACTTCGGTGTACCTTCAAATCTATCACTGGACCTTCTGGTGAGTTATCTTGAACCATCAATCCTTAGCATCTTCTCTATGTAAATTACTCTGATGAAGCCTCCGATGTGCATCTCTTTATCACTGGACCATCCGGTGAGTTATCCTGAGCCAAACCGCGTCTTTGTAGCCTCTCTGTGTAAAATACTCCAATGAGATCATCTGATGTGCACAAGCCAAACATCATACCATCTGGTCAACTAATCATTGTTCTTTAGCACTTGCAACCCTCTCTGCAAGAAATGTTCCGGTGTATATCTTTCGCTGATAACCAGATCACCCGGTGGGTTGTTATATTTTGCCTTCTGAGCGGAAACACTCCAGTGACTACACGGGTCTTAACACTGGACTATCCGGTGCCTTATTTCTCCTCTGCTAAGAATACTCCGGTGATTATAGTCTTTAATACACCGAACCATCCGGTGAGAACAAATCTCTTGACACTTCTCCAATTCAACCAAATTTTGTCCCAACTATGGTGGCTTTTTCATGTATTGCATCCATGAGACCTACTAACGTATATTCTTGATAAATATGTTAGTCTCATTGACTATGTTGTCATTAATCAGAAAAATCATAATCATGGCCTAATAGGGCTACTTTTGCTACCCCTTTTTGGTGATTGATGACAACACAACCAAAGCAAGTGGCAAACGATAAAAGATACCAATTTACAAGATCATAAAAGAGCACAAAGTCCTACCACATTGCTTGGATACATGTTCTTACAACATACTTCCTCTTTGTTGTGGCTCCCCCTTTCTCCAATGCCACTATCTTACTTGATCGACCTATATAAGAGCTTCTTTTTTGTCAATCTATGCACCTTATGTTGTTTCTAGTATCTTCTTCTTCTCCCTTTTTGTTAACTTCGGCATTCCTGGATATATTGCTTGTTGCTATAATCTCCTCCACATTGTTCATCTTGCTTTTTTCATCAAAATTCTCTCCATTTGCCAATAATCTTCCAAAAAGGCTATAAGCACATGTTTAACTAAAGGAAAAAATATTAGAACACATGAGAGAGAGATTCATAAATCATGATCCAATAAAAATGTTACCAATTAAAATTAAAAGAATATGGATCACAATCATGAAACTCACATAACATAGTCTAAACTCTCCCTATATATGTGCATACATATGATAAGAAAGAAACATATGCAGAATTAGAAAATATGTCAAGATAGGAAGTTTAAGCCATATTATACATGGAAGTAGCTTAAATAAACAAAGTGATTGACAATAATACCAATTGAAGAGTTTGAGCAATGCATACATCCGGGGACTTGTAGATTGCTCTATAAAACTACAAAAGATATAACTTGCAACACATGTTAGTCTTAAAATCACAACCTATAGGATATACTCCCCTTAAAAGTGTGCATACAAGTGTTAAATACTTGTGAGGCATATGCACTTGTTATCGATAACAATGGGGATTTGTTATATAGATTGGATCATGGCATATAAAAGATACCAAATGTAAAACTAGTGTCATGTAAGGGACCTACAACTAATAAACTATATAGATTGCTCATAGGTTAGAGATAAACACAGGCAACCTACCATATAAAAATCTATACTAGATATTACAATAAATTAAAATAAGCATATGCAATCCTATACAAGGCAAATGAGCTAGAATCAAAACAAAATGTATGAACAAGAATTTAGCTACACTTTTCTCTTTTACCTTTGGATGGGGATTTAGGTATGTGATGATTATGATCTTCATCAATGTGCCTATCTTGTATACTTAGCTTCTTTGCTTGAATCTTCGCTTCATTTTATAAGCTAAGCCTCCAAATCCCTATGGTTACTTCGGGCTTCAAGTCTTTTTTGAAACTCAAACCAATTGGGACCCTTTTATATTAGTAATGACTTCCTTGGACACTCAAATAGGTTAGTTCCACCTCCGATCCTTTCTCTCAACCATGTGTGCAACCACCTTGCTATTTTTTTCCTTATTGAGTTTGTAGTGGTTACTTTTGGTCTTGACCTTATAGTTGAGCTTGGTGTAGAGGTTGGAGGTCTTGTTGGAGATGTTCGTCGCCTTCTTCTTCTCCTTGGTCTCCTTTTTGACTTGCTTGTATTGGAAAGACTTGTGACCTTTTTGATAGCACTTGAAGCATGTTACGATAGACCTCTCCGCAAGCTTGTTCACCATGGTTGTACAATTATTTTGAGGAGGTTAGACATTATTCTTGCCATTTAGTCTTTCCAAGTCCTTCTTGAGCTTCTTGACTTCTTGCTTGAGCTCATTATTTTCTTGCGCAATGATGTTATTAGATGGTTCTACAAAAATATTCTCAATGCATTTCTCATTGCAAAGGGGTTAGCATGATATATCAATTAAATCTTTATAAGAAATAGAAGCATATACCTTAGGCTTGAAATTAAATAGTGAGGTAGATTGCTTCAAAGGAACCTTAGTTTGAGATTCAATGCACTCAAATTTAGCTTTAAGCTCATCATGCTTCTTGTTTAGCAAATTGAATTTACTCAATAATTATTTATAATTAGAAACAAATGTAGCATGAATGTCATTAAGTGCATTGAATTTCTTAAACTCTTTTGATTGTTTCTTAAAGGCTCTTTGTTACTCATTGATCAAATAAAAGAGTTCATCATAGGAGGGATAATCTTCATCAGATTCATCATCACTTACATAGCTATCCATATGTTTGGCCATAAGACGCTTGTGAGATGGCTTGCATGTCAACTTGCGGGATGATAACGTTGAGGAAGAGCTCTTCTTGGAGGGAAGGATGGTGAAGCTTTCATCACTTGAGCTTGACTCTTCATCATCGCTCACCCATCTTCCTAAGCTTGCGAATTTCTTGGTCTTCCCCTTGTCTGTCTCTTATTCTTGGCCTTCTTCTCTTTCTTGATATAATCAATTATGTTGACCAAATCTTCAGTGGAGATAGGATGATCAATCTTGACATTGATCCTCTTCATATTCTTCTCTATCTTTGAGAAGAGCTTGGCCATCTTAGGATCAATTTCATCGTCACTTGATCTGCTTTGATCATCCTCTTCATCACTCTCTTCATCTTGATCACTATCATCTTCGCTTAAGCTTGACTCTTGCTCTTGCCTCCTCATCTTCGCCTTCATATGTGAGCATTGAGTTTGCTTGCTTGTAAGAGCAAGATTCTTGGTGTTGAATAAGGTAGGAGCTTTCACCTACATGTTCATTGTCATCTCATTAGCAATGATCTTACCGAGCACTTGACTTGAAGTCATCTTCTTGATGTCATTGTTGTCATACATGATGGAGACTATCAACTTGTATTTTGGAATAAGAGCTTGAAGTATTCTTCTCACCACTTGATAATCTTCAATTTGCATCAAACCTAACGTATTGATCTTATTGACAAGAATATTCAAACGTGAGTACATATCATTAGCACTTTCATGGAGTAATTGCTTAATGCTAGTAAGCTTAGTCACAAGCACATGATATTTCTCATTGTGCATATTTTTTGTGCCTTCATATATTTCAATGAGACTAGTCTAAATATCATGTACATTGGTGAGAGAATAAACACGATTAAATGCATCCACATTTAAAGATCATAGGATACTCTTCACCAATGCATCTAATTGCCTCTTCTTGTTGGTGATGTGAGGTCTCATCCCTTCCTCAGTGATCCTCCAAACATCTAGACCCTTGACTTGCAAATAACAAGACATTAGAATTTTTCAACAGGAGAAATTTGTGTCATCGAAAAGTGAAGTATTATAGGTATCCATCCTAGCCCCGGATGTCACAACTCACTAGGCGGTGCAGCCTAACCGATCAAAATGAGACGTGGTCTCAAATGCTACTTGAATGGTGTTTCCTTATGAAAGGTGTGAGCCCTGACTCTGATACCAATTGTGAGGATTGGTGACATTCTAAGAGGGGGTGAATTATGACACTTAGAAAATATTCAGCTCCAAAAACTTCACAAGATAAACCTATCTCGAATTCTATCTAAATGTACTCTAGGTTTATCTAGTGTGTCTACTCTACCGATCAAAGCACTTGCAACCTATCTAAAAAGGTAAATTGCAAGTAAGTAAATGCGGAAACGTAAATAAGATAGAGAGAGCAAACTCGACACAAGAATTTTTTCTGTGGTATCGATGGCATAAATACCACCCCTAGTCCACGTTAGAGCTCCGCCAAAGATATGCTCTTGATCAGCACTCGGTAATGTCTATTGAGCCATCAAGTCACAAAGACAATACCTTAATCCGGTTGAGCCACAAAACCACCAAGGCAAGGCCTTACACAAGCCTCTCTTCCAGTCCCTTGCCACCGTGATCACTTCGAAGCTTGAGCTATCAAGGCAAGGGTCTTCACATCTCCATACACATATCTTGCTGTCGCTCCACACCAAGTTGAGGGTCAACAAGTTATCGGCGAATCACAAAGACTTTAAGGCTCTGGTGTACCTCTCGGTACATGGTTGGATCACTCATTGATCCACTCTTTAGGTTGCAACACCTAACAACACTTCTCTCTAGGCCTAATAGCACTAATCACTCTCTAATGGTGTGCTAAATTTTCTTGGATGAACACTTTAAATACTTTGGTGGCTTGGATGTCTTCTCAAGTATATATGGGATTCTCTAGACTCCAGTAGCATGTCACCCTTCAAATGATTGAGTGAAAGGGTATTTATAGCCTTAAATTCATGGACTAGCTATTGCTCCAACGACTCAACTTTACTGTGAACACCGGACGGTCCGGTGACAATAGTAGTATAAGCACCGGACCATCTGGTGTGTACATCAGTAGATACTGTCCGTTAGAACTCCGCTCAAACTTCTTCTAAACATCGGACACTTCGGTGTACCTTCAAATCCATCGTCGGACCTTCCGGTGAGTTATCTTGAGTCATCTGAGTCTTTTGCATCTTCTCTGTGTAAATTGCTCCAGTGAAGCATCCGGTGTGCATCTCTTCATCACCGAACCATCAGCTGAGTTATCCTGAGCCAAACCGCGTTTTTGTAGGCTCTGTGTAAAATGCTCCGATGAGATCATCCAGCGTGTACAAACCAAACATCGTACCATCCGATCAACTAATCATCACTCTTCAGCACTTGCAACCCTCTCTGCAAAAAATGCTCCGGTGTATATCTTCCACTGATCACTAGACCATCTGGTGGGTTATTCTATTTTACCTTCTGAGCAAAAACACTCCGGTGAGTACACAGGTCTTAACATCGGACTATCTGGTGCCTTATTTCTCCTCTGCTAAGAATACTCTGGTGATTATAGTCTTCAGTACACGGACCATCTAGTGAGAACAGATCTTCTGGGACTTCTTCAATTCAACCAAACTTTGTCCTTACTACGGTGACTTATTCATATATTATATCTATGAGACCTACTAACATATATTCTTGATAAACATGTTAGTCTCATTGGCTATATTATCATTAATTATCAAAATCACAATTATAGTCTAATAGGGTCATTTTCACTACAAGCATTGAAGTTGATGGGACAACTACGATGCTACTTAAGATTGGCAAACTTTTGTGAAAGACCGGCGTGGTACTTAAACCATCCGTAATCATATTCTCTTCATTTCGTTCCCTTCCTTATTCCTCTTATCATTCTTATTTTCTTTATTTTCTCTTATCTTCAACAGCTATCTTCGAAGGGATTCGTGATGAGAAAGAAGTGAGAATTCTATCTTAAAGGGAATAACCTTAGAAATCCCTTCGTGATGGGAATCATAAAGAAAAACCGTTAGACGAAAGGAATTCTTTGGGATGGTCTTGTGAAGTGACTGAATAGAAATATGTGGGTTCGAAATGTTTTCCCAAATTTAGAATGTGGGTTCTTTTTTTTTACGTTGAGAAAATGCAATCCCCAGCGTGAGGAAGGGTGAAAGGAAAACACACGATAAAAAAAAAAGGGCGACGCACACCGATCAGTGGGCTCCGTGACGAGGATCTAGGACCACCACAACGGGCTAGTTCTTGTCCTTCGACGATACTGCTGCTGGGCTAGTTTGTGGCTTATGTTCTGCATTAGGCGGTAAGATAGTTACGAAAGCAAAACAAAACGTGATTTTGTGCAGCATCGCGTGGAAATCACTCGCTCGCTATTCCTTCGCATCGTTCGTTGGGCGACCGCGAGAGAATGAATGAATGATAACGAGGCCGGCGCCATGGTCCAACACTAAACCAGAGAGGAATGGGCCAACCAGGCCTCCCGCACGCTTGGACTCGAGACGACGCTCGACACATCTGGGGCCGCCGAGTCGCCTCCTACATGTATATGTATCAAATTTGTTATTCCCACGCACAGCGGAACTATCAACTAACTGTACTAATTAAGGTACAAATTGAAATACATGAGAGCAGTATACAACGCATTCTCTCCAAATCATATGAAGAAGAAACTCAACTGCCGAATTTGACTTCTCTCACCGACAAATGCAGTTGAAAAAAAGCGATCGCCAGGGGTCCAAAAGTACATGCATATTGCACTAGCAACTACAAAGACATCCTCCCAATAAACACATAATTTTGCAGTTACTCAAATTAACATGAATATAGATCACCAAAATTATTTGGATTATTTCAGCTCACTGGTCAACTCTACACAGAAAGTACATCAGAAAATTAGTAGTGTCCGTGTTCAGAATTATGTTTGACCCCGATAATATTCTAAGCGAACCTGCACGATCGGAGCAACATGTCTGAAGTCCATGTCACATGCTTAACAAATACATTTCATGGATCTCTGTATCACTTAAACTCTAAATTACCTCGTCCAAACCGGCTGCTAATCTGTATCAAAATGGTTAACTAATCTTATGTCATGATACTTATCTACATGGGACAATGTTTTAATTTCTGTAACACCAACACTGTACTTCACACCATTCTATCTGCTGAGTTTGTGCATATGATAAGTTGGGAATATATGTGACGGAGAAATTTGAAATTTATATTTGTGCACATGCATTGCAATGGTTCATAAATTGTATACCCATTGTCGGGCTTTCGTTACCATACATTATACTGCTTGCAAATGATGCTCTACAAAAGATGTAGCATTTAAAAAAACTTGAGATACATGAATCCAAATAAATAATGATTATAGGGCAAGCTGATGATAGAAAAATAATTCACACGTAAAGAAGATATTGTATGTTGTTCATGTAAAGAAGAAAAAAAGTATGTGTTTGATTGATAGTATCCATAGTCCTTTGAGCAATACTAATAGCCTTGCAATTAGTTGTAGATGGAAATCACTTGTTAGTGTTAGATAGAAAATGCTAATTCAAAATGCCATTAGAAAAAATGCATGTCTAATAGACTTTCCTATTACGCATTATGTAGTAATGCGACACAAACCTTAATGATCGAGAGGTAAATAACCTTAATGCAAGCTTAAAGATAACCAATATAATTCAGGATTTCATGAAATATAATATCAACCAGATAAAAAGAGCGTGTGCTGATGTTCAAGTATTTACATTCCATTGCCTAGATCACTAAAAGGATATATATTTCCATACAAAGATCTGCAGAAAAAGATATATATCCCTATTGCTCTGCACCCTTGTTCCATGCCCAGGTCAGCTGCCTAGGCATGCTCGGCGCTGCTTGGCCTTGCTCCGCACCCCGCCTTGGATGGCCTAGGCTCCACGGTTGGCCATCGCCTAGTTCCTAGGCCGCTTTGGGCAATAGCCGATGTGGTGGTGTAGACTGCGGAGACATTGACATGGATGACGATGGCGGCTCGGCTTTGGACATTGAGGAGGATTCAGGGACGGGGGTGCTATAGGAGCAGGGGACATGAGCGAAGAAGATGGATCAGGACAGTTGCCAGCCGAGGAAGCAGGGAACTTTCAGTTTTTTTCCTTCGGGTTTTTCTTATTTTTTATTAGACGGGAGCAGCGGGAGGGTAGGATGAGGTAAGAAGAAACTCCCACTTTATAGCAGGTGAGATGTGCAACATATCAAGATGTGCTATAGTCAACCAACTATTGAGTAATTTACTGTACCATGCCATGGAATTAGACACTACAAAACTTTAATTTTATGAATTAATAACGCATTCATATAAATAAATTAGATACACATCTTAACATTTTCTAAGCCAAGGTAATGCCAATCCAACTAAAAACAATAACTATCAATGTATTCCACCAAAATCCTTGTTTCCTGCAAGAAAGGATTGCCTCAGGATCAATTTAAGCTGTAACCGATCCAACATCGAATGATTTGCCCAGGGACAATTGGCAAGTACTTAAACACATCCTCGTGAAATTTATATTTGTACAGATCTCTGAGAAATGATCCAGCGAAGATTCCATGTCGGAAATCACACTGATCAGTGAAGTATATATTATTGCACTTTGGTCAATGGTAATACATACATATATCTGCCATGTTTATGCTCCTCCACTTCCCTAGCTAGCTAGTCGTCGTATTTTCTGCTAGGCTGCAACATGCGCTGACCGGCTACCCGGCTACATACTGTGAAAGTAGATGGAAGACTGGGAGTAGCTGACCAAATCACTTTGGTCGTTTAACACATACGACCGAGACGTGGCAACTAACTAACCATTTTTGTCAACGGTAGATGTGGTATCCTCAGCTTGTATCTGGGGGGCAGTAGAGCATTTGAATCACTCTCCTGCCTTTGGATTCAAGGAAATTTCCATCTGGGGAGCACTACAGTTTAATTGGAATTGTCAAAACTCAAGGTAATTTGCACCCTGCTACCTTAGCAAAAGAAAAAGGAAAGAAGAAGTAGATGTCGAACTAGACATTTTCTTGCAACATATAGTTGATCCAGTGAAATGCAAAATATACATTGCTAGACAGAAGTTTGGAAACCAGTGATTATTGAGATGCATGCGACAACCAATTCATCTAGAAGTCTTGCGAACATTTGTCTTTGCCACTGCAAAATTGTTCGATCCCGTACTTAACCAGTCATTGCAAAAAGTTGTCTAAACTCCAATATTAATACTGATCCGGCAATGCAAAATGTCATCTAATGCCTTGTATGCCACATTATCCTACCCGTGGAAGTTGGCAGATCAGGGAGAGGCCATGTGTTGATCATTGGATGAACCTCACTATCCAGCTGTATCTCCCTGTACCTGGGTATACATAAACCTCTCTAGAGTTGACCAAAAAATTCCTATCTGGAGTTCTGGACTAAGAATGTGCAATGCATCCACATGATCTGCTGATGCAAGTCAACCCTACAAAGCAACTGGCAGTTTATTCCCAAGCTTCATTGGTCTTCCCCATGGCCCCATCTACACAATTACACATCTAGCTGATAGAAGCCATCACGGACAGTCAGACACCCACCGCTGACATGCTTTGCGCTAGATCCCGTTGTTGGATCCAAGGCAGGGGCGACGCCACCTTATAGCACCACCTCGCATTCAAAATCATTACTAAAAATAGCTATAAAAAATAGAAATTTATTGTATCTACAATGAATATAAACGCATCGGCACCTCTCCTTTTGATGTTGGCTTGGCCTTCCAAGATCAATCATCAGAATGCACCTGCCATTAAAACAGGCTTAGTTACCAAATACATTTTTAGACGCTTAACTACCTAATCACTATCTGTAAGATGAGGTCTGACCAAGATAGCAACGAGAAGAGAGCACATGCATGAGCTGATGATGCACATCATATATAAAAGGAGCAGGGGTGGAGGATCGAGATGCAGAGCAGGAGCAGCACACAGAAGCTATCAAGCTAGTTCAGGATCGAGATACACGTACGTCTGCGACCATGGCGAGAGGAATCAAGGTACTCGCTTCGCTCTGCGCCGTGCTCGCGCTTGTGCTTCTGCTGCTCGGGGGCACGACGGCTGCCACCGGCGATGGCGCGGGGTTTGACTATAGGAGAGCGCTCCACAGCAGCCTCCTCTACTTCGAGGCGCAGCGGTCGGGGCACCTCCCATACAACCAGCGCGTCAAGTGGCGCGGCCACTCGGGCCTCGCTGACGGGCTGCAGCAAGGGGTGGATCTGGTGGGTGGGTACTACGACGCCGGCGACAACGTCAAGTTCGGCCTGCCGATGGCGTTCACGGTCACCATGCTGTCGTGGAGCGCCATCGAGTTCGGGGCCGAGATCGCGGCCGCCGGCGAGTGGCGCCACGTGCTGGAGGCCATCAAGTGGGGCACCGACTACTTCGTCAAGGCGCACACCGCACCGGACGTGCTGTGGGCCGAGGTCGGCGACGGTGACACCGATCACTACTGCTGGCAGCGGCCCGAGGACATGACCACGTCGCGGCAGGCCTATAAGGTCGACCGCGACAACCCCGGCTCTGACCTCGTCGGCGAGACTGCCGCAGCCATGGCCGCCGCCTCTATCGTCTTCCGCCGGTCCAACCCGCACTACTCCCACCTCCTCCTCCACCACGCCGAGCAGGTTCGTCGCCTTACGACGCCATTGAATTGAACATCATCATGCATCACGGAATGAAAGAACACGTGATAACGTGCATGCACGTGTGTGTCCATGCAGCTGTTCGAGTTCGGGGACAAGTACAGGGGCAAGTACGACAGCAGCGTGGCCGAGGTGTCGAGGTACTACGCGTCAGTGAGCGGCTACGGCGACGAGATGCTGTGGGCGGCGCTGTGGCTGCACCGGGCGACGGGGAGGGCGGAGTACCTCGACTACGCGGTAGACATGGCCGACGAGTTCGGCGGCACCGGCTGGGCCATCACCGAGTTCAGCTGGGACGTCAAGTATGCCGGCCTCCAGATCCTCGCCACCAAGGTGATCACAGAGACATCATTACTTGCTACATCTCGGTCATCAGCTTAACGTGAAGACAATGATCGTATTTCAGTTAGTTAATGACGGACATGGCCGGCGCTCCCCGCAAAAAATAAAAATAAAAATGACGGACATGGCGCATTGGCTACTTCGAATGCGCGCATGCACGTAGGTAGCAGATACACTTGAACAAGATTCGTCAGTGCTCAAGAGAAATGGCAGACAAGCTAGGAATCTGCTAGTTATTTGCTAGCTAGACAATGCACGATATGTAGTAGTATTTCTCTTTATTTATCTATGCACGATCGACAAGAGTTTTTTTCATGAGAAAACAAAGATATGTTAAAATCTCACACGTTCTGCGTAATTGAACAAGTTTTAACGTGTCGTGTCATGCATGTATTTCAGCTGCTACGGGAAGGGAAGCACCGGCCGGAGCACCACCCGACGCTGGAGCAGTACAAGTCCAAGGCGGAGCACTATATCTGCGCGTGCCTCGGCAAGAACGGCGATGCCGGCAACGTGAACCGCACGGCTGGCGGCATGCTCTACGTCCGGGAGTGGAACAACATGCAGTACGTGACCAACGCCGCCTTCCTGCTCACTGTCTACTCCCGCTACCTCGCCCCCGGCTCCGGAGCAGCAGAGCCGCTGGTTCTGCAGTGCCCCGACGGGCCGGCGCGCGCCGACGAGCTCCTGGCACTGGCGCGGGCGCAGGCTGACTACATCCTCGGCGCGAACCCGGCCGGCGTGAGCTACCTGGTCGGGCACGGCCGGCGGTTCCCGCGGCGGGTGCACCACCGGGCCGCGTCCATCGTGTCGCACCGGGCCGACTGTCGTTTCGTCGGGTGCGTGCAGGGGTACGACCACTGGTTCCGCCGCGCCAAGGCGAACCCGAACGTGGTCGTCGGCGCCATCGTCGGCGGGCCGGACCACCGCGACCGATTCAGGGACCGGCGACACAACTACGTGCAGACGGAGGCGTGCACCTACAACACCGCGCCCATGGTTGGCGTCTTCGCGCATCTGCACAGCGAGGCGGTGACAGAGAGGAGATAGAAACTGGAAAAGGATTAGGGTTTTTAAGAGGTTTTTTGTTTGTTTGATTAATTGTTTGGAGTGTTAATTAATCTGTCTGTAGGCAGCTAGAGAAGTGTTTTAGAGATTAGATGTGCACGTTTTGGAACAGGGATAATGGCATGGCTGCATCGGTCGGCATCGTAATCTGCACGCAGAGCTTTTCTTTTTCATTTTTTTGCGAGGAACGGTAGAGTTTGTAATGTCTAATCTAGTATTGCAAATGCGTCGGAAAGAGAGATTTTTTTGTTTAAGAAGCATGATTTTCTATGCATTAGTCAAGTAGAGTTATGATTTATGCATGGGAGAATGGGTGCACGCTGGCATTCATTTAAGAAGGATGCAAACACCCGAGTTCCAACCCAACGATTACAATATCGTTTGGACCTTGAAAACAAGAAATTCATAGTTATCATAGAAACTACTCAAAATTTGGTGAAAATTCGTTCAAAATTCACTTAATCAAATTTAAAAATAGGAGAAAAAAATCGACCGATCGATATTCGGTAACTGGTCGAATTGCACCGGTAACCAAGCGAATTCATCGATTTATTGACCGATTTTTTCGCATTGACCGCATTTCTCTGTAACCCCGGTTTTCCCGATTTATTGAATGGTTTTCTCGAATTTCAGTAAATTTTAACAAAAAACCAAAAAATAGCTCAACCTTGTAAAATCAATAACTAATTTATCTAAGCTTCAAATCAAGTTAAACAAATTTTGTTGGTTTTCTTGTAACATGATATACATGATAAAAATATTTATACTCATAAAAAAGTTGAATATTTTTTGTGAGAAAATGTATTTGCTAAACCAGTTAAATGCATAGTTAACTCTTTGCTAATCCAAAAATCATGAACCCAATTTTGTTAGTCTTCTTATATGATCCTATGTCTTTTAAAAATACATGAACTCATTAAATAGTTATTGTAAAATGCATGATTGTGTAAATGAATTGTAACTAGATTAATTCATAACTAACATATCACACATTCAAAATTAGTGAAATCACTTTTATTACTTTACTTATACTATGCTTTATGTAGGAAAAATAATGGTAGATGTGATAAAATTAATTACAGTGATGTTTCTTAACATATTCACTTTATGCTGGTGAACGTTGTAAAAATTATGGAGAAAGTAATAAAACTCTAGATGAAGTGAAACCAATTTTAAAGATTCTCTACAGATACACCCTACACAAAAAAATTATGTGTTTGCATGTTAAATTTTTCTTTAACATGAGTTAATAAAAGAGCTGCACGCTTTAACTTTTTTTTCTTTTTTTCAAACTTCCTCCCTATAGAATATGATGCAAACGACATTATTTAAATTTTTTCAGAGAAGGTCTTAGAATTATCTCTAGTTTTTTAGGATTTTTTATTTTTTTATTTTTTTAATTCAAATTCGAAAACTATTTGTATTATGAAATCGGTGTAAACCAGTAAGCTCGGCAACCGCGATAATCGCTGGATAACCTAGATGGGTAGAACGCTCGAAGGCGTCCACTACGAACCAAATCAGCGTTTGGTTCTCTGGACTCTGCGTATAAAGTAAACCCAGGGGAAAAATACCCTAGAACCCGGGTGGGCTCTAGCCAACGTTGCCTCGTTCGGTGCTCGCATCAGATTGCTACTTACCATCCAACATTGGCAAATTTGATAGAGTTTGAATTCTGAATGCAAACTTTGGAACTTCTCGAAAAACAAGTGCCCCTTAGAAAACATCCTTAATACTGTAACGTTGAAGATCTGGGGACAAAATTAAACTAGGCAGTAACTCCCAGATCAAAGTAAGAGAGACTAAGGGAGGCAGCATACATATTTGTTGGCTGCTCTCACAAATCAAAGGTCAAGCCTAGCTATCTTCTTAAACAGACAACATATTACCATGAGTGCCCTTGATGGTGCAAATGATTGGGAGAGTAACATGGTGCATGTATGCATGTGAAGAGTTTTATTCACTTAATGTTGACCATCTACACATATTCTACCATCATATATATTCCACGCACATGCATGCCACTCGCTGATCCGCGCGCTCTGTACGTGATAGATCTGTACTACGAAGTGTCATGAGCATGTGCTCCATAAAATGTATACACCTTGTTGTATATACAAGCCTTCCACAAGCTATCATGGCAAGGCTCGGATATTATTTCTTATAGTTTTCGTCTTCGATGTGACTGACCTCCAAGATATAGTCCCTCATGAGCTTCGTATTGGCTTCATCAACCATCTGGAGGCCATGACAGCCAAAACATTATTAACAAGAGCAAACATCAGTTAAAAAAATCCAGCAACAGTAGAGAGTTAGGAGACTGAAGGGTAAGCCAACCTTGAAAGGTAACTTCTTCAGATTGTCCCACTCGAAATCGGTCTTGACATAAGCAGATCGGACCTGCAGTTGCATCAGTTGATCTTAGTCCAGTAAGTAGTGGTAGAGCCGGAAAATTTTGACAGCCAAGGCAAACTTTACCCGGAACAAATATCAAACGGCCCAAGTTCAATTTTGCCCGAGCCGGAGCTACCAAAGTCCAGTTGGACAACAGTCTATTCTCCTCTGCCTGTATGCATGCTAGTCGACTGAGAGAAGCTCCGTAAAAAAAATAGAGTATTGCTCATTCCAACACGACCCTTGCAAACGAGGGCAAGCAAAAGACCCCGTAAGACAGTGGAGAAAATACATATGCCTCGCTGCACTATGTTCGCTCGACTTGCTAAATGCTGCTGCATTCAGAACCCAAAACGGAAAAGATAAAGGGACCGCCATTTTACCAACATATGATTCAGTTACCATTTCCTTACTCCAACAAACCCAACTAAGCATTAATATAAAGCTCTTGCTTCATGCAGTCCAATTGAACAGATGGCATCAGCGGGGAAAAAAACAAAGAGAAGAAAAAATGCATAAAAGCAAGAAACAACTATTATAGAAAGCACTCCTGGTGACAACAGATTGACAAAAAAAAAGATCTGGTGGTGCAACGCCTGCCTGGATCGATCCTACAGCACTAATGTGAGTAGGAAATTTTTTTCAGAAATCTACATTTCTTTCTATGGTCGACGGTTTGTTACACCTATGGACGCCTTGTTCCAGTAATCCAGTCAAGCTTCATCAGTTATTACTGTGTTCTTCTGAAAACTCAGAATCAGCTTGCTCAAGGGCACCTGGAGCAAAGAAACGCGCTCCCTGGAAACAAAACAGAAGTTGTACCCTGATCAACCACCATTTGGTGGCGGCGGCGGTGGCCCTCGACTCGGCAAGCGGCGGTTGCCAGAGGTTGCTCCAGCAGATGAATTGGTGGATGCAACATCAAATGCAGATTTCCATTCATCACCAGAATGCCCACTGGCTCTCGGGCTACTCTCTGCAAGAGATGAATTGTCAACTATGTCTACTTACACATGGAATAACTTTAGCAAAATTCGCAGTAGTCACTGCGAAAGTGTGATGTTTGCTAGAATAGAACACACTCTGCGCACTAAATATATTCATGTTAAAATTTAGGAGGGGGCAACAAAATTCTTATCTCCCCTTCGCTTGGAAGTTGGAACTGGTCTGGATGCCGAACAGAAAACAAGGTCATTTAGACCGATTCTAAGCTTAGGGCCATCCAGATCGGTTCCAGGTCCAAGGGAAAATAAGACTTCTCATAATCCTTCGTTTTCCTAAATTTCAACTGACCACAGTTTTGTAGTGGTCCATCAGCAAATTGTCGATTTTAAGGTGTGCTCCAGCAAACACTTCTACGCTGTCATATGTCACACTTCTGGCTCTACAACAATTACTAAACTGAACTGTGTAGGTGACAAATAAAAAAATTCAAGAGGAGAATATGGTAATAGGCAACAGTTAAGTATTCATGGTCCGATTCATGGCCTAAGTTCAGTGCAAAACCATGATTAGTAAGGCAATAGTCGCGGAACATATATGGAATATGTAGCAGCAATATTTATTGATCAAGGACATTTCTCAGAGCAATTTTCATGCAGTTCGCAGGGAGCAGTACCCAAATGTACATTAATTCATAAAAGGAACCGGCTTACCTGATCCAACAGAATCATTTGACCAACTAGCGTTGGCTGAGCCACTATCTTGGATACTGAGCAAGCGAGTAACCTTGGAAAGGAGGGACGACTGTAACTTGAATTTCTCACGCCCGCCCTTCACGTTATGGTCCTCCTGGATTAACTCTTCAATCTTGGCTATGCTTTGCGTGCTAACCACAGATGAGAGTTGTGAGTTAGTTATTTTGCCAGGTAAGAATATATTCTCAAAAGTTAAGGCCACTAATTGACTAGAATCTCTGTAAACGTTGGCTAACAGGAATACAGGTCTCTGACAAACAGTTAATGTTGCAGTGAAACACTTGCGTTTATCATCCCAAAACTATCATAAATCAGATAAAAATTCATAATTAGGATTATATATTGCTTAGTCATGTTCTTGTGCTTTAGTAGCTCTAAGAAATCGACTGGTACTAGGCTATGAGCACATCTGCTAAGTGCTAACTGCACATTCTCATGGGAAATCTGGAACTGTGCAGCACAATAGTCTGGGTTTCAGGAGTTCAGGCAAAGCGAGTCTGCTGCACGACTCAACCCGTGGTGGACATGAATAATTGGCCCGGCTGCCACCACAAATTTCATGGAACGAATTCAAGTGGTTACGTATGTGTCTTGGAACATCTGGAAAGAAAGATGCAGAAGAGTGTTTGAGGGGGAAGCCCTATCCGTGCAACAGCTATCCCTTCTCATATAACAAGACGTCGACACGCTGAGGCAAGCGTGCAACGATCCGGAGGGCTAGTCATGTTGAATTATTCTTTCTTTTCTGTTATGTTGGATGAGCTACAATGCTCCAACCAGCAATGTAAATCGCCTGTAGGCCTGGCACCATAACCATGGGCATGGCCATGCATTGTAAATAACTTTGCTCTCTTCTATAATGAAATGGCAGAAAAGGCTGAAACAGTGAGGCCTGAATCAAGATCTTAACAAGTGAGGGCTAAAAGAACCTCATCAACTAGCACCTAAAAGGCTGAAACAGTGAGGCCTGAATCAAGATCTTAACAAACATAAGTTTTTATTTTTCTTGATAAATAGAACAATATATGTACTACTACATTGAGTTAAACTTTAATAAAATAAAAATAAACATCTTGCTTAAGGAAAGAGAATGCAGAAGTATATTTAACTATGTGATGCTTAAATGCCACAGAATCATCACACGAAGAGCTAGAAATATGTTTTTTTCCCTTAAAAGACTACTGAGCACCCAAGTACACAAAAATATTTGATAGAACCAACCTTATGGAAGTATACAGCTGATTAAGCATTTCTTCCTTTGCTTTCTCTACTTGACAAAGAACCACAGCCTGCTCAACTGGATTAGTAAGACAGTGCGGGATGTGAAAAAGGAGATCAGGAAAGCCTGAAAAAAGATTGAGGTCTTAACTTGGGGACATTTGCTGCAAGACTGCTGAGGACAGCTTCCACATATCCACGGACTTCTTGAGATATCCATCTAAGCTCTTCTTCAGGGTCCACAGGTTTCCTGAGCATTGTGCCCTGGAAGGATAGTATATGAAGCATGGAAAATCTGTTACAAGAATGAAGTACAAATGCCACATAATTAATCCCTCTATACTGTAGAGGAAGGGTTCTAAAATCCTGGTGAGAAGCTATTCTCAGGACGGAAAAAAACCTGGTAACAAGCTGAAGTAGTTAAAGAATAAGCAGCACCAATTCAATCATTATGATATTTTTGACAAAATAAACATGTAAGGTCTTGTGACTCACTAGAGAACCATCTGAATTGCCTTGCCTCATTGCTACACCACCTTCTGAAGTACCTGGTATCTTCGCAGAAGGCCCTTTTTTGTCAACAAAGCTCTTCATCTTGGTGACCCATTCAGTTTTGTCAGCCATACTTTCAGCCTTCAGTATAACAGCGTTGTGATCTGCCACGGTGATTAATGAATAATAAGTGAAGAGTACGAAAAGAAAAAACATGTTCTCGAATCGAGAACATATGTAAAAGTACCTTTTAAAACATTTTTATAAGCAATCTTGTGAGTAATCTTGAACATAAGACTAGGATCTTTTCCAATATCTGGTACATTTGCCCTTTTAGAATCTTTAGAACTTCTTGGAGGCTCTTCATCATCTAAAATCTCCTCAAGATTACAATCCTGCAGGTTGCAAATAAAAGAGTAATAAAAAGATAGACAACACAACCATAAGACCAAGAGATCAGAAGTTGATACGGTGGCATTAGGAGTAATAGGGTTCCAAAAACCAGTGAAACTAGCCCGTCAATCTTGCCAAGTCCACTGTTTGGTAACCCTGGTTTGTTTCAATGGGTTCACCCCCTCTTTTAAATTCAATTTATATACCAAGAGGCTTATAATTGCATCTATATATCCAAACTACAAATTTGCCAACAAAAAAAGGAAAAGAAATAAATTTCATTTCTAAGAATTTAAAAATAATTAAGCTGGTTGCTTTCTCGAGAACTGGAACTAGGCCTCTGCCAGTTTTCAGGCAGCTGCTCATTTGTTCACAATATCTTTCTTTCTGACTAATCTAACATCAACTAATCTGTTATGCGGTTCATGGTGAAGGAAATTGCTAGGTAAATGTTATAAGAGCTAAACAAATCGTAATATTCTTCTGCAGCCGGAAAGATATTGCATCACCATAAACCCGATTACCCAAATGACAATTTGAAGAATCACAACAAAAGAGCACTGAAAGATTTTACTACCTTCAAATTCATGACGCCCCGAAAATGTCTCTCCTCCTGTTTCTTGGTGTATCCAAGCTGGACATAAAACAATCGTACCACCATCAAAATTCAAAATGGTTGAAAGAATATCGGCATGAAAATTGAAGTTGTCTGAAGTGATGTAAGATAATAAGATGCTAAATGCATTACAGATACAACCAACCTTTCCACTTTTCTCATTCAGAACAAACCATCGCTTGCTCCAGTCATTTGCCTTTGCACTTTTTTTAAACAGAAAACCTTTGACAGAGAAAAAAAAACACAATCAACATGAAAATTGATCCACTGAAAACCATTAAAATAGAAAAAAGTTTTGCTTACAGGAAGCTTTTTTCATCTATTTATCTGTACAACTAAATAGATCCGTACCAGCAGTAATTTCTCCTGCAGGCCCTAAAACTTGTATATTTGATACTTGTTTCGACTGACCTTGTTGTGAATTTTTCTGTGGGCTTGTATCCTAACAATGAAATAAACATGATGTACTTCAATACAATACAGCAGAAACAATGAGGTAACAAATAACCATACAAAAAATAAAGATATCTATGTTAGGAATAGCAACATATATTCCCTAGAGGTCTTGGTATATATACATGTACAGGTTACAATATGCAAAGAACCCCTTATAATCTTGGGATATTACACAAAGCAATATATATGTCTAACAATCTATACACAAAAAAGTAAGAAAAAAACATAAAACCAGGCAGAATATAAAATGCAGAGTAGCATACTCTCTTTTGGCCTGCATCTTGACCCTTCCTTGTAGATCGATTCTTTAGCTCATCCTCATGACGTAGCCTTTCTATTCTGAAAGTAAAATTTGAAAAGCAAGTATGAAATAAAAACCAATACAGAACCACCCCATTTATTAAGAAGAAACAATGGGTGCAAACCAAGATGACAAGAAAGTTTGTTAGTGCAAAAGAAATTGGACAAGACCATGCGTCTATGGACAGTACATCAACACATGATTTCTCATAAAATATCAATATCAACAAAGACATACCTTCTATTATTATTACAACATTAAATTAGCATCCACAATTGATCTATGCATCCAAACTGGCAAAATAAATTTAGCGAATCCATTTCAGTGTTGACACATAGTTCAAAGGAATATAGGACAATGGGTTATGTTGGTTATATAGCAAGTTGAACAAAGTGCGAAATACGCAGACCACCTCCTCTTTTAATAGACCACATTGCACAGTACTAGTATAGGATACAGTTCTTGTGGTTAAGGTTGTGGATTGAAAGCCACATTATTCCGCTTGTAAACAAGGATACGCAGCTCCTCCTATTTGTCAATGTATCTGCTCGCCCACTTTGGACCATTGGCCCATATTGACAGTTGTACATGTATTATATAAAGTGGCCTCTTTGGTCTAGCTAAATATAGTGGTGAATTTTCCTAAAATGACCACTGTGTATTCTCGTTTCTTTAATAACCTATGCTGTTGACATATCTGACAGGTAGCTCACAAAGCAACTGTTTTTAAATTGATCGCCATTTGGTGTGATATAGAAATTTTGGTAATGTTCCACTTTCTTTGATTCTACTTCATTTTTGGAGCAGATGTTGGCCAAGACTTGAGCAACCAATTTGACTGCCCAAAGTTTGGTAATCCCGATGTTGGGTTTGGTTTTGATGTACTTACATATAGGCACAAACGAAATAGACCCAAATTTTATGTAAGTGTCTATGCATTGACCATCTAACTAATATTCATGGTATGGTATGAGGACAAATTAAGGGCACCAACGATGTTCAAGTGAATGTTATTCTTCATGAATTTACAATGGTATAAGTTGGTAAGTTGATGCAACATAAAACCAACTTTTGAGACTCATTCTGCGATACTACTCCAAATTCCAGAATTATGTCAATAGACATCTGAAACAGAGTAGAAAATAAACATTAAAACATGAATAGAGATGTTTAAGCTTGAAAGGGAATAGCTAATGCAAGCAACACCTGTAGATCACAAAGAAAACAAGAAGGAAAAACCAACAAGGTTGCTAAGAAGCAAGACCAACTAACCTCCTCTGCACTAAACGGATGAAATGCTGGGGAGGCACAAATGCACGCTCCATATCAACTAGTGCAATGACAAGCTTTCTTGCCTCATTCTTAAAACCATCTAAAGCAGCAGATGCAATTGCAATTACCTTGTGGAAACAAAAGAGATAAAAAAGGTTATTGACTAAAAGAAGAAATATTTGCGTTTTTAGAGCACTTAAAAAAGTAATTGCAATTACCTCACGCTTAAATGGAGGATATCTACCAAGTCCTGGAGTTGCATTTGCTGCAGCTGATACTATTTCTATCAATACACGGTGAACCTGATAACAATAATTCCAGCAAAAGTACTTAAGCAGAAACAATGTAGCAATAGTACAATTTTGTGACAGAAGTGGCTACAACTGCATTTGAACAGGGCCAGAAGGCAAGGAGTGTCATCAGATAATGAATAAATATTTAAATGAATCACATACATGGAAATATTGGCAATTTGAGTGGTAATGGCACGATTAAACTTATGAGTATGCTTGTGCAAACAGGAACAACAGGAGTTGGCATGAGCAGATTCATAGAAATAGAACGAATACCAACAGTACCGTTTCTGGCTTCAGGCCTTGGTATGGATTAATATGCATTACACAAGTATCTTTTGATATCAATAGAATTTATGTACACAAAACATACAACTCAAACTTTTCGAAACTCTGGTGCCAGATTACACATGTCGTACAATAGATTACTAAAATTGACACTTGATGGCCAAGGGACTTTTGTGAGGTACATGTACAAGAGATCCTGAAGAGCAATAAAAAGTGATTGAGCTAGGGAATTTATGAGGGCATACCGATAACTAGTACATAGTAGACTGCACAAGAGTTTTCTAATTCAGAATAAGGCTATAGCTATAGGAACTCAAATATATTACCTCATCCACAAGGAGTGTTGATGGCTCCTTTGCAAACTCTAGAAGCCCTTTTATAAGAGATCTTAAGCCTTTCTCCGGTGATATCAAGTATGGCTGATAACCATCAGCCTCTAGAACAATCTAACACAAGGAAAAAGAATGTTTTAACCAAAAATTGGGCGAGTTAAAGTAAGGTAGCTGTAATTTTCGTTCTAAATTACCCTTTTGACATTTTTCATATCAAAATGTCTGTCCAGAGGTAGTTGTTTGATTCTAGTTGGAAACTTTCCCTCAAAACTTGCGATAACTTTCCAACCCTCACCCTGCATATTAACAGTAGAATTTCATGTACGTATGATTAAATTCCAGCAGGTCCTGAAAGGTACAAATTTCAGAAGAGGACAAATATACACTTTCAAGGGTATACTGGTATGAATGGTATTGCAAATAAGATGGGTTTCAACTTTTTAGATAGACTAAACTTTAAATCAAACAACAATCACTGTAACATGGTCTGCAAAATTGAGTTCGGATATTGCACTCATTCAATGATCATTTAGACCCTTCTCATTCCTCATTCGTTCAAAAAAAGAAATGATGCAATATACAGCCTGTTACAAATTAAAAAGATCAGGCAGTACAGAACAAACTTCTGCAAAGTGTTTACTGTCTAGAACATTACTAAAAGGTGGCTAGCCAACACAAAGATGGTCCAAACAAGCTGGCTTATGGAGACAGCAATTGTGCACGACAGGTACGCTGGTGTTCAAAATTTTCAATATCCTTCAACTGTGACAAAAAATAAACATGAATAAACCTAACAGAAGAGAGGCAAAGAGGGTGTGTGTGAATTAGCATCACTAACCTCACCACCAGAAATATGTTGGAGAAACGTATCTTCAAATTCTCGGCAAAGAGCTAAAGCAATGGCCCGGGTTCCTTCGTAACCTTGGACCATCTGTTCTCCAAGCTTTGCTAATTCCTCTTTTACTATTTGAGACTTACCTTGAAGACTGCAGTTATATGAATGGGGAGATGATTGTAGATTCTAGCATGCAACTATAAAAGTTGACTGCATGGAGCAGGACGAGTTTATACCGATTCAGAAGATTTGGGAGCCTAACTTTTATCTGTGTCCTTATCTGCTTAGCGAGTGAATCAACCAAAGCTACTCGACCAAGCTTACTTTGGGGAGCTCCGCTGAGTATAGATATAAGGCTGTCACCTTCTGCTTGCCAAGAAGTTTCGGGTGAGGTTTCGGAACCTACTTCAGACTGAGCAGAGGCAATAGCTACAGAATGCCCGATCGTAGCTACCCACTGAATATCTGCAGAAGTTCTTGGACCTTGATTTGCAAGCAAGGCCTGCACAGCACCCAGGGCTTTCTGCTCTCGAGCAGCCTGATCAACTTTGCTTAAGACACCTATGGTTCTAGTACCTAGTAAACCAACACATAAAATTAATATATGCTTTCATCCAACATTACAGGTAAAGTTTGAATGAAATGTCAGAGAAAGTGTAATAATACAAGTCTGATTTTTGTGCAGCCTATCATACGCACCTTCTGAATCTAATTCTCTGGCAATCCTTAGAGCTCGAGAAGATGCCACATCAGGTGCTTGTAGAGCTGGAATGATAACTAGCAAAATTGCATCATTGCGTGCAGCAAAGTTGCCAATCTGGAGATGTGATTTCGAATTGCAAACCACATATGTAGAAAGAGAGCAGACATTTTGTTAGTTTAGCAATAGCATATCAATTAACTAAATCCACAAAGATGTATAATACAACAATATGTTTTGGAGTAAGAGTTGTATGGCAAATACAATTGTAGTCATAAGCACTATATATAGTTGCATAGCAGATCCAACTATATTTTCAAAGCTAGCTGCATAATTGCACAGGAAATTCTGCTAGTTGCGTAAACAGCTAAAAAAACAATCATAGAGAAGACATTTGTAATACTGACCGTTGATTCATCCATGCCCCATTGATCAATCCCCGGTAAATCAACTAATTTTAGTGGAGGGGCTGAAACAAAATTAAAAGTATTTACAAGAAGTGAATACACAATAAGATGGTTAGTGTAACCCTAAATATGAAGGGTTTTGATTTTTTTAAGACATGCACTCAGGTATATATTTCATCAAAACTTGGGCGATATTGTTGACAAAGCACCTGTTTTTTTAATTTAAAACCATCATGCTTTTGATATGTATTAGAAAAGCGAGGGCATGGCAAGGGTTGTGGTGGAGAAGGATGTAGGTACACACCTACAAAAGACTATGTTACCCTCATTCAAAGCCTGCACATTATTTGTTTTACAGGTTAACATGCAATTGCAGAGTTCTGTTCCTAAACAGATCTAAAAGGACATGTTATATGTGATTAATCCTTTAATTTTAACCAGTTCAAGAGCAGTCTACAATCAAAGTAGAGTGAGTAAAGAAAGCTTAAATTTTGCAATCAAGCCTATTCGGGACGTACAATTCACATAGGTCCAGTTGCATCTCTAACTATAAGTAGCAGAGAGCCAAAGTAATTTTCAACAGGTTTTCTCCGGTGTGTTTCCTTTTTGTCACCCTTGTACATAACATTCTTTCCTATCCATTGAATTAATCGTCCAAGCCACAGATTCAAAAAAAAAGAAAAAGAAAAGAAACTATTCTCAACAGCTACAGATTTCACTCAGCTGATCAACACTGGCCAAATATGCAAAAAAAAAAAAAAAAAGGAAAGAAAACCAACCTGTGCTCGTGCACAATTTCATATTGATCTCATCCGATCGCCCCTTACCAGAACTACCAGCCTTACTCAACCTGTCCTGCAACGAGTGTCTGAGTGAACCTGTATCATAATCATTAAGACGTGAATACTAAACATATGCATGCACCCAATTCTATATCCAGTTTCAAAGGCACAGAATTCTCTTGCCATGCAGAAAATATAGCTAAGAAAACTCACTCGCAGAAACCTGCTGCGACTTGCTGTCAATGTGCAGGACAATGGACTTGGTGCTGAGCGATGCATCCCGCTGCAGTTCTACGCAGATTGGGGCTCTTGTCGCACCATTCTCCCCAGTAGGCTGCACCCATAGACACCATTTGCACAAATCGTCAAGGCCGGTGACAAAAGCACCTAGACAACAAACACATTTATAAACCTAAAGTGCCAAATGGAACCCAAAATGCAGCTTGTTTTAAACAAAACAAAAAACCATGATGACCCTGTTACTCTGGTTCGCACAATTTGTTCGTTGGATTGATTTCTGAGCTACACTGTTGAAAGAAGGAAAGAGAAAGGCGCTAAGTGAAAGGGTAAAGCAACTACAAGTGGTGACCTGCAAAATTAAAGAAACAATAGCTGGATGGAACAATAACAGGAAGGCGCTACAAACCTGACAATGAAGTTGTTTGAAGTACCCTGAAGTTATTTGCAGATTTTGAAATAATTGGCTGTTATTTGAAGCTCTAGATTCTGATGGTCTCACCGTTCATGACCTGAAGCTAAGTTGATCCATGAAGAGCAACTAGTTTTTTTTTTTTTTTTTTTTTTTGCTTCATGTGATCTCTTTTACTTGTAAACACTGGTGAAATCGTTTCGTCGATCGAAAAGAAAAGGTTCTAAATGCAATGGTAAATCCTGAATCTCCACTATATTAGACGTAACAAGAAAAAAACCAATAGTCATTTGGGCATGAAACAAGAAAAAAAATTGAAAAAGCGCACGTTTACCAGAATCGGCCGATGCGTCGAACGAGATGTGAAATGCCACAGATAAAAATAAGTCCAAAAAAGGTGGTAAAATATGTACTCACGAGCACGGGATGGCCGATCAAGCCGTTGAGCACCGCCGATTTCCCCGCGCCCTGCACAAACACGCACGGAAACGCCATCACACCGCAATCGCCGGGCCGACCAGCGGCGAACAAAGCATGTATCAGGCACAGCGCTAGCCGCTAGGACTCGCGAGGGAGGGAGGGCGCGAGGGTTTGGGTATGGGGTACGCACCACGTTGCCGAGCGCGACGACGGTGAGGAACGAGGAGCCGCGGCGGTTCGGGCGGTCGGCGGAGGGGTCGTCATCGGCCAGCAGCGCGGCACCCTGCATCGTCGCGTCGGCGAGCTCCGAGAGCTCCTCGATCGCCTCCATCGGCGGGCGGCGGCGGCCGAGAGGGAGGTGGCGGATCAAGGGTCCCCGGCTGGCGACGGCGAGGCGGCCCGCGCGCGGAGGCGATTGGATCGAGGTGGTCTCGATCTCCCGTCGCGCCGTTAATCGAGGAGGCGGTTATCGTGGGGGCGTTTCAAATCGAGGAGACTGGGACCGACGGAGTTCTGTGCGTGCGCGCTCGGCTGCTTCGCTCTCCGCGGGGTGGTGATGAGCACCTCGCCCGATCGCCAGGGAAGTGGACACGTGTCGCGATGCTGGCTTTGCATGCCCGCACCCACGTCTCGGCCGTCCAATAGAACCCAACTGCCGAAACAGCGAAAGTCTTTCCGTTTCTAGTTCCGGAAATACGAAGGATTTAATTGTCGCTTCATAGACGTGGCTTGGACAATTTGAGATTCAAAACATTGCCACTTCGATGTCTATTACTTTGGGATACTTTTTTCTCCGATCCCACATGTCAAGAGTCAAGACCTTCTTCTTGCTAGTCCTATGTGATAATGATTTAATAATTAATGATTTAATAGAAACGTGGTAGGTATATCATGAAGAGAATTCATCATCGTATATGTGTCATTCATCTATATGATAGGTTTTATAACCTACATGAGGCAAATAAGGTATATGCTGATATATTAGATAATTTATCGTGTTCTACATGAAAACTAACTCCAGATTAGAAAGGAGACCTCCAGATATTCAAAAGTAATACAATCCGTGGATGTTACACTCATAGACTCCGAATACAATCTTGAGATCTATAGAAGATTCAAGCTACGATTAGATTCAGTCGATAATAAATTCAGGATTTAGAACATGAGAGAAACTCATCAATATCATTAGTATTAGATCTAGGCACATACTATTATATTTGTCTTCTTCTAAGATTAATCAATACAGAACAAGGTTTGTGACTATTATCTTAAGGGAAACTTGAACGTGTATAAAATAGCATGCCCTCCTCTTTGATACGCACAGTTGATAAACATTTATCTATATTTTAAATAAGTATTTGCATAATCAACTTTACCAATCGTTGACACCATATTTCGCCCTCCATCCTATGTATGGTCGATGCCTCGTCGGTGCCACTAGTTGTCCCTCCCTCGCACCCCCTTTGCCATTGCTATTGCCTACGTGATGTGCAGGGGCTTGGCACCAACGTTGGTGATGCCGCGATGCTCCACTCATTGGCCCACTTCCCGCGCCACCTCTTGTCGTCCCTCCCCTCGCCCGGCCTCCTAGACCCCTTCCTCCACCTTCACGCATCAGTCAGCATCACCCTTGCGGTGATGAAGCTGTCATAGGAGCTAGCAACGAATCTACATATGGAGGCCGCCACTTCTTTTGAAAGGAAGCTGACAAAATGTAGGGATCGATGACGTCATAAGGAGTGAATTATGACATATAAAACTAATCAGCTCTAAAAACTTCACAAGATAAACATATATTAATTTCTATCTAAATGTGTTATAGATTTATCTAGTGTGTATACTCTACATTAAAAAAGATTTACAACCTATAGTCAATCAGCAAACTACTCTAGAAAGATAAACAAGCTAAGATATATTATAAGTATGTAAATGTGAAAACGTAAAAACGGTAAAGAAAGCAAACTTAGCATAAGGGATTTTTATCCCGTAGTATCAATATTATAAATGACACCTCTAGTCCACGTTGAAGCAGCCACCTAGGCTATAGCTCCCGGACAGCATCTGGTCACAACCCTTGAGCTACCTAAGCCTCAAGTAGGTTGAGTCACTAAGCCACAAAGACAAGACCTCATCATAAGCCTCTCTTCCGATCACTTACCGTCGTATTCACTTCGGAATTTGAGCCACCAAGGCAAGGGTCTCCACGTCTCCATACAAGCGTCTTGCCGCCGCTTTACACCAAGTTGGAGGATCAACAAGTATGAACCATCAAGGCTCACGCTGCCGACGAGTCACCAAGACTCCAAGGTGCCGACGCACTACTTGGTACAATGTAGGATCACTCTTTGATCCTCTCTCTAGACAGTAACACCTAGCAACAACTCTCTTTATTCCTAATAGCATTAATCACTCCCTTAATCTTATACTTAATTGCCTTGAATGATCACTTTTTGCAATTTGATGGCTTGGATGTCTTATCAAGTGTCTATGAGCTTCCCTGAATTCCAGCACACTCAATTAGCTGAGTGAGGGGGTATTTATAGCCTCAAACCCAAGAACTAGCCATTGCCCAAACGATTAAAAAATATTGTGAACACCGAATGATCTGGCGTCAACAGCAGTACAAGCACCGGACCATCCGGCATGTACAACAGTAAAAACTAGCTATTAGAACTTCACTCAAACTCATTATGAACATCGGATATTCCGACGTTATCATGAACTCCATCGCCGGACTATCCAGCATGTAGACTTGAGCCAACCGAGCAATTTCTTACTGAACATTATCCGACGTGTAGATCTTTTGATCGCCGGACCATCCGGCATGTACAACCACACAAAAACTTATCATTGCAACATCTTCTGAAAAATACTCTGGTGTGGACAACTATTCATTCGCCAGACCATCTGGTGTGTATAACTTTTAAACCATCTTCTGAAAATACTCCGGTATGTATTAGCCTCTGAGCATCAGATCATCCAGCGTATACAAAACTTTCTTCTAGAGATATGCACAAGTTCTATAAAATGATTCGGTGTGCATATTACTCCAACACCAGGCCATCTGGGAAGGCTTTCGATTTTCTCTTCTGAGTCAAAATACTCCGATGTGAATTCTTACTAATCACCAGACCATCCGGTATTAACAATTTTTCCTGAACTTGTCCGATTAAAACTTTCTTGAGTTCTGCTTCGGTGGCTTCTACATGTATTGCATCTATGAGGTCTACTAAAGCATACACTTGATAATTATGTTAATCCCATTGACTATGTTATCATTAATCACTAAAATCATTTACATGTCTTAATAAGGCCATATTTGCTACACATGAGCTCTGCCTTTCATTCGGATAGGATAGAGTTTTAGGAGGTTACATCCCTATTTAGCTCCTCCCTTCGCTAGATAAGTATTGAACATTGTTACAAAGCTTTATACTGATAAAAAGGAAAAGAACAACTAATTGAGGACTGACTCTGTGCCTTTCTAGTCTTCCAACCAACAAGAAGCCTTCCCAAAACTGTATTGTTGTTGGTACCTAGATCCATGCTTCTTTTTCATCTTTCCTGATAGCCGGGAGCTCGCTTGCAAGGCCCTCGACCCACTCCATCAGGGGCGGACCCACCTAGAAGTTAGGGGGTGCAATGAACACTGAGTAGTTTTCGTTTCTAAAGATACATTATGTACATCAGACCTATATGACACCCCTTATCTGAACAAATAGAACACCCAGACGAGTAGTCACATGTATAGGACACTCAATCATTTTGGTTCTAGATCCACCACTGCACTCCATGCTATTAGGATGGCAGCTACTCGAGGTGGCAGGCGCTATCCTAGGTTAGAACTGTGGAACTATTACATAAATACAAGTTTGTATGACTAATTAATAAAAACTCAATGTTAGAAGTTGTACAAAAATTCGATAAAAATATAATAGTATAGAGCATACTATCATCTACCATCTTATAAATTTTGAGAGGTCAAACAACTTGTATAAGAAGAAATAAAAAAGAGAAATTTTATCTATAAATAGTATCTCTGTATGAATCACTGAATTCTCTTTTTTTTTTCTCAATTTCATGAGATGATTGTTGATAGCATTCTCTACATTATTATATTTTTGTCAAAATAATTTACAACTCATATAATTTGTATAACCGTTATACAGTAGAAATTTTCGAGTGAGGAAGGAAAAAAAAAAGAGAAGAGGGCACTGATAGGTGGGACAAGGTCATATCGGTCCAAAGTGACAATGATCAATGTGGCAACAATTTGGACGGCAATTTGTAGTGTACCAGATTTTTTTTAATTGTCGAAGCCACTCCTTTGAGAGTTTGAGTGCCAAATCGTCAAATTTCCCTCTAGTTCCCCTTGTTGTACGGATCGGGATCAGGTCACCCTAGCCGTTGCGGATCCATCGAATGGCTTGGGAGAGTGCAAACTGCTGCATGTTACCAACGCTATCGGTGTCTATGATCCGGATGCAGCTTCTTCTACGTACGGGAGCTTTGAGCAAAGCCTTCCGATGATGTTTCGTGGGGGCATTGTAAAACCACTTGTACGTGCAGCATATGTGCCGCTGTCTTAGCCATTCAAATTGCATCGAGACTGGTCCAATGAAATGGGGACTGTACCGTGTTTGCCGCCGTGCATCGATACCTGGGATGCATGCATGCATGCACCACTGAAACTCAGGATGGAATTTTGGTTTCAGCTCTTTGGGTTACGTCGTGTCCCCACTGAACGGCACACGGAATGAAAGCAACAGAGGTAAATATATAGTTGATTACTTGTTCCGATCCTTCAATATTATCCAGTTCCAATGATTCACATGCATGAACTGTGCAAATAATCACTTTATTACAGGAACAATGTTAGATGTTTATGGCTAGATGCTTAAGGAAAGAGAGTAGTAAATATCTATATAAAAATTGAAATTTCTAAATACAAACAAAGACTATAAATACTTAAACATTGTTAACTATTTTGTTAGCACTGGTATAAACAACTATGTTTAAATAAGCACTTGCCCTTACATGATATAGTTAAGAAAAAAACCTGATTTTTTCATAAGCACGTTCTCTAAACCAAGTACAATTACTGCATGAACAAACCACCACCTACATGCTCCGTTCACAGCCTGTTGTCAACGCTTCAATTACCAGCGAAACCACTGCTGCACACGGCGTGGTCTATTTACACTTGCGCAGTTACGCCCTGACCAACGCCTGCCTACTCCGATTGATCACTGTCTTCCCTGAACGCCATGGCGATCAGCAGCGCGACGGCCGCGTGTACGCGGGCGGCGAGGACGGGCAGTTCTCGTTCATGCTCGCGTACGGCTCGATCGTGTTGTACTCCGGCAGATCCATCTTGTACCCCCCGAGGATCTGGCAGAAGGGGAGCCTGTCCGCCGCGGCGTTGCACCAGCTTGGCAGCCTCGTCTGGTTGTCCTCGAAGATCTTCAGCATGTAGGCGTCCCGAATCTATGGAAGATACAAGGGATTTTGTCAGTCACGGCAGGTAACTCGGATGGATCCCAAAAGGTGCAGCAGAACGCGTCGAAATGGCTTACAGTGAATTCTGTGACCTGAATTGACTCCGTGAAGGGAGCGAATACTCCAGCCGCCTTGTACATCGAAAGGATGAAGGCGACGCACGTCGTCGATTTGCCATCGCTGTATTCCCAGTCATCTTGCTCAGGTATGGTGAGCAACTGGTTGAAAGACATGCCGCGTTTCTCAGTCTCGGTTATGATCCCATGAAGGTCTAATTTCTACATAGAAGCAAAGATTTTCTCAGTTAACTGAACATTAGTCAATATCAATACTTGCATTACAGTAGGCATAACAGATAATAAAAGAAAAATCAAACTAAACTACTAGCTCCCAAATTTAAACAAAAGACCATCTTGCTTCAGGCAATACAGTCAACTGGTCAGGACAGGCCCCTGTTTCATGCCAGAGTAACCATGGTCAGCTCTGATCCAAACGACAATAAGCAACTACCAATCCCATTTATAGGTTAGCTTCAAAAGAAGAATGTATTAGAGTATATGGTAGAGGATCCGACTGTTATGGTAGGGTAGAATTAATTTTTATCTTATCTCTAGAATTGCTTGGCACCTAAACCACAATGTATTATATATAAACAACCTACGAGACTCAATACAAATAATTCATAATTATCGTAGTATATTTATATTTCTACATGGTATCAGAGCCGGTGCCGCTCATGAGCCACCACCTCCACAGCTTCCACCGTGCCGCCCCTGGGAGCTAATGTGATCTCCATGATCTCTCCTGAGGATAGTGCCACCCGTAGTTTAGTGTTCGTGTCGCCGATCTAAATATTTGCTACTGCCAATTAAAGTTTTTCCTGATTATCTTCAGATTAGATTTTCTCTATTTTTTCGATCATAGATCAGTTTGTGTCGCCCTATCGATCCATTGATGTTCCTCGCCTCCGAACTTCACCGCATCGGCTTCGATCTCTCCGGCACCTCCTCTCCTCCAATGGCATTGCGGTTGGACGCGACGCGCTCGTCGTCCTCGTCACCACACCAACTATCGCTTCGAGTTAGCGCCTTCCTCCAACACCTCCAGGCTGCATCCGCCACCCCATCGAGGCCACCGCCACCACCAGTCGAGGTCCTCGAATGGATCAACCTAACTTTACGCACGTGTGTGCTCGTGTTGGTGCTTTAGGCCTGCATCATCCTCTATGGTTAAGACCGCAATCACCTCGCTCTCGGTTACCTCAGCAACAAAAGAGCTATCATCATCTTAAGCAAATCGTCGGCTTCCACTCCAGTCTGAGCGTCCGCGTTGCTGATGCTACGACTGCGGGGGGATGTTAGAGTATATAGTAAAGAATCGGACTATTATGATATGATAGAATTAGTTTCCATCTTATTTTTAGGATTGCTTGGGATACAAGCCACCATATACTCTATATAAACAGCTCACGAGGCTCAATAAAAATCATCCGTAATTATCGCAGTATATTTATATTTTCATAGAATGTATACCAAGATCTACTACCAAAACAGAACATAGAACTTGATTCAGCATAATTAACTACATATTAGAAACAAACGGCAGAATCTTCAGTCCCCATCAGCTCGAATCAGTAGTAAGTGTGGCACGTTACAATTATATACCTCAGTCCCAAGTCGTTTATTCAGAGCTTCGTTCCACATGTTAGAAGCATAATGTGGTTGCAATCTGGTCCACATTGACATAATAGCCATTACCTGGGAATAGAATTGACGAACTGAACAGTGCAGCATGACAATAATATAAATAAGGAAATATAATATCCCGAGCAAAGATATGCATAAGACCAAAAAGGTAAATATATTAAAAACAATATTGATACATTTTACTAAGGGTTACAATGGGAAATTTCAGACTATCTTAGTATCTTGTACCTTACGGCCTCACCAGGTTTTATCACCCCAAACTTATTCAGAAACTCATGTACTAAACTTATCTCCATTCATTCTCATATTATGCATAATTAAGTGATGCCAAGAGAAAATTCACCTGGCTTTGTCTAGGAAGTTTTTCACTGTCATTAAATGTCTTGTGAGTTTCATGTAAATTTAGAATGCTTAACACCAGCTTCAATAATAAAGCATGTTGGGCATGTCACTATGATATGTATGCATGTCACTCAGAAACATGACAATGCAAAAGACCGACATGGATGACGATACGGATACCACAGCAGAAAGCTCCAAGCTGCAAGAGGCAATTTGCAAAGAAACTGAAACAGTTACTGAGTTTTACCAAAGACAAAGAGCAATACCAGGTTAGCATCAAGAGGAGGTGGATAATTGTCTGACATCGTATCAATCCAACTAAATATCATATTATGATAGCCATAGGGTTTTCCGTACATGCTTCGGGCAAAATCCCATGCAGCGCTTTCGTTGAATCTGGCCCGTACATCAGGGTGCAACGGCAAAAATGCTATCTGAGGATTTGAATCTTCTTTAAGTGCCATTCCCCACCATTCATCCCACGGAACCATACTAATGATTTCATCACCCTGTCATTATTGCCATATGTTGTTGAAAACGCAATTATTTGTATGATAAAGTGCGTGCAAATTGTAAGCGCAAGAAAATCATGTACTACTAAGTTCTGCCAACTCACGAGTATAATTTCAATTTCACGTCATACATAAAAGTTATCTGGAACTCCATTCTCTACTATAACTATTTACAGTGAGCCCAAGATTAATTCAAGCTTAATTCATATCCAAATTCTACATCAAAAGTTATATCTACCATCAATCTTGTTTTGGTTAAGCAAGATCTAATCTACTTCAAAGATTGTGCATAATGCGCACTTTATCCAGTCAAATCAGTGCTAGAGAAATCGAATTCAAGGGACTGGATTGATCTGTATCCATTAGCAGTTTATGAGAAAATTAAATATCCTAAAACAAAAAAGGAAGGTTGAAAATGTTGTTGGTTATAAATATCATGTCACCAGATGGAGAAAGCAGGAAACATCACCAAAGATTTGCTTCCTGAAATAGGAAAAGGTCAACTATTTTTTTACATTTATTTTTTAGATTATATTTTAAGGATGTAGGTCAAAGTCCTATGTTACCACTGAACTAAGAACTTCACAGAAATACCTTTTTATTTTCATAGCCTGATTCTGCAACCCAAAGGGTGCCATTCTCATCTTTCAAGCAGACAGCAGTGTGCCCAGCAAATGCGCCGGTCACCCATTTCTCTAATGTCTGAAATCCACCCCATCGTCCCCGGATCTTTGAAAGGGCTAAAAAGTCACCAGAATGTACGTCTTCTTTTCTTATATTTGCAGACCATGGTTGAGAACGTTTCTCAAATGAAGTTCCCATATGCTTCTGTAGAAATGCCAAGTTGGCATCCTGACCCCAACCAGTGTTTGAAAACAGAGGTATGACATCAACCAAGGATAACAACGTTCCCAACATTCCAGACGGCATGAGGAAAATGGCAACGCCATGCTGCTTTACCTGGTGCAGATAATAGAAATATCAAGTGACAATGCTAAAAGAAAAACAGGTGTCAACCTTCAGAAGAGACGTACATATTCAATTTCTGCCGCTTCTTCCCACGCCTTAATCTCAAAGGTGTGATTTCCGTTTGCTCTCATATAGTAATCCCATCCTATCCTGTATGGAGTTGCAAATACATACACATCCATGCATGTCCAGCTCTGAGGCGAAGCCGTCTATATTGCCCCACAGAAACATTTGGTAACATAAAAACTCATCATAAAGCACGATGATTAAGTACAAAGAATGCCTTTTTTTTACTTGTAATACTACTGACAAATGGCCTTCGAAAATATGTCAAAAGTGCCGATGTCCAAAGAAAAACGAAAATCAAACTTAGGACCATGCCTCCACATTTGTGCACCACAGGACAGAATGATAGGGATATGCACACTGACAATTTGGCATTGTTATTGTTTGCCACCAGCCGGGTACCAATAATGAGCAATAATCGGTGGGCATTCTATTCGTGTTCCAAACATGAGTGTTGTTTTGTCTTGTTGTATTTAATTTAGTTTTCCAAACTTTCTTTTGTCTCGCTTCAGTCCCAGTCAAGAGGCACTTGGATCACAGAATTAGATAGGCAATGTAGTGGAATCTAAGGAAGCAAATCACTACAGTCTCGAGCTCTAGTGTCAGTAGTTACTAGTAAGAAGCTCACGGGTTCAGGGCAATGTGAGGGGCACCTTGAGGCGGAGGACGGCGCCGCCGAGGCTAGAGCTGGTGTTGTTGAGGCCGCCGCCAGTTCCGTTGCGGCCGGCGGCGCCGCCGGGGGTGAGCCTGAGGACGGCCTCGTTCTCGTCGAAGCACGCGCCGCGCCAGGATGCCGCGGGCCCGCCGGGCGCGACGGCGGCGACGAAGGACGGGAGCAGGTCGACGGCGCTGTGGGCGGTGGCGCCCATGAGCTGCCACGCGAGCTGCCGCGGCAGCAGCGGGAGCAGGTCTCTCGCCCGGAACGGCGCCGGCGCGGCCTCGCCCTGTGGCGGGAACAGGGCCAGGGCGTGGAGCAGCGCGAGGAAGAGGAGGATTGGCGCGGCGAGGCCGCGCCGCGGCGCCATCGGCAGAGGGCCGAGCTGCCCGCGTGAGTTTGCTGCGCGCCCGTGACCGTGAGCTTCAGTTTTGTGTGGCCTGTTTGCTTGCTTGCTCGCCCGCCTCGTTGGCTTTGTTTTTTGGCTCGTGAGATCGGGCGCCGCGCGAGTTCGCGTTTTTCTAAGAGCCGCCCCACCGCCGCCGCCCGCCAGCGACCCAGCGTGCGTGCTGCTGCGTTGGATTGGATTGCGCAGGCGCGCGGGGCGAGCAGGTCCGGCCAAACTGACGCCGGGTACGGGCGTCTGGACGAGCCGACGGACAGGGAAATTATAAGAGATTTTTATTGAAAGATCTCTACAAGACAATAGAATTTCTTTATAAACCGAATCTAATTTCTTTCCGACCAACAGTAGCCTGAGCTCTATTTCAAGCAGCGGCCGTGGCCGAGCTGGAAAGAATCCGGAGACCCGTGCTCTGCTGCGCCTGCACAGTGGACCTCGCGACCACGAGACTGCGACACCTTTGCGTTTGTAACGTAACGGTTGGCGGGAAACTATCACGGTAAAGCAAGCCTAGAGCACAAGAATTGTCTTTGATCGCATTGAGAAACTATCACGGTATTCAGAAACTATCACGGTTTCGTATGAAAACCGAACGAGACCGTGTAAATTTCGTGTTTTTTTTCAAATAAGCATTTAGATCTTGGTTGAGTAGAACAATTAATCTCAGCACCTATTCGGTACGTGTATTTGTCATGTGCCTTTTGTCTTTGGTTTACGCTCTCATAGTTGGCGCTTCTAATATAGTATGGATTTTGCCGTGAAGAAACGCCTTGTTGCATTGTTTGTTGCACGCATCCACTCGATCTGAAAGGGAAGCCTGGATGATTTGGTGGCGCTCTTCGGTTCGAGCGTAATGGGTGTGTTCCAAATGAACTACTGTATTAATCATGCCTCAAACTCTTCACCATTCTTACGGGCCTAGGACGTGCCACGACACTTTCGCGGAGTGGTGGCGCGGTGAGCGGAGTTCACAAGCCACTAAGGAAAGATCTCAACTCAGTGATTATTCTCGTCGCTTGGACGAGCATGCTAGGTGTGTTCCAATGTGTGTTGTAGTATTATACTTTATCAAAACTTTATTTGTACTTAATGTAATGACATGTGGTTTTCAAGAGGATAAAATGCCTCAAATTCTACTAATACCCCAGCTGCAAATTATTGTGCTTAATCAAATCATATCCTTTGTTATTCTTTGAATGACTGTAATGCTGGTTTTTGAGAAAGAAGAGAAAAAAAAACGAAAAAAAAAGAGGGAGGAGTTGACCAAAACTTTGACCTTTTAATCCGTCGCTCGGATGACCGATCGGAGACCGTGGTTGCGTTCATCTCGTCGAGACGAACCCATTTTTGCTATTCATATGTCCATTCCGGGCACTCTAGAATCCGTAGCGAGCCCAATACGTTTAGACCGTCCGTTGTTTTGGAAAAAAAAATAATAAAAAAAAAGGGGATAAGTGCTGGATGGATCGGTCCTCAACCCGATCCATCCAGACTCTTCACCCATCTCTCTCTCTCGAACTCTCTCTCTCCCTCTCGTTTCTCTCTCCGCCCGACCGCGCGCTGCCGTGCGCCGCCGTCAACCGCTGCTGCACCACCCTCCGGCCGCTGCAGCCCGCCGGTGCCGCGCCCTGCCGCCGCCGCTCCGCCGCGTCCCTGCTCGCCGTCGAGCCAGGCGCCGCCGCTGTGCTGCCGCCTGCCGCGCCTCCTGACCGGCCGCGCCGCACGCAGCTGCTGCGAGCGCCTCGCGTCTGCGCCGCGCTCGCCGTCGGGCGCCGCTCCGTCGCGCCGCTGCCGCCGGCCGCCGCCGGCGCCTCCCTCTCTCTCCCTCGGTGGGTCGCCGAAGCTCCCAGCCGGCCGAAGCAGACAGCGACGCAGAGCAGAGGAAGAAGCCAGGAAAGAAAAGGAAGAAGAAGGAAGAAAAGAAAAGGGAAGAAAGAGAAAAGAAAAAGAAAGAAAAAAAAGAAGGAGAAAAGAAAAGGAAAAAGAAAAAAAGAGGGAAAAAGTTGGAAAGTTTGGAATTTCGTCGGATTTGTCGTCAAATTTTCGAAGGCGAATTTTCGGTAATTTTCTGGATTTTTTGTGGTTGGATTAAATCAAATCAGTTAATTCGTGTCGTATCATTTCATGTGATCAATAGATCGATTCATTTTGACAATCGTGGTTGACTCGAAGATACGACATCCGAATTGCAGTATTCAGTTTGTCGAAGTGAAATCCAAGTAATGAGGATTTTAGTTCAGCCCTAAATCGGAAATAGTGTATCATTTCATGTGATACAACTCTCTGTTCAGTTGTTCGAAATGTCGGCGTAGACGCGACGTTTTCCGACGTAGGGTTGACGCTTCATTATTTTATGTGCTTCAAATGTGTTTTAGTGCTAATCACATACCTGTACAGGTGGTACCTCTTCTGGGCGGCCGTGATTTTTCTTCGGATCCGTCGCTTTGGGTAAAAGGCAAGTAACTTGGGGGTGTGGTTCTATGCTATGTTTATATGCATGTCTTCTTTTGCAAACAGAAATTGAAAATATATGGTTTTATTTTCAAATCCATTTAAACTATGGATGTCGTTGCTTTTGATTATTTAAATCAAGGTTTTTCTTATTAATCGGGATTGTACCTTTATCTTCATGAAATCAGTTTGTTTTCATGAATCAGTGGTGATTTTCATCTTGAGCTATTCAAAAAGAAATAAAGAATTGACGTCAATTCACATGCATACATATGCATTTATGCACTTCATATGGTGATAAAGGCCGATCACTGCCATCGCGCGTGATTCGTACCGGTACATGGAGTTGCATGAGCTGTTGGCATCGTCCAACTCTCAAAATGGAGTTGCATCATGTCATTCATACATTTCTTTTTATGATATTTGGAGAATTCAGAATGCTGGGAGTTGAATGCCATGTTTTGTGGGAGACTGGGATTGAAGTTTGTCGTTTCTGTTTCAACGAAGATTCCGAAACAATAATCTCTTAAAAACCATGTGGTTTGTTCTGATTGCTGAAAGAAGAACGTTTTCCTTCTAAATGCTTTTGTTTTAAGTGAGATGTGTTTATATACATAGCTGTTACTTGCTGAGCTCGACTCACCCCCTGTTAAATCTTTTACAGGTATGTTTAGTTGCTGACATGCATGTCGGGGATGGTTTTTGGTAGTTGCACGCACGCCCTCATCACAAAGCCGATAGTTTCCCGGTGGTTGAGTTGAGTTTTGTTGATGGGTTGACGATTGTTTTGGTATATGTTATGGTACGACGCTGGTAGCGTCGTGAAGGTTATTTATATGATGGTTATATCTATTTTGACTGCCTGAGCTTTGTTTCTTATGGTCAGTTATACCTCTATACAGATGGAACTCTGCCAAAATTTCCTATTTTCAGATAATTAGGCTCAGTTGGAAGTAGGGTGTTACAATGACTAATGATGATAATGATATTGATTTTTTTTTTTTGTTTTTCACATACTTTTTACCGTGTGGATCCTTAAGAAAAAGTCCTAGCTAATCGAACTGTTAGGGAAAACCTTGAATAATTTAATAAAAACAGCGGAAAAAACCGATGCTATTTTTATGTAAAGATTGCATATCTCATAACCCTAGGTTGGCTTGACCGAATATCATGTTACGCTAAATTCACCATTATGTAGCATTTCTTCACTAGTCATTAAAAAACCGTAGCACGAACAATGTAACACCATCTCACACGTACCAAGTACAAGCGTAAATTAACAACTTAACTCTGGCCTTTATCCGCAGATCCAGCACTCCACAGTTCACAATGTCATTTCCGTTTGGTACACAGGTTCGTTCCGTGCGGGATCCATTTATTCTAATGGAACAGGTGCAATTCTGGTGGCAGCTTACAGGCTTACAGCTTGGAAGGGGACTTGTACCATCCCCATGGCTCATCAGAGGTGTACTCCGTGACTTGCTTGACGCTTATGTAGTTGTCAATACCCCTGTGGCAAAACAAAGGCGCAGTGTCAGTCAGATCCATAACACTAACTGTTATACGTCTCCCTCAGAAATGTTATGTTCCGTGTTACCCACCCTTCTCCGAGCTCACGTCCAAATCCACTGCGCTTGATCCCACCCCAAGGAGCTTGGCAGAAGCAGGGTTGAGAGCAGTTTACCCAGATAATTCCAGCGTTGATCTCCTGTTGTACAAGTTTTCATTAGAGATGTGTTGTACAAATACTGCAGAACAGTTCTGACAGCAATTCACAGGGATTCTATGTTGCAAAGGCAAAACTAAATTGGAGCGCCATGGTATCAAGCATATCGATTTTAACTCTTTGTGAGGGATAATATGGGCAGAGCTGGAGCAGATGTCAAATGAGAACATGGAATATCAGTCTGATGCAGTCATCGAGTCGCCAACCAAATATTGTAAACCCCATCACTTGTATTGTACATACCTCAGTTAATCTTTGGCATCGCTCACGATCACCGGAAAGCACAGCACCGGCCAAACCATAACTATCGAAACGAGAAGAGTAGTGGTATTAGTTCATAAGCCATAGACCACGCATGTGCAGACACTGAAACTGTGCTGAATAACAAGTAGCTCACTGAGTATCATTCGCCAGTTCAATGGCTTCATCTTCTGTGCTAAATTCTTTAACACACAGGACTGGACCAAAGACTTCCTCCCTCCAAATTTGCATTGATGTGCTGACATCAGTAATGATTGTGGGTTCAATATAGAACCCTTTCTCAAGATGCTGTAAAACACACAAAACATTAGTTCTATCCCACAATAGCATGTGGATCTCTGTACATCCAAATGCACTGGGGCCTTACCTTTGGTCTAACACCCCCAGTCAGAATAGTAGCACCTTGGATTTTAGCAGTTGATATGAACTTCTTAATCTTCTCATACTGAGACAAGGCAATAACATGAATAAGATTCCTAACAACAAGATCAAGCAACATGTATTTTGCAAACATATACAAGATTGCAAAGAGGGTGGTGATTAGGATGTCCATTTCTCCTGGTCTAGTGCAATGGGAACATAAGTCCTTACTGAAATTTTTACTGGAAAAATATAACAAAGTGAACCTAAATTAGGTGATTTCAGTCAGTGCATTTGAACACAGATTGAAGCAAATTTACTACAGAAAGTAACAGAAGATAACAACACTCCAGAAAGAAGCCATAGACCTAGCATTGTTGATGACATCATTTAAGTTTAGACAAAGTCACCACGCAGAGAGAGAGAGAGATAGAGAAGTACAGACAAAGTTAACATGTAGTACCTGTCCTTCGCTAACAACTGGCCCAAGCCTGCAACCCTCTTCAAGTGGATTTGACACCTTGATATTTTTGGCCCATGCAACCATCCTCTCACAAAACTTTTTAGCAATTTTTGTCTGCAAATATTTCATTGTCGGAACACAGAACTTGATCAATATATAGGTGACAACAATAGTAACTGATACTATGTAATTTCAAAGAGTAATATAGAGTGGTAAGTTGCTTCCATTATTGACCATAAAATACAATCAAATCATTCAGAATTTACTTCATTACTGTGCACAAATCAAAACCCGAACATCAAATTGAAGAGCTTAAACCTAGATGTTAAACAGCGAGCCATGCATATTGTTTAAAAAAGGCAATAGAAGAGTGCTACTTATTTAGTAGACTGATGTCATCATATAATATTCTAGAATCAAAAGCAGATGGCATGGTGAGAAAAAAAACTAAAGCCACACCGCCAAGAAAATATATTATGATTGACAGCCATTAAGTGTGTGAAGTACTCTAATCGGCAATACCAGTTGACACTCGATACTTACATGGATAAGAAGACGAGATGTTGCGCTGCATATCTGACCATTGGTCCAAAAGCATCCAAACAGAGTCCACTCAACAGCTGTTTACATTTAAAAAGAAGGATCAATGATGGAAATGCTGAGGAATTTGCATTCAGCTAAATGTAGGCATCCATTAACTGAAGTTTGTCACAGTGAAGAAATTTAGAAAAAAAAAGATTACTTTTCCAGAACTAAAGCTATGTTCTCTACTAAAGTTCAGCCCCTACTACGATGACGGATGAAATCATACTTTTTGTTTCATATATTTTATTCAATTGGCATGCCCCAGCTGTAAATTTAATGCCAGCTGCTCAACCAGTACAAATCCTGGTCCAGGCTGCACAGCTGAGTATTTCTGTGGAAAGCCCAGATACCAATTAAGGGCTTTAGTTGGGGGGGGGGGGCATTCTGATCAGCAAAATGCTTTTGCAAATTGCAACAACCCACACATACTGAAGAACTTTTGGAATTTGGTCAGTCTTAGGAATTGCCATGTACCTTTGTCAATGTCGACATCATCAAATACCACTATAGGACCTTTTCCTCCAAGTTCCAGTGAAACAGGCTGTCATGAAAAGATGCAATACAAAGGTAAGGAATGTGATAGCATTTCTTATCAGAACAATGCTTGAATGCTGTTTATATCAAACTTTTCTAATAATCTACAAAAAAGCAAGGAGAGAAAAGCACAATACTCTCTCCATCTCTTTTTTAAGGCGTATTTTGGACAATAACAGAATTAAGGAGGACATGAAACCAAGAGAATAGTACAAGGAAACAACCATGGTAAATATGTAGTGTGTGAAATATTGGAGAGAGAGAGAGAGAGAGAGAGAGAGAGAGAGAGAGAGAGAGAGAGAGAGAGAGAGAGAGATGGTAAATAAATGGTGGCAAAACAGAGAAAAGGTCATTAAATCTACATGCATGCATTACATTTTGAAACAAGATTGCAAAAATTATAAGCCTTATAATATGAAATGGAGGTTGTACTCGTTAGGTACTAGAAAGAGAACATATATTCACAGAAATTTTGATCAAACCTTGACCATAGGAGCTGCAGCAGCCATGATCCTTTTACCAGTTTCTGAACTCCCAGTAAAAGCAACCTAAATAAACAAATAAATCATCTTGTGAAGAATGTCCTTTCCATTAATGTGTCAGACATGATGACACCGAGAATAGCTGTACCTTATCGACATCTGGGTGTGCTGCCAAAGGAGCACCAGCATCAGGACCAAATCCAGTCACAATGTTTAAGACGCCAGAAGGAAGACCAACTTCTTTACAGATATCAGCTAGCTCTAAGCATGTCCTGGTAATTTTGAAAGTAGAAGCTTCAAATGCCATTGCTTATAGCACGAACATGCCATAACATGTTAATACTTACACAGAAGCCAATTCAGATGGCTTTAACACAGCTGTACAACCAGCAGCCAGAGCAGGAGCTACCTTCCATGTAGCCATCAGGAGAGGATAGTTCCTGCAGCACAAATACAAAGTACAGAGCATAATACTTCAGAGTCCAAATAATTGATACAAGAAAATGAAGTAACCACAAATAGAAGTATATCAATAACCAAATCAACTATTTGCAATTCTCCATTAAGATTATAGACATAAATAACATATTCGACAAAGGAAAAACAAATTGAGCTAGGCCCGCTCTACAAAAAACATGAACTAGGCCCGCTCTACAAAAATGTGAACTAGGCTGACAGAAGGCTAGTGGGCTTATTAAGCAGAAGCAACACTTGAACCAGGAAAAAAAAGCACAATGTTGTATGGATCATCATAGCAAGAATGCTTATTGACGTTAAACATTCACACATGCGAAACCTAAATTTGACATGGACTTGGCTAGGTGAGATTCAACAATAGACAGGAAGTTTAAATATGGAGACTAGAAGTATTTCAGGCCAATCATGGGGAAAATATCTAGCATTAGCTGAAGAGAACATGTAATTGTGTGATTAGACATAAATATACAGTTGTATTCGCTATACAACTATGATGCTTATCACACTAGAAATGAAGGTGTATTACGGAATACAGGCCACTTGCCTGCAAAGTTTGATCATAAATATAGATAACAGTAAAACAGGGAGAAATGAAAAATACCAAGGTGTGATTAGCCCAACTACACCAATAGGCTCTTTCCGAAGATAGCATTTAAAATTTTCCATTGGAAGAGAAACTGGGGCATTTTGCTTTTTGTCCAAGGCATCTGCCTGATCTGCGAAGTACTCAAAACACCCAGCAACATCATCCTGATAAAAGGAATATGAAACAGATCAGAATGTCATGCCGAAAAGAATAATGCACACTTTTATAAGGTGTTTCACGTACCATGTCCCATGCTGCTTCGTCAAGAGGCTTGCCACAATCAAGTGACTCTAGGTTAGCCAGCTCAGATTTCCTCTCAGTTATCTGAATAACAAGATATATATTCATATGAAAACGAGATATATGTGTCAACAAAATTTTAATGACATGAATATTAGCAGACTTTCCTGATTGAACTTCAAAGAAACAAATTGTTTGAGGTGTTCGGACTAAAGGCTAACACTCCCTGTTTTATTAGAAAGCAAAGGATCTTTTAAGTCAAAAACGGACAGCAAGGATTTCCCCTAAATAGAAAGGTTACAGTTGAAAATTAATTTGTACTTTATGTGCCTCTGTGGTACATATAACAGTAATCTAGTGTATGGAAACTATAGGAAAGCAGGATTGTGTGGAATGAATTGGTTGATTAGGATTGTAGAGGAGAGCAGTACATATAGGCAGCCCTTGAGGTAGTTTAGGAAGGCCTACAATCAAGGGATGCCTGCAATCAAGGGATGCTGATCCTAATCCTAATCAAGCCTATAATCAAGGCACACATATCTGTCTAACACCCCCCCGCAGTCTGATCGTCGGCTGGCTGGACGTTCAGGCTGGACCGGAACTCCGTGAAGACTGAAGAGGGCAGGCCTTTGGTGAAGATGTCGGCGTACTGTGAGGTCGTCGGGACATGCAGAACTCGGACTGCACCGGTGGCCACGCGCTCCCGAACGAAGTGTAGATCGATCTCCACATGTTTGGTGCGCTGGTGTTGAACGGGGTTGGAAGACATGTACATAGTGCTGATGTTGTCGCAGTAAACCAGAGCAGTGCGACGCAAAGGTGCGCGAAGCTCAGTGAGGAGTTGGCACAGCCAGGTGATCTCAGCGACGGCATTGGCAACCGCACGGTACTCGGCCTCGGCACTGGAGCGGGAGACTGCATTCTGACGCTTGGAAGACCAGGAGACCAAGTTATCGCCCAGGAAGACTGCATAACCTGAGGTGGATTTGCGGGTGTCCGGACAGCCCGCCCAATCTGCATCAGAGTAGACCACTAGCTCGGTTTGCACAGAGGGACGCAAGAGGAGGCCCATATCGAGTGTACCACGCACATAGCGCAGGATGCGCTTCAGGGCCGCGAGATGGGAGTCGCGAGGGGTGTGCATGTGAAGGCAGATCTGCTGGACAGCATAAGAGATGTCTGGGCGGGTGAAGGTCAGGTACTGAAGGGCGCCAGCCAAACTCCTGTAGTCAGAAGCATCTGCAGCAGAGAGGAGATCACCTTCACTAGCGGACAGCTTGGGGTTGGTGTCAACCGGTGTCTGACAGGGCTTGCAGTCAGCCATTCCTGCACGGTCCAGGATCTCTATCATGAACTGGCGCTGAGAGAGCAACATACCATCACCAGAGCGCTGAACCCGCATCCCAAGGAAATAGTGTAACTTGCCGAGGTCCTTCATCGAAAATTCCCGCTGTAGTGCCGCGATGGTGCGGCGGAGGAGGGTCGACGAGGAAGCCGTCAGGACAATATCATCCACATATAGGAGGAGGTACACTGTGTCTGAGCCACGGTGAAACACGAAGAGAGATGTGTCTGTCTGGGCCTCAACAAAACCGAGCTGCTGCAGGTATGTGGAGAAGCGACTGTACCAGGCACGTGGGGCTTGCTTAAGGCCATAAAGGGAGCGATTCAGCTTGCACACGTATCCAGGATGAGCGGAGTCCTCGAAACCAGCTGGCTGTGCACAATAGACAGTGTCGGACAAAGTGCCATGAAGGAAGGCATTCTTCACGTCAAGCTGATGGATAGGCCACTGACGAGAGAGGGCCAACGAAAGCACTGTGCGGATGGTAGCGGGCTTCACAACTGGGCTGAAAGTCTCGGAGAAGTCAACCCCAGGGCGCTGTGTAAATCCTCGAAGGACCCAACGCGCTTTGTAGCGCTCCAGAGACCCGTCTGCATGAAACTTGTGCTTAAAGATCCACTTCCCAGTGACAATGTTGCAGCTGGAAGGCCGAGGAACGAGATCCCAAGTGTGATTGGATAGCAGAGCATCATATTCTTCCTGCATAGCCTGGCGCCAGTTTGGGTCAGCAAGAGCCCCACGATAAGTCCGAGGAACCGGCGAGAGAGGCGATGAGTGGAACAAGGCAGGCTGCCGAAAGCCCAACTTGCCACGAGTCGTCATAGAGTGCTGGTTGTTGACGGGGCGGACTGGAATGGCGCCGGGAGGCAGTGGAGCCGGCGCCTCCGGCTGTGGCGACGTCGGTGGTGGGGGCCGCGGGCGACGTGAGTAGACCAACAGCGGGCGAGGGGCCGCGGTCTCCTCCTGGTGCGCGGATCTGGAAGGTGTTATCTCGGCTGGTGGCGCAATGGGCCCTGGCCAGGCGCTGTCCAGCCGGCTGCCAAGGGACGGCGCAGGAGCAGCACCGCTTAGCCGGCCGCCGGATGGTGATGCATGAACGGCCGGCCAGGTGCTTGGAGGCGGTGTAGGTGCTCCCAGGGAGGCCGCCGAAGAAGCGCTGGGCAGCGCTGGAGCACCGGCCGCACGTGGCTGTGCGGAGCCATCAACGCGAAGGGAGGGACCTGCAGGCAGGAGGGGAGGCACCAAGCTATGGGGCGCCACATCAGGGAGCTCCAGAAAATCAAACTCATTAGTATTGACCGGCGAGGACTGCTGGGAAAAGGGAAATTGTGCTTCGTCAAACACCACGTGGCGAGAGACTATCACGCGGTTGGTGGAACGATCAAGGCAGCGGTATCCCTTATGATGAGCAGAGTAGCCAAGGAAAACACAGAGAGCGGAGCGAGGGGCTAGTTTGTGTGGTGCCGTGGCGGAGAGGTTCGGGTAGCAGGCGCAACCGAAGACCCGCAGGTGACTGTAGGTGGGTGCGGTGCCAAAGAGTGCCTGGTGCGGTGTAGATCCCTGAAGAGTTTTGGTCGGCAGGATATTTAGAAGATGTGTGGCAGTGTGCAGACCTTCCACCCAGTAGGCAGGTGGCATGCTGGCTTGGAAGAGGAGGGAGCGAACAACGTTGTTGATGCTCCGGATCATACGCTCGGCATGACCGTTCTGTGGCGAGGTGTGTGGGCAGGACATCCGCAGGTGCATTCCCTTGGAGAGGAAAAATGTGCGGGAGCTGGAGTTATCGAACTCGCGGCCGTTGTCGCATTGCACGGCCTTCACTGTGGCGCTAAACTGAGTACGCACAAGTGAGAAGAAATTAGTGAGAGTCGCAAATGTGTCAGACTTGAGACGCAAAGGAAATGTCCATAAATAATGTGAGCAATCATCAAGGACAACCAAATAGTATTTATAACCTGAAACACTAGGAATGGGAGAAGTCCATAAGTCACAGTGAAGCAAATCGAAATTATTGGATGCTTGAGATGATGAGGACTGAAATGGGAGGCGCACATGGCGGCCTAGCTGACAGGCATGACAAGTGGTGTTTGCAGGTTTATTACAAAAAGGAACTGCAGATGCGACTCTAGATAAAACATCAAGACCAGGGTGCCCAAGACGACGATGCCACACGTCGGAAGAGGAAGCAGCAGCAAAAGCGTGAGCGGCGGGGAACCGAAGAGGGTAGAGAGGACCGGAGCTATTGCACCTGACGATCACCCTCCGGGACACCAGATCCTTCACAGAACAGCCAGCGGGATCAAACTCGATGGAACAGTTATTGTCAGAGGTAAACTGGCGAACAGATATCAAATTCTTAATAAGTTTAGGAGAAACTAAGACATTATTAAGAGACAGGGAACCTGGGAAGCTAGCTGTACCAGTGGCAGTGACAGGAATCAAGGAACCATCACCGACAATAATGGATGAAGGAGAGGGATACCGCGAGGATGAAAAGTGTGAAAGAGTACCGGTGTCGGATGTCATGTGGGAGGAGGCACCTGAGTCAAGGTACCAGTCATTCGCCTGCGGCTGGTTGAGCGTCATGGTGCTGAACGTGGAGGCGAGGGACTGCTGGTCCCACGAGGAAGGCAGGGTCGTGGGTGCGCCGTAGAACCCGGGAGGCGCCTGTTGCTGTGCCGGGGGCACCTGGGCGGCCCAGGCATGCTGCTGGGCAAGCCAGGCCTGCCGCTGCTGGGCGAGCGCGGCCTGCTGCTGCTGGGCGATGTGTGCCTGGGGCAGGGGAGGGCCGCCTGGAGGAGGCGGCGTGGGACGAAGAGGTCCAGACCGGGCGGGCCCGGGACCAGGATACATCTGAATCGTCCCGGTCCAGGGGTTCCAGAACGACGGCCAAGCGCCCGGCGGGGTGTCGCCTGCGCCAGGGGGGCCAGAGAGTTTGGCGCCCTGGCTGGAGCCGGCGCCTTTGCCCTGGCCGCCTTTGCCGGAGCGCCCTTGGCCGCCGCGTTGACGACGCTCGCGGCCACCTCCTTTGCCCCCCCCCCCCCCCGTTGTTGGTGCGGTTGCTGTGGGAGGGCGCAGGAGGCCGGGATGGAGGATGGCCGGCGGTGGCCCCAAGAAGAGCCTGGGGTGGCTCGGACGGCGCGGATGGCATGGTCATCTCTTCCAGGAGAAGGTCGTCGCGGGCCTCCAGGAAGGAGCGCAGGGGCCGGCTGCGACGAATGTCGCGACCGACGGCGTGGAACTGCTCGTTGAGGCCGCCGATGAGGGTGAGGACGAGTAGCTTGTCGGAGACGGGCGACCCGAGATCGCCGAGGTCGTCGGCCATGCCCTTCAGGCGCTTGCAGTAGTCCGTGATGCTGAGGTCCCCTTGCCTGACGTTGCGGAACTTGGCGTCGAGGAGGATGATGCGCGTCTCCTTATTGCCAAGGAACTGTGTCTCGATGGCGAGCCACGTGGTGCGAGCTGTGGCGCCGTGGTCGCCTCGGGCCATGACGATGTCGAGGAGGTCCGTGGCGATGGTGCCGTAGAGCCACGAACGAACGACACAGTCCATACGGATCCAATCCGCATAGGGAACAGCCGGAGGGTCGCGGAGGACATGGTCCTGCAGGGAGTACTTGCCGACGGCGAGAAGAAATTGTTCACGCCAGCGGGAGTAGTTACCGGCGGAGTCGAGGACGACAAGAACGAGACTGCGGACGTTCTGGACGGCGGCGGCTTGGGCATGGAGTTGGAGAAGGGCGGCGGCCTCATGCATCTGCAGGGCGCGGCGAGCTTCCAGGGCTGCGTCGGCGTCGTCATCGTCGTCGGGCGCCTCGTCGTTGTCGGAGACCGGATCGGCCTCCTTGCGGGCCGCGGCAGCGAGGGCCAGGGACTCGCGGATGCGAGCCACGGCGGCGTCGCGGTCCCGGGCGGCGGCGGCGGCCTCCTCTTCGGCGGCTGCAGCGCGCGCCAGGGCGGCGTCACGCGCGGCCCTGCGCTGGGCGCGCGCGTCGTCCGGGCGCTGAGCAGCGTCGGCGGTCGCGGCGGCGGCGCCGTTGGCCGCGGCGGAGGCGGAGGGATCGGCGGGCAGGGAGCCGGCCATGGTTTGCGCACGGGCGCGGAGCGCGGACGTCGCGCAGGGAGGCGCGTCGCGCGGGGGCGCGGTCTCGCGCAGGCAGCGCCGGACGGCGCGCTAAGGGGCGGAAGAAAAGGAACCGGGTGGAACCCGGACTCGTGATACCATATAGGAAAGCAGGATTGTGTGGAATGAATTGGTTGATTAGGATTGTAGAGGAGAGCAGTACATATAGGCAGCCCTTGAGGTAGTTTAGGAAGGCCTACAATCAAGGGATGCCTGCAATCAAGGGATGCTGATCCTAATCCTAATCAAGCCTATAATCAAGGCACACATATCTGTCTAACAGAAACAAACATTCAGCCACCTAAGGTCGGTCAGTAAATGCACCAGGAAGAAGCTGCAGAGGAAGGACCACTGACTAATATAGCATGATTTGATAATGACTAGTAAGAACTGAGAAGTTCGCTCCTTCATGCTTCACAGACCCACACAGGCACACGAGGGTGCTTTCGACTGGTACCGATCCAGTCACTGATTGAAACCATCAAAACATAAAACTAGCTACTGCAAGTGAGCACAAAGATTTACACTAATGAAGCACACAAACAAATATTACAACACCGTGAACCATATGCATCTGAGGTCAGTGGTCGCACACCCAATCCACTTTGGATTACGACAAATTATTCCACAAATCCCTTGTCGAAACGGCACCCAGCATAGCTGAGCTACCAATGCTTGCAAGCAGAGGCAGACCACTCCATCGATTTTTGGCCCAAAACTACAGGCGAACTCATGACACCGAGGCGCGGAATACAGCGTACCTTGGCGGCGATGGCGCGGAGGTACTTGGCCCGGACGGCGCCCGGCGCGCGGGCCCAGTCGCGGCCGCGGTTCCTCCTCAACGCCGCGCGCGCCGCCGCCACCGCGGCCTCCACGTCCTCCGCCGTGCCCGCTGGGATCTCGCCTGCGCGCGAAACCAAGCACATCAGCCCATCAGGAAGCAACCAGCATAAAAAAAATTAAAAAAAGCGAGGACGATCGGGGGCGGCTGGTCACCGATGTGGGCCTCGGTGGCGGGGTTGACGACGGGGATGCGACGGCCCAGCGCGGGCGCGCGCCACTCGCCGTCGACGAAGAGCTGGCGCCGCGGGATCGTCGCCGGCGAGGCCATCGAGGAGTGCGTGCGGGAGTGCGAGCCGCGGCGCGGAGTGGTTGGGCTGAGTTGGGTTGGTGTGGCGTGGATCCGCACGCTGCTCCTGCGTAGTGGGGTGGAAAGCAATACCCTTTTCGTCGGAGGCAGCGCAGGAGCTGCACGCCTTCCCGCGCGGTTGCCGACCAGCCACAATCATGTAAATTTTTTTTATATTTTCTAACTTAAAAAATTAAATAAATAGATCATATATGAAAAACAAATACAGGAATACTCAAAGTGTGGTTAGCCCTTGCAGCCATACAAGGGAGCGAGCTGCTCAATTTTTTTTTTCTCATCTCTGTTTTTAAACAATAGTCTTTTGTTGCTTCAAACAATTTAAATCTTTTTTACGTGTTTTATACTCTATGTTCAACTCATTTTAATTATAATCACTAAAACTCCTATGTATAATTTAAACTAAAATTTATTTAAAAAACTACTTTTATAACTTCTAGTAATTATTATAGTCTTACATAAATTCATAAAAATCTAAAAAAATTCACTAATATTGTTCTTATGTGATTAATAATTTCTAAAATTATTTTTAGTCTTAGGTTATATGGTGAAAAAGTAAGTTCCTTTATAATGCTCCATTTATATGTTTTTTTATAATTTCATATGATATTCTTCTTTTAACTCAATTTGAACTCAAACTTATACAAACCTAGCTCTAAAAATAATTTTAAAAATTATTCCATCGTATAAGAAGAATATTAGTGATTTTTTTTCAGATTTTTAGAAATTTATTTGACGCCCTAACAATTTCTAGAAGTTATAAAAGTACATTTTTAGATAATTTTAATTTAAATTTACACATGTTTTTAGCTGAATCCAATTAAAATAGATTTCATATAGATTATAGAATATATAAAAAAATTAAAAAATTTATAGCAACAGAAGACTATTATTTTGAACAGAAAAATAGAAAAAAAAAATTGAGTGGCTAAGTAATATTCACCATACTAACAGCCTCTCTGGTAGCTGCAAGGGTTAACCGCTCTCTTATAGGACGACGGTAAGGTGTGAAAGAGCTATAGACTTTTGAGAAAACGATAGACGTCTATTTTTATAAAAAATTTAATCCATGATATTTATTTAATTTTTTAAGTTAGAAAAATGAAAAAAGAACTCAAAATCACGTGGTCGGTTCCAACAAAACCGCCGTACGTGGCCTTAGCCCATCTTGACAAATGCCAGTTTTAATAGGCCGGCAAAGCAAAATATTAAGTTATGATCACTCACATTGCTTCAGGTTCCAATTCATTCTATATCTTGCAGCAGTAATTCTTTTTTCTTTCTTTTTCACCACAAGTTTTGGAATTAGTACAAAAGATCAGAATTTCGAATCTTGTGGTGGCCGAATCTGGTGTGTACAGGAAAATTCACAAATTTTGGAAGGGTATACCAAAATTAAATATGTTGTACAAATTAATCTTAGTTAATTACATATTTTGAAGATGTTATGCTGTGTTATACAGCTAATTGCCTCCCAAACCACCATCACCCGCTGGTATGTTAGCTAATATTTTAAAACACAACTAACAATATATTGCAAAAAAATATATGTGGATGGGAGTATCTGTATCTGGGTGCAACTTAGATGAAAATGGGCTAGTTTTCGGGAATGCTTGTGCAAATTCCTTATAAACCCTCCTTAGAAGATCTAAAAAGTCCTCAAAAGTCATGAGTTGTAGGTAAGGTTAAGTTCTACATCCACACAATTCAAATTCAATCCCATTTGCACCACAACTAAAAAGACAAATTTCAGGTGCAATGCACTCAAAGATAAAATTAGTGTATTGCACCTGAATTTGTCAATTTTTTCACACAACATGATTAAATTTGCACTTGAAATTTTGCATGGATGTATAACATAACTTTACCTACAACCCCAGAATTTTTTAGAATTATAAATAGGGTTTCTAACAATTTGCAAAATGTCCAACTTTTAGCCCATTTTCTTGAGATATACCCAAGTATCCCACCTCACAATTCAAAATACAAAAAAAAATGATGTACATGTGATGTCCACTGCAGTGGTAAGAAAGGAAAGTAGCTAAAATATGTTTCATCTTGTCCCAGAGGCAAAACTGACTTTTCTAGCAACACTTAACAGCCAATTAAGTGACGGAAGTGGCGAGTAGGGAGCGCAAAATTATTATGACAGAAAAGTGAAGTGAGGTTTTTGAATGTCAAACAAAAATATCGCCGGCATATAGGGAACTTTCTCATATTGTAATGACATCGCTGATTACACGCACACTTTTTTTTTTAAGCTGCGATTGCACGCACACTTGACAGCACTGATTGTGTCAAAAGCAACAAGTGATTTCTGATGATGTGAACATCACACACGTGGTTGGTGGAATTGTCCACGTATATAAAAATATGAAGATTCTCTCCGATTTTTGGACAGAGTATACATCATATCTTTTATCTTTCTTTGATTTGTTCTCTCAAAAGCAGAGCGGTGCCCGATGACATGATCACGTGAACCCAACTTTCAAAGCTTTTTTTTAAAGGAAATTTCAAAACTTTTAAGTTCATCATTATATGAAATGATCGTCGTGTTTCGGACCAGGGTAGATCAAATGCTCGAATTTGGCATATACAGGCCCAGAAGAAAAATTAAATAGACAAGAATACTGCAGAGATGCACTCACGAAGCATCCATTTTACTAGAAATACGAGAGATGTGTGTTTCTACAGTATAATATAGCAGTATAGCACCTTCGTCTTTAGGCTAAGCTATATGGGACTCACATGAGTTCCGTCCGCTTTGCTTCATGTCTGGCCGTTTAGGAGAGGATGTATAACAACTTTTCCATGGGATATTTATTTAAGGGTCCGTCTCCATGTCAGGTGAATCAGATATTATTTATGTCTCAATCACATTTATAACTATAAAAATGTCCCTGCACTCGTCAAATTCTATTGTTTTTATGGTCACAAACCTATGACCGTAAAAATCATCCTACAACGGTAAATCCCGATGCAGTTTTTACGGTAACGAGTCGGTGGGTAGGTCTCATATCATAAAAGGCAATAAGATTTTATGGTTATGGCGATGAGTTTTTATTATCACAAATGTGACTAATACATAAATAAAATCTCAGATGATTTAGAACTAGCAATTCTCTTTATTAAAACTTCATTTTATATAAAAAAAAGGAGTCTGTTTTTGCACCCGCGGGTGCCACCCGAAACCCAAAATCCCGAGGCCCAACCACCCAATCCCTTATGGCCCATCCGTCGTCTGTCAGCCCTTTATCCCATTAGGCTATTACTCCACGTGCGCGCCTCCACCGCCAAAAGACAACCCATCCACCTGACCACCTGCCCACCTTGTGCTAACCCTAGTCAGTGCATCGCGCCATCACCTCTGTCGTAGATCTGGGCTTCTAGAGCACAGGAGCAGCGACTACGACATTGGCTGACTGCATCCAGTGGCACGTGTGCGGTGCGGGCAAGTGGTCATATGGTGGTTCCTTCCCTCCCCTGTTCAGCTGCTCCAGGCCTCCGATGCTCCCCCTTGCCCCTTCGGCCCACCTGGCCACCCCTAACTGGGCAACTCTCTGTCCCCCTCACTGCTGCTACAGTGCTACTCCTACACTGGGTTGGAGGTGTTGACGAGGTCCGTGAGCGAGGAGAGGCTGCCCAAACCCAAAGCCAGTGGTTGGAGGGAAGAGGCACCGGTGGCGGATGCGAAGGAGGTCGGCTACGGTGAGGTGGCTTGAGGCGAGAAAGAGGTCCTTCGTTAGGTCAACACGCTGTCGGGGAAGACAGACTGCCGTTGGCCACTGCACGAGGTCGCCGCGCCATCGAGAACGGCGGACTGCGAGCAGTGACGGATTCGTAGGGGAAAGGGAGGGGGTGGCCGCGGAGAGAGCATGTGGCGACAGCCAGTGGTGAGATGTGCTAGCTCCGGATGGGGAAAGGAAAGTGTGTGTCCATGTGTTGCTGTAGCTAGGGGCACGAGTTTTGAGTCCCCGATGGGTCTAGGGTCCTTGCTAAGGTCGAGGGTCATTTTGCGCCCGGTAACAATTTTAGGGCTAGATCAGATTTGATGTCTCAGGTTTCGAGTCAGGTGCATTCTTGCTCCACCTGGTCCCGACTGACCCGTTACCATCCTTATTGTCGTGGGTCACCAAGCATGATAGAGAACTTGAACTTCGTCAATATTGGGAGAGCAAAATGATGAGCTACAAGAAATGATAATGTTTCCATTTCTCAACCAAATATAGCACATGTGATATGGATTAGTAGATTGGATCGGTACCGTGCCACCATCAAAGTCGTCCCAGTGGCCTCGCCACAGACAGGGTCGCATCGAGCAAGCCCTCACCAGACATTCCAAGGACATGCATGGAAGACGCTGGTGTGGATGGCACTGTTGCCGCTGGTGATGCCCGAAGCTTGTATACGTGCATTATTGAGCTAGCAATGTGGACGTCGTTGCCGTCGAGAGGCTTACGGTCATCGTCGTCCTAGCTAGAGCCTCCGGCATCGCCCATCCCAGAGCTGCTAGCCTCACGCGAGCTGCTTGACAGCCATGATGAGGGAGGAGAATTGGGTCCGGATGTGGGAGATCACATTATTGTGGCGGTCGATGGTAAGCAAGATCCGATCAAGCTTGGACGTGATGTCAGCTATGGTCGCAGGATCGCCCATGACTGATACCAAAGATGATACGGATTAGTAGATTTGATCGATAGCATAAATGATGGTAGCGCACTCACCCTCTCGCGGAGGCTCTCTGAGCAGACGATTATATGAAGGAACTTTCTTATTTATTCATTGATTAAATGAAACAGAAGCACGGCTGCCCCTTAAATAGACAAGCCCTCCTAACAAACTTTATCTCTAAGCAACTAAAGGATACCAATGCAACTAACGCAACCTCCATTCATACTAACGAAGATAACAATCCAAATCGCCTCACGTATGCATGTAGCTAACTAATGCATCCCTGTAACTAACTAAGCTAATTGACATGATCAGCTTCTATTGGACGTGCTGCTACCTAGCCGCACGCGAATCACCTCGCCGCACGGGCGCTGCGCTGATAGACTGGCCCGATGCCCAGCCCATAACACATGTATGTAGCGAAGAAAAGCAGGGAACATGTGAACTTTGGTCGCATGATAGAAAATAATTCTATTGCTAAACTTCATGTTAGGGTGCAATTATGATGCAAATCAACTTCAAACAGCTGCAAAACTGTGCATTAGTAATCAATCGTTTTAATCTCAACATATCCATAGCGCAAAGAAAAACAAAGGCAGTACTTTAGCCAAGCGTAGAGGAAGGCTTGAAAAATACAAAGTTTCGGGGTTGCTTCTACTCTTAGAAAAGAAGAATAAGATCTGTAAATCACTTTCAGAGAACTTTAGTCAATGAGCTGTTGTACAATACAGATTTCATTCTTTGGATGAAGCTATCTAAGACAATTGTGTTTTCTCTGGTCTGTGCATTTATTCAAGATAGCTGGAGAGGATCGAAGTAGTCAGGGAATGTACAAACAGCATTTGAATGTTGAAATAGCTCCTTCAGACTTCATCATCAGTTCACTGCAATATTTAAAATTTTGTTTGGAAAATGGAATCCCTAATTGCTAATTGTTGGCTTTTGGTTGCATCTTAAAGCAAACATGTAAGCGAGCTATTGGTCATGTAAAGGACATACCTGTTATTGTAGGACTGCAATATTGATTTCCTTGAAAAATACCCGTAAGGACGAAAAAATGTTAACTAAAGTAATTACTATAGCCTGCAAGAGAATTCAAGAAAGGGCATTGTCAAAACTTTGAATCTAATAAAACATCAACCAAGGAAAGAGATGAATCAAAGTGGAAGTATGTAACTCCCGCAAGAGAAAAATGGGCTGCAACATAGCGGTGCAGCTGATACAAAATGGCGTAGTGCTTGGTGATGACGACTGGGGAAGGCGAGAAGATCGAAGCTAATGCCTGGGCGCGAGGTATTCGATCGATGAAGCAATCGGAATCAGTGGAGGCGACCCAGACGGTCACGGCTGGCGGTTGGTGCGGCGAGGGAGAGGACACGGTCGCCGGCTCTCTGCTGGTAGTCGGCGGCGACCGCTGAGCTAGGTAGGCAGTCGGCTCTGAACAAAGCAATACACGAAGAACTTGCTGTTTCGCTTAAGGCAAATCAGTTACAGCCTGCTTGGATGCTGTTGTTTCGTTGCTCGCCAGTTACGGGAGGTGAGGAGGCAACCGTCCTTGGAGGCGAGCAGCCGGCCGGTCGGGAGGGGCGCTTCGGTTGCACCTGCGACAGGGGCGCAATCGGGGAAGGGGTGTGTGCCGGGAGGGGAAAGGATTCAGATCCAACAGTAATTTCTGGGATGGTAAACAGTATTTTTCAGTAAGGTACTGTAACAATATAATTGTGTACGTGTTACTGTAGCAATTTATTTTCCGTGAAGTCAGATGATCTGGATCCGTGGGAAGGGCCACGAGAGAATGAAGCCCAGGGGAGGAGGTGGCTAGAAGACAAAACATAATATGGACGGCCAGATCTAATGAAAGGATGATGATCGGACAATTGTAATATTACGATGATGTGGATGAGCTATACACACATGCCCGTTGTATTTTTAGTGTTTTTTTATTTTTATATATTTTTAGTTAAAATTTAAATAAATAGATCTCGGCGAAGATATTTGTAAAACTAGGCGCCTACAGCCCTCTGAGAGAGCGGTTACGGGTCCTAACCGCTCCCTGAGAGGGCGGTAGGCCTAACCGCCCCCCTCAGAGGGCGGGTAGGCCCTTCCCGTCCGGCCCGGAGCCTTACCGCTCCCTGAGGGGGCGGGTAGAGGTCCTTACCGCCTTCTCAGGGGCCGGTAAAGGGTCCTCCCCGTCCGGCACCCTCTGCTATAAAAAGGCCGAAAATTGACCAAAAAATCATAAAAATCTGAAAAAAAAGGGAAAAGTTGAGAAGAGAGAGGAGAAGAGAGGAGAGGAGAGGGGAGGAAGAGAGGTCGGTGAAGCCCTGCTGCATTTGGGCCGCGGATTTGAAGAAAATTTTTGGGTAAATTTTTTTTTCCTTTTTATTGTTGTTAATTAGTGCAGTAGTAGTATATGACATAGATTTTAGACATTTATGACCTAGGGTTTAGAAAATTGTCAAATTTAATTAGAATATGGTACGATAGTAGTTCAATATAGAATATTATTTTTAGTATATTATTTTCAGTATGTTATTTGTAGTATATTATTTTTAGTATATTATTTGTACCTGCGGACGTAGGAGGCAACAGTAGATGATAATTTGCGAACCTAGGGTAGCATTTAAAAATTATTTTATCCGATAATCAGAAATATAGTTTGTTGTCTTAACATGGGTTATGTTTGCGGGTGTTTCCAGGGATGGGAGATAAATTAATTTTTCAGATATATTATGGTGAGGGTGAAATTAGGTACGATCCTAACGGTGTAGATTTGTCTGGATTTTGTCATGTCATGAAGGGGCTTAGTAAAGCTAATGAGAGGACTATTGTGGGTGTGTGCAAATGGCTCATGCGGTTTTTCCAACTGGATCCGCAGCAATATGAGCTGAAGTTGAAAGTTGCCCTGAGCTGTGTTAGTCATGGATACTTTGGTGAGCTTGTTCCCATCGAAGCCACATCAACTTGGAGGCAGTATGTAGATATATGCTGTGAACGTGGCCTGCCGCTTGTTTTGTTAGCTGAGACGTACCTGAAAGATCAAAATGAGGTGAACTCTGCAAAAGCAGTAGTAAGACCAAGTGAGGCAGTGGAAGATGAGTCAAAGGCGGCTAATGTAGGATCCAGGGAGGAAGTTGGTGATGTTCCAGAGCTGCAACCGATGGGTGTAGCTGATGAAGCGGAGCACATCCCTAGCATCATTGAAGATATGGATTTGGAGGATGAAAAGTTGGAGGAAGGCCTTGCCGATGGGGATTCTTCTGATGAGGAGGGTAATGCTCTAGTTCCTGTAGAGTGGCGAGATCATGAATTTTTGAAGTTGATGGTTAGCGAGGCTGACCAGACACTATGGAAGTACCATGAGAATGAGGTGTCACAGGGTGCTATGTACCCTATAAAAGAGGCAGTTATTAATGCAGTGAAATTCTGGTCGTTGTCTCTTCGTAGGCAATTCAAGGTTGTTAAATCAAGTAAAAGAGAGTATGATGTGAAGTGCTTGGTGCCTCAGTGCCCTTGGCGGGTGCACGCATTCAGAGGAAAATGGGCAGACTACTAGCAATGCTCAATAGTTAAGGAACATAATTGTCACATTGAGGAAATAGAGTTCATCCACCGGAACCTGTCTTCTGCTTTCATTGCAAATGTTATGTATGGAGAGATTGTGGACAACCTAAGGTATGAGCCACAATCAATAATCCGTACTATTGAGTAAAGGTTCCAATACATAATAAACTATACGAAGGCATGGAGGGCTAAACAAAAGGCTATTGAGATGAGGTTCGGTACATATGAAGATTCGTATCACAATCTACCTCGTCAATTAGCCACAATTTGTGCAAGAAATCCAGGCAGCTACTATGATATCAAGCATTACCCCTCTACTGATGTGGAGTACAGCGGAAAAAGAGTGTTGCAGCGTGCTTTCTTTGCATTCGTTGCAACTATCAAAGCATTTATATATTGCCGACCCATCATATGCCTAGATGGAACATTCCTGACTGGGAAGTACAAAGGGCAGATTTTATCTGCAATAGGGGTCGACGGTAACAACCAAGTCCTGCCACTAGGGTTTGCGTTCGTGGAAAGTGAGAACGGGGACAGCTGGTATTGGTTCCTAGAGCGGGTTAAACATGCAATTGTTCTTGACCGACCAGATGTGTGTCTCATTCATGATAGTCATGCAGGATTGTTGCAGGCTTTGCTGGATATGCAACATGGTAGCATGCGACGGAGTGTACCAGTACAGTGGCCCGATCTCAAAAGCAGGTGGTGCATGCGCCATATGGGTGCGAACTTCTACAGACAGTTTAAAAACAAAGAGTTAATGAAGCTCTTCAAGAAGTTGTGCAGTCAGAACCAGCAATGTAAGTTCAATGTATTATGGGCAAGACTTGATGAACTGACTCTAAAACAAACTGCGGAGGCTGCACCTAACGGTGATGAACCAATAGCTCTTGGTCCTCTCCCAACCGATACTCCGCAGATTGTAAGGAGATCGGGCTCATCTATTAGGAGCTTCTCACAGTGGATACGCAATGAGCCGAATGAAAAATGGGCTCTGCTGTACGATAGTGGTGGTGCAAGGTATGGAGTAATGACTACAAACCTTGCAGAGGTTTATAACTGGGTCATGCGAGGAATGAGGTCCCTACCACTAGTTGGAATTGTAGAAGGCATTTTGCATGGGACCTGCAAGTATTTTATTGATCGGTATGCAGCTGCTAAGGTTGTAATGGAGGACAATCGTATGCTTTACGGGCGGATGCTATGTGAGTATATGGAGAAGGCAAATAAGAAGGCCCACATGCATCGCGCAAATCAAGAGGGCACTGCAGAGCACAAGTTCAGTGTCCTGTGTCGGAATAAGGGTCGAAGGGGGGGTAGACGTGAGCGGCATGTTCAACAGTGTTTGCTAAGGAGTGGGACATGCATATGTAGTTGTCAGAAGCCACAATTACTCCACAAACCTTGTACGCACGTCATAGCTGCGTGCGCGGAGCACCATATGCTTCCCAAGCAATATGTGTCACAGTATTTTATGAAAGATCAAATAATCAACACCTGGAACCAGGAGCTGTATGGTTACGACATTGTTGACATTTTTACAAGTAACTCAGGGCCTACAAGAATATATGTGCCTGATTTGGGAAAGATGAAGAACGCATCGGGCCGAAGACAAACTCGTCGGATTCGCAACGATATGGATGAATCCGAGGCTGGCCCTAGGATTAAGCGATGCAGTCAGTGCAATGAAGTAGGTCACACTTATAAATATTGTCCCAAAAATGCAGGCGGTGATGCACCTGTTGTCTAGGTGAGCTTTATGTGTGTTGTGCTAGTTTTGTACCATTTTAATATTCGTTAATTTCGCATATAGTTAATTTGCATTCAAAGTATATTGTTGTTGTATTTATTTATCAATGTATTAATGTACATGTCTTTCAAATGCAGAGATGGCTCACCCTCTGACCCCCGAGCTTTTGGACCTTGCCGTGGACAAGAAGCATCGCAGCTTCTTATCCGCCGAGTACCAAACGGAGCTAGGAGTGTTTCGCCCACGAGGCCCTGGAGAGCTACTGACGATAGACGAGCGATGGAAGCACATGTACTTAGAAAATTTGATACGAAATTGTCATATCACTGCTGTTGTTCCATATTATTGATATACTGCAACACTTATAGGTTAGCAGCGGCCGGACTCCTACCGCTTTGCCGGTTGGTCGAGGCCCGATCGACGGAGAACCCCGAGGTTGCGGCCCATCGTTTCTACTTCGATCGGTCGCTGATAGCAGCACTGGTCGACCGTTGGAGGCCGAAGACACATACGTTCCACCTCCCGTGCGGAGAGATGACCCCGACCCTGCAGGACGTCTCCTACCTCTTAAGCCTTCCTTGCGCGGGAGCTGTGGTTGGGGTCATCGATATGCAGGCTGACTGGATGAACGACATGCATCAACGATTTGGCCCAATGGAGCAAAAGGCGGACGCACCCCCCTACGTGCCTGAGTTCTTATCCGATGCACGAGGGCCAACGAAGAAGTGGATCCTACAGTTTCAGGTACGGTAACATACAACCTATCGAATACTAACAAAGTATGTCGTAATGATCCTTTATGACACTAGTCATATGTGCAGCCGGCGTACATACACCCACACGCCAACGCATACGCGGTCTCGAGACATTTGGAGGCCTTCCTGCTTTGGTTGTTTGGGTGGATGATGTTCACTAGTGGCCAAGGCCACCTGGTTACCAGGACGCTTGTGCTGTACGCCCGGTCGATAGCGGACGCTGATGCGGAGGACGTACCGCAGTTCAGCTGGGCATCCGCTGTTCTTGCTGCGACGTATCAGGCGCTCTGCGACGCATACACGAAGAAGGAGGCACTAGCCACTTTCGCCGGGTGTCCACTTCTTCTTCAGCTATGGTCGTACGAGCATTTCGCCATAGGCAGGCCGGTGGTGGACCGCTCCCCGTACCCAGAGGAATGGTACGGCGAGACGGACGAGGACGCGCCTACAATGGCCTCGATGTGGTGTCATCGTCGGGTACGTATTTTATATTAACAGTTTCCTTCGTATTGTGTTTGTCTCTAAATATTTGTATTGATGTTTGTCACTCAGCCACACTGGGCGCACGAGCAGCCTCGCAGCGCGTACGAGCATTTTCGTACCCAGTTTGACAGGCTACATCCTAACGATGTGGTATGGGAGCCATACAGCGTTCCGTCCGTGCAGGCGTGTGCAGAGTTGGGTTTGTCACCCTTGTGCACCCGCGACGAGGAGTACTGGCTCACGAAGGTGCCCCTTGTCTTCAACATCTACGTCGAAGAGTACTCACCGCACCGTGTCATGCGGCAGTTTAGCTATCACCAAGCATTCCCGCTCATCCCCATCCATAGCGTCCCCGTGCAAGTCCACAGGTACATTTGCAAAATTATAGTTTTAGCAACCTTTGTTAAACTATGACTAACATTTACCGTGGTTTCAATGCAGGTACACGCGGAAAGGCCAGCCAGCTGGCAACCTCTGGGCGGAGCGCTTGGCCCCTTACGTGGCAACATGGGCCCAAGCGCTACAGGACGTCGTTGAGGAGGCTCGTCCCCACAACGAGCGGAACTTCAGGGAGTACCTACGGTGGTATGTACCACGTACGCGGACCTGTGTCACCTACACCCCTGAGGATGTCCGGCCCCATATCGCGTCGACAACGGAGACATACCCGGTGCATTGGGATGAGGACGCCGCTTTAGCAGTAAGTAACTTTTTGAAGTCCGTACTCCATATTGAATGAACATAACCGTATACTTTAATTGTTCACTTCTGTTCGTATTCGCAGACAGATATCATTTATGACGTAAATAGGGATGCAGCTGCTGCCATGGACCGCGTCCGGCAAGGGCACCACCTAAGTGCGTCGGATGTTGGGAGCTTCATTAGACGGGTTTTCGACAAGGCGACGCGCGCCTTGAAGCTCACCACCTGTAGATCTACCACAGATGTAGCAGGACCGTCTCCCAGGTCGAGTGGTGTACACGCCGAGTCGTCTCGACCGTCAGACATGCACCGACGTTCTTCAGTGTCGGCACCCACAAGACCCCTTCTACCACGTCATGGAGGGTCGGAGCAACATGGTACGAATTATCCTTTTGAATAATGTTGAACAATATCCTTTACTTATTATTATTAAACATTCATTAGGTCCGCCTGCACAAGTCTCGACGCAGCCTCGTAGATCGAGCCCTATGCGTCCACCCTCAGGTACTCCGGGAACCCTTCTTCCTATTTCTAATACTTTCAGCAAAATAAGTTAGTATTGTGCTCAGGTTACTTCAGTGACGAGGCCGGTCCGTCTTCGGCGGCCCCACGCCCTACCCCGCCCGTAACGTACTACAGCACGTCAGCGTGGCCTTCTTCTGCTGCACCGTCGTACCACGCAGGTACAATTATATATTTTTTACTACTACTTTCAATACCATATTGTTCGTATCTAACGTGATTATTTGTTAATAGGCCCCTCCAGCCAGTACACATGGACGCCTGCTGAGCCTTCACAGTCCTCCTACCTTAGTTAGGAGGATGAGGCTGGCCCCGACACCGCATACGACATCGTCCGTGACTTCTTTGGGGGCACACATGACTACGACGTCCTTCAGCGGTCCCAGGTTTCCAGTGCTCCCCTTCGGACACAGCCCACGCAGGACGAGCTCTCAACACCGGTGGTCCCTACTAGGCCTACCAGACACGTCGGTCCACCCGACCCCCTCACCTACTCCAGGGGTCACGTGAGGGTTAACCAGCGGCATCGGGACCACGATGGGGCGCACGGGCAACGGCAACGAGGGAGGCATGAGTAGCATTTTACATTTTATGTAACTAACATATGCATATTCGCTTCGTGATGTACTCCTATGTATTAAGACACGTTTACTTTGTATGGTCGACTTAGCATTTCGTAAATGCATTTCATATTCAGACACGTTCAATAAAGAAGTGACCACAGCACTAAACTTTAACCATAACTTGACAACACATGCCTCCTGCCGCAGGCTTTAAACAAGATGTGATAACACTACCCAGCTTTTTCCAATCAGTAAATGACAACACGGGTACCAATAAACGTAGAATCTCTGACCATGGGCAATGACACAACTTTCCCATTCTTCAAGATGGAATCCGATGCTCCTCCCACCAGCTACGCCCATACCCTCACTCCTTTCTTCAAGAGCGAATCCAATGCTCCTGCCTCCCCCAACTATAAATAGCTGAACCTCCTTATGGTGAAGCATCGCTTATTTCTCATATCGCTCAAGTGCAATGTCTTCCTCAGCTCCATCGAGCCCACCAAAGAAATATTGAGGGACTACCATACCTGAAGGTCTCGAACCACCAATGTGCTTCTGTGATGACCTTTGTAAGCTCCGCGAGTCGCAGGACATCTTATACACCTATGGGCTGCGCTTTTTCATGTGTGCCTCGCCATGCAACAACTGGTTATCGACCGGTACGGTAATAGATATCTGTCTCATCTCTTCCGATTTCGCACCCTCTTTTACTAACCACTCATCTTGTTCCATTTGTTCAGTCTCCTCCACCGCTCTGTGATTTTATTCAGTGGCTCGACAATGAGCAAAATGACTCACAGAAGCTATGAGTCGACATGAACATGAGGTGGAGAAGGGAAGCGTACACACGTCGGGAGTACGAGCAACAGCAAGAGGAACTTCGCCTCAAGCGGGAGGAAGAAGAGCGCATGAGGAAGACGGCGCACGACCGTACCGTGGCTCAGGCTCGAGAGGCTGAGAGGAAAAGGAAGCGGGAGAGAGCCCACCGTGCTAAGGCGGCAGGTCCCGATGCCCTCCGAAAGGGAAAGTATCCTAGATGCACGCAGTAGAGAGTACCTAATGTAACCCGGCATACTTTCCCTCCCTAAGGCATATTATGATTAGGATCGGCGCACTAATAAGTAGGTCTTAGTACGAACCGTACATGCCACCTTTGTTTCCTCATCGTGTCGTCGCGGTTACAGTGTATTGTAATATTTTCACCCTATGTTTAATGCTATGTTTGTCCTCGTTCGCACCCCATACCCACGTAAAATGCTGCGACTACTAATTACTGATTTTTTTTCTCCCGCTATTACATAACCTACTCCAAATTTAAATTCTTAATTTCCTTACACCCCTTCCTTTTTATTTCTTTAATTAAAAAAATATTTTAGAGGACAAAATGGAAAAAAAAAATATTTTTACAGGAAAAAATGTCCCTAACCGCCCTCTCAGGGCCACGCCCTGAGAGGGCGGTTAGGCCTACCGCTCTCTCAAGGGGCGGTTAGGAACCGTAACCGCCCTCTAAGAGGGCTGTAGAGGGCTGCAGGCGCCTAGTTTTGCAAATACCTTTGCCGAAAATCTATTTATTTAAATTTTAACAAAAAATATAAAAATAAAAAAACTCGTATTTTTACTGGCAAAAGTGGAGGAAACATCAATGGTCCAGCAGAAAACACAGAAAACACAGCGGTCCAGCAGAATACACAGCGGCCCAGCCACGCTCGTGGGCCAAATCTTGCTCTGCCCATATTCGGAAGTCATGATCGGAAAGCTATTGCTAACCTTCTTTTTCCAAATTCACTCAAAGAAAAATAAAGCTTCCTTTTTGAAAATGGTTCGGAATTCAAGACTAAAGATATCTAAATAGGTCGTGCAACATGAGTCAGTCTGAGGCACGACACTGTTGGTACGGTTCAGACATGACACGGTACGATAACTTGGGCTATGCCTGATCCGGAGCTGTGGCACGGCATGTGCCCGTTTAACTGTTCATATATTTTTTTAATATTTTATATAATTTATTTAGGTCTAATACAATATAGGATATGTGGTGTAATAGTAGTGTGTTTGACTCCTAAGTAGAAGGTCGGGTGTTCGATTCTGGGTGAAAGCAAATTTTTGTGATTTTTTTTCAATTTTTGCGTGACGGGAAAAAAAGTCATCGAGCCTAACATGCCGCGGGCCGACACGGCACGACTTGATTTTAAATAGGCTGTGTTTGAGCTGGAGTCGAGACACGTGGACTGACACGATACGACCCATTTAACTAACGGAACTAAACGGATCGTGCTTAAACGGATTGTGCCTCGATAAATCCATGCTGTGTCGGATCAGACCACTCATTTAACTATCTCTGTTGAAGACTTAGAGTTGGACAAGAGACCGCAAGTGAACCTTTTTTTATCACTGAGTAACTTTGCCACAACTAGCGTAGTCGAAGTGTGACTTGCTAAAAAAGTATAGACAACAATTAAAAAAAGTTGAGCGTATTAAATTCTCCTATATGCTAATAAAACGTGACTTTCTACACTACTGGTAGTCGACCAAACAAGTGACTAAGTGTATTACTTTTCACTCAGTCAGCACATCTCGTTATTGTAAGATCATATTCAACGGATTTTTTTGTGTGATTAGAGTCTTTTCGTGAAAGGATTTTTTTCCTTCAACGTTTTAAAGATTTTTCTACACAGTTTTCTTCACGAAGGGATTATCAAGATCATTCCATCTAGGATGAAATTCTCTTTCATTTTCCCTTACAAATTCATTCGAAATGAAGTTATTGAAGATAAGAAAAAAATAAAAATAAAAAAAGATTAAAAAGGAAATGAAATGAAGGTAAAATAGTTAGAAATGGTCTAAGATGTTAGTTTTGTCTCTTCAAATTTGCTAAGAATTATCCTATGGCCAGGAAGCATATGAAATTCCACCCTGAATAGTTGGGCTAGTTTCAAGTCTCACATGTTATTTTCATAATAAATAATATATTAAAGATTATCTAATTATTTAGTGACATATTGTGAATTTATCCGATATGTAATGGACAGCCAGATCGATCACGCCCTCGGCAACTGCAGCACCGGGCTCCCAGCGCAGCATCTAGTCAGGATCATTATCCGCTCCGAATTGCGTGCAGGAGCAGCGCAGCGAAAACACTCCGCTGCCCCAGCGGTAGTAGCGCGAGCGGAACCGAACACTGGGACGGGGACCGCGGCGCGCAGGCACGTCGCTCCTCCGGCGAGCGAACCCGCAGTAACCCACGAGCCCGGACAGACATGCTCTCCCGACTCGCCGCACGGCGGGGGCTGCTACCCCCGGCCTCGGCGGCCGCCTACCACTCGTCGGCCGCGGCGGTCCACGGGGTCGCGCCTTCCGGCTCCGTCCTCCCCGACACCCTCGACCGGGGCTCCGACGCCTGCGCCCGCAACGCCGCCGCCGTCGGCGGCCTCCTCGCCGACCTGCGCTCCCGCGTCTCACAGGTGCCCTTTTCTGTTTCTCTCGTCCTTTAGGCTTTGCTTTGCGCCCTGTGCCTCCTAAGCTGGAGAGAGTGTCCCCCCTGCAGGTGCTGCGCGGGGGAGGCGCGGAGGCGGTGAGGCGGAACGCGGCGCGGGGGAAGCTGCTCCCGCGGGATCGCATCGACCGCCTGCTCGACCCCGGCGCATCCTTCCTCGAGCTCTCTCAGGTCGGTCACTGCTCGGGCTTATTTCCTTGCATTGATCAGGCGACAGTGTGAACTGAACTCTGCATTTCTATGTTCGTCTCAGTAAGTCAGTAGTGACGCCATGGGTTTGTGGATCGGGAGAGTATAGAAGCTTTAATGTTGCACAGCCTAGTACTTGCGATATTCATTTATTCTGAGCAAACAAATACAGTTGAGGGTACCAATCCTCCATTGCATGTCCCCATTTGTTGCTCCAAAAAGTAGTGTTGTGCCACCACCAACCTGCCCTGCCAAACCCCTTGAAGATTGACATTAGCTCTTGAAATCTTGGCTTGGATAATCCAACAGGTAGTGGTACATGCATATATATGTTACTGGTACCTAACTTATTTCACCGAACGAAGTTAGTTAGAACTTTAGTCTCATAGTGACCTTATTTATTTTTCTGAACGAAACATAGCTAACTTGTTGCTGATAAATATTCAGAGAGTTTGTCCTGCAAAATCATTAGCAGATCTAGTGCAAATTAGGACACTGAGCATATGCATCCGTGCACATTATGCACTTCAGATGCTTCTAGCATCATAGCAGCAGCACCAAGCCACTAACACCTCTTGGCTGCGGTTTAAGCACACATTACTAATTGGCATTGCTGCAGCCAATCCCTTAGGGCCTGTTTGGAATGAAGTAATTTCGCAGGGTATAATTCCCATGGGATTTAGGAAAAATTCCCTTGTTCCAAACGGGCCCCTGATTGAGTAATGCCTAATAAGCCTTGTTGCTCAATCGAACTAAGAAAATGCGTCCACTCTTGGGATCTATGAAACACGGATACTCGTAGGGAGGAGCGTATCCGAGTCCGACACCATATCCGACTCGGATACGGCTCGGATACGTATCCTAGGAGTATCTGGCCAAAACTAATTTGTAGAAAATCGGATACCTCAGGGATACTTCATGGATACTTCACTGATACGGCCCGGCCAGCAAGAGTCCTCTCGGCCCACTCAAATACCTAATCATATGCTCGTCTACCTCTTGCATCACGCCACTCGCCAGCCGCCTCTCGCATCTTGCCACTCGCCCGCCGCCACCAACACATGGGCCCTCTGGCCGCTGCTGGTCTCGACCTCATCAGCGGCCACCCGCACCTCCAGCCGCCCCACCCTCAAGCTGCTCCGTGCTTCTAGCTAGAAGCCGCCCCGCCCTCAAGCTGGCCCCACGCCTCCTGCCGCCCTCCAGCTGGTCTATTCTCAAGTGAGCACGACAAATACCAGATGTTTTGTTTGCAGTTGTACTACTCTGGCTAATACTTATGATTCTATTGTTTGATACATTATGACTACATATATCTGTTAGAGCATTGCTGAGCACGGTAAATACCAGATGTTTTGCATGCAGTTGTACTATTCTGGCTAATATCTTCTCAGTTCTCACATAGTCACATGGTCTGTTGCCTGTTAAAACCGAATCAAGCATGGTCTTTACTAGTTCTGTTAAAACCGAGTCAGCGAGTTCTTTACTAGTTCTCACTTTCTCACATTCTCAGTTCTCACATAGAGGCCAGAGCCGCAACCTGAAGCAAATGTCCAGGGCTCCAGGCACATCAGAAACATAATAAAGGGCATGCAGCTAGAAATGACAAGTTTTTACTAGTTCAGTAGTTCTTGACTTCTTGTAGAGTTGTAGTTCCTTCTTTACTAGTTCATCCATGGTCTATTCTCACATGGTCTGTTAAAACATTTGTAAATCATCAAAGCATTGTGTGTGTTACTGTGTCATCATTCAGTAGTTCTTTACTAGTTCAGTAGTTCAATATGTTATGTAATAGAACTTAAGTAGAACATGCTACCTGGTTGTATATCCTTTAATATATTCTAAACTGAGACTTTAAAGTATATTATGTGATAGAACTTCAGTAGAACATGTGAATAACTTATTTATGTTTTTTTTTAAAAGTAAATGTATTTGCATATCGGGTTTTCTAGAAAAATGGCGTATCCTTGTATTTGTATCTGGCCGATGCCGATACTCGTATCTGTATCGGTGCTGCATAGCTTGGGATAATGCCCCTTGCTCGTGCCTTCTGACTTCTGAGTTTCTAGGGTGATATTAAACAATTATATATGCTTATGGAAAATATATCAGTTCCACTTTACAAAAATGGGACTGCAATTGTCACCTTGTGGCTCCTCAAAAGTGCCTCTATTTTTATGGCCTTCGTATTTATGTTGTACATGTACATTAGATAATGCATGTATTAAGTATCCTGACATACAAATCCAAAAGCGTCTTGAGTGAAATTAGGATACTCTGCATGAAGATATCCTAGGATTTAATTGTTATTTGTCTGCATTGTGTTCCCTATTTTTTATTTATGAAAATTGCCTAATGCCTATATAGGTTCAAAATACAGTATTTCTACGTATTTCATACATCAAGAAGCATAAAATGAGTTTGAAATGGAAAATTAGCTAGCTAGCAGTTGGCCCTAATCAAAAGGTGGGTCGTTCTTTGGCCGGAAAACATGCATGTTTCTGAACCTCAAAAACATGCATGCTTCTAAAAAGACTAGACCTAAGGTAGACTGTCGAGGCTGGGACATAAATTTAACTGAAATACCAGTTTCTTTCAAGTTTTTTTGATGTCCCTGCATATTTGGAAGACTCAATATCTGATAGGATGGCCCAGAATAGAAATTATTGTTTTCAATATTTGTACATCTTGTCCTAGACTACAGCTGTTGACAGTAATTTTTACAATACAGCTTGCGGGCTCAGATGTTTATGAAGAAGCATTACCATCAGCGGGTATAATAACTGGCATAGGACCTGTCCATGGACGATTATGTATGTTTGTGGCCAATGACCCAACCACAAAGGGGGGCACATACTATCCTCTTACTGTCAAAAAGCATCTGCGAGCACAGGAAATAGCTTCTGAATGTAAATTGCCTTGCATATATCTCGTTGACAGTGGGGGTGCTAATCTCCCCAGGCAGGCTGAAGTTTTCCCTGACCGTGATAATTTTGGTCGAATATTCTACAATCAAGCTAAGATGTCTTCAGATGGTATCCCTCAGATTGCATTAGTTTTAGGTTCTTGCACTGCTGGCGGGGCTTATATTCCTGCCATGGCTGATGAGAGTGTAATAGTTAAGGGAAATGGAACTATTTTTCTTGCCGGTCCACCTCTTGTAAAGGTCAGTATTATTTGGCAATCATTTTGTTTATTCAGTTTATTTTTGCACAGTGAGATCTTGACCAATGTCTAAATTTTGTAGGCTGCTACAGGAGAGGAGATATCTGCTGAGGACCTTGGTGGAGCATCAGTGCATTGTAAGGTATCAGGAGTCTCTGATCATTTTGCACAAGGTAAACTTTAGCTGCACTTGCTGCATCATATGACTTGATTACTACCCTTTTATAATGCAATTAATTGGTGAGGGATAGTTGGCTGGCATTATTTATAAGCTCCATCTTTGTTATGCTTTTAGTATAATAGTTCTCAAATGCAATGTTTTGTCCCTTTCTTTTGTCTATTGTATCACAATCCTGCGAATGCTTCTCCCTATTGTTGTTATTCTTCTTCTATTAACAAGTACATCATTAAATCATGCCCACAACAGTTGTGTGGACAGTTCCAATTGTTTTCAGGAAAATTGCCTATAATATGGTCCAAGTTCATGTCTACATACTACATAGTGTTAGGGTAAACATCCACCACGAGGATAGCCAGGTGGCGTCGACTGCTAGGAAAGGGATTATATTGGGGAGACTAGAGAAGGGGACTGAGAACTAGATCTATTCTTCTTGCTTGATTACAATAATGCGCGGCTGCCCCTTTATATAGATAGGGGAGATTATAATCCAAATCCTAACTTACCTAATTTATCTCTAGCTAAATTGGAAACTAATCAAACTCTATCTCCTAATTTAAATCAAATTCAACTACTACCAAACTTATCTAAATTGAATATCTCCTACCAAACTTATCTTCTAATTAAAGGCAAGCCTGGATCTCCTGCCATAACATCTACTGAACTCCCGCTACAGCACCGCCGGAACAGTAACATCTACACATAACACATAGTCATTTCCCTTTTTTCATTTCTACTTGTTCCATGATTTGTTTGATCATGCAAACTAATGTCCAGACTCGTATACTGGACAACTGGACTTTTGGCTATTACTCTTTTCCTTTTAACTTTCTTGTTTTTCCTTTTTATATCGTCATGCATTTTCAGTCTATTTGTTTTACCATAGGTGCTCCTCTCATGAATTGTTTGTTTTAAGCACATGCAAATCGAATTCTACTTTGATGTTTGAGACAACTCCGCAATATTCATTGATGTAGATGAACTTCATGGGCTTGCGATGGGGCGAAACATTGTGAAGAACCTGCACTTAGCTGCTAAGGGAACAAATATGCAAAGTTCTGCTTGTGATTACCAAGAACCATTGTACGATGTACAGGAACTTCATTCAATTGCACCAGCTGATATGAAACAGTCTTTTGACATTCGTTCAGTAATAGCCCGTATAGTTGATGGAAGCGAATTTGATGAATTCAAAAAATTGTATGGAACAGTAAGGATTTCTCTTTCAGTTATACTTAGTTATCATTCTGTATCTTTTGCATTATGCAACTCAATTTGTTTCCCTTTACATTTATGCAGACACTGGTGACTGGTTTTGCAAGGATATGCGGGCAGCCAGTTGGAATTATTGGAAACAATGGCATTCTGTTTACTGAGTCAGCGCTGAAGGGTTCCCACTTCATTGAATTGTGTGCTCAGCGCAATATTCCTTTGATTTTCCTTCAAAATATTACTGGGTTCATGGTATGGTATCTCATTTACTCTTCAAATTACTTTGTTCATTTCATAACCCACTGCACACATACTAGATAAACTTATTACTGTATTGACGTTCTCTTAATATGAATCAAATCATTATCTGCATAGACTTATTAATTATGCAAAATGATTCAAATGTATAGTGGGCCATGGAGCCTGGCAATACTTTAACGAGTGCAAAATATAGAAGGTATATATGGTACAGCGATATACTGTGAGATTTTGTACAGTATGATTGGTGATGCTGAAACTTAAATACAAGTTGGTTTTATTTTGAAGTACGAGTTGTTCAACCATTTTGAATGACTACTTGCGTGTTAATTGTTAGTTTGTCTGCTGTAGGTTGGGTCGAAGTCTGAAGCAAGTGGAATTGCAAAAGCTGGAGCAAAGATGGTCATGGCAGTTTCCTGCGCCAAGGTCAAGCCTTTCTAGACCCTTGGATGACTTAGAACAACAAACCTTGCACCAATGAAACTTGGCAATAATATATATAGGGTATTTCTACACAGGTTCCTAAAATTACAATAATTGTCGGTGGAAGTTTTGGTGCTGGGAATTATGGAATGTGCGGACGTGCATACAGCCCAAACTTCTTGTTTCTTTGGCCAACTGCTAGGATATCTGTTATGGGTGGCATCCAGGTAAGAGCCCTCAGACTTGTTATCACCTCTACTAGATTATATTTACTGATTTACTAGTACCCATATTATCATTGCCTGGTAAAGAATGTCAATAAAGTAAATATTGGTATTCACTGCCAATATTTTGACGCTTTGGAGATGGTGGCATTTTTCCAACCCGTCAAAAAATGGGATAAGCTTTGACACCTAGCATCTCATCTCTGCTCAGAGTTGCAAACACTAGCACTGCTGGAATTCTGCTTTTTTTTGGGAACCTGAGGGGGAATTCCCTGCAGCATTTAATTAATGAAACAAAGGAGTGCATGTACAAGCAGTGGGAAAAAGAATATACAAACACACTTATCCTAAAGAGTTAAGCCATGATAAAATGCTAGAAGGCAGTTCTTCTTTTAATCTGAATAAATGCGGAGTAACCTCCTCTAAAGGAGTGCTTCCAAACTGATAAACTTGGAGGTTTGGAATCAAAGTTTTTCCTATTTCACCGCTTCCAGATGCGCCAAGCTTCTATTATGGTCCTATGGAGATCTCAATGAAGAAATATGCAAAGCCCGGTCCTACCACTTTTTTTTGTGCTTGTGAAAGAAAAAGAAGAAAATATGGAATGTCATGCTTCTTGCCAAGCTTCTGTTGATGCACAAAAAGTATGATATTTTAGCGAGTTATTTAGTTTCTTCCGTGAATGCTGAAATTTATGGATTTTATCCTGGATTTTCGTATCAAATATCATGTTCTTCTATCCTAGAATCTTCATATGTTTGAAACCGTTACAATCTTGTATTCTTGTTGAATATTTTTCTGGTATCATGATATATATAGCTGGTACTCGCGACTAAAGTTTGCATGAGGTTACATGTTAGTAATTATATCATGATACCAGAAAAATATTCAACAAGAATACAAGATTGTAGCTGGTGATGTGTGTTCTACTTAAGTTGCTATTCGCACTGCGCACATCACCAGTTACAATCCGAAATACTGTGAGTTACAACTTGTTAGGTAGACCAGTTACAACTTCACGTCCAGAAATGCATAATTGCAATACGAGTAGCTAACACTGTGAGTTACAACTTGTTATTCGCACTGCGCACATCCCCAGTTACAATTCGAAACACTGTGAGTTACAACTTGTTAGGTAGACCAGTTACAACTTCACGTTCAGAAATGTATAATTGCAACATGAGAAGCTAACACTGTAAATTATAATTTGTTATTCGCATTGCACATATTCCCTAGTTACAACTCGAAATACTATGAGTTACAATTTGTTAGGTAGACCAATTACAACTTTACATCTATAAATGCATAATTGCAACACGAGAAGTTGACACTGTGAGTTACAACTTGTTATCCGCACTGCACGCATCCTCCAGTTACAACCCGAAACACTGTGAGTTACAACCCGAAACACTATGAATTATAACTTGTGGAGTGTGCGCAGACATGATCTATAGTGAGCATTCCTGCAGAATATACATACAGTATATATATATTCGTTTTGTGCGATGCTCAAAACAGTGCCAAGCGTTATCAGTCCCACAGTTATTATTGTTTCTTCCCTTAACCTTTTCAGGCAGCCGGTGTCCTTGCTCAAATAGAAAAGACCAACAAGAAAAGACAAGGAGTGGAGGTACATTGCATTAGTTCCTTTTTTATATAACGAAAATTGCATTAGTTCTTTCTTTTGGAAAACATAAAACAATGCAACTCTTTGAAGGCCTGCTTAAATGTCAAAATGATCCTTTTAGATGACTGATGCTTATTTGTTCGTATATACAGTGGACCAAGGATGAGGAAGAAGCCTTCAAAGCTAAAGTTGTGGAGGCTTATGACAGAGAAGGATCCCCATACTACTCCACTGCTAGACTGTGGGACGACGGGATCATCGACCCTGCTGATACCAGACGGGTTTTGAGCCTGTGTCTTTCTGCTTCTGCCAAGCCGGTTCCAGAAGATACAAAGTATGGTGTCTTCCGGATGTAAATAATGTATTACGTGTAAACATCCCTGTATAATAAAAACTGCTGCCTTGCGTCCAATGTGCATTGAACTTTGCTTTTTAAACGCTCTTTCTGCAAATAAAACTTCGTCCTGGAGTCAATATCTTTTGTCCTCCTCTAATAGAAAAAAACATTCGACAGATACCTATCGGTTCCGTTATTATTATTACTGGTACAGACCAATGTTCTTCATCCTCACCATGACCACAGCATGCGATTAACATTTTCGTTTGAGGGAAACATGCGGTTAGCGTTTGGCCGAAAATTTCCTGTCGAACTAATCTTTTTTCTTCCTTAAAATTTCTTTGAGAGGATCGAACTTTCTTTTAGGAAAAAAGTTAAATGCCTGTGCATTGCAGTAGGAGCCAAAAAATTTCACTGAGTATTGATTGAATGTCGTAGATACAATAAATCAGCAATATGTTTAACTCCATCACGAATGACATATGATTAAAATATATATATATATATTCGTATTTTTATAGATCAATATAATCTTATTATAAAAATTCAAATTCTAGCCAAAGCTACAACTAAAAGCCACCAAATCTCTGTTCTTCCTTTGCAGGGAAACGGTGTCTCTCTTCATCGTGGTAGCAGCTGCTACAGATGCTGCCTTATTTCTTTGATCCTCTCCTTCCTAACCAGCAAGGAAACTAATTTGATTGAGACAAACTAATTAAAATCAGATAAGACACAAAATCTATATGAAAAGAAAAGGAGAATAGAGCATACAGGAGAAAAATTGCTTACCGGACCTTCATCTAAGATATGCCATTCAAGGACTCCCCTTCCAATTCACTGTCGTTGCCGGATGCAATGGAGAGGACAAAGGACAGCGATTGGAAGAAACATGCTAATTCTTACACACAGAAAAAGAGGACAAAGGACAGCGATTGGAAGAAACATGCTAATTCTTACACACAGAAAAATACCACACAAATGTCTCCAATCTTTGCAACACCTATTAGAGAATATTTTGTAGTTAGGATTTATAATCCGGTATGTATAAAGAAGGCTTCTTGTCTCTCAAATCTCTGTACTCTATTTATACTCTCTGAGAGCCTCAATACAATATATCGATAACATTCAACAAATCCTCGTATTCTCACAACACCACACAAAAATCCAAAAAAATTCAAGTATTAGTATGGTACTTTGCAATGGAAAAAACATGCAAACAAAAGAACATGTATGAAAGCACAGGAATCTGAACGCTTTAACATACCAAGATAGAAGAGAGCGCAAGGATTTGAAACAACTCATAATTTTTTTGCAGCGTCAGCAGCCCATGTAGTGTTAAATGGTAAATTCTTTTAGCTGAGGCGAATTAAGCTCTAAACAGAATGGCTAATTACCTAAACAAATTAAGATTATTCTTTGGTGCACCATTTCATTGATCTATATAGCACAGGTGAAATCATATAAGATAGGAATAATCTGGAGATCAAAATTAGACAACACTAATGCGAAAGAAACTGCAAAATCATGTTCGAGGCAAAAAGGCCACACATATCTAAAACTATTGGTATGGTGTAAATCCTTCTCTGATCCTACAGGAGCACATGAAATAAAGAATGAGCTTCATGTGCTATGATTTTGTACAACCTAAGCTCGAAATATGGCTGCATCCAAATTCTGATAACCAGACTGTCCCATAGTCTGGTTATCAGAATCATCTTGCTCTTAAGTATAGTTTTGATAATTAATAACAATATCTATGGATTAACAGTGTTGTTAAGAATTATTAGTAGGTTGTTTCATAGGTGATACATAGAGAAGTGATATGCATCAAGATGAATGAGCTTTATGTGATGCTCAGGTAAGTTAATGATAATACTTATGGACTAACAATATTGTTGAGAATTACTGGTAGGTTATTCCATAGGCATAAGTGATAAGACATGGATTCATTGAAGAATGCTATGAAGATCAAAGATATGCATCAAGATAAATGAGCTCTAGGTGATGCTCATGAGAAGAAGAAGAAGAAGATCAATAAGGTTGACAATAAGCATGAAGGCTAAGTCATTTATGGAGATTAAGTGACTTAAGATAAAGTTGTCAATAAAGTTTTATAGACTAACTCATATGCTTTTGTGTTTGAGAGTGAGTTGGGGTTATGATCCATAAAAATGCATGAGTTGCATTGAGATATCCAATATGTCAAGAGTGAAGAGTACAGATTGGACTTCATATATGATAAAGTAAATTCATTGAAGATATCAGATATAAAATAGTTTTCTATGATAAGACAGTGAAGAGCAAGCAATGCTCGGTTACGATGGACCATCCGGTGGTGAAGGGCAAGTAAATGGCTTAATGCCGAAGGACCAGTACGGTGGTGAAGGGTGAGTGAAGGTTTTGTGCCAATAGACTGTGCGAGGTCATGGGAAGCTATGGATGATTCACATTAATTACATGAAGAATCAAGAAGAGATTGTAGTGAAGTTTATATCAAAGTTGGCAACTCTCAAGGTTTGAAAGAAAGAAACGGTACTTGAAGGTATTCAAAGACTCAAAGTGGTTCAAACTAGTTTTATATTTGAATTTGAGTATAACTATGCCGCACTATCACGAGGGATGCAACGAAGAACATCTTGACATTTCTTGGTACTCAAACATGACATATCCGAATGTTAACTTGAATTTGTATTGAGAGTTCGCTTTAGGAGTCTGATTTTGCTAAAGTGTCGAAGTGTCCGAATCAGGTTTCAGAGTATTTCTAGTTTAGATCCAATGTGTTTAAGATCATGTTTTTTGGTGGGATAGGTAGCCATCTGAATAAATTTTTCGTTGAGTCCAAAATTGTCAAAATCGGATATCAAGATTAAAAGTTATCGTCGTTTTTCAGAGAGTCAGTTGTGCTGATTTCAGAAGTTCTGGATTGCCTGGAAGCTCCAGATGACTTCCGGTTTGGGGTTCTCTGTCATTGTTTGAAGTTTTAATCCAGAAGTTTTGGATTCTATGGTCAGTTCGGAGGTTCCAAACTTGATCCGGACAGGGTTCCTCGGTTGGGTCTAACCTGTGTAACCCGGAAGTTTCGGATAATCCGGAAGTTCCAGATTGTAATGATTGTTGGCTTTAATGGTTAGTATTTTAGGGTTGGATATAAATACCCTCTCACCCCCTCTTTGCTGGTGCTCACGCGAAAATACTCAAAGCCAAAGCCATTAAAGCTCTCCTCACTCTATTTTAGTGTAAGATTCGAGAAGAGAAGTGAGTTAGGTTAAGAGATTGAAAGTATGAGAACAAGTGCACATAACTCCCATCTTGAGCACTCGAATTTATCGGCAAGAAGTTCACCGTTGCGTTTGTTACTCTTATAGCTTGGAGCTCTTAGGCGGCTAGGCGTCGCCGGTAAGCACTCAAGGTTGTGATGTGACGTGAAAAGTTTGTGAAGGCTTGAATTTCGCCTCCGAAAGGGAAGAAATCAAAAGTGAAACAAACTCAAGTGTGACCGAGCTTGGTGAGGAAAAAGGCTGAGAGAGACCCAGTTCAAATGTGACTGAGCCCCTCAACAGAGACGTGAGAACCTCAAATGAAGGTGTCCTAACTTTGGAAAACAAATCACGCGTCTCTACTCTTGGTTTGATTGCTTTTGAGTTCTTGCTTTCTATCTGTGCTTATTGCTCGATCTACTCGTTTATGTGAGATTGACTACAGGTACTCCGTGGATCTGCTTGGAATTATCATTTAGAACACACAGCTTTATTTGGTTTGAACTAGAACTTATTAAGCGTAGTTTAATTTTAGTTTCAAGTTTTGAACCTGTAAGTTCTAGATTGATTCTTGTATAATCCGTTACAAAGCTCTGACCGTAGAAGTTCCGTATTCTATAATTTGTTGTATAGTTTTATTTTTTTCATAAACCCTATTCACCCGTTTAAGCAATATCAGTGTTCTTTCAGGAACGCACGCAAGCGGACGAACGTGGGCGGGTAGACCAAGAGACCGGCCATACATAGATTAGGAATTTTTTAAGTATGAGAGATTAAGAGGATCGAACTAAATAGCCGAAATGGATCTCCGTGTTTCATCCTGGCCTAATGGACTGTGGACCTAATTTCGGCCCCATACACGGCCCATCGTTTCCCAACCAACTAACCGAACCAATCAGAGGCCAACACGTGGCCTGGGCCACTAGATTGTGGGCTGACTTTGGGCCAAAGCTTGGCCCATCTGTTCTCCCGAGCACACGGCCCATCGTTTCTAAACCAACCAGCAACCAATCACCGGCCACGAGGCAGTGACGAGTCAGTCAGTCCTCAGTCCACGCCTCGCATCCGCGAGCCTACCGTCCCCATCCCCCACCTCCCCCTCGTACCTCCGGCCCCGATCCGCCGCCGATGGCCGGCCGCCACGCGCCACACCTCCGTCTGGCCGTGCCGCCGCGCCTCTCCGCGCACCCCTCCTTCCGTTTCCCCTCCACGCCCCTCCCCACCCCATCAAAAGCTCGTGGCCACCCATCGTCCTCCGCTTCGTCCTCCCCGTACGCCGCCGCGCTCCTCCGCCTCCTCGCGCTGCACGCGCTCTTCCTCCTCGCGCCCGCTGCGCGCGCGCTCCCCTCCCTCCCCCACGCGCTCGCGCTGCCCCCGCTCCTTGCGCTCCTCTCCGCCGCCGTGCTCCTCCTCCTCCACTTCGCCGCCGCCGCCGCCTCCTCCTCCTCCAAGAACCACCAGCCCCACCACCCGTTCCCGGCGCTCCCCACCCTCCTCCGCCCGACTCTCCTCCTCGCGCTATCCCTCCTCCTCCGGCTCGTCTCCCTCCGCATCCTCCCCTCCCCGGGCCTCCTCGTCCTCGCGGAGTGCACGGGCGCCCTGCTCGCTCGCGCGCTCCGCCGGCCCTCCCGCCGCCGCGTCATCTCCGTCGCCGTAGCCGCCTTATCGCTGGTTTGCATATCCCCACCCCCCTCCGTGGTCCTCTCGATCCCCTTCGCCTCCGGTTTCCTCTCCTCCGCGGAGCACTCGGCCACCGCGCGGCATGCCACCCGCAGTCGTCGCGCCCGCGCGGCGGCATTTGCACTGGCCGCTGCCTTCCTCTCCGTGCCGGCACTTGTGGGCCTCTTCTTTCTCGGTGGCAGCGATGTCGGCAATGGCTATAGCGATGGAGCAGTGCCGATCGGCCGGCTCTGGTGGCTGCTCCTTAACGCTGCCGTCTTTGGCATGGCCTTGGGGCGACGGCAGGAGCACGACGGTGGCAGTGGCAGGCCAAGCATGGATTTTGTGACGACGTTCTTATGCACTCTTGTCCTCGAGCTAGTGTATTACCCCAAGATGTCTTTGCCGGGTTTCTTGGTATGTGGGTTCCTCTTGTGGATTGCTAGCAGGGAGCTGGCCCCTGCAGGGTTTGTGGAGCTTGGGAGCGCAGATGTCTCAGAGTCAGTGTACGAGGCAATCATGGGGCCAGTCAGGCATATCATGAGTGAGCGGAAGTCGAGGAAGATTGCTGCATTTCTGCTGATCAATACAGCTTACATGTTTGTGGAATTCAGCAGTGGGTTCATGAGTGATAGTCTTGGCCTGATCTCCGATGCTTGCCATATGTTGTTTGATTGTGCTGCGTTGGCCATTGGTCTCTATGCGTCCTACATCGCGAGGTTGCCTGCGAATGGATTGTACAACTACGGAAGGGGCAGGTTTGAGGTGCTGTCAGGGTATGTTAATGCAGTGTTCTTGGTTCTTGTTGGGGTACTGATCGTGTTGGAGTCATTTGAGAGGATCCTTGAGCCTCGGGAAATATCAACAAGCAGCCTTTTGACAGTTTCAATCGGTGGACTTGTTGTAAACATCATCGGATTGGTTTTCTTTCATGAGGAGCACCATCATGCTCATGGTGGTAGCTGTTCTCACTCCCATTCGCATTCGCATTCTCATTCCCACTCGCATTCTCATTCACATCATCATGGCCATGAAGATCACCAACATCATGATCATGATCATGGGCATCAGGGTGCTAATCATATGAAGGAATGTTGTGAGCATTATGGAGCTGTGAATAAGAGCCATCAGAATGATCACCACAGCAATAGTAACAATGGGGAGAGTATTCATAACAACCTCATGGATAACACCTGCAAAGAGAAATGTAGCCATTGCCACGGCCATGAGCATCATCACCATGACCATTTGGAGCATTGCCATCAGAGTGGAGATCATGCTCATCAAAATTGCAGCAGTATTAGTATTGAGCAACAGCTTCTTGAGATTCCTCTCCAAAATATGCATTCTCACCGCTCAGAAGGTCACTCTTCAAAAGCAGAATTGAGTTCATCAGAAACTGGAGACCATAAGAAATCAGGAAACCGGCATCACATTGACCACAATATGGAAGGAATCTTCTTGCATGTCCTAGCTGACACAATGGGAAGCGTCGGTGTTGTAATATCGACCTTACTGATAAAGTACAAGGGATGGCTTATAGCGGACCCCATATGCTCAGTATTCATTTCAGTAATGATCGTCTCTTCTGTTCTTCCATTGTTAAGGAATTCTGCTGAAATTTTGTTGCAAAGAGTCCCGAGGAGTCATGAGAAGGACTTGGCAGTAGCTTTGGATGGTGTTATGAAGATCGAGGGTGTCCTTGCAGTCGATAATGTTCATGTATGGAACTTAACAAATACTGATATCGTAGGCACTTTTCACTTACATGTATCCGCAGAAGCTGACAAGTCTTCCATAAGAAATAGAGCTTCACAAATATTTCATGAAGCTGGGGTTCAGGATCTGACTATCCAGATCGAGTGTATTAAAAGATAGCAACAATTGTTGATAGTGTGATAGGATTTGATAGAGAGAACATTTTTATGGCACTCCACCCAGGAGCCATCTGCTTCAAATGTGTCACGGAAAGAAATTTGATCTTTTTATTTTAAAATACAAATATGCATCTTGTCATTTAGGAATTGCATAGGCTTGAAGTTGACCAATTTTGAGTTCAAATGATGTTTGGTGAAATGAGAAATCATAACCTCGTCCTAATCTGTAATTGTGCTGAGTTTTGGTGAATCTTTCAACTGATACTGGTCCTTCTGTACACCTGGTAATGTATATTGTCAGAAACACAGAATTACACTTGTCTCAACTTGGTTTTTTTTGGTTTATTTTGGTCGCAACTTGTTTTATTGTTGCATTATTAGTTACTGGTTAGCTCTTCATTTCACGGCTCTTGGGTTGCCTGTTTTTGTTGCATTGGCATCTATTAGATTCGAGAAATGACTCTTTATTTGTCATTCTGCTTGCAAGCCCAAAGAGGGCAGAGATTTATTTTGCATTTGCATGATCGATGTCTCAATCATCAAACACCAAAATCAGCTCGATTTAGCATTGTTCGAAAATGATGTGGACAATACATATTTACTTCAGCGGTTCAGCCAAGTGGTAAAACACAAGTGAAACAAAGAATACATATTCCAAATCTTGGGTATCCATACTTTTGAACTGTAAAAAAACTAAATCGACCAAAGATTCTTGAATCAAATTGATCAATGATTTTATCTAAGATCTTCTACGCTATACAATATTTTACCGTAACAGAAAGCTATACCAACGTATCTATACATGATTCTTCTACATGATGCCGTTTATTCACCTGACGATAATCTAAACCAGCTCCATATCTCCATGCTTCAAGATACCGTTTCCATTCATATTTGTCCCTTGGCGTCAAGGATTCCACCGAAGATCTTGCAAAAGTTAAGAAAATAGCAAGGATGCCAGACAAGAAGAGTGGTTAGATGGTACAGTAAGTGTTTATTTAATATTAGAGATAGATGACAATTGTACCTCATGACAGGATTGATAAAGGTCAAAAGGAATGTGTAGTAACCAAGCATAAGAAAATGGCCTGACTAGTCAAGGATGGCTCAAGTCCAACCTGGATGAAAGCAGAATAATACTAATGAACTTCAGTTGCCAGGCAGCCTGATGATAGCTTTGCAAAGGTAACGTAGCTTGTATGAACTAAAAATTAGAGTGTGAAAAGAAAATTACATCTTGCATACGCACAGTTTCATAACAATGCTAAATTTCTGGTTCTTAGTACAATGCCTTAAGTAGCAACCTGAAAAAATGGCTGAAGTACTGAATCCCCAAGTTTCTGATGTTAAACAAAATTACAATTCATAAGATAAATAAAAAGTGACATAATGGTATATCCTAGAAATAATTCAAGTTACCTGCATTGACTAAAAATTAGCAAAGAGAAGCTCAATAGCAAAAGTTGGTGAAACACTGATCTGCAGCCTTACTGACATTGCTCGTTGGAACAACCATGATGCACTTAAATTTGGCTGCAATACTAAAAACTGACTTAATATCTGCTTCAAGTTATATGCACAGGTGTCACGCCAGTTTCTCCCTCCCTCTGATCTCTCTCTCTCTCTCTCATGTGGGTCCCACCTGTTAGGGCAACTCCAACAGACTCTTAAAAAATCACTCCCAAAAATCCACTACAGTGAGCCTTTCTAAAAAGATTCCTTCCCAATATCACTACACTCTCCAACAGACTCTCAATATCTAACTCTTTATATCTCAACGGCTATATTTTTAAACGGCTACAATTCAAACCGCAATATTTTCAACAAATATTTTTAAACATATAAATTATGAACGGTTATTTTTAAATGGAAATTTTTCGAACGATTGTTCCCAACGGCTATATTTGGAACGGTCGTGTTCCAACGGCTATGTTTCCAACCGTCATATATCCAACGGCTATATTTCTCTGAGCCTATATATGTACTCGCCCTGGTGTTTTTTCTATTGCACACCACTGCCCCCTTCAGCCTCCCATATCACAATGAGTCATCGTAGCCTTCTCATGAAACAGGTCATGGATTCGTCGTCGTCCGACGACGATGGCGAATTCATTGTTGCTGCAGCCAACCTAGCACGCAAGCAATATCAAGTTGTCAATGCGCCACAACCTGGTGGTTCGGTCCCTGGTCATCAAATCATCAATCGCGACAGACAAGAAGGGCATTGGAGGCTATTCCGAGACTATTTCTCGGACGATTCTACCTACGGTCCGACATTCTTTAGGCGCAGGTTTGTAAATGAAGCAATATCTTTAGAGTTTTCTATTGATGTTGATCGTACCTACGGCTTATTCTTCATCTCCAAACAGGTTTAGAATGAGGCGATCTCTCTTTTTGCGTATAATGCATACTGTAGAGCATCATGATGACTATTTTGTCCAAAGGAGAAATGCAGCTGGACAACTTGGGTTAAGTGCTTTACAGAAGATTACTGCAGCATTCATAATGCTATCTTATGGAGTTCCGGCGGATGCTATTGATGCCTAGGTTCGTATTGCAGAAAGCACCATTATAGAGAGTCTGAGAAGGTTTGTCAAAGCTGTTATTGATGTATTTGGGGATGAGTATTTGAGAGCACCAAATGAGAATGATACTGCTAGACTACTTGCAATAGGGGAGGAAAGAGGTTTTCCAGGTATGCTGGGGTGCATAGATTGCATGCATTGGAAGTGGAAGAATTGCCCCACAGCATGGCAAGGTATGTATACCGGCCATGTGCGTGAGCCCACAATCATTCTAGAAGCCGTTGCTTCACAAGATCTATGGATTTGGCATGCTTTTTTTTGGTTTACCTGGATCTCACAATGATATCAATGTGCTTCAACGTTCCCCACTCTTTGCGAAATTAGCAGAAGGGCAAGCTCCAAAGGTGAACTACACCATTAATGGTCACAATTATACAATGGGATATTATCTTGCTGACGATATCTATCCTCCATGGGCCACCTTTGTGAAGACCATTCAGAAGCCACAAGGCAATAAGAGAAAATATTTTGCCAAAGCACAAGAAGCAGTTAGGAAGGATGTGGAAAGAGCTTTTGGAGTTCTGCAATCTCGTTTCGCCATTGTACGTGGTCCTGCTCGTTTTTGGGACCAGGATATACTTGGCCAAATAATGACTGCTTGTGTTATCATGCAAAACATGATCATTGAAGATGAGCGAGGTGAAACGCAAGACTTACAATTTGATGGCTTAGGAGAAACTGTGACACCATCCCATAAGCGCACACCAGAACTACGTGAGTTCATTCAAACTTATCATGACATCACAGACAAGGAAACTCACTCTCAGCTTCAAGCAGATCTAATCGAGCACCTCTGGCAACATCATGGAGATCAGTACTAATAATGTTTGAGTCCTAGTCTTCGTTATGTATACATGTACTCTTGTATTCAGTATGCATGTAGTCTTGTGTTCGGTATGCATGTAGTCTTGTATTCGGTATGCATGTAGTCTTGTGTTCGGTATGCATGTAATCTTGTATTCGGTGTGCAATTATGAGTTCAAACATCACAATGTTTCTAAACTTCCCAATGGTTCAAAGTTCCCAACATAGGTTCACACACAACATAGTAGTTCAAACATCCCAAATATTACACACAACGAAATAGTTGAACCAATAGGAACATAAAACACAACATAGGGGTCCATACAATATTAACCTGAGCCACTACATCGGCGAGTCATGATCTCATTCTGCAAACTCCTGTAGTACCGTTGTTGTGTCTCGGACATACCAGTAATGTTAATAGCCATAATTCTCTCTTCTTCTACCATCCTCTTCAATTCTACCTCTTGCTTCTTTACCTCAAGTTGTTCTTTCTCGGTTGCAACCCTCACTTGCTCTAGTGCTAATCTCTCTTGTTCAAGTGTAAATGCTTGTTTGTATCTTTCCTCTTTCTTGAGCTCTTTCTCCGCATCCATCTCTTTCTTCTTTGCCCATAGATTATCCATTGCATCCATGAACACAACATCTCCACCTCGGCGTAATTTTTCTTTCTCTTTTTTCCTCCCCAATGGTCGTGTTGACACCTCATATTTTGGAGTTGCCGCTCCACTATCATCTGGGGTACTTGGACTAGATGTACCCGGACTTGAATTGAGGGTGGTCTTCTGTTTCTTTTGAGAAGATTTCTGAGATGAGACTTGAGCCGACCTAGCAACCCATTTTGGTTGGGTTCTTAGGAGGTTTCAGCAATGCATGTACATGAATGACTTATTGTTCTTATCTTCGGATTTGAAGAGAGTACATGCCTGCAACATCTGTCCAAGAAAACATGTCACATTAAACTAACATAAAGTAATTGAGGCATGTATCAAATTAATGACATGTATTCTAACCTTATCTTCAATTGTAACCCCGCTTTGCCTTCGCCCCTCAATCCGGGAAAGACAGCCAACAAACTTGTTTACATTTTCTTGAATATGAGACCAACGATGCATTAGAGAACTTTGAGTGCGATCCGAATTGAAGTCTTTGTTGGAGTGGAAGTAGTCATGAATTCGCTTCCAATATGTAGACCGTGATTGGTCGTTGCCTTGAACAGCATCCATACTAATATTCAGCCATGCCGACACCAATAATTCATCTTCTTTTTCGCTAAAATTCTTCGACCTTTTCTGGTTTGGTCTCGCAGTCGGAGTCAATTCTTCAACTGCTGGTAGCTGCTCCTCAGGGGGGCTAACCAATTCATTGTCTTCATCCCAATCTAGTACATGGTTGTCACTGGACAACAAGTTAACATAAAACCCATCCATATTAGAGGCCACCACACCCTGGCTGCTGCACCATAGAAAAGTAGTTGGCTGAGAATGTTTTTCATGACAATAAAAGTACATACAAAACTGTAGGGTAATATGTGACCCAGGTAATCTGTTCTTGTTATATTGATATGACTTAAGGACTTGATCACTTGCATATACAGTCCTAGTAAGGCTATCCAAAGCCTTCAATATAAGGTTGATAACCTTTGGAGCATCCGGGTGGTCCAGGTCAATCACTTTCAGCAAACCAAAAAAAGATTACACTATTCTGCCATCTATCATAGGTTTGGCAATATCAAGTGAGCAACTAAGAACAAGCAAGTTGCTCTGACTATTTCTAGACAATATTGAATTTACCAGCTCAGAGAAAGCTAAAACTTTTTTATCTGGTATCAATGATCCTTTGGAGGTACTGCTTGCTGAATCAATGAAATAGCAAAAATGCCTTTACAATTTCAGAAATAACCCTTCTACGACCTTCAGCAAATCTGCAACATAACGCTACCAAGAACCAAGAGGCTCTCTCAGACAACTTCCCCAACCAATCATCTGATCTATCGGCAGTTCTGCTAGAAGGAACGGATGCTAAAATGTTCAAAACAATAACTGAATGGAAAATTACCTGACTGTGAAATCACATGAACCCTTCAACTTCAAGAGGCCACAAATTCACCTGCAAGTGGAGATAAATGCGTTGAAATCATTTGAGAACTCAAGAGCAGCTAAATGATCTTTCTTTTTTCTTTCTTACAGAATTACTTGGCGTCGCTGTGCATTGGAGAGCTCCGTTTCTTGGCCCTCCCCAATTATGGAGCACAAATTTGACCGCAAGGTGAGTGGGTGGTGAAAGATTTTAAGGACCAGAGGAGGAAGCAAAAAATCAAAAAGGGAGCCTGCTACGTCCGCCCGCCGAGGTATCCTGGCCGGAACGGAAAAATGCTCAGCTAGTTTTTAGGAAGCAGTTTGGGTGTCTGTTGGAGCCGTATTTTAGAGGAGGTTCCCAACATATAGCTATTGGGATTGTTTTTGGGCACCTGTTGGAGTTGCCCTTAGCTCCTTCCCTCTCCTCCTGAATCCCTCCTTGCATCATCAGAGCCCTGCCCGTTTGAATACCGTCATCGCCGCACCCCGAGTAATGAAAGGAGGCCACGATTTCTTTGGTAACTGACTCCACAGTGAAGAAGGACATCAAGCTGGGCGCAATCACGAAGGAAATCACGCGAGGAATAAGGAAACTAAGCCCCATTTTTTCCGCCGCTGCCATTAATCCCCGCCGGCCAGCTTGATTCGCCCTCCTCTTTCTATAAAACCCAAATTAAACCCTTGGCTGAGCTTCTTTGCACCCTACCGCGCTCAAAGCCCCAATTCTCGTCGATTTGCCCTCACCCGAGAGCTCCCGCACCGCCGCTGTCCTTTCCCCGAGCCCCACTGTCGTCGCCAGACCTCTGCAGCCCTCCCCGACGCCGTCTGAGTGCGCGCCGGTGGTCTCCGTCCACATCTCGTCATCCATGACCAACCGCCATTGAGTTCCGCCGCTGTCATTGAGCTCCAGAGGTCGCCGAACTCCCGTTGCTGAAGCTCGCCGTCGCTGAGCCTCCTCGGACTTCCCCGATGCCTGTAATCGCATCAAATGGAGTCGCCATCAACCCTGCTTCCTCTTTTGCCGCTTGCTGTCGTCAACCGAGTCGCATAGCCCGTCTTCGCTCTTCTTCGGCGATCAACCACCGCAGAAGCTATCGTCATCGAACAACCGGAGCTGAGGTAGGTCACGCTCTCCCCCGTCCGATCTTAGATGTACGGCGTGGATTAGATCCGAGATACCCCTTCGTGTTAGATCATCTCAGCCGTCCGATCTGTAGTGTGCGGTATAGATTTAATGAGGTGCCCAGTCAGCTCTTTTGGCCACGTCAACGTACCGCGTGTGCGCTTTTGTTCGACGTGACGGTCCAGTCAGCAGATTAGAGCCGAGTCAGCATGCCTAGTCAGCCGTTGACGTCAGCGTTGCGCAGTAAATCCGAGTTTCCTTTAGAAAAATAATTCACGAGCTACTGAAAATAATATCACATGTCGTATTTCTCTCAAATCCACGAGCTAAAGCACCAACCACAAGGCATACTCCATCTGGTTTTCTACCCGACCGGATCTTGCAAAAGAATAGAATAGTTGTAACAAATTCGAAGAGTGGAATTATGAAATAGTTACAACAATTAGATGGATGTGGACTAAAAAAAGAACAAACACAAGCATGCTGTTCAATGATCCCATAATTTAGATGTAATGCATATGATGACATTTTCAGATTTTCTTATGTAAGTTTGTAACAATCTGACAAACAACAACAACAAAGTTTTTAGTCCCAATCAAGTTGGGATAGGCTATAATATAAAAATAGCAATATAGTATTAGTTTTTCAGACTATACAAATAGTAAGAATATCAATATAGCCACACGAACACCATGACAAACAATATCACTAAATTCCACTTGTGCTGTTGTGCATCCAAGTTTATCCTTTAGTCTAGTTACAAAAACAAAGTTTCATTTCCATGCGTGGCATTCTCGTCTTTGATGTATATAATTGTAATATGTGTGAACTGTTAGGAATAGCAACTTGTATTTTTTGGAGACCTTGATCCAATATATACACATGTACATATGACAATATGCAAAGAACCCTTTATAGTCTGAAGATATTACACACACACAGACATATATATATATATATATATATATATATATATATATAGGAAAACTAGTATGTACTCCTGGGTGTATGTACTCCTACCTCTCATATACCATTTTTATGCATGTGTTATACTTCTTTATCACTTTAAATATACTTCATTAGTAATTATAAGATACTACAATACAAATCCCACGAAAATTTTTATGAAATTCCATGATTTTTATCTTAATTTGCGTATATACTTCTTTTATGTATAAAAAAGAGTATATTGCAAAAATGAAAGGCTAACATTGAATTTTTTTTCATACAACTCATATTGGAGTATCTTAGAATTAGTATTAGAGTATACTAAAAATGATAAAAGAGTATAAAGTGTTTGTTTAGGTGGTATATTGCATGTGGGAGTACATACTCCTAGGAGTATAGAATAGGTGTCCTATATATATATATATATATATATATATATATATATATATATATATATATATATATATATATTCTGCAGATATGCTCACTGTAGTTCATATCTACACACACCCCGCAAGTTGTAACTCACAGTATTTCAGGTTGTAACTGGGGATGTGCGCAGTGTGAATAACAAGTTGTAACTCACAGTGTTAGCTCTCGTGTTGCAATTATGCATTTCTGGACGTAAAGTTGTAACTGGTCTACCTAACAAGTTGTAACTCACAGTGTTAGACTCTCGTGTTGCAATTATGCATTTCTGGACGTGAAGTTGTAACTGGTCTACCAAACAAGTTGTAACTCATAGTGTTTCGGGTTGTAACTAAGGATGTGCGCAGTGCAAATAACAAGTTGTAACTCATAGTGTTAGCTTCTCGTGTTGCAATTATGCATTTCTGGACGTGAAGTTGTAACTGGTCTACCTAACAAGTTATAACTCATAGTGTTTCGGGTTATAACTGGGGGATGTGTGCAGTGCGAATAGCAACTGCGCATAGGCGCAGAATAGCCTCGCCGTATATACATACATACATACATACATACATATATATATATATATATATATTAACACCCCCCTCAAACTCATGGGGGATCAACCACACTGAGTTTGGAGAGATAGAACTTGTGCTACGGTATACTCTGTCACTTCGTGAAGAAATCAGCCAACTATAGCTCAGAAGAAACATACTGAAGAGCAATCACCTCATCATATACATGTGTCCGTGTGTAAGAAGCATCAACACCAATATGCTTAGTGAGCTCATGCTTCACCGAATCCCGAGCAATACTGATAGCACATATACTGTCTGAGTAAAGAGGAGTAGAGGTACGAGGATAGAATGGATGGGACTCATTAAAAGTAACCAAGAAAGACATGAGCTCACCTGAGCAATACTAATGGCACCTTTACCAGCTAGCAACAGGGTCCCAACATCTATAACCCTTATGCTCAGTACTGTAACCAAGAAAGATACACTCAACAGAATGAGCGGTCAATTTGGTACGTTCACGGGAGACGAGAAGAACGTAACAAACACAACCAAAAAGACGAAGAGAAGAGTAGTCAGGAAGGCGTTCAAACAGACACTCAAAAGGAATGCCACTCTTGAAAGCAGATGAGGGTTGGATATTGACCAAGTATGTGGCAGTTAAGACCGTCTCAGCCCAAAAATGAGGTGAAACAGAATAGGCAAACATAAGTGTGCCAACTGTCTCAAGAAGATGACGATGCTTGCGCTCAGCAATACCATTCTGAGCATGAGCTCCAGGACAGGAGAACTGAGACAACGTACACCGTTCAGCAAGAAAGGAACAAAGATGCCCAGAAAGAAATTCATCAGCAGAATTAGCACGAAAAACACGAACGAGAGTGTCAAACTAAGTGTGAATCATAGTGGCAAAGCACTTATATATAGATAACACATTGCTACGAGAAGACATGAAATAAATCCAAGTGTGGCGAGAGAAATCATATATAAAAGAAATATAGTAACTATGACCCCCTTTCGAAATGAAAGGACCCAGATCCCAAACATCTGTGAACAATATCAAAAGGACATTCAGAGGCACAGATTCACTATGAGGATAGGGAATCTGAATCTGTTTACCAAGCTTACAACCCTAACAATCTAAAGACGTATCTTCTGAAACAGACCCTAAAAGACCACGACAAACTAATAAAGATAGACGTGACCCAAAAACATGACCAAGCCGATGATATCACTGTTAAGACCCAGATATCATCTAGGCCCATATTGGCCCATCTCATGGCTACATATACACATCCACCATAATGACGCGATTTAGCTCTCTTATCCCCAAGGTTAGTAACATGGAATCAAAGCCTAGGGTTAGCAATTAGCTAACCCCAATCCATTTTTTTCGACACTGTTGCGTCGAGTTCGTTTGTCGTCCACTCGTCATCACCCGTTGCCCTGCCGTCGCGGCCATCCACCATCCACAGCCCTTGTCCGCCCACTGCCACTGTCTTTGCCGCTGTCGCGACCCTCTCCCTCCTCATCACCCATCGCGGCTCGCCTCTGCGCCACCCGTTACGGCCCTATCCATGCCGCCGTCGTGGCCCCGTCCACACTGCCGTCGCGGCCCGCCTCCGTGCAGCCCGTTGTAGCCTCGTCCACGCCATCGTTGCGGCTCGTGCCTCCACGCCGCCATCACGACTAGCCCCATCCTCTTCGCGTCGGTAGTGGAAGAAGAGTGGAGCACCACCTGCTACCAGTCGGCTCTCTACTGCCGCATGCCTGCTTCGCGCTAGCAGTGGAAGAAGTGTGGAGCGTCTTGTACCTCCACGCCTCTATCGCCTGTCATCTCCAGCCCCTGTCATTTGCTCGCTGCTATTTCTATGGAGAATAGGGGAGGGAGGTATTCACCTGCTACTGCTGGGTTGTGCTGCCGTGGTCCTACTAGTGTTGGTGGTAACTCTTGTTTTGTCCTTTCTGTACTTCAATCATGTCACAGCTTCATGCCATTGCTATCAATATCACTCTTCATGTTACACCTCTTCAGGATCCCTCTCGATATAGGCATATTGTGGGCAGCCTTATTTATCTCACTATTACCAAACCTGATATTGCTCATACTGTTCATATTTTAAGTCAGTTTGTAAGTGCTCCTACTTCGGTTTATTTTGGACATTTACTTCATGTGTTGGGGTACTTAAGGGGGATATCATCTCAGTGTTTGTTTTATGCCCGTGATAGTCTGCTTCAGCTTAATGCTTACTCGGACTCCACTTGGGCGAGTGATCTGATAGATCGTCGTTCTATCACTAGTTATTGCATTCTTCTTGGTTCTTCTCCTCTTGCATGGAAGTCCAAGAAACAGGCAGCGGTATCTCGGTCCAGTACAGAGGCAGAACTTCGAGCACTTGCCACTACAACTTTTGAGATTGTATAGCTTCGATGGCTGTTGGATGATTTTGGTATTTCTTGTGATGATCCCACACCTCTTCTTTGTGATAATATTGGAGCCATACAGATTGCCAGTAATCCTGTGAAGCATGAACTTACAAAGTATATTGGTGTTGATGCCTCCTTTACCCGGTCTCATTGTCATCAGAAAACACTTGCTCTTTAGTATGTACCATCCGAAGTACAAGTTACAGATTTCTTTACTAAAGCACAGACTCGAGAGCAACATCAGTTTCATTTTCTCAAACTCAACGCTTCATATCCGCCTTGAGTTTGGGGGAGAGTGTTAAGGCCCATATTGGCCCATCTCATGGCTATATATACACATCCATCCTAATGACGTGATTTAGCTCTCTTATCCCCAAGGTTGGTAACAGTCTGCTGGAAGGATCCAGTAGTCAAGAAAACAGAGATACCGGCGGCAATGGCGGAAGGTAGACGAAGTCAGTCAAGCTCTCATAGGCCAGTCAACTTCATTACAGTTGACATATAAAACATAAGGGACAAAACTATAGGTTGGTATCACAATCAGTCTCATCACCATACCATGTACGGAAGATCTCTTTGCTAATGATTCACGAAATAGTTTTAGATGATCTTCCTAATTCCTCCAAGAAGATTACGTATGTATTAATTGACTTAAAATATAATCCAAAAGGCTTCAGACTTACAAAAAAATAGGTGAAGGCTTATATTACTAGATACAGATTAGTCCTCCTTTGTTGTTCACTGCCAATTTAGATACTAAGTACCTTATCTTTTGTAAGTTAGAAGAAAAGTAAATGTCTATTCCATCATATTGATGCTATATTATCCCATGAATGAAAAATCATACACGGCCACGTGCGCTTTTCAGAGCTATCAAAATACCAAGTTACCAACTAACAAAAGTTGCTCTTCATGTGGCATCAGTAGATAACTTACGAAATTCCAAGATTAAGAATGTTCTCCACCCAAATTTCTCCTTTATTCTCAAAACCACATCTGTTCTCCGAAGTAAAAAATAATGTGAATTGGTTAGAAATAAAGATATGTTAAATAACAATAAAATGTAGTGTGATTGATGCCAATTTCTTATCTGAAAGATCTCACAGGATTGAAGTCACTTGAAATTATCTGTTCAACTTCTGCTTCGGAAAGGATGCCAATTTCCACAATTTCCATAAGCTCTTTTCTTGAAATATTCCACTCTTGTTCCCTCTGTTTAGTAGATATAGGTAGACATTTCATGATTCAGTAAAACGTTCTTTGAACAACTCAGGAATAGCCATATAGGGTTGAATTACCCCTTCGATTATGTTTCTTTCGATAATTCCGACCAAAGGTCTTTAGGACTTGTTTGTTTGAGCTTCTGTTTTTGAGCTTTTCTGACAGGCTGTGTTTTTGGTTTATCTGAAAAACTGCTTTTGGAAATAGGTTGTTGATTTCTACAATAAATTTTTGGCTTCTTAGCACATAGCTTCTCAGAAAAAACGTCTCTCAGTGAGCTTCTCAGTTTTAATTTTTTTTCTCAGAAGCAGACTTCTGGCTTCTCAAGAACCCCGTTTGTTCTAACTTCTGCCAACAGCAGAAACAGAGCCAGAAGCAGAAAATAAACAGAACCTTAGAACTATATGACTAACGAGTCACCACACACTAACGCATCAAAGGTCCCTGAGCCAGCACCACAATCATAATCAACCAATGTCCCTTGAACCCGAGTAACAACCTCAGGGACTTCGGAATCTGCAGGTACACGTTTCCATCACAATGAAGAAACAATAAACTGTCATATATAATGTTTGACAATCTGAAGCGTACCTGCTTGTGCTTCACAAATACTAGACCGTATTTGATCCGATCTTTTCAATGCACTATATGAGTAAGCCCCTCTAGCACTCCCAACTTCTTAACCACCAGAGATCTTTTCCATTATCATCTACATGATTTAGCGATGTTAATCCATTGCAAGACAACATCACAGGAGGAACGGAAGAAAACCAAGAGCAGGATCAAAGCAATAACTATGCACAAGTTACTATAGTCAAGCAAAATACAGGACAATGTCACATTACACTGAACAAAATCATATGGAGCTACACATGCCAAAAACCATGCCATTACGTCAACCACGAAGTGGCATCCACCAGTGTACCATTAATTAGTGCGTTACGCTAGCCACAAAATTAGCTTCTATTGGAGCGAGGGATTTTACAATAATGTTTTAACATTTGCCTCCCCTGAACATGTCTTAGGCGATTTGCGAAACAATTTTGTACATATCAACTCGTATAATACTTGTGCCCCACAAATAGTGGATGCATAGTTCTTTCTCTGCTCATTAGTTTTTCAACTGTATTTGATTCAAAAAAGTAGGAGCTCTGTCCCACGCGACCTGTACAATCAAAATGCATCCAGAAGTCCTCGTAGCACGGCCCCCGCATCAAACACATTTCCTCGGGACAATCATGCTACACTGTTTCGTTTCAAAATGAAAAAAAAAAGATAAAATATGCTGCACCGTATTTCAATTTTCAGCAACGACGCCGCGCAAAAAGAGTAAGTATGATAGCCGTCACACCACGAGAACCCTAACTAACCCGAATCCTGAAGGGCGTCGACACGGCGTCCTTTGACGTCGCCTTTGTGTGTGCACACCTGAAAGACGGCCGCACCTAGGACGGCCAACGCGGGCGCGGCGGAGCCGAAGAAAGCGGCGTGGCATAGGAAGGGGATGGGGGCGTGGGTGCAGCGCAGGTGCAGGTTGATGTTTTTTGGCAACAGTACAGCAGCAATAAACAGTAACGATTTTACTGCTCACAAAACCCATGTAGCATCAAATTCCATCCATCATGTGAGATCCAACGACTTATGGTGGAATGAGAGGATCCCCATTGCGAGCGAAACCGGGGGTGGTGTCCGTCGCGGCAAGATGGGCTGCTCTCTTGCTTGCGCGCCAGCCACTCGCGCTTGGTCCGGTGTGGCAAACAAGCGGTTGGGAACCGGGTTCTTCGGATGGATGGCTTCCCCTCCCCGCGACGTGGTCCTCCTCGGCGCCGCGCCAACAAACCGGAAGGCTGTAGGCGTAGCAATCACATCACGACCAGTAGCAATCACATCACGCTGGCACGGGGAACACGAAAGCCAGTGATTTTCATCTGCATGGAAATGGCAAGACGCCAAGTAACCAACCAAACCACTGCAATCTGCAAAGCCAACTGCTGGACGGCCACAAGGCTCACAAACCTCACAGGAGAAAATTCAGGGGCGGGCCGGCGGCTGTTGCCGTCTCCCTGAACTGACAATTGACAAATGGAGGCAAGAGCCTCATCAAACAGCATAATAATACAGCACGACCGAAGAGCTCCGGATGCCGCCTGTCATTTGCTCAAACAAATGGCAGTTTGGTTTAAGCACTGCAGGGTAAGAAATGCAAGCAAAAGTGAAGAATCCCAAAACAACAACTGAAAACCCTAGAACAACAAAAAACTGAGAACCTTGGAACAACAACAGTAAACGCAGCCCCGGCAGCAATAGCGGGCAACATTTGTTCATGTTTGCCTCTGGCAATAACAGATCTATAAGAAGCTACATGATTTGAATTATCAGCCAACGGAAGAATTGTTGACAGGAATTAAGTTAACACAATGCACTCACAGCTACTAGGTTGGCAAGTCATCACCGTGACTGTTCTTTCCCCTACCCAACGATGGCACACCGTCGAACAACAGCATGCCACACTGACTAAAACGAACAAAACTGTCCCCCAACAGTACAACAATGATGTTTGACGAGTCATGAGGCAACGAAGCCCAGGTTCAGCAAACACTCGTTCTACTGCACTGTACACATCCACTTTCACAACAGCAATGGAGGGCTGATTCAAGTTTGTACTCAGTGTTGTTGCCTCCTCTGCCTTTTTGATTCAGCCTACAATTGATGAGCCAAAAGAGAACAAACATACATTAGCGGGAAGGTAGTACAAGACCAAGTATTTGTGTGGTTGAATTGCTACTAAAATGCAAAGATGAAGGGTAAAACAGTATGTCCAGTGCCTACCAAAAACGTAGTATATAATATAGGTTCATATTGTTGTATTAATCTGGGGACATTGGCTGGTTGGTAGCAGCCACAGAAAATTATAGATTTACTGCCTTTATTTTTTATGCGCGTACTGTAGCTTCAAGGAAACATTAAGAGACATGTAAAGATCCAGACTTCTGTCAGAGCTATGCATGATTTTTTTTGGGGAAATTATGGAGTTAGGTTGAATAGTTTTTAACCCATTGATAATTATCAGGCACAAACAAAAGCAGCCTAGATACCTAATACAGCTTCTACCAATGGCATAAAGCTCCGGTCCATGAAGACTTAGAAATAAGCACGAGATAATAATTATATCTGAACTATCTGAAGAGGGGCAGAAAGCAAAAGCCCCACCAAAGAAATATGAGCATTAGAACAAAAGTGCAAAACTAGAAAAATTTAAGATACCACTCAAGGCACTAAAGCCATGGCTTCACTCCAGACATGGTGCAAATTCAAAGAATATGTTTCAGGGGATTTCATTCAAAAGAAATAAAGAAACCAGAAATGCCTTCTGAACGTTTGCCAAGTCATTACTATATGATGAACATGAAACTGTTGGCAAAAAAATGCCAAGAGATAAAAAATAATTCCCAAAAAAAACCATAAAAAACGGACCATATAACCTAAAGAGTCCAAAAATTGAGATTAACTATCTAAAAAATTAAAATAAATAATCATCCCAAAAATATATAAAGAACAAACAATTAGCTTACCTTGGGCTCAGAATTTGGTGAAGTAGCATATGCATTTGAAAGTCTCTTTGAGCCATTTTCTTTCACACAGTCTGAGCAAACAAAGTGACCTAGCTTTTTGGCCTGCTCAATGGTCATACCCATGCAAGATGGATGGAACCTGTGTATTATAGGATATGAATAAGGCAGGAGCCCAACAACATATGCTTATAGAAGAACAATGGCAGCATAAAAAGGGCAGTCAAAATTTAAACTGCTTTACAAAATGGTATCTCTATATTTATTTGCAAGGACATGAGTCCTGAGAACACAAAGATTCAATGGAAGGAAATCTGGATATATTTCAAGCAACATGAGCGCATATCATCTCAAAAGAATGCATCCACATTTTACATTTCTTTGGCAATAAGCATATATGATTCTCATAAGATTTCAATAAGTTTTTTATAAGTTAAAAGCAACTCTTGAAGCAATAGAGAAATTGAACATTGTCCTTGGTGAAACAAAGATTCGAAACAAAATGGGGCATGAATATCCTGAACATGGAAACAGACTATGGCCTGCACAAATGAAGAAGCTGTCAGGACCAAAACAACCTTAGCTATAGGCTATACTGCTACAAAATCAAAATATTCCAGCATACAATCCTGAATCCTTTAGCATCACTTTGTATACAGTGTTGCATATAATATGCATTTAAGATGAAATGGAGTGATCCTTGTGACAAAAGGGAAATTTCAATTCCTAGATTGTGTCCAATTTGAGACCATGTAGAGCTAGAGACACCTCTCCTAACATCCTTGGCGATTCAAATCATAATGCATCCTAATATGTGCTTTCTAAAGATGCATGGATGACAAAATAACAAACATATTGTGATCATTATCCATTTTAACTTTAGGACCAAGCAGTGACAGCAAGGATTCCTCAAAACCATAGCCATGTGCTTATGCCAAACACTTTTTGCAAAGTGGTTGCCTGCAAAACTAATGTGAAATTACTGCATTTTCTACAAGCACTAAATAGGCACAACACAAGAAATCATCAGTAAAATGTGAATTGCAAATGTATGAGACAAATTTACCAGTCTTTGCAGGCATCACACTGTACCATGAGATCGTCTGGGTTGTACGGCATTTCACATTTGCAATACCTTGAAACAGAAAAACACACCCAAATTATCAGGCAAGCAAGCTCACAATGCACTCACAGAAAGGAACCATCAATGAGAAACCGCTTGAGGAACTCCGTACACGGCGACGCGGTCAGGGGTGAACGAGCCGGTGGCCGCTTTGTACTCAAATCGGCAGAAGAAGTCCCCGGGTCCGACATTGTCGAGCTTGGTGTAGTTCTTGAAGGAGTGGACGATGCACTTGCCCTCGATGGTGTGGGCGCTCTGCAAGTCGAAGTGGTCGGAGAGGAAGAGCTCCTTAGCGCCGTGGAACTGCCGGCGGCCGCCCTTAGACTCCTCGGGACGGTAGTACCAGCGCACCCGCACCCGCACGCTGCCGCGCCCGTCGGCCTCCATCTTCTCCACCCGCGCCACGTACGGCTGCTTGTCGGAGTCTGACGGCCGCATCAGCACGCAGTCGCCCACTTCCCAGCAAGGACATTGCATCGACATCAGCTTCAGCATCAGATTCCTCGCCGCAAACACACGCACACGCACACGGCAGCGACGGGAGCGGGGGATGGCGGCACGTACCTCGGACGACCTTGTTGGTTCCGCGGATGGTGTATGAATCGACGTCCTTCTTGCCCTGCTTGGTCTTCGCCATGGACGGGGAGCGAGGGATTGGAAGGATGGAAAGAGAAACCCTAGTCAGGCGAGGAGAAACGGGAAGGGGAAGCGAGCGTTGGTCGCGGAGTGTGTTCGTTGTAGAAGGAAACGGGGAAAAGGGGAACCGGTTCCTCTCACTATGCGGGAGAGTAGCAAACAAGTGGCTCTATATGTCAGTAACAACGATTATCTATTATATTAAATGATTTTTTATAAGAAATAAGCAGTTTAGCGAAAGTAAAGTTTTAAGTGACTCGCCGATTTCACTCGATTTCTAGATTAAATCTGAGTCGAGTTTTGGACTTAATATTAGGGATAGTCAATTAAATCGATTCAAGATCCAAATATGATATCATAGGTTGGTACGTTATAGCCTAAAATAATGAGTCTACATAATTAACCCATTCAGATATAATCTGACCCAACGGGGTACGATGGTTTATTGACCAACGGGTGACACGATCTATTCAGCTAGAATCATACCTACCAGGGGACACCATTAGCTTGTCTAACATGTTTATTTTGGAAAAGTAGACATTTTAACGGTGTGAGCTATAAATAATATAAAAAAAATTTAAAACTACCAAACTTCACCTATAAATAGGGCACCAGCCCCTCCCTATTCCACACCAGAAATATTGCTAGCTCTCCTATATGCTCCTCTTATTCTTCTCTCAAGTTCTTACGAATTAACGATAATTTGACAAATTCTATATAGCTATTGCTAAAAATCCAAAAATTCAAGATCCGGTTTCCAGCTTGGTTGAAGAAATCAAGGTACATATTTTACATTTAAGTTTATTATTTTAAATATTTTTATTTCTCTAGTCTTAATATTTTTTATTGCTCTAGTCTTAATATTTCTAAAAAAAATTGTAGTTCATGGATCATGATAAGTCCATTGATTATGGTTTTTTTTTTGTTCAATGAATGGAAGGGTACTATGCACCCGTTGATAACAGTGGAAGGGGCAGCGATGAAAGTGAAACTCCAACAGTAGTTATTGCTCCATCGTCAGGCTCTACAGGTACACATGTGTCATCAAGCACCAGCGCAAAAAGATCAAAACTCAGTACATCCTCACTGTGGCAAGACTTTGAAAAGGTCTACATAGAATAAGAAAGTGTCAAAGTAAGATATGCTAAGTGTAATATATACAAAATATGAATTATCTACAAAGTTTACAGGTGGAAAAGAGCACGTAAAGAGGCACGCTGCAACTTGCAAACAAAAGGATGGAGTGAGCATAACGCAGACGATGCTACAGTACAACCCTGACAGTTTTATTTATCATTGGGATGATGACCTTAACAATGCTTGAAAAAAGCTTTGCCGCTTCATCGCTAGAGTGTATCTTCCTTTAAACATCGGTGAGTCTCATGTATTTGAAAATTACATTAAGTAAGCTTATAATCCTAGAGTTTTATAGTGTTTCTAAACGAACAACAACTAGAGATCTTATTAAGTACTATAATGAGTGTCGTGGTAAGCTTAAAGATCTTTTGCAAACATGTACCTTTTTCATCGCTATGACCTCAGATATATAGGCGAGTAGGGATAGAGAGGATTATCTTAATAAAATTGCACATTTTGTAAATAATGATTGGCAACTAGAAAAGAGAATAATAGGATTTCGATTGATTGAACACACACATACCAGTGAAAATATTGCATAATGCATAGCACAAGTAGAAGGTTTTGGTATCACAAATAAAATATTTGCAATTACTTTAGATAATGCTGGTGAAAACTCTAGAGCAATTGATATTCTCACTCCACTGTTTTAATTTATATACTGAATCTTTCTTGTTATATCAGGAAGACTACAGTTAGGAAGTGATTCAATCCAACGAAGACAACGTATTGTAGCTGTTTACAACATTCTGTGACCAGATGTTGCATGAAGTTGCTAATAACCTCTTTTTAGGTGCACAGAAAGAGCCACCCATTGGGTTCAATGCGAGCTCAGTCACATCTAAGGCATACACAGACAACCAAGCTGTTCTCTAGGAGCCTGAAGAAGAACGAGACCATGCATAAGAGGATGGAGCCTCCGAGCATCCGGAGTGGGAGGCCACCCCCGACACCATGTACTGCATGTTGGTGGATGCTCCTATTGGTGCGCACGAGTCCATTGATGCCAGGGACCGCAAAGAAGGACCAGCCTCATCACCGACGGTGCTGCATCCTCACCACCCGATTCAGAGGATCTCCTATTGGGCCTGGGTCGGATGATCCTTGTGGGCTGCATGTGTATCTTTCTATGGTTTGATAGATCCTTGTGGTCCTGTTAATTTTATTTCTCCGTCCAACATTTTCTTACCACCTGTGCTTTTCCCACTCTTGATTGCTAGGTCCCCGCCTCATGTTTCAGATGCAGTTACTTCTGAAAACAAATGTCCGTGGTACACTGTGCCTAATGTTTGCATTGCCAGTTCTGGGGACGTCACTCCAATAGTTACAAAACCTCTGCATGTGTACTTTAGGAAAAGGCATCGTGTGAGATGCGATTCTACTACTATGCCCATGACGGCATCCATGCCCAAAGCACCTTCATCGTGCATTCCTTGTGTGTCTCGATCTCAAGAATTCATTTTGCAAATCTCCAAACCTGTGGACGTCGTGCTGCCTCCACCCGTTCTTCAAAAGAGAAGAAACAAAGGACCAGCACCTACCTCCTTGCCTAGTCACAACAGAAGGATTGCTGGTGTCGGACCCTAGTCACTAGGACCGAAAGCCTCAGATTCAGAAAGGAGAGTGATGAAAAGCTTGGGGTTCATCTCTAATCTAGAACAGGTCACAACGGAAGCTCAGGCTATGTATAGTAGGCTCTTTGAGAACTCCTTGTCCCGAGCACATCTCACAGCTTTGGTGGCCATCTTTGGTTGGTCATCTGACGAAGCCTATGAAGTCAGTTCTGAGGAAGACCTGTTGGTCTCATGATTGAGTGTGAGTTTAAGTTTTATTGGTCGCTTCTTTTTTGGTTTCAATGAATCCATCTACCATTCTTGTGTGGAATGCTCTGGGTCTCAACAAGGTTGCTCGACGCAATGCAGTGCGTGATGTTTTTCTCTCTTCCAATGCGGACATTGTTTGCTTGCAATAAATGAAAGTGGCTTCCTTTTCTTCTCATCTCCTCACGGTTTTGGTTCTGAGTACAATCAACATATTTTGCTTACTGCTGATTGTACAAGGGGAGGCATCATTGTCGCTTGGAAAGGAGTAGTGTGCCAATCGATTTGCTCTCAGGTGGATGCTTATTCGATGACAGTTCAGTTTGCTGAACAAGAGGGAAAAACTGGTGGCTTACAGGGGTATATGGTCCCCAAGAAGACACGGAGAAACTACATTTTCTACAAGAATTACGCAACATTCGAGCCTTGTGTGATGGCCCATGGTTGGTGGCTGGGGACTTCAATCTAATTTATCAGGCCTTAGATAAAAACAACGACAATCTCAATAGGGCAATGATGGGCTGTTTCCGCCATTTTCTAGATGATAATGAGATCAAGGAGATTCCTTTGCTTGGTCACAAGTTCACTTGGTTGAACGAGCGGGAGTCCCCAACGCCTGTCAGGTTGGACCGCGTGTTTTGTTCGGTGAACTGAGAGAGGATCTTCCCAGATTCGTTATTGTTGAGCTCGGCATCTTCTGTTTCAGATCATTGCCCTTTGGTTCTCGGACTCAATGTCAACACTCGAGGCAAGAGGCGCTTTCACTTCGAAAGTTTTTGGCCAAATCTGCAGGGATTTCAGGATGCAGTATAGTAGAACTAGGAAGCCCCTTTAACAATGACAAATCCTTTTGAGCGGCTATATATCAATCTACAACGTTTGAGCAGGGGCCTTTAGAGTTGGAGCCAAAGGAAGGTCGATAACATTAAAACCCAACTTGCAATGGTATAAGAGGTCCTCCACCATATCGAGATTGCTCGGGATTCCAGGCAGCTTTCTTTTGAAGAGGAATGGCTGCAAAAAGTTGAAGAAACACTATCTCGGGTTGGCCTCCCTTGAGCAGACTATCACACGATTGCGCTCTCATATCCTTTATCTAAGGGAAGGCGACGCTAACACCATTTTCTTCCATCACCACTCTAGATACAAGAAAAGAAAGAACTTTGTGGCCAAGATCTTGGTGGATAATCAAGTTGTAACTAGTCAGGAAGACAAACAGTCGGCGGTGTTTGATTTTTACTCTAACCTGCTAGGTACGATCGAGCAAAGAAACATCACTCTAGACCTTAGCAGTTTTCATACACATCATTTTGAGCTAGAAGCACTGGATGACTTTTTCATGGAAGAAGAGGTATGGGCAACAATTAAGGAGCTGCCACAAGACAAGGCACCAGGTCTCGATGGTTTACCCGATAGGTTTTATAAATGTTGCTGGCCTATTAGTAAGCAAGACTTGATGAGTGCTCTTTTGGCTATTCAGCAGGGACAAGGCTCTAAGCTTAGATTGTTGAATACCGCTTTCACTACTCTTTTGCCCAAGAAAATAGATGCTATCCAAGTGTAGGACTTTCGTCCCATAAGTTTGATCCACAGCTTCTCAAAGCTAGTTGCCAAGATATTAGCCAATAGACTTGCAACAAGGTTATCCTCCATGGTCTCAACAAACCAAAGTGCTTTTGTTTGAGGTCGGTGTATCCAAGACAACTTCATCCTTATGCAGCAAATTGCAAGATGCTTGCATAGGAAGAAGAAGCCACATGTAATACTCAAGTTGGATATATCCAAAGCTTTCGACTCAGTCTCTTGGACGTTCTTATTGGAAGTGCTGCAAAGTTTGGGTTTTGGTCCTCGATGGTGTAACCTCCTGTGCATTTTGCTGTCTTGGACTTCATCTAGGGTGCTTTTAAATGGAGTGTCAAGAGAGGAGATCATGCATCGCTGCAGTCTCAGGCAGGGAGACCCCCTTTCCCACATGTTTTTTATTTTAGTGATGGATGTTTTAAGCTCCCTAATCAGCCAAGCACGTCAGGATAGTTTTTTGCAACCTCTCTCTGCTCGGAGTCTACAACATCGGGTTTCTTTATATGCTGATGGCATGGTCCTATTCCTAAGGCCACTTGTTGCAGACCTGGACTTGATTAAGCAAGTATTAAAGGTGTTTGGCGCTGCTTCGGGACTCAATATCAATATTCTTAAGAGCTCTGTGATGCCAATTCAATGCAACGAGGATGGCATGGCTATCATTCAAGATCAGATGCCTTGTCAAGTAAATAATTTCCCATGTACATATTTGGGGCTCCCTTTGTCCCCTAAAAAACCTACTGAAGGTGAGCTACAGCCCCTCGTGGACAAGGTGGATGATCACTTACCAGCTTGGAAAGCTTCTTTGGTGAATAAGACTGGAAGATTAACCTTGGTTCGGGTTGTCCTTACTGCTTCTACCATATATCACATGATGGTTATGGACCTCCCTAAATGGGTGCTCAAAGCTATTGACAAGAGGAGAAGGGGATTTCTTTGGAAAGGGCGGGAACATGCCAATGGTGGTAATTGTCTTGTCTCTTGGCGGGATGTGCACCGGCCGATCCAATTTGGTGGCTTAGGTATTCATGATTTGGCTACCCTTGGCTGGGCTCTTTGCATGAGATGGCTATGGCTTCGGAAGATGGAGCCTTCTCGGCCTTGGGCAGGTCTGCAACTACATGTTCATCCAAATATGAGAGCTTTGTTTGCTATGGCCACCGTGACCTTGGTTGGTGATGGCTCGAACACCAATTTCTGGACCGACCAGTGGCTACATGGGAAGGCACTGACAGAGCTTGCCCTAAACCTCATTGTGCTTGTTCCTCGATGCATTATCAACCAAAGGACGGTGCAATAGGCGCTAGAGAACAGAAGGTGGGTGGTTGACATTACAGGGGCTCTCTCTGTTAGGGCGTTAGAGGAATATCTCCAGGTTTGGGACCTGGTTGAAGGGTTCGTGCGTGCTCCAGCAAGACGTCCAAGACTAGCATGCATGAAAGCTTTCTGGCTCAAGAGTTTACACTTGTAAGTGATCTTATGGGGCTTTCTTTGAGGGGTCCATTAGATTTGCACCTTGGAGACGTATATGAAGAGTTGGGCGCCCCTTAGATGCAAGTTTTTTTAATTTGGCTAGCAATCCTGAGAAGATGTTGGACTGCGGATAGACTGGCCAAACGAAGGCTACCGCACCCAGCGTCTTGCCCTCTCTGTGATCAGGCAGATGAGAATATTCAATATCTAATGGCCGATTGTGTGTTCTCGAGGCAAGTGCGGTTTACTATTCTCCAAAAGCTCGGGCTGCTGGCTCTAAGGGGCTGTTTGGTTAGGGGTCAAAGGGAGCCAAACCAAATTTTGGCCGTGCCCTGAAAATTTGTCTACCGTTTGGTTTGAGGCAAAAATTTGGTCATGCCCCGAAAAAATTTGGTTGGCCAAAACTATTCTATAGCGTTTTTGGGCAAATTCGGGTAGCCAAATCGTTCGCTAAAATTTTTGGCCAACTAAATTTTGACTTGGACTCAATCCAAACGCCATTTTAGTGGCCAAAATTTGGTACTATCCTGATTTGGCCTCTGGCCAAATTTTGGCTTGGCTTGTTGGGGCCCAGAACCAAACAGCCCTAAGTCCACAGCCTAATACAACCTGTTTCTCTAGCTGGTGGAACCGCATGATTAAAAAGGTCGACAAGGAGTGAAAGAAGGGTCTCAACTCCCTCATAATTTTAGTTGCTTGGGAGATCTGGAAGCATCGCAATGTATGGGTCTTTACCGGTGCTGCGCCTAGCATGGACGTCGTGGTGAGGAAGTTGGAGGAGGAAGGAACCTTGTGGTGTGCGGTTGGGCCTAAAGAGCTCCAGAGGCTATGGTCAGGGTAGTCCCTCTATAGGATCCTTCTCCTGGTCGTCTTGTTTTAATTCGTGTAACGCGTGTGTGCTCTTGGTTACCGGTGTCTATAACTGGTGTTGTATTTTATCTCTCTTCCTCTTTAATGAAATGAAACGCAGCTCTCTTGCGTTTTCAACAGAAAAAAAGTTTCTTCGCCATCTCGTGAAGACGCATGATGTTAGCAGGTGCTGCACGCTCTCCACCTCCTGATCGCACAACGGACAGTGGGCGAGATGAGACATCTTGTCACCACATTGAAGTGGGTCGGATGAGACAGTGGATAGGTGCCATACTGTGTCTTGGCTGACCATTCCTAATCCTAGAGTAGTGCTAGCATGTGAGAGGTAAGTTTGATATAGGTTATTGATGGTTTCCCTTTCTCACCTTATCGTGAATTGCTCAATTCCTGTAAAGCTTGAAGTTCTTTTTGTCTAGATTTAGGTGTTTTTGTGGATTCTGGTCACTGCTGGTGCCAACATATGCAATCTCAATGGATCGAGAACAATATGTAAATTCTTGGCTTTACTTTGTTTTTCCCCCTTAATCTTTCTCTGTTTGTAATTTCTTCTCCTTCTTAATATATAAATATACTTAATCTTTCTCTGTTTGTAATATCTTCTCCTTCTTAATATATAAATATAAGTCATTCCCTGTTGTTCGGTGACTTAGATTCCAACAGTTGGCGCCATCCGTGGGGATCGAACCCACGAACACGACCACGACCCCGACTTGTCCTTAGAGGAGGAACTCGAAGACGAAGAGGTAGACGCCGATTCAGCTCTAGCTTCAACATTCTCTGCTCCTTCGGCCTCAGCTTCCCCCACCGCTGGCTCAGCGGTCACGCGTGGATCCGAAGGCTCGTCGTCGTCATCACTGAGAATTAGCGTGGGAAGATCCATACGCGCACAAAAGAACGACTTCGACGAAGAGGAATGAAGATCCTATGTGCCTTTTGGAGGCTCCTATCGAAGGGGCGCAGCTTGAATGGCCATTGAGCCCTCAGGAGTCAATTCCTTGCGCGGGTCGTTGAAGGCCACTTCGCGATGTCTCTTCCTTAGGGCAAGTGCTTTCTTCCTTTTACCCCCTTGCGGCGAAGGGTTTGCGATTCTTCGCTTCCTCTGGCTGCCCACGGCAGGTTCTCCGCCGGCATCGACAGTCGGGGAGCCCTCTCCGCCCTTACCCGGTAAGGGCGTGGTCACCTTCGGCATGTCCTTATAGGAAAGACCTCGTAACTCGAAAATTCGGTTAAGTCGCCGCCCAAGCCCCTGGTCAGCGCAGAGCTGGGCTTCGCTCTGGGTAAATTTCTCGAGCAGCAGCATGGCCTTAGCCTCCACTTCGGCTACCGTTAGGTCTGCCACAAAGCAAGCAATGTAAGCAAATGATAAAGTCGAAGTGTAGTTAGGAACATGATAAAAGATAATACCTGTGAAACCTCAGAAAATAGGATGGGGGCGGCAGAGTCCCTCCAGCCCTTTGTCACCAAATTCCGGGATGGTCCAGTCCCGGCTAAGGGGCCATACCACGGATGCCACGAACTCTTCTACAAGATCACGCGTAGTCAGATGCTTCGCGCACCTGGCGAAGGCCTCAAGTGCCGCCCTTTGAGACGATGGATTCGTCATCTTCGAGCTTCGAAGTCTCTTGGCCCCTCGGGAGTATAACCTTCGAAACATCACTAATCAAACCCCCTCTCACTAGTCCAATCAGGACTTCATCGTCAACCTTAGATTTTTCCAATCCAATAGGTCTTCGGACGCTTTGCCTTGCCTTTCGGAGCCATTCGCACTGGGCTTCGGAAAGAGAGGTGGTTGTGAGAGACTTCGTACGAGAGCTGCAGCTTCAGCGAGTTCAAGCGGTAAAAATCGAGCCACCGCGTGGAGCATATTTATAGCGTGGAGAATATGCCGGAAATGTGGCAGTTAGGGGGGTGAAGCTGTAAATCATAGCGTGGAATGGTTGAGTACGGGCTATAAATAGACTAGCACTATAACTGAGGTGACGGATGAATTAAGATTATTTCACCCCTCGGATACGTGTCGCACTTCAAAGCCTTCGGCTTTCCCTCTTAACCGAAGGCATTCCCTGTTGTTCGTTGACTTAGATTCCAACAATGAGTACCAACAAATGGGACACCAAAAAACAAAAATGGAAATTATGGTGCAGATAACTGAGTTTGTTTTAATTGAGAGTAAAACAAACTAAAAACATGCAGTCTTACAAATACATACATACTAAGACCCAGACTATTCACTTTCTCTGTATATGGACTTTTGTGCATCAGGAAATAGATCATGTGTGAACTTGATTCCATCCATTATTCAATACTAAGGAAGTCAAATATCTATTCTAAAGCGAGAAATTTGAAATGAATACATTGGGCCATCATGATTGATTTAAAGAGCCAAGACTTTTCTACTGTACCTAAATCAAAATGAATTGAATCAACTTACATGATGAATATATTGTCATGTATATCAAGGAAATCATCATCAAATTGATCAAACAGAAGTGATCTTTTTGATACATTTGAGATCTTTTGAGAAACTACCAGGATTATCCAGTGACCAATGGATTCTGCATTTCCTAACATACGGAACAAATGTTGCACAGAGAATTGAGCATTTGAGCAGTCAACTGATCCTATAAAATATTGAACAATATGGAAGGAACACAAATGAATATGCTATCAGTGTTATTAGGAGCAAACACAAATGTCTGTTAAATTCAGTGTTCAGCACTTCTAGCAACAATGTCAATTCATGAAACATCATCAACTCATGAATACTCATCCCAGTCATTTCATTAAACTACCAAAAAACGAGGCACCTTAGCTTGGTGCATTCATGAACTGCTACAGTCTTTGCATTATTTTCTAAAGTTTAATAAGACCAAACATCGCATCTGATGTACAATCTAGAATGAGCCAATAGCAAACATTAAGATAGTTCAGAAAAAACAGTATAAAGTATAAATTTTTTGTCAACTTGAGTGTTGGTGGACAGTTATTCTGATGATGGGCCATGTATTTGTGTAGACAGGGGGCACTTAACAAAGAGGTCCAAGGGTTTTGATGAAATAGAAGAAGATGGTGTAAGTTGTATGAACTATGCTAGTAGTGTTTAGAGGAGAAAATCTAATTAACACTGGTTTTAACTGCGAAGACAGAATCCATGTCGAACTGCTTTTTGCCCTACAAAAACCAAATCAATTTCCATGAACCGAATCAATCAAATCTATTGTTGCATACTCAAGAAAATAACACTTTGCAGTGTCTTTCCTATCCTTATCCAGGCATTATGTATCCCAAACAAACAGATGATTGGCTACTCTTAACTCTTAAAATGTAGAACCCCTACTGTAATCTTTTAAGAACACACATATTAGCAAAGTAAAATATGAAACATTGATGTACCATTATAATGAAAACATACAGAGGAAATTGTCACATGTATCAGGACAGCAGAGGCAACCAACAACAGCAACCGAAGGATCTGAACTGAGGGAGGGAGAGCTGGTACAGGAGTCCATAATCCCAGAATATGGACAAATTTATTGTTATGTTTTCGCCCACTGGATTTCAATAAACCAACCAAACATCCTTCCAAAATCTCATGCATATTTATTGAATTTGGCCAGCACCCTGTAGCAAACAGCCCAAAATTGATGAAATCCAATCGGTATCCACAAAGATATGTACACCCCTAAAAAATATGTGATGTTTACCATCGCTTTTCATTGCTATATAATGGTAAATTTGCAAGCTTGCTTGCTGGAACTTGGACAAATGGATAAAACACGATAATTAGATGCTTCATTTGTCAATTTTGAGTTATTTCAGCATTAAGGAAAGAACAATGCTAGCCAATTACAACTCCAACTAAATATAAAAGGAACAGCCCCTCCTCTCCAAGCTAACGTATACTGAAGAGAAGGGTTAGCTGACTGACAGGAACAACCCCTCCCCTCCAAGCTAACGTATGCCTGATCATGGATCATGACCTTACTCGTGTTCAAGCTACGCAATAAGAACAGCAACGCAACAACCCGTTGGCTAAAGTCGACAGGTACCATAATTTTACTGAAATGCCTATAAACATTGCTCCATATCTCTCACTAGGCAAGCAATCAAGTGTACAGGTACATCACAGTCCAATTCAAACAGCTACTGATGCTACGCGTTAAGAACTACACCCTGCAAATCTACCTAATCTCTCCTATTTAAAAAAGCAGTAATCCATGTATCGTCAGTTTTGTTCTGCCCACGACCTTCGTCCACTTGCTCGTTGTGTCGCCCGCCCGATCCTTCCGCCCTCCCCCATCGTCCGTCAGATCCTTCCCGCTCGCGTGCTGCGACCTCCACGCCTGCCCTGCCCGCGACCTCCACGCTCCCACTGACCCCGCCCGCAACCTCCGCTCCCCTGCGACCTCCCTCTCTCCAGCCCCCAACAAATCCATCGCTCCAGTCTCCACCCCCCCCCCTCTCTCTCTCTGGCCGATCGACGCCGCCAAAAGCCCCAATGCCCGCGTGCTCTGCCCTGCGCGCCTAGCTGTCGACGCCGCGCCCACCTCAACTCCTCCCCACGCGTCGCCCCTCACCGCGCCGCCCCCACCGCCAAAGAAACACCTGATCGAGTAGCGCGGCGACAGATCTCGGCATCGCGAGGTGGAACATGCCGCTGGATTAGTCGCCACCGTTGCCTTTGCTTCACCGTGCAACTGGTTGCTAACGCTAGATCTGCTCTTCTTGCAGGTTGGCGGTGGGAGGAGCGACGTCGCGAGCGCGACGCGGACGAAGCGGCTGCCGGTGCCAGGTTCGATTTGCTTGATATTTGCTCGACCTCTGTTCGTTTGATGTTGTGATTTCGAGCGCCTTTTTCAGTGAAAAAAATAACTTTTTTTCATGCTGGACTTAGGTACCGCGAGGACGACGCCACTGCCGGGCTGGAAGAGGTTGGATATGATTCTCGACAAGCTGCAGAAGTGTGTGTTTGACATCTTTGACGCCAGTGCGAAATGGATTTTGTTGCTTTAAGATTTGATGAGCTCTTTCTTTTGGCTACTGTTTGATTCTGCAGGAAGGATACATACGGAGTGTTTGCGGAGCCAATGGATCCGAAGGAGGTGAGAGCCTTTATTTGTTTGCCATGCTTGTTGGAGTCGCCTCCTAAATTTTCTTGCTTGCAATTTGTGCAGGTACATTCTGATGGTTTTGCTGAAATCATGCCTCGCACTGACATTGAGTGGTCTCGTTGGAATTTATATTGTTCAGAAGATTTCAGGAACTATCATTTTGTTTTAAGCATTTTGCTTACTCTGGTGCATAATTGTTCTAACTATTCTTGAAATCAACTATGTCTCTTGGGAGCATAATCTGTTGACAAGTTGCAGATTGATATGGCTACGTCGACTCACACATGTTGGGCGGAGGAGAAGAAATAAGCTGTATGCCTGTATCTCAATCAAATTACTCAAGATGCCGTTAAGGAAACCTTGCACATCTGCACCACAATAGTTCCAAAGGTAAGCCATTAAGTTGATCACCAGAAGGTTGCGTTGAGTTTGACGCTTCATGTTGGTTCCATGTTAGTTGGTGACATCTTTTTTACATTCGTCATGCAATTGATTCTCTAATGGAGAGTTGAGCCAACTGGTAAAACAATTAATTAACTTTTGTATTCATTTTAATAAAATACGACATGGTGAAGCCCTTGAATTTGAAGCTGAGGCTTATCCACTCTTACTTGAGTTGAAAACCGAAGTCAATACTATCAAACTTTTGCTTGACACAAGTGATACTCCAGTGCTACTCTCAATTGCATGCGGTAGTAATTGTCCTTTCTTTTTTGAAACAAAGGCAGTAGTTAATCGCAAAAAAAAAAAGGCAATAGTTATCTTCTGGTTCCATCGTTTTTTTTATGCAGCTCTGCTGCCCTAATGCAGAAATAATATTTTACATGTCTAATCGTTGTGCAGCCCTTGGTGATAAAGACCGTTTGTAAATTGTGATCTTATTCTAGCATGAATGATAGGGGCATGGTATGCAGTTGAAGATAAGAGTAAAAAAGACCGTATTATGCTCCTCTCAATTGGTGATAAAGAATTAAAGACCGTTTGCATGTCTCAATTGCTACTCTCAATTGCCAGCAGCACTTGGTTATAAAGACCGTTTCATATTTACTTATTCTTTAGCTTTCTTTTGCTTTTTCTTAAGCTATTGATTCTTCACCTTTCTTTTGCTTTTTCTTAAGCCATTAAGCTATATCTTTGATTTTTGGTGTAGTTCTTTTACATTTTGCTCTTTGTTTGTCCGGGACTACTTTCTTGGACCTGTACCTGAAACAAAATGTTATCCTTTGAAATTGGACGACTATAGATTGACCCATCCATTTATTGGATGTTGAAGTCAGCATATGTCTTGCAAATAATAGAGCTGCTTGGTCACATTATTATTGGAGATTTGGAGTGAAGAAACCAAAGGGGTATACTAAAAGTGGCTTTCTTATTTTTGAAATGGAATCGTGGCTATACTTGATGGATGGTCGTGGCAGTGGCTGCCTGGTTGGCTGATCAAATGATACTAGGTTTGAAAAATGTCTAATTAAGACTTTGGAGGGAGTTGTGGAGATGGGTTTTGATATTTTGTTGAAGAAATAATGTTTTCATTAAAAAAAAGATAATTACAATCCTTCTCTACGGTGCGGGTTGTGCAGTGACGGCGGTAGGGAAGGTTCTGTAGAAGGATTAAGGACAAGGATGGGGCTGAGCAGTCAGGATTGTAGTTTGCGTATGTTCAACTTTGCAGATGATAAGTATGTTGTTTATTTATGTGCTCGTGTGTTTTTATAAGGGTTGTTTGTTCATTGTAGGTATGAATTTTAAATGCATTATGGTTCAATTGGATGGCCAGTGGATTTCTCAGCTACGATTAGGGGATAAAAGACAAGCGTGTGATTGCCTTCATTAATGTAAATATCTTATGTAATTTTTAGTCCCGTTGCAACGCACGGACACTCACCTAGTGAATTATCACATTTTGAAAGGGCCTCTCACCTAGCCGGTGCGCGAGCGGCCGATCAAATCGCTGCCGTCGAGGATGAGATCGAAGGTGGTGGCCTTCATGCCCTTGGACCTGAGCCTCTGCCTCAGCGGTTCCCATATCCGGAAATTCGTCAACGTGTTTGGGTCCGCAGGATCCTCATCGCTGCTGGCTGTGACTTCGCCGTCGTCGTCCTCAGAGCTTGAGCTTCTCCTGTCCTCAGCAATCTTATTATCCTTCTTACTTGCGGCGGGGGCCGACCCATTGGAGCTCGTGCTGCTCGATCCTCTCCTAGAAGGAGGAAGTCGCCGCTGCCAGTCGGCACTGGCTGGTACTGCTGAGGATCCTCGTCCGGCGTGCACGTGGTTGCCGGGCCCACGCAGCACAGGTGGCGCAGCAGCGAGTGGGAAGCCGCAGGAGACATGCTGGACGTCACGCTCCAGACCAGTATGGTGCGAGCGGCCTCGACCCACCGTCGCCGCACTAACCCTCCGGCCCGTTGCGCCATCTGACGTGGTGTGCCTCTGGGCGGAGCTTGCCTGTGCCTACCGCACCCTAGCAACGGGCCATAGGCCGTCGTCGTCGCGTATAGGAGGGGGCGGCGTCGACGCACAGGGAGGTAGGGAACAGTGGCGCTTTGGCGGCCTTAGGCGTCGTGCTTAGGAAAGGAGGGAGGGCGGGGTGGAGGCAGCTGCGGTAAAAATACTACAAAAAATTACATAAAGTAAAAAAGCATACATTTAAAGAGTACAAGTACAATGTCGCGGTGATATTATATGTTGTCGATGATATTATAGCTAGTGAATAAAGCATACTTTAAAAAAATACATAGTAGATTATATTAAAAATTACACAAAGTAGACGACGAATCATTTATGCACTTCCGCCTTTCTATTGTGCAAGTAATATTGAAAAGGCATAATTATAAACTAATATGGTATCAATTTGATTAATAATTAGATAGTAAATTGTAACAAATCAGCAGGTTAATGGTCAGAAAGATATAACAGCAGAGAAAGCCAAAGGTTTAGTAAAAGTTGTGAGATGTATGCAACCGTTTTTACTAGGAACAGTTCATAGAGTAGAAAATTTTAACAAAGAATTAGGAGACAAAAAGAAAATTATGGTAAGAAATACACTGGGATCGTTGCTTGAGACACTTTACAATAATAATGAATTGAGGTAACATATACACAATAGAACACAGAGGAAAAGACAAATGGCTCATGTGGCCAAGTTTTCCATCTTGCTCTTATTAACTTTTATGTACATGTAGTTTAATTGCAGAATACCAGTGAAGGGAAAAAAATGGAGTCCATAATAACAAATTAATTCCATCACACAAAAATAAATCAGTTTAGAATGATCTTGAATTTTTTATGTGCACCGGAGGTCTTATTGCTTAGGACATTTAAACCAGTTTTAGCAGCCTGCTAAGCAAAGGAAGAATATGACTTGACTTCAGAAATAGAGGTCTTATTGCTTTGGACATTTCAAATTCTTTCAATTTTAGAGAGGTCATATTATGCATGAATGATAGGAAGTGAACATCAAATTATTGTTTGTTTCATGAATGATCAATTGTTTTACAAAAGAAGGCATGCATTTGTTATGAGCCCTTTTCCTATTGGCTTCATATTATGCAGTTGTTTAATAGATTTGTAATTGTCCCTTTTATCAATGGTCATGTTTAATCTCATTTGCTTGAATGAGAAGCAAATGGAAGCTTGTCCTTCTTCTGAACAAAGTAATTGGCATCAATCAGTAGTAACATAAAAATTAGGTCTTATCAGAATTTCTCCAACAAAAGATGTATTTCAGAATATTGATCAGTTTATTTGATCTATCGCTGTTCAATGCAAGCATTAACTCAACTGCATCATTTGAACCACTTCGTATCTAAAAAATGCCTTATAATTTATCACAAGATTATCATGTAGATAAATAAACTTCGATCAAAATAACCCTCTAAAGTTTAACATAGTTGGCACCCATCCGTAGTAACATAAAAATGAAGTCTGTCAGAATTTCTATATAAAAAAGAAGTCTACCAAGACATCATTTAGTTTATTTGATTCATAGTTGTACAATGCAAGCATGTAGAAATGTCATATTAACTCGACATGCAGTATTTAAACTACTTTGTATCTAAAAAATGTCTTATAACTGTATCAAAGGATCATCAAGTAGATAAATAAACTTCGGTCAAAGTAACGCCCTAAAGTTTTTCACAACTTACATGTTCATATTTAAATTTGACTTGTATTGCCACTGAATATGAAACTTTGTCGAGCACCGAGGTACCTGTGTGACGAGGGGAGTAATCAAGGAAGAGACATAGGTATGAAGCTACAGACATTTAATTTAGAGTTGGTGGAATAAATTTTGCATTGTACCATAGAAAACATTCATGAATTTTGTAATGATAACACAACTCAATTATTCACTCACCTTTAAAAGCATGACATTCTCTTACTGCATTTCTGTCCCCCCCCCCCACACACCCAATTATCCTTCCCTAATTCCTCTATCAATGCATCAAAATTCTTTGCATCTCTGTATGTTAAATGAAATATGAACATCTAAAATAACACATATGTATGTGCAATCTTGTTACTGGTTGAGCCATCGGGGTGTCTAAATTGAGTTTGAATATCATGATGAAAAGTATTATAGGAGTACACAGAGCTTTCTCTTTTTTTCGTAGAATACAAAAATCAGGAGAAAATTATAATGCAATAGGTTGAGATAGTTGCGAAATACCTTGTATAGAAGATTTTTGACGGTGATAGATCTGAGGATTTTGTGGAAGAAACGGTAGTTGGAACTGCACAAACCTTGAGGTAGCATTCATTTTTTTTATCCAAAGAAATGGTAGAAATTTTTGGGACTTCTCTCTTTGAAGCAGTAGGTTCTGTAGCATCTTTATCCTCACAAGATTTACAAGCCACATTTCTTTAACTTGCATTCAAAGAGGATACAGAGGGTGTTCTACTGTCTTTGAGTTTGAGTTTTAGATAAAAGAAAATTTTAATGACATGTTTTTGTCAAAAAAATGGCAGGTAAAACTATCAAATTTATAGAATAAGCATATTTGTGTTAGCTTAAAATTAGATATAAGAATTTGGAGAGGTAAATAACAATGGCTGAAGTAAAGATTTCAAATTGTGATATATTCTTTGGAAAGGGCATGCTAAAAGGTCTTCTCATTCTTTCTATGCGCAGTTTATGGCAATGATGCAACTCGAGAATATCAATTGTGAAAAATAAGTGAGCATATATCAGCAACACGGTTCATTCTATTCAAATCTATGGTCAATTTTTTTGCCTTTATATCAGCAACAATATCTTTTCTGTCATTACAAATATTGTTGAACTGAAGTATATATAGAAAATATTAATACTTGCATTTCAGTTTAGATTTAGTACAATCAAATTATTTCATTGCATTGTCAAGATATGGACCTAAAATTTACTAGATCCTAACTGTTAACACAACAAAAGTCATTTCTATAATCTATACAACAAAAGATTACAGGAAGAGGGATATTAATGTGCTTGCAAAAAATCACATGAGGCAAGTGGAAAGGATAGTACCTACTGTAGTGGATGAGGATCATCATGCATTCAGCTTGCGACACGTGTTCCAATGTTTCGGATTGCAAGCTGCGCAGGCTCCAATGGCTTTGGGAGAGGAGAGCGCCATTCGTGTCGCTCTTCTCATGTCAGCCATGGCAGCGCATCTTTCTAGTTGTGTGGAAGCTCGACCTGCTTCGGGTGCTGTAACATCCTAGTTTTCAGAAAAATCTGAAATCAAAAACCAATTTGAAATCATTTCAAACCAAGTTTTCAAATCAAAAGTTCAAATCTTTTTCTCTTCCCTCCCTCTCCCTAGGCTCAATCCGGTCGGTCCGTTTCTCTCTCTCTCTCTCTCTCTCTCTCTCTCTCTCTCTCTCTCTCTCTTCTCTCTCTCTCTCTCTCTCATCTCCTTCTCCCATGGCCCTTCCCTCCTAACCCGCTCTCTCCCTCTCTCCCGCATCTGCGCAAGCAGACCCAGCCCAGCCCAGCCCTCAGTCACCGTCGTCTTCCTACTCCCGTCACTCGGGCACACACCGAGCTCGCTAACCGCGGACCCCGCCAAGCTCGCTAACCGCGGACCCCGCCAAGCTCGACCGCCACTGTCACCACGGTAAGTTGTCGTGGCGCCCTGACCCCTCTCCTCTCTCTACGAAGTCGCCACACACAGCACTGGTGATGAGCACACAGAGCTTCCGTGGACCATCACGTACGAGCCTCTGCAAGTCATTCTCGACCACAGCCACACCGCTCCTCTCTGCCCCCCCCCCCCTCCCTGTGCTTGCATGCGTGCACGATGGCACTGGCGAGAGTTAACACCGGCCCCACCTTTAGCCAAAAGCCGCACATCACGGCCGGCCTTCACCACGTTTGTGGCTGATTGCCATGGCAATCCTTTCCCCTCCACATATAAAAGGGCATGCTTGAGCCTTGCAGCCACTCCGCCACAACCCAATCGAGCCAATGGTCTCTCTCTCCCTCTTTCTCTCTTTCTCCCTGTAGTCTCTTTCCCCTTTGCTGACGGTGTTCACCATCGATCCACCTCCAAACGCCGCCATTGGCCAATTGGACCCCATGGCGAGCTCCACCTGACAACTCTCCACCTCCCTCGCCACTCTGCTTATCCCTACCCTCTCCATCCCGAGCTATCACCGAGCCACCATGACCGCCGAGCTCCATCTCCGTCATCGGCAGTCGTCAATGCCCCACCGGCCAAGGTGAGCACGGATAGCGCTCCCTCACACCACATACATACTCCTGATGCCCAAAATTCTGAGCCAAATTGCCTCTCTGCTAGTTTTCCATGTTGGTTGTAGCCGCTCCCAACTCCAGTGAGCCGCTGGCCTTGTTCCAACCATCGCCCATCGACATGATGCCCACCACCGACTCTGTCGTGCCGCGTTGGTCCTCTTGGACCATCTCTTGGTCCAACTCGAGGCCGAGAGCTGCCAGCCCGATAGCCCAGTCACCTGTACCACCATGTGGCCCCACCATGTCGACTGCCACCTCAGCCGACCCCACCCTCTTTAGTACAGTTAGCTACCACGTCAGCCATCCCATGCCCCTGGTCCACCGTAGACCACAGAAGAGAATCCCGCCGGTCCACAAGTCCATGAACCCAGTCTACAGCACATTAGACTTTTTCTTTTATCCAAAAATCCTTTTTCCAGAGAATATTCCACGGAAAATTCTCCTCTTTTCTTTTTCTCAAAAATTTTTCCGGCCAGCTTCCAAAGCCCATATCTCCTCTGTTTTAACTCTGATTTCAACGATTCTTCCACCGATATTCATCTAAATTCAAATCCTATACTTTCCCATTGGTTTGACATTTATTTCAAAATTATTTGTATTTTATTTGTATTTATTGGTGTGTTTGTGTGCCGCATTTTAGAGACCAGAGAGTTTGAGGAGGAGGAGGAGTCGGGAACGTAAGATTTAGAGCAAGATCCCCTCGAGGACTTCAACGAAGGCTAGTTCCAATCCGTTTTCCTCGTTGATTATATTGAGCCCAAATGTTATCACCATAATCCGTAGCAGTCATTTTCCACTAAATATTCACATGAAGTATTAATTATTTGCATAATTTAAATGGTTGATCTAGTTATGTTCTACAATAGAATAGCTAGCTGAATTGCTTTGACTTGAATAACCTTGGTAACCCTAGGACAGTCGTCTCGACAACTTTTATTATGCTAAGACGAAGAACTTGTTACTAGTATGCTTATGATTGTGTATCTTAGTATTTCATACTTAGTCATAATTAATTTTATGAAATGTGTGAAACCCGGTGACTTGGTGTTGTGTGAGTTGTTGGGATGGGAAGGCTTATCGGATAATGTTAATAAGAGATAACTTGTTAGAGCTGGAGCAAATCAGGGTTCCCATCGGAAATGTCTTGAACGAACTATAGTTCGGTCACAACAACTATCATAGGTTGCGTGTGTTTCCTTGGAGTGTGAGTGGGCAAGGTGTGCCCATTTTTGGGAAATAGGTTTGGCAGTGTGCTGTGAGTTGTTGCAAACAGAGTATTTGGCAACATTAAAACTTAGGCCCTAGTGACTTTCCACCACGGCTGAAACCCCGTTTATGATGAAAAAATGTTTTCACAAAACCCGCCTTATGAAAATGAACCCTTGCATATGTAAACTCTGCTTTTCTGAAAAGTTAATCTTACAACTTTACCCTTGTTATACCATATGCATATATTTATAGCCCTTGATGTAGGGTAATGGTTGGAACTTGCTGAGTATATTTGTACTCACCCTTACTTGTGTTTTTAGAGGAAGATCCGGACTTCATCGACGCCGACGGTGAGGCTAACGAGTAGGTCTCAGTCGTGTCTGCACCTGAGTTGCATATGGAGTGGCGTGTTCACCATGCTGGCCCTGTTATGCACTCTGATATCATGGATCGTGTTTCTCGTAGATCTTAGCATAATCATTTATATATTATTAGCTTGGTAGAGTTATTTCACTATACCCTTTGTTGTATGACAATGGTTCCACCTGTTGTAAGACTTATATTTAACAGCGACTGATGCAGTGACTGGTATAATAAAGTTTTAAGCATTGGGGATGACCCAGGACGCTTCAGGTGCGTCACCTTTGATTCGCTTGCCATCGGTGCCGATTGGCTTGCGGATGTCACTGTTGTCGTTGCCTTCTATTTGCTCGTGGGGAGGGTTGTCTATTTTCCTTGCTGAATCCGGTCAACTATGGAATTGGGAGCTGGCACAGCAGTGACAGCGAGAATGGAGGTGGCGTTTGGAGGATGAGACGGAGGGGTGACAACGACGAGTCGAAATAACCAGTGCGATGATTGTAGGCGGTGGCGCCTGAGAGCACGGTGGTGCATGGAGGTTCCCTGCCTGCGACCTTTGCCGCTAATGGATGCTGTCGGGCCACCTCTGACCGTCGTGTGTGTCGACGCCAGCAGCTGCCCGGATAGCGCCAAGGCCTCCGTTCTTGGCCTGCTAGTTGTTGCCAGGGGGTGGGCTGGGTTGCGGTCTTGGGCAGTCGGGTGTGCGACGTTCCTTTTTTTGGGGGTATGGAGCGGGTGTCAAGGGGATCGGTCGAGGAAGATGAAGGGAGAAGGTTGACAACTCAGTGGCGCTGTGCGGGCTGAGGTGCATGTCAGCGGAAACCTTGCAGGTGTATGCGCCAGGGACCATGGCACGAGCAGCCGTCGCGACGGCCATGCGGTTGTTGGTGAACTGGCACGAGCATCGGCAATGGAGGGAGAAGGAGAGTAGGAAAGAGCGAGGCGGCACGAGGAGGGAAGGATCCGATGGTATATATGCACTCGCAGTTGGATTGGACGGCGACAAACCAAATGATGATGTGGGCTCATGAGGGTTGAGTTTTCTTACGCATTCTAGGTTATAGAGAGATATGCCTTGGTAAGGTTTTGTGGGGTAGTACTGTTACTTGTACATTCTACTGTAGAAAACTTAGGATATACTATTTGCCAAGTTGAGGTTTATCCTGAAATTTCAGTGATGGGAAAGCTACATTGTATGTAAAATTCTTTGGATACAACTTGAAGCAGCATCGACAGGCTAGTTGCTTTCAACCTTATTTTCTGGATGTAGAGTCTGCACCGTCCTACTATTTGTTGGTCTTTTACCTGTTATATTTCAGCTATTTGAGAACTGGAGGCCACTTTGTGCTTGGTTGAGGGGACCTAACTGTCGTGCGACACTCGTGCGATTTCTGTTCTTCTGATGGATCAAGATTTGCTTAATCTGAATGACATTTTTGGTGCGAGTATTTGCAGATTGTCTGAAGACTACTGTTTTGCTGGTACATGCTCAAACTTCCTGTATATCTTTACTATATACATCATGCTGCTGTGCACAACTGGAGGAACTTTTCTTCGTCCAATCACATTGTTCAGCATGGATGGATCCTGCCTGGAGTAGCTGGCAATACAGCTTGCTGCTTTGGTTTGTTCGCTTTTTCAGCCGCCTTTTCGTTCTGGGATGGGATCCCAAACTTGAAATGATCACTCTCACTCGGGATGTTAGAATTAAAGGGCACCTACCGAGTGAAATGACCATCAGTAAGTTTTGGGGTGTAATCTTGAATGCACTGATCATCTGTGGGTCGATCTAGATGCTAGAGATCGTGATGGCAGACTCTGAACTCTGAGCTGTGATGATCTGAAGAGATACCGGATCTAGTTGCGCTTATGCGGATTAGAAACTATCAGCACCCAGTAGCCGCTAGCATTGTTCAGAGTTGAGGTATTCTGATGGGCTACCTTTTTCCTTGCCATATTGTTTACTTGCAGGATCGAACAAAATCTTGCAGCAGCAACATGTGCTTTTCACAGGTGGAAGGAGAAACATGTGCCATCCTACTACCGAGAAAAAAGAAACATCTGAATCGCAGGCTTGAGTTCATGTGCATCGGACTCTGACAGTCGGCATTTGTCGGCGTATATCTGCGAAGCATACCAAGGAACAGATTTGCCAGGTAGAGAAGCGGCGCACCATGCCTGATCCAGAAAAGATTGGACCAAGCATATCTCACTGTCCGTATCCACCGAGCTCGAAACAAAGCAGCGGGCCATGTAATAATCATAGTTTTTTTTTTGTATTGGTGACAATGAAAAGATACACCAGATACCTTAGTTTTACACTAACGGATCTGGTAGCTTCTTTCACCGAATTTGGTCCTGTTAGTTCCAAGACTTGGGTTATTTTGTTCCGGCTCGTGCTCTCTGATCGTAAATACATATCGTTTTTTATAAAATATAATCTTCAAAGCATAACTTTGATCACTATTTTTATTAAAATATATTTAAAAATTTATTGAATTTGTGATATTATGAAAGCAGTTTTTAAGACAAATATACAAATATAATTTTAAAATTTCTAAACTAAATATTCGAAAGCTATTACTAGTCAAAGTTTAAAAAGTTTGATTGATTTTTCTTTCAAAATAATATATATTTATGACTGGATGGAATAGTTTATTTTGGACTTTCATATAGCAAATTTTAGCTATGGCTTTCATATAACAAATTTTAGCTAAGTCCTTAAGGCAATTGATGTTTAGCCGGACCCGCCCCGACAAAAAGACGCCCGGTAAACTACCGGCGGCAGCTTTCCCTCCCGCGCGACGGCGACCCGACTGCCATGGTTCCTTCCAGTACCCCACCGCAGCCTGCCAGCCTCGACCCCTTCACGGCTAAGTCACCCAACAAAAAAGAGTCTCCACTCCCCAGCCAGCTAGCCAAACCCCAAGCCGAAAGCAGCCGCCATTGTTGGCATTGCACCACCAAAAGCAGCTGCTGCCGCTGCTGCTGCCGGCGACGCGGATGGGTGCCGCGCGAGCACGGTGTTGGAAGCTTCTGCCCTTCCGCTCACAGCCGCCGGCAAGGGAGGGAGTCCCTGTGCCAGAGGAGGTGCCGGTGGAGTTCCTGTGCCCGGTCTTGGGCACACCGATGGCGGACCCGGTGATCCTGCCGTCGGGGCGGACGTATGAGCGCGCGTGCGTCCAGGCCTGCGTGAAGCTCGGCGTCTCGCTCGGCCCGAATGGAGTGCTGGTAGGGGAGGCGCCCGGTGGTGCAGTGGTTGACGTGGCCATACCCAACGACGCGCTCCGGGCGGCCGTCCGGACGTGGTGCGCGCGCTCTGGTCGCGCTGCGCCCGTGGCGCCTTCTGCGGAGAAGGCAAGGGAGGGAGTGCTCCGCGCGGTGCCACCGGTGCCATCGCCAGCACCGGCGAGGTCGTCGTCGAATCTGTCGTGCTCGTCGTCGGGGGCGTCCGCTGCGTCGACGTCGTCGTCGACGACGACGGAGATAGCCGCGGTGGAGGTGGAGGTGGAGAAGGAGGCGGTGAAAGAGAAAGAAGCGGTGTCGCTAAGGGTTGGTGAGGCGGAGGAGGAGGCGGTGGCGAAGGCGGTGGAGGCGGGGGATGAGAGGGAGGTGGAGGCGGCGATGGCCGCGCTGCGGCGAGCGACGCGGGAGGGCACGGCGAGCCGGCGCGCGCTCTGCGGGCCGCGGCTGCTCGCGGCGCTCAGGCGCGTGCTGCTGTCCTCGCGCCACACCGCCTCTGCGCGCGCCGACGCCGCCGCGGTGCTGGCGAACCTCTCCCTCGAGCCGGAGAACAGGGTGCCTATCGTGCGCGCGGGCGCGGTGCCGGCGCTCGTCGAGGTCATCGCCTCGACCGCCGCGCCGCCGGAGGCGTGCGAGCACGCGGCCGGCGCGCTCTTCGGCCTCGCCCTCCACGAGGGCAACCGCGCCGCCATCGGCATGCTCGGGGCAGTGCCGCCGCTCCTCGCCGTCATCGCCGCCAGCAACCACGCCCCGCGTGCGCGCCACGACGCCGGGATGGCGCTGTACCACCTCTCCCTCTTCGCTGTGAACCAGTCCAAGCTCGCGCGCGCCCCGGGCGCGGCCAGGAACCTGCTCTCCATCGCGCGCGAGCACGCCGAGCCCTCGCCCATCCGCAGGCTGGCGCTCATGGTGGTCTGCAACGTGGCCGCCTGCGCGGAGGGCCGCACCGCGCTGATGGACGCGGGCGCCGTGGCGACGGTGACCGCCATCCTGTCCGACGACGCGCGCAACTCGGAGCTGCAGGAATGGTGCGTCGCGGCATTGTACGGTATGAGCAGGGGCAGCCCGCGGTTCCGGGGGCTCGCCAGAGCGGCCGGCGCCGACCGCCCGCTCATCCTCATCGCCGAGCAAGCGAACCCCGGCGTTCACAAGGGGATGGCGCAGACGGCGCTGCGCACAATGCTGGGCCTGGGCGACAGCGACCTGTCGGACTGCAGGGACAGCGAGGGCTACTATGGCGCATCGGCGCCGCCTCACCGCCGGCGCGTGGCGAGCTGGGGCGCTCCGCCTGCCGCGACACCGCCAAGCTCTCATCAATGCCGATCCGTATGCATTGATTAATTGACGTTTATATGCTACATGATGGTGTGACGTGCTTTCTTCGGGTTGAAATCGTGGTGTGCTTTCTTCTTTCTTGATTGGTCCGTCATTTTTGATGGATGGTGCAGTGAATTGGTGATGAAACCAGAGTAGTGCATGTGTGTATGTTTGTACTCTGTACTGTACTGCTACGTTGTTCTTGTCATGCCAGCCAAACTGTATATAGGTTATTGCTTGCAAGTTAATGCAATGTTTTGTTAATTGCATTATATTATTGTACTAATTGCAAAGTTTACATATATTATGCATCATTTTCTTGGTGAATTTAGCGATCAAGTTTTCATACCGTTAGGGTGGGTGTGGTTCCCTGATATCCCCTAATTTGACCTAACAAATATGGAGAATTTCAAAAAGAAATCTATTTGATTACCTGCATCTATTATTACAGTCTGGTTTAATAGGTGCAAATATAAGATATCATCTTGGCTCGGCAGATACAAGCTCTGTATCCACTTATATAGGTGGGCTAACTTGTCAGTGCCACAAATTATTTTCATATGAGTAACCAATCATAATCTCGACTCTAGTATCCGCTTATGCGGTTTCAAATTCAATCAATCAAACATAAACTCTGCCCAATCTATCTAAACATATACAATCAATAAAACACTATTCTTTTCAACAAATATGACTCCGCTCAATATATTTATATGATGCAGCTCGACGAAACCTCATCTGAGGAACTAAACACACCCTTAACAACCGGTAGGGATCTAAATACGACTTTATTTGCAATCAGACACACCATAGCAATGCGATGTCAAAGCATAAACCTTTATTTAAGATTAATCTGTCAACTCAATAATGTCAAAGCTTTTTTAGATTGGTAAGAGGTCCAGAATAAGTAGGTGAGTTAGATATCCGAATGAGGGTTCATCATTGAAAGGAAATGCTTGCCTAGCTTGCTTTCTGTCCAACACACTCCAACACCATGAACTTTTCATATTGAGAAACCCTGGGATGGCTGGACCACCGGACCCATTGTGACGGCATTACTTAGTTTGGGATGCAAGAGACTGCTGTTGCAGCTTTGCTTGGTTCCTTTCTGTTAGAGACCATTTGATAAGACCATGCATAACGGATTTTCTTCGCGATTTAGAATCTCTTCGCGAAAAGATTTTCGTTTCATTCAACGCTCTAACGATATTACTTTACGATTCCTTTCATGAAAGGATTCCTAAAGTCATTCCATTCAAGACGGAAATCTCTCTCTTTTATTTACGAATTCCTTCGAATGAGCTTATTAGAGATGATGAAAAATAAAGAGAATATGAATGGGGAAGAGAATCAGAAAGAGAACGAAATAAAGAAAAAATGATTAGGAATGGCCTAATATGGTCCTAAATATAGCGGATAAACAAAGGGATATACTAGTTTCAATACGCTTGAAAATTGCAAAACTTTCGCTCTACGGCCATCCAGTGTCCCTCCAGCGTCCACCGCTTAATCTCATGTCTCGAGTTATCTTCTTCCTCCTTTTCTGCTTCACCTGACCTTGCCGTGCTCCATCGTCACGCCCTCCTGGCGTCTCCGATAGTAGTCTCGCCGCCGGATCCACACCTGCTAACCGACATTGCCATTGCTCCTGCTCCAACTTTTTCATCCGGTGTTTCTAGGACACCTAAGATCAATGGTGTCCCTACTGCCCCACTCCGTATTTGTTATCACTGTCTACTGTTATCTTCGGACATTCTTCTAAGCCGTTGAAACACATCCTGTGCTAAAAAACTGCGCCCTCCTAACTCAAAATTATAATGGCCGAAGAAGAGAACGCAGAAGGTGAAAGTAGGAGAATTCAGGCGATTGAAACATAGGAAAAGTGATGAACAAATATTTGCAAGGTTAATGTTAACTGAAGTCTTAATCCACTAGATCAAATTCTCCGGTGTCGTAGAAGCTAACATTACAAGCAGACACTTTATTAGGACGTGAAATTTCATAAAATTTTATGACAGTCAGTTCTAATCCCACAGAAATTCTAAAACTTCCGTATTCCAAACGTGTCTAGAACTTGGCCCACCTGGAAGACACTCAGACTCGCGACCTTGCGCGCCCGGCTCGGTTAAGCTTAATCACAAACCAAATCACCCACTGCGCCGGCAAACCCAAACCCCCGGCCGTCCCGTCCAACGGTCGAGTCGGGAGGGGCATTTCCGTCCAACCCCACTACCCCCAGGATTTTCAAAATCGCCGAGCCGCACGGCGAAGAGCAGAGAGACCATCGAATCCCCACTCGATCCCATCCCCAATCCCTCCCGCACCGACGGCCACACCATGCGGCGCGAAGACGCCGGCGGCGGCGGATTCCACGAGCTGTTCGACTCCGTGCGCCGCTCCATATCCTCCCGCGCGGGCGCCGCCCTCGACGAGCCCGCGTCGTCCTCCTTCTCCGCCGCCGCCGCCGCCGCTGGTGGGTTCAGGGAGCGGATCAGCAACCGCCTCCGCAAGTCGCGGGGCATGGGGCTGCTCGGGATGCCGTCCAAGAGCCCCTCGTCCACGCGCCGCCTCTTGCCACCGCCGTCTCCGCTGCCCGTGGCCGCGGCCTCCGACGGAAGAGGTGGGGGCAGCGCGGTAGGGGAAGAAGGAGGAGAGGAGATCCCGCCGATCCGGTGGCGAAAGGGAGATCTCATCGGTAGCGGCGCGTTCGGGCAGGTCTACCTCGGCATGAACCTGGACTCCGGCGAGCTCATCGCCGTCAAGCAGGTCAGGCCGCTTCCGCCACGATCCTACAATTTAGGGTTTCGAGCGAGGGGCGGTTTGGCGCGATTTGATCGATTCGATGTTGGTTTTTGATTGCAGGTTTTGATCGGAAGCAGCAATGCCACGAGGGAGAAGGCCCAAGTGAGCACCTTTCCTCTCGTAGCTTGTTTATATCATCATCTTTTGGCCAATTCTTCAACTTCAATGCTTTTATTCGACACTAAAATGCTTATATCGGAAACTTTTGACCAGGCACATGTAAGGGAGCTCGAGGACGAAGTGAAGATGCTTAAGAACCTCTCACACCCTAATATTGTTGTAAGAGCACTATAAGTTTAACATGGTTAGCCTTCCTTTTTGGCAGTGGTGATTGATCTATCTGGTGTTGTTTGATCAGAGATATATTGGGACGGCATGTGAGGAAAACACACTAAATATTCTGTTGGAATTTGTTCCTGGAGGTTCGATCCAGTCACTACTTGGGAGGCTTGGATCATTCCCCGAGGCTGTAAGTATTTTAATTATTCTGCTTATTCTGTTACTTTGATTAGTTCATCACTGAAGAGTAGTTTTGATTCAATTCATTTGTTTATTAGGTTATCAGGAAGTATACTAAACAGCTTTTGCATGGCCTGGAGTATTTGCATCGCAATGGAATCATACACAGGGATATTAAGGCATGAAAATTTCTGCAGTAATATAACTTTATGCCGTTAAATGCTTCTGTTGATGTGGTTATAATAAGGGGTTCTTTTGATTCTGTTATATTTTAGGGAGCAAATATACTCGTTGACAACAAAGGATGCATCAAATTAGCAGATTTTGGGGCATCTAAGCAAGTAGAAAAGTTGGTGAGTGCATATTAGTTGTGTTCAATATCTGTAGTCTTCCTTTGCCTTGTTTTATACTGGCTCGTGATTCATCATTAAGCTTAGTTTGTGTCAAGTTGATCAGTATAAATGATATATCCAATTGTAGCCCCTCTACCATGTGTTGGGTCTAAACTTAACATTCTACTTTAAAATTTCCTAAGTTTCAGACTTCCATGCCCTTTTTATCCATGCTTTATGCTCCACTAAAATGAAGAAAAGAAATTATAGCAGAACTCACCACAGCACCATGCCACCATGCGAGGCAGCTAAAGGGGGAAAACAGAAATGCTTTCCTGCCTCTTGCAATTCTGTTCATCATTGCAACACGAGATGACTAATGACCTTTTACTGCTTGTCATTTCACTTTCACGAGTTTATAACTTTATATCCTTCTCATACCACTGTGTTTCCATTCTTGTCTTCTTTTAGGCAACGGCAACTGCTGCGAAGACGATGAAAGGTACCCCGTATTGGATGGCACCAGAAGTCATTGTTGGGAGCGGTCACAATTGGTAAGTGGTGAATCTCTTTTGTCTTCATCATTAACTCATCATATAGTTAACAAGGCAAATGTGCACCTAATATGTGGGTACTGCTTTAAGCAATAAGAAGGATATATAATCTCCCTGAACTAGAGGCTCGACAATTGCCTTGTGTTCATCAAATAGCTAATTTCGTAATAAATTATTAAAAGGTATTTGACAAACAGCAACGCAGCAATCAGAAGCACTGTTTCTTACTAACAGACTACTATTACTAAGGTTTTTTCTTTGTAATTGAACTACACTTGTAGTTTCCTATATGTAATTGAAACATTTCCATGCACATTTATGTTGTCTGAACTTTTCCATGTTAATTCGCTTCTTAGAAGTATTTGCATAATTACATGGGTACACCCAGCTCAAGGTGCAGTAGATATTCCAAGCATGGTGATAGTTATGGCAAATTGAGAACAACATCTCGGGCTGCTTCATGCAGCATGCGTGCATCCCCAACGTTTGTTATCTTTTGAGTTGATACTTATTATCCATTGTTACAGTTCTGCTGATATCTGGAGTGTTGGGTGCACTGTAATTGAAATGGCAACAGGCAAACCCCCGTGGAGCCACGAATATCAGGAGGTAAATTGCAGCATCTGTTTATTCTGTGGAATTTATAGACAACGCTTATTCTTAACAGCCACTAAATCTTTTCAGGTTTCTCTTCTGTATTATGTTGGGACAACAAAGTCACACCCACCTATACCAGAACATCTCTCTCCAGAAGCAAAGGATTTCCTGTTGAAATGCTTACAAAAGTACATCTCTGATGCTTTATACCTCTGGTTTGATAGATGCTGATGCAGTTCAAATGTTCAATTAGCCCTGACATGTTTAATCTAATGACTGCCAATTTATACAATCCTGTGAAGAAACATAAGAAACCATTTGTTTTTTCTGTTAATTCTATAATTTCTTCACGTTATCTTTTAGGTGAACATGAGTACTCTTATGAGTCGTGTTTGCAATTATACATGGATATAAAAGTACCTCCATTATTCTCATAACTGTGGTCTTAAAGTCTGTGCATACAACATTTCCAAATTTGATCAGCGACATATTAAAAAGAGTAACTTCCACAAAAATTACACCTTTGTTAAAACCATCACAAAACCAACTTTATAAACAAAAGATTCAGAATACAGACTTCCATTTGCACAATGTTTCACAAAACTTATACACTTCTAATATCAAGGATAGTCATCTGGAAAGGACATCAGTAGATTTGTTGGCATGATTATTTTTGTGCAGTTTTCACATCACATTAAAAAGTAGTTCACGTTGTAGATGGGAGTTTACAAAAGTTAAAGGCAGCAATTATCTGAGAATGGAACATGGTACTGCTTAGTAGCACACTAGTTTACTCCTGTGATAGTCCTCTCTCTAGTTGGCCAGGTTATGCACAAGCATGTGTTCGATGTACATGTTAATATTGTTTAAATATCTGTGTGTTGCTATTAACTGATTGCACCCTCAGTACTTTCTTCTTCCACATTTCGATGTCCTAGATGTGAAAAGGTGTTCTTTTTCATTGATGTAATAGGATTTTGAGGAGAGACATAGCTGCATCTTCCTAAAGTGTCCCTACCTCATTTAGTTGGCCTGCATTTCACAAGACTCGATCTCTTCTGTTGATAGGTGGCATCTTTACTCTTTAGGAAATTATCGTTAAATTTATGACAGACAAATCAGCATACTTTTCCTGCATTTGGAAATAGTTGCTAGTAAATGACTCTCCACTCTCAAGTGCCTTGACAATTTTGTTTCTTATTTCAGGGAACCAGAAATGAGATCTGCTGCATCAACCTTATTGCAGGTATTTGTACATTGGATCTGAATTAATGCCAGCAGCATCTATGTAGCTGTAACGACAGGTATTATAGTTTGTGAAGAGTAACACCTTAAAAATATTCTTGCAGCACCCATTTATTACAGGAGGATTGGAGGATCTTTGTCAGCTTAATCATGCTGCACCCAAGGTTGGATTACCGGCACTTATTTGATTCTCTCTTCCCTGACTTGTTTGACCTAAAATGTCAATCTAAACAAGTAAAAACTCCCAGGAAACCTCCAACAACGAGCTTGCTGCATATGGAATGCCAGCTGGTGAATCGTAAGTAACTTCTGGTGTAATATTGATTCTTGAACTCAGTAGACTGTCCGCTTTCAGTTTTATACTGAGCAAGTTCAACTTCTCAATAGGGACTTGAATCGCCCTGGCAAGCCACGCACTTTGAATTCTTACAAGTCATCAGACACCAGATCATTATGGGATCTGCATTGCAATGATGGCATGTGTCAGTTTGCTGACAAAGATGACGCCCCCATGGTTGGATCAGTAAGAGAAGTTGTGCTACTCTTGTTATTCTAAATATTTCACGTGAGCCTTTACTTTTGGCTACTGTGACCACTAATTTAGTTAGCACAAGCCCCAGGAATTCGTGTTTTGAATCATCTAATTGTTGTCCTTATAGTTATGTTATGTTTCTGTCAATTCCAGAGCTTCAATCCTATGTCTGAACCATCTGATGAATGGGAAAGCAAACTTGACATAAGCCCGGACCAACGATTTAGTCAATCAAGGGAGTTTGGTGGATTAGCCAAACTTGCAGAGAGTCAGATGTCTGAAAATGATTTTACTTTCCCTTGTGAGGGAAGCTGTGAAGAGGATGATGAATTTACAGAATCAAAAATAAAGGAATTTCTGGATGAAAAGGTGTTTGTTATGTTTGAGGCAATGCAAATTCAGCCTTTTTATTGCTAGTACTTCATTAACATTTGTTTCATTTCTTGACAGGCGACAGATCTAAAGAAACTACAGACGCCTTTATATGAGTTCTACAACACAGTGAACGCTAGAGTTTCTCAAGGAGTTAGGGATATTTGCCGAGCAAGCAACATAACTAGTCCCAAATTGCCGCCTCGAGCAATTAAGATGGTGCGAGGTGCGGCAGTGGAGCCAATTTGTGATAATCTGAATAAGGCCAGTCCCAATTGTTGCGGTAGGCGTTACTCAAGAAGCAGTGTGGAGAGCAGTCAAGTCTTGAGAGAAATAGCTTCTCCTCAACTCAATAAATTTGAGGATAAGGTCCACGATGATATTCAAGACAAACCAAGGTTCGTGTGTGGCACATTGCTTTAAGTGTGGAAGATTATATTCGCTTGCAAATATGCTCCTGCCGTTCAATTTAATTAGGGGTGTTTACTTCTGTGATTAAGACATCATAATTGCTTTGTGTAAGAAACAGTAACCACTACTCCACTATCATCTTATACATCTGAAGCAAAATATTGATAGAACTCAGCAATTCACCTTTTATTGCTAAAATGCTTCTCTCGTAAAATTTAATGAGGGGTGTTTCGATATTAGCCAGCATGATGGTCTGACAGTTGAAATACTATTTTTGACAGCTTTAGCTCTTCGGAAATAGAAAGGAAGTGGAAAGAAGAGTTAGACCAGGAACTTAAAAGAGAAAGAGGTAAATAAAAAGCTTTGCTAATCTGCATCTGCTCTGTCTACATGATTTCTTTTACTTATTTTCGTTTCTGATTTTGCTGGATAGAGATGAGATCGGGTGGCTATGGTAAAGCACCATCTCCAAAGGGCCGAAGATTGACTGGAAAACGAGATCGTAGTCCTGTCCACTGAATGGAAAGTAAGAATATAATCCAGCAGGACTGATGCTATAGGTCGTGTGACCTGACTAGTACAGTGCACTGCCTAACCAGTCGTGTGATCTGACAAAACCTACATAAGCTACCAAATCCTTTTGGTGCTTATATCGTAAAGGAGTCTAAGCGAGCCACTTCTAAGTGGACTGGAGTGAGGGCTGTCATGATCTGCGATGGCTGCAACCCTTGTATTGCCTAACCAGTCTAAGCAACCCTTGGATTGCCCGGACGAAAACAGTGAGGTGGCAATTTTCTGCAATGTCAAGCTTCATGTCTGCTATGCCACATTTTGCGATTTTGGAAGACATGGTGCTGTGCCTGTTGTACAATTTTCTTCGCTTCTTTTGTTTCTGTAAGCAATCATGTAATAAGACTTAATCCAGAGGATGGAAGGTTTAGCTGTTGACTGAGAATCCATTATTCATTGCAGCAAAACAGCAAAAGAGTGTTCGTTCCGACAGTTGGGATTGCTATGTGTGCAGCTGTAACTGCTCGATAACCCTGATTCTGGGACACATGCTGCACAAGCTGATTTTTCTTTTCTGGGACACATTTGCAAGCTGAAACTTGCTGACGGGAGACTCCAATTGCGTGCTCTCCTAAAACAGTTTTTAAGTCAGGAATGCCCTTAGTTTGAAGATAGGAAACAAAGAATAGCTGTGAACAACTCAATAGAACAGAAACCTGGACATGTCTAGCCAGAGAAACGGGACAGACTGCAGACCCGTTAACAGTGGGAAATATCAGGCAAGGCTAGCAACCAACAAAACAGAACGCGATGACGCCATTGATCAATGCCTAAAGTCAGAAAGGTTGAACGAGGATCATAGGATGACTCGATCTAGCCTGAGGGTGCTACACAATGCAACTTTCCCCATGACACTGAAAGCAGAATCAACATCCAAAGAAAAGTACAGCACAAAGCAATGCTATGCTTTGATTTTTCTGCTACCGAGGGGGCTGGGAGGAGGTGGAGGAGAATGAGAAGAAGATAAGGGAGAGAAGGTGGAGAAGGAGGCGGAAGAAGGTCAGCCCCCTACTTCTTCACGCTGCGTCCACCACTGGTCTCGGTTAATGGTCACATCTTCACCCTATTTCATCACATGACTTAGGAGATAACATCTTTCATCCCCACATAGCATCATCTCTGCACAAATAGTTTTCAAGGAGATCCATAGGTCCCCAATTGGTCTTCATTAAACACATGTTTATCGGGCATAAAAGAATGAGATAAGTATATTTGTCTTGAAAGTGCTATCTCATATCAGAATTGTATTAGATAGATTTGTTGGACTAATTTATAGTTTGAAGAACGTGTCAATATTCAAAACGATATTTTTTTTTATAAGTGTGGGTATATTTCACCTATCTCAAGAAGATACAACTACTCTTTAGTTTAAGTTTAAGTTTAAGTTTAAGAGTTTGTCAATGCAATGTTCGGGAACTTGACTTTCAGACAACCACTGTAAAGGGGAAAAAAGGATATCATTGAAAAGGCTTTCCATTTTGATGCCTGATTGCCTATAGGGTATGCTCCTCTAGCCTAAACATTAGATAGAACTTGCCGGGAGGCAAGAAAAGAATTTATTGACTTTCTCCTATGCACCAAATATATGACATGTCAAAGTCTCAGAGAGTATCTTTGCTGTCAAACTAAAAAATTATATACATAGCATAAGTTCGTGACCATTCCAATTAAAAAGTGAGCTCAGGGCCACTGATGTGGTCTGACAGAACTTTGCACCTTCTAAAATTCAGAGTAATTGTGGGACAAAATGGTGCTTTAAACTTAATTTTGCTAGGTAGTTAACTGCTATATTATGATTTTCTCCTTAGCTCTCTCTAATTAATCAAGCGTTGTTAGCCAGACTTTTCTTTTTATTAATACTCTCTCCGTTTCACAATGTTTATCTACATCTATCATTACGTACAAACTAAGATATACTGAAATCGAGTGAAAAATACAGTGAAATGACCATACACCTCTAATCAATATAAAGATGAGAGCAAGTAACTCACCAGTGTTGAAATAAATGTATGCATACATTTAAGGACATATCAGAAAAATAGATCATAAAACATCCATAGTTATCGTAATGAATAAATAATTTGATATAATACTTCTGAGACTATAGATAAATATTGTGAAATGAAAGGAGTATATAATAAGTAGTTCCGTAGTTTGTTTTTAAAAAAATATATAGGGAGCAGCGCCCATGCCAGCACCAAACCCCAATTTCTCTTCTCCAAATCCCTCACCCCCAGTTCCCCATTATCCAGATTCCAATCCACGCCTCGCTCCATCGATCAGTCTCTTGCCCTCTTTCTCGGCGGTCAACAGGCAACCGACAGCGGCGCACCGCCGAGCCGCTGACGAACCGCAACTGCGCTCGGCGTGGGTCCACGGCCACGCGGCAGCTAACCGCGACGCACTGCCATGCGTACGGGGGTCAGAGACGGCGCTAGCACTCTAAGCCTGCAAGAAAGAGAGCCGACAACAGAGCACATAAGCACAAAGAAGGTAAGCGCGTAGCAGCCAGCAGCTAAGACCAACTCCAGCAAAGGTAGTATCCAGTGCTACAGTGCCAAACAGTGCGCTACAGTGCGCGGAGAGAGAGCAGCGTCTGTATTTTTGCGGACTACTGTAGCAGCGCGTATCACTGTAGCAACAATGCTCCAGGGACTGCCAGTGGGCCCGGATGCAGGAAAACGCGTCGGCTACTGTAGCAAGTACTGTAGCAGTACTGCGCCAGCACTGTTCACAGAGGCTGACAGACGGATCCAGAGAGAGAAAAAGAGGAGTAGAAGATAGGAAATAGGGTAGCTGCTGGAGATGAAAAAAATAAGGAACGCTGTAATAGTGATAGAGGATACTGTAATAGTATTTTTAAGGATGAAAATTTGAGGTAGCTGCTGAAGATGGTCTAAATCTTTGAAAATGTTGTCTCCGTAACGTTAAAAGGAATATGGCCTTGTCTGTGCGACACTCCTATATTCGATAATTGCCTCAAGACATTACAAAATCATGGTTTTGTCTCTATGACACTAGAGGAGGGATACAATATCATTATGTCATTAGCTTCACACCTCTTGGAATTATTTTCTCTATGCATAATTATAATTTATCCGGAATTTTTTCAGAATGATGCAATGTTCTCTTCCCCGTCCGTGCGATTTTTGTTTTTTAATTTTTCACATAAATTTTGCAGAATGAAGCTGAACGTATAATAGTATTTTGCTCCTCCTCCAATATCCTATACACAAAACCATAATTTCGCAGTGTCCTGAAACCAATAGAACATAAGGTATCCCACGGACAAAGCCGTTCTTTTAGTGTCCTAGAAACAGATTTGCCTAAATTTTTTTCACTCTACCGTCTAGACTCTAGTAAGGACGTATGGTTGATTCAGTACTTCAGTTCAATAAATTGTGAATGTTGACTTGGTGATGAATGAATGATAGATCTTGTTTTCTGTACTTTCTCTTAACTATTTGAGATATGATTAGTATGAACTACTTCATCTGATTATAAATATAGGTCATTTTAGATATATGCATAAGGATTAAGAAAATAAATCGAATGACCTTGTGCCCCTTATTTATTCTGTATTGGAAAAGATAATTTATTCATTTGTGAGAGTGATGACATTTATTAAACAAGAGTAAGAAGGAAACAAAAGAAAAAAATACATAAAAGTTTTAGAATAACTTATATTTAGAGAACAGTTGAGGAGGCTAAAACAACCTACATTTGTAATCAGAGGAAGTATTACATTATATTGTATTATGTATTTTGTTATTAGAAATCTTTTTTTTTTCTGTCCATTGAACACTTTACGCCGTCTCCAATGTTCCAATGTTCAACCTAGAAATTCTGGATGCGCCACTGTACGCACGTCATGTGCCGCCCTAGGTCGAGTATACAGTGCTCATTTTCGAGTGTGATGTTGAATTGTGCCGGCCTAACTGTGAGTTCTCGTCTTGGAGTACGTGATGCTACGTGCAATGTATTCGCTGACCAAGATGCCGTTCTATATTGCATTTTTTCAAGAATGTCGTGACAGCTTGAACAAACTTGTATGCAGAAGGGGCAGCAGCATGCACCGAGTCAAAAGTGTTGGTTGGTACTGCCATTTGGCCATTCTTGATTGGACAGGACGAGGCTGCACTATCTTCATTATTATAGCACTATAAGGCCCTGTTTGTTTCAGCTTCGGATTCTGGCTTTCAGCTTTTATAATCCGAAGCTGAAACAAACAGGCAGCTTTTGGTTATAGCTTTTTAAAATCTGCTGGTTGGATTGTGAGAATCTGAGAAGCTGATTTTCCTCAGCTTTTGATAGATTGTGAAAGTCCATTTTACTAAACTGTCCATTAAATTTTTTTAGAATCTACAATCTAAAAGCTTTTCACAATCCAGCTTTTCACAATCCAGCTTTTAACAATCCAGCTTTTATAAGCTGCTTTTCAGAATCCCTAGCTGAAACAAACAGGCCCTAAGTTGCATTGGAGGCAGAATTGAAAGTTCTCAATTTCGTAGGCGCGGTCGTTTAGAACGTAAGACTGTCATAAGAATTGTATACAACATTCATAACAAGCTCTCACGTCTCAAATGGGACCTTAAAAGTGGAAGATGAGGGACTTGTTTAGTTGTTTATCGCCACGTCACGTTATTCTTAGATGTGTGTTTGGTTTTAATTCGAACAAGTACGGAGCTCAGTAACAATGCCCGAGGTTAGGCCCAAGCTGACGCGGTTCAAGCCTCTCGTCCCGCACCCTATGTGTCTTTAACGAAGACCGCATCGGGAAGCACCGTTAAAAAAATGACTAATCAATTTTTTTTATTCTTTTGTTCCACGTATCATAAACTTATTTCTTACTAAACTTTACCAAAAATGTGATAATTATTTTTTCACCATATTTTTATAATAACTACACTTTGCTTAATTTTAATTGTGACAAAGTTAATGACAATCAAACTGGCCCGAGATTGGCCGTAATATTGCCTGTTCCTACGAGTTGCCCTCGTTCTCTCTTCTTTCGCTGATCACTGTAGCGGACATATTTTCTCCTTTCCTGACCCCTGTACCAGGCGGATCTTTGCTGGCCAGAAAAGTTCAGGCTTTCCTGGATCGTGAATTTCATGATGCGTCTCCCCACCCTTTTGCATCACGCAAACGCGTCATGCCCGCTGCCTTTTAGCGCTCCCATCATCGCTCGTCTTCATGCACGACGAACTGCTGAAGCCATGCGTACCAATAATCATTACTGGTACTACCATGGCGTCCATCTTAATCTGAACGATGATGTATGCGCAGCAGCAGCAGCACGCAATGGGCAATTCGGCACACAGCCGAGCTGACATTGATATCTCCATGTGACACGATCACACGACAGATTAATCTGCAGTGCCGGTTGTTTTATTAAGATCGCGTGATGGATTCATCACCTGCCTCCCTGACAATACTGTCAGCAAGGCCCGGTGCGGCTGGATCCGATATCTTTTCACTTCTGAAATATCTCTCTATACGTTTTCAACTCTAAAATCTATATTTAATTTAGAATTTATAAGATAAAATAAATTATTAAAATATTTATTTTTAATTTAAAATAAAAATAAGATATCTAAATCAAAGACTCTCTAAGAATTTTAAAACTAAAGATAATTAGCTTAGAAATTATTAAAACCGGAGCTCTGACAAGCGAGAGCTAAGGGGACCGGCCGCAGAACCAAGGATTTGTTCGGTGCGAGGAGGCTCGTGGCGACCGGAAGGCCAACCAAACTGCACCGGCGAGGGGTGGGTACATGCATGCCTCTTGCGGATCGACGGCGACAAGATCACAGCATGGGCAGGGCCGGCTCTGGGCTAGGGCGAGGGGTGCGACTACCTAGGGCCCAAGCCATAGGGGGGTCCAAGTCTGCACCTGCTGCACTTTCCGTCTTTCCGTTTGTCCTAGTCTCCTATGCGGCCAGGCCAGTAGGCCAATACAAGCTACTGTGACATGCAGTGATACCGTGATGGGCTGATGACTTGTGAAGCCGTGATTTGGTTTGCCAGTTCCCTACTTGCCTCGGCCGGTCGGCCCTCGGTGCAAATCACAAGCCCGCGAACTGCACACGGCACTCGGCACATCGCAGCGCCAACGTAGAAGGGGACAGCCGCCAGTCGCCAGCCGGATCGGACAGCAGTCACGCCGTGCATTCGTGCCGTGCGGCTGTGTCGCCGATCGCCTATTCGGCTATTCGCGGATTCGCCTTGCCTCGCTCTCATGCTTGTCGCCTTGTCGGCGATCGTCTTCCACGTGACTGGTGAGATCATCTTTTTCCTATTTGCTTATTTCGTTTGCCTGGACTTAATTTGTACGGTTACTCGGTTAGTATAACTATAGTATAAACTCAGAAAATACTATTGATTGTTATCTATTTAGTCCGCAAATTAAGTTGTTCATTAACTAATAGATGATCCATTGCCCATTGGTTAAGTCGTTAGGGTTCTTGTTGCTTTCTTTTCTTTCTAATTTTAGGTGTTAGAATGTTGCCTAAGAAGCATTTGTCGGGTGCTGAGAAAAGGAAAAAAAGAAAACGAGAAGATCAGTTTATTGAATCGCAAAAGGGTGGTATACATAAGTTCTTTTCAGTTTCAAGTAATGTTGTTCCCGGTAATAATCCTGAAGAGGTAGATGATTGTAGTACAGAAGATCAAGGGCAGGAACCTAATCATAATTTAAATGCAGAAGTTGATGTCAATGAGGATGCTACAGGGGAACAAAATTTACCGCTTTCATCTGATACTGAAAATTCAAATGCTGATGAACAAAAAGATTCTCTGTTAGCTATCTATGATCCTAGAACATGGGACAATCTTGACAATAGGGGAAGAGATATCTTAATTGAAAAAGGGCATGTGAGAGAATTAAATTTGCAGTTCCCTTCGGATAGCAGTGGTAGACATTTTTCATATGCTTACTACTCTAGAAACTTAAGTAATGGCGAGGTTGTTGATAGAAAGTGGTTGGTTTACTCTAAGTATGTGGACAAAGTTTACTGTTTTTGTTGCCGATTGTTCACATCAACTCAGACCAAAACTTTGTTGGCATATGATGGATTGAGGGACTGGAAGCATCTCAATGGGAGACTCAAACAACATGAGAACAGTGTTGAGCATATAACAAACATGAATACTTGGAATGAACTTAGGTTGAGGTTAAGTAAAAATCAGACAATTAATGATGATTTGCAATGGAAAATTGCAAAGGAAAAAGAGCGTTAGAGACAGGTTTTGGTAAGAATAGTTTTTGCTGTGAAGTTTCTTGCTAAACATAATTTGGCCTTTCGAGGATCAAATGAGAAACTTTATCAGGATAACAATGTTAATTTTCTGGGCACAATTGAAATGATTGCTAAATTTGATTCTGTGATGCAAGAACACATTAGACGCATTCAAAATAATGAAATTCATCATCATTATCTTGGCCACAATATTCAGAATGAGTTAATTTCTCTTCTTGCTCATGCCATGAAAAGTTTTATTTTAAGGATCATCAAGGATGCTAAGTATTTCTCTATTATCTTAGATTGTACCCTAGATGTGAGCCATGAAGAACAAATGACTCTAATCGTGCGGTGTGTCAATATGTCAAGTAACATTCCGAGAGTGGAGGAGTTCTTTCTAGAGTTCTTAAAGGTGGATGACACATCAGGATTGGGGCTTTTTAACGAATTGATGAATGCATTGGACTCTCTTGATTTGAATGTCGATGATGTGAGAGGTAAAGGTTATGACAATGGTTCTAATATGAAGGGAAAACACCAAGGTGTTCAGAAGCGTTTGCTTGAAATTAATCCAAGAGCATTATATATGCCATGTGCATGTCATAGTCTAAATCTCACTCTTTGTGATATGGCGAAATCTTGCAGCAAAGCTATTTCATTCTTCGTTGTTATACAACTGATATATGCATTGTTTTCATGTTCTACTAAAAGGTGGAAGATTTTGCTTGACAACGTTCCAAAATTAACTGTCAAATATTTATCTAATACTTGTTGGGAGAGTCGAATAAACAGTGTCCAAGCTATCAGGTACCAAACTCCCCAAATAAGGTCAGCTTTGTTGGAATTGGAGACATCTTCTACTGATGACCCAAAAGTAGTGAGTGATGCTCAATCTTTGATAACTGCACTTGAGAATTTTGAATTTTTAGTTGGTATGGTTATTTGGCATGACATTTTATTTTCTATAAATATGGTGAGCAAGAAGTTACAGTCTAAGATTGTGTGTATGGATGCTACTCTCAAACAAATCGAAAGGGTCATCTCATTTTTTAAGAGGTACAGAAATGAAGGCTTCACTTCTAGTATTGACATTGCAGAAGCCATTGCATCTGAATTGGATATAGAGCCAAAATTTCCTAAAAAACGTCAAGGTAAAAGAAAGAAGAATTTTGATGAAGAAAATGACCAAAATGAAGAAACACAGTCAGCTATAGAATCATTCAGAGTTAATTACTTTCTAGTCATGATTGATGTTGCAATTGCTTCATTGACTATTCGATTTGAGCAGTTGAAGGCATTTGAAAATGTGTTTGGTTTCTTATTCAACTCAAAAAATCTGAAGTCCTTGGATTATACTGATCTACGGAAATGTTACACTACTTTTGTAGAAGCTTTTTCTCATGATAACTCATCTGATGTTGAGTTAAATGATTTTTTCTCTGAATTAAAAGTGCTGCAAGTAACTTTGCCAGATGGTTTGCTGTCAGCACCTGAGATTCTTCAGTTCGTTACAGCTGTATATTGCTATCCAAATGTCTCTGTTGCCTATCGGATCCTCTTAACTGTATCTGTGACTGTAGCTTCAGCTGAAAGAAGTTTCTCAAAATTAAAATTACTAAAAAACTATTTGAGATCAACTATGTCACACGAAAGATTGAATGGTTTGACTATGTGCTGCATTGAGAAGAATATCTTGGACAAACATTGATCTCGATATTGTCCTTAATGATTTTGCATCAAGAAATGCCCGAAGGAATTGTTTTTTATGAGAGACATTGGGTATTTATCGTCTCCTCTTTTGTGAAACATTGTCAATGGAGTTATTTGAGTTTGGTTTTCGTTCTTATTTGAGGTAATTATACTAGTTTTATTTTGCTGTTTTTTTAGTTTTCTATTGTACTATTGACATTATTCATCGAGAATTAAGAACATGTTGAGAGTTAATTCTTACTTAGTTACTACTTAGTTTATCATGTTAGCAATGTTCATTTATGTCACTTTGAAGGATAAATGGTTTATAAACTATACAAGTGAAAAGAATATTTAGCCTTAAGGGTCTATAGTGCCGAGTTCGTTCAAGGACCCTCGAAACTGTAGAGCCGGCCCTGAGCGTGGGGACCGTGGCGCGGTGATTTTTTTTTGGCCTTTCTGGAGAATGAAAAAAAAATGGTCTCTTTCTTGACCAAACGGGTTCAAACAGCACAAGAGACGGTGGATTTGACTTATGTTGGAACTTTGGATCAGCAGTTCAGCACCAATCAAGCAACAGTTAAATGTTGTTCTTGCACAGCTGCTTCACTGTTTCATCACTATGCCAACTACACGGAGCGATTCTTGCTACTGTCTCACCGCTCCTCTCTGAGTCTCTCACCTCACCCAATGTACATCTACATTCCTAGCTCCAAGCCTTCTTCTATACTCCTAGCTGAAGTCGCAGGACAGCGTCGCAAGCCGGTCGCGTCCTCAGCTCCGCCGACTCGGTGATGCTCTGCAGCGATGGCCGCCATTGCCGCCCTCTGCCGCCGCCGCTGCGGTGCCGCTCTTTCTCCGGCCGCTTCCGTTCCTGAACAAATGACCGGGACGGGTATCGGCAAATCAGCGATTGCTGCCGTGAAATCACAAGATTTGGAATCAGAGAGGACAGGGGATGGGCGAGCACTCACGTGGCCGGTGGACTGCCCCTGCTCCTCGCTGCCAGCGGAGGCGTGTCCCGGCTGCGACTGCCGCCGACGCCGGTCGTCGATCACCTCCTCGCACCGCCGCATCTTATCCTGCCGCCTCGCCTGCACCGCCTTCGCCGCCTCTGCGCGCACAAGCAGGGGGGGGGGGGGGACAAGGATTAGTCTCCACGAGAGGACATCAAGAAACAGAGCAATCCAATCCAAGATCTCTCCTTGATGGGAATGGATGGACACGCACCTTGCGCGGTGATGAGCCGGTAGACCTGGCCGAGGAGCAGGGTGTCCTTGGGCTTGAGGAGCTTGACCTTCGTGATCTTGGCGCCGCCGCCGGCCACCGCGGCGTCGGCCTTGGCGTCAGCGGAGGGGCCGGAGACGCGGAGGACGACGAGCGCGACGTAGTGCCCGGGGTTGCTGCGCATGACGTCGGCGGCGGTGGCCGGCCCGTACAGGCGCTCGACCTTGCCGCCCGGGTGCTGAATCACCACGGCCAACGCCTCCGCCGCCTGGCAGTTGCCCATCGCCGGCCCGGCCGTCCGCCCGCCCACCCCTGCTCTGCCTCAACAGTCGGGTGCCTCGCTCGCTCCCAAGACAATGGCCGCGCCGCGCTAGTTCTTGTGCCTCGTGAAGCCACAGGCGTCGCTTGCGCCGGAGATTTGAGCTCTGGGGAGGACGGGGTGCGGGGTTATATGTGCGGAGATGGAGACGGGGATCAGCGAGAGAGAGACAGATTAGCGAGCTTGTTAAGGATTAATTAATCAAGTTTTGGACGTAGCTGCTGGCTCGTGGTGAGGTGATTAAAGGAAGGGGTCAACGTGTTAAGACTTGATAAGGAGATGCTACAGCTCCTACTACATCGGGTGTGCAAAACGGGGTGTAACAGTGGCAGCCTAGTAGATAGACTTCCCGTTTTGTCCGTTTATCCGGGCATGACATGGACGCACCACATGTCGCCAACTGGGGAAGTGGTTTCAGCCACATTTACATGGTTTTTTTCTTGCAACAGTTTATATAATATGTCTGTTTATTGTTTTTTTAGAAAAGAATGTATCTATGGCTTTCATTAGGTCAAGCAAGGGACGTGATTATTGTAAGGAAGCCCAGAGGCGTTACAATTCTATAGTTTACGCGATAGGTGGAGAGTGATTAGACACGTGTAGAGAATAGTCGAATCATATAATGCATGTGTGACTAGATATTTGTTGTGTCACTAAGATGTCAACGTAGCCACTAGCAATAATAAGAAACAAAATGAGCTGACACAATGCCATCAAGATATGTTGTTTTACAGTTTGCTTGACAGGTGGAGAAAGATAGATGCGTGTAGAGAGCCAACGAATTGCAAAACCCATGTATCATTGATGGTACTATTATGATGTTAGTATCGCTGAAGTTGATGCCAACAATAATTATCATAAATATGACCGCTTGTGATGAAATGCAGTTTGATAGCCGACATCGACTGCAAACAAGACTTTGATTTCCTAGGCTCTATATAGTAATTTGTCATCTATTGGCGAGAAGCCTCTACCAAGTTAAAGGTGATGACTCAAGTTTTGGGGAGTTTATGGGTCATGCTTTGGGGATGACCTGTGGAATATGTCTCATGTAGGTCATGCTTGAAAAGGCCAACCTTATTTTAGGAAAAGATTTATAAGTAGGCCTAACTTAGGAAAAAAGTTTAGGGGCATCGAGCAACCAACCGTATACTTGTACATTGAAAAATATATAACTAAACATGTTGGGCGAGGCTTGAGTTGAACTGATGTTTTTAGGGCCACCACCTCCATTACAATGGATTGACCTCTAAATGGTCTTAGTTTATCTTTGTAAAAATAAAAGGCCTTGGTTTAAATAAGTAGGTGTTTCTTAGGTATATTAAGATCTTGTTTGTTTAGGCTTAGGTTTTAGCTTAAATCCAAAAAAAGTCATAAGCCCTAATAAATAGGAGGCTTTTCAAACATGCTTTTTAAAAATCTTAAGCTACCTTAGGTGTGTTTTTTTAAGGCTTTTGCGGGGTGAAAACTGTTGGAAGTAATAACACTTTTAGATTTAATTTAATTTAATTTCTGATATAAAAAGAACAAGAACATATGCAAATAATCAATAATGAAGGTGTTCCGACTAGCCCCGACTAAATTCGACTAGCCTTGAGTAGGATTCAATAAGTCTCAACACGCCTCGACTAGAGCATGTCCTCGATAAGATATTCGACTAGGTACTCTACCAGTAGATGTACTCGACTAGGTACTCGAGTAGGATTTACACACGTACCCGATGGTGATGTGAGATGCAGACGCCCCCGTGGTGTCGATACCCAATACAATAGATGATAATGAAGATGGTGTAGTCGATGTAGAGGTCACCGTGATGTCGATCCAGTAGGCGATGAAAAACATGAAGTAGTCGAAGTAGATCTTGATAATGTAGAGGAAGGTGATTGTGAGCAGTCACGACAAGCGCTTCCCAAAAACCTTATTCACCCTCTCCCGATGCAGGATCCCAAGGGCGACGGGTTCCAAATACCTGCTCTCCCATTCATCAGTGTACACCGGCGCAACAGGATGCAGTAGACTACGTGCAATGACGCAATAGAGAGAAATTGGCAAAACCCTAATTGTGTGTGGTGTCTCGCGTCTCTCCTTTGTGTGGCAGATGACAGATATATAGAGAGAGGGAGAGTATACGATTGAGATGCACCATGATCAGATAAGGTTACGCTGCCACGATTGGAGACCTTAACCAACACGATTTTCATATATTTATCCGTTTGCCCATGTAGCAAAAAGAAAGAAACCGCAAAAGGAGACCGGACCTGCGCAAGCAACTGGACTCGATTTTGGCGGACCATTCACACATGTGTCGTGGCGCCCGCGCCCTCCGCCCTCCACCTCGACCTCGGTCATGGCCCAGCGAGGCGAGCGAGCGTGCACGTGTGTTCTTCTAGTCCTCTCATCCACACATGCTAAGTGAGTGGATGAGAGAAACTCTTTTAAATTGATCTGCATTCACTTTCATTGGCAAGGTGGGACTAAAGAATACATAACTCCCTCACATGATTGGGGCTTTGAGATTTATTTGGAATTATACAAATATAATGGGCTAAGCCCATATATTCTAACAATCTCCCATCAAATCTCAAAGTCCCATGAAGATTTGCTTTTTTCTCAATATTGTTTGATATACCAGTGTTTCAGTGGAGATTGTTAAGTTGAACATCCACCTAAAACATCAAGCTACACTTATTTACAACTTGAACAATGGACTAAGTCTTGAATTGCAAGTCTTGTGCAAACAAGTTTCACTTGAAGTCATAACTGATATTTGGCTGCCAGTAGGCTACCCCGTGGGTGGAGCATATAAGTCATACTCCATGGTCTCTTCATGAGTTTATTAGAGATCACCTAAGTCTCATAGACTACGACGGTGTGTTCTTTCAAGAATGCCCTGTAGGTTGCTCTATAGGTTAGCATCTTCACTAATTAAAGCCAACAGAACACATTAAGCCAATAGCCAACCTGCCATATAGATTTTGAGAGTCTTGCATCTTTACTCGAGTGGGTTGTGTGGTGTTGTAGGGATCGGTGACGTCCTAAGAGGGAGGGGGTGAATTAGGACACTTAAAACTATTTTGGCTCAAAAAAATAATACATGATAAACATATATCAATTTCTATATAAATATGCTCCAGGTTTATCTACTGTGTCTACTCTACCGATCAAAGCTCTTGTAACCTATCTAAGAAGGTAAATTGCAAGTAAGTAAATGCAGAAATGTAAATAAGGTAGATAGAGCAAACTTGGCATAAGGATTTTTTCTCATAGTATCGATGGCATGAATGTCACCCCGTACTCCACGTTAGAGCTCTAGAAAGGATATGCTCCCGGTCGGCACTCGGTCATAACCTTTGAGTCACCAAGGCAATGTCTCACCACTAGCCTCTCTTATAGTTCTTTGCCATCGTGATCACTTCGGAGCTTGAGCCACAAAGGCAAGGGTCTCCGCGTCCCCGCATAATCGCCTTACCGCTGCTCCTCACCAAGTCAGAGGGTCAACAAGCTTGCCGGCGAGTCACCAAGACTCCAAAGTGCCCGCGTACCAAGAGGTAAATTGTTGGATCACTCTTTGATCCACTCTCTAGGCAACAATCACCTAGCACCTCACTCTCTAGGCCTATAAGCACTAATCACTCACTAATCATGTGCTTAATCACCTTGGATGATCACTTTAAGCACTTTGGTGGCTTGGATGTCTTCTTAGGTGTATATGAACTTCTCTGGACTCCAGCACACTCAAATGACTGAGTGGAGGGGTATTTATAGCCTCAAACTCGTGCACTAGCTGTTAACCAAACGGCTCTAAAAAGCTGTTAACACCGGATGATCCGGTGAGAACAGTGGTACTAACACCAAATCATCCGGTGAGTACACTCTCACAAACTAGCCGTTGGAACCCCACTCAAGCCTTTGTGAACACCGTATACTTTGGTGTATACTGCAACATCATCATTGGACATTCCGGTGAATATATCTTAACCATCCGAGCCAACTTCTTCTCTGTGTAAATTACTCCGGTGTATTCCTGGTGCACATCACTTCATCACCGGACCATCCGGTGAATTATCCTCAGCTAGCTGAGCCAATGCAACCCTCTTTGAAAAATATGCTCCGGTGTACACATCTTCAGAGCACCGGACCTTCCGATGAGGTCACTGCATTGATTGGTATCTAATTTGAATCACTATAACCCTCCAATATTGATGGGTACCTAGTATAGTGAAGTCCAAAATTTATAGTACCTAGCAAGTAGCAGGACTCGATCAAGCGCATGTCAATGATCATCACTCGAGATAGAAGGAAACTGGTTCAATTTGCTCACAACAAATAAGATGTTAGGCCTTGTAGCAATAGCTAGGTACATGAGTGATCCGGTTATCTGGGAGTATCTCAATTGATCCCTAACAATTCTTTTATTCTTTTGAAGTATTAATTTAGGGCCATAAGATGTTGGAGCGATCTTTTTCACATAATGGATTTGCGAAAGTGTAATTCTATTATCACCTCTAATAAACTTAATGTTTAAGATCACATCAGCCTCTCCTAGATTTTTCATATCGAAAGTTCTATGCAGATATGATTTAACCTTAATAATCACATCAAGATTTATTCCAAAAATCAAGATGTCATCAACATACAGGCACATAATAACTCCCTCAACCCCACCATAGTGATAATACAGATGTTAACGTTCAATGAAACTTCTCATGCCATTGCTTAGGGGCTTGTTTAAGGCCATACAAAGATTTCAACAAGTTACATACCTCATCCTCCTGACCTTCTATTACAAACCCATTAGGTTGATCCATATAGATTTCCTCATTCAACTCTCCATTAAAGAAAGTTGTCTTCACGTTCATCTCATGAACGAGAAGACCATGTGAGGTAGCCAAAGAGAGTAGTACTCTTATCATGGCCAGTCTAGTGATATGTGAGTAAGTATCGACGAAATATTCACCTTATTTTTTGGTATAACCCTTCGCCACAAGCTGAGTCTTATAGTTTTCGATAGTACCATCAAGCCTAAGCTTCTTTTTAAACATTCACTTACAACCTACATGTTAACAACCATAAGGTCGATCTATGACTTTCCAAGTCCCGTTGGCAAGAATGGAATACATCTTGCTACGAATAGCCACCTTCCAGTTGTCTGCATCTGGAGATGCATAAGCTACTAAAATCAACTTGGGAGTGTCATCCACAAAGTACACAATAAATTATCACCAAAGAATGTTATTGTCCTTTGTCTCTTCCTCATTCTGGGAGCTTCACTGTCATCCTCCTCAGGAACTAGCTTGAGTGGTTGTTTAGAGTACTCGAGTGTTGTGATAGGTTCAGGAATTATATTAGAGGTTTGACTAGAAGTGTTATGTATATCACTCATAGAAAATATGCTCTCAAAGAAAGTGACATCTCTAGACTCCATAATGAGGTGACGAGATACAAAGTGAGGCCTATAGCATAAGGGTTCATGTATAAACCCGATCACCCGACGTCGATTTTCGATGATAACATACTCTCTAGTTATGTGTGGAATTAATTTTCAATATCTAATATTCTAGCAGTATAAATAGATTTATCCATACAGTTTATGTAGTGACCGCATACTCACATGGATCACTAGATTCAGATATCTATATGAAAAAGTCCCTAAATGGCTTAAAATTCCGAATCCAAAACCAAAATCACAACATGTACTATGTAGAACTAAAAAGTCACTCTATAATTTAAATCAGTCAGACAAGATATGGTATAACTGATTGAGTGAGTTCCTTCTATTGAAGGGCTACTCAAATAATGATCGTCCATATGTGTTCATTAAGAAATCCCTCACTAGATTTTGTATCATCTCACTACACATAATATAGAAAAGGCAAACAATCATCTTAAGATGGAGTTTGAGATGAAATGCTTGGTAAAAACCAAGTTTTGCTTTAGTATATAACTTGAGCATGTTTCATCAGGAATCCCATCTAAAGCATATATGGTCGTTCGATCCCTTGGGATGGATAAACATCAATTCAGGCCTAAAGGTAATGATGAGGTGATATCGGAACCTGAAGTTCCATATCCTGGAATGATTGGAGCACTGAATATCTTGCAAATTGCACCATATCCAATTTTGCATTTGCAGGTGACTTATTAGCTAGACACAGCATAGCTCCAACAAAAGGACATATGATTGGCTTATAGAATATCCTCGGATATCTCCAATGTTTAAAGGATCTTGATTTATTTTATCAGAATATCAAGACATGGTCATGGTAGGATATACCGATGCTGGTTTATTGTCTAATCAGTTCTATTTTCCTACATGGTAGTACAACCTTATGATGGAAGTCATCAAAAGCAACTCTAGTTGCTACTTTCACTGATCATTCTGAAATTATTACATTATTAGCAGTATCACATGAGTGTATTGCTTCACAGAATGATTAATCATATTCGAGGATCATGTGGTATATATTCATTAGAATATCCCATAATTATCTAACAAGATAATGCTGCTTGTATTGCTCAAATGCATACATGTTATATAAAGTGTAATATCACAGAGCATATTGCCACATTATATCTTGCAAATGAAGTCATGTGCAAATCTAGTATATTTATTCACTAAGTCATTGCCTACTTTAATATTTCAGAAATGTATGCGTGGAATTAGCATACAAAGACTTAGAGAACTGCAGAGTTCTCGATCTCGTCATGAAGCCCGCGAGAATGGTGTTCGATGTCTAGCACGCCATTGAAGGCCTATTTTGTGACAATAGATTCACTCATGTCGTGTACATTGAGGATGAATTTCGTAGTCTGTATCAAGGCAAGATGACTTCAGTAATGTGCCTAGCTGAAGACGCTGGTGGATACGCTGCGTGACGTCGGGCAACCCATTCGAGAGGAGAAAAAGGTGCTTAATCTACTGCATAGTCTTAATCCAAAGTTCCACCATGTGATTACGGTCATCACCAGCAAAATATCCATTGCCCTCCCTACTTGCTATCCGTTCTTCGCTTCTGCTCGAAGAACTTCATGTTGAACAATCCGGAAAGAAACTTGCCACCCAGGGCATGCTTGGCAGATGGGGTTCCTCATCTCCATCGGATAGTGAGTCATTTGGATCCCCCACGCCCAAGTCCATGCCGAAGAAAAAAGCAGTTCCCAAAATCCACTAATTCTTTGTCTCAGGCTGCTCCTAGTTCCAGTGGTTCTGGCCAACCACCCATTGCACCACCTACGCCATGGACATTGGCCTTCAGCCCGTGGTCCGGCCTTTGTTCAATCCTGTACCATGGCCTAACGCCCCCAACTACTGGGGTGTTGGGCCAGCACCTTGGATTACCGCCAGCACATCAAGCATTGATGGCTACGTCACTGTCCAACCCAATGCCATCCTCAACGTCGTCAACTTGGGACAACACGGCGCTTCTTCATGCTCTGAACTCAGTTGGAGTTCCAACCATTGCACCTGGGGGATCGTCCGATTGGCACCTGAACACTGACGCATCATCTCACCTCGTGGAAAACCTAGGTATTCTTCACTCCCTCTTTCCTTCGTCTTCTTCATCCCAAATTATTATCAGAAATGGAACAAACTTCCTGTCACACATATTGGCTCCTCCTCTCTTTCCAAGTCTTCTAGTCCTTTAATCTTCGCTATTTCTTGGTATCTCCGTCTTTGATCAAGAATTTACTCTCCGTTTGTGCTCTTACCCGGGATAATCTCGCTTCTGTGAAATTTGATGCTTATGGTTTTTCCATAAATGACATTCACAATCAGACAATAATTCTATGATGTGACAGTGGCGGCAACCTTTACCCAGTTACATCGTCTGTCCCTCATGGTCTCCACACCACCACATCCTCCATCAACCTCTGGCATCTCCGTCCTAGCCATCTAGGGCACAACACACTTACTCAAATCAGGGATTTGTTTTCTTTCAATTGTAATAAAGCAGCACCACATTTTTGCCATGCTTGTCAGATCAGCAAGAATGTGCGTATGCCATTTTCAGCATCCACTACTGTCAATTATTTTCCCTTTCAACTTGCTCATGCAGATGTATGGACTTCGCCCGTGCCTAGTATTTATGGATTCTAGTATTACTTAGTGATTCTTGTTGACTTCACTCAATTTGTATGGATTTTCCCTTTGCGGCAAAAGTCAGAAATCTTGTCCAATTTTGTTTCCTTCTTTGCCTACACGCACGCCCAATTCAACCTTCCCATCATTGGATTACAAACTGACAATGGCCGCAAGTTCGATAATCAGGTAGTTCGCACATTGCTATCTTCCAATGGCGCTGCCTTACGCCTCTGGTACCTGTACACATCACAACAAAATGGCAAGGCTGAGAGAATTCTTCATACTCTCAATGATTGTGTCTGCACCCTCCACTTTTGGGTTGAGGGTGCCTGTGTCTTCCTTGGATACCCTTTGGACCATCCCGGATATCACAGCATGCTACCTCATAAATCGTTAGCCTTGCACTACCACTGGCACTAAAACGCCATTTGACCTTCTTCTGGGCTAGCCTCCTACCTATGATCACCTACGAGTGTTTGTATCCTTGTGTTATCCAAATCTGACAGCCCAATCTACTCACAAGCTCGATGGTCGTTCATCTGCATGTGTCTTCCTTGGATACCCTTTGGACCAACGCGGATATTGCTGCTATAACTTACTCACCAGGAAGGTGGTTACCTCACGGCATGTTCGTTTCATGGAATCTATCTTCCCCTTTTAGCAGTTTGGCACGGACAGTCTGTTACTTCTCTTACGCCACCCTCTACTGATCTGGACTCAACTGTACTTCCCGTTGTCCTTGGCCACCGGTATCCATCCTATCACACTCGGTTTTAACGGCCAAAATCAAGTACGGCTTATGTGTGCCCAGGAAGTTTAACAAAAGAAATACTTTATTTAATCAAATGTTCACTTCTTACAATAAAAGACTTCACCTAAGCAACCTCAAAATTTAACCAAAAAGACATCATCTAAACGACGGCAGCGGGACGAAAGCATTGGCGACCAAAACTCCACAGGCACCAATTGGAAGACATGTACTCAGCAAGTGTGGGAAAATAATGACATGCAGGCTTATATCAAGGATAGGCTGACACAAGGTAATATTTGCGTAAATGCGAGTAATGAAAACACATTTGGACTCAAAAGCATTAGACACGTATTAAATGAATGTAACCCAACTATCCATCATTTAGCATACAAGGTTCCCCACCCTACATACCACAACCGTCTAGTACTCCCTGTACTAAGACCAAAACCACAACATCTAGTACTCCCTGTACTAGAACCAAAACCAAACCACAATCTAATCATGTGAGGATCCAAATCTCTCATATCCGTGACCACGGCTATTATAACAGTTTTACACTCTGCAGAGGTTGTCCAACTTTACCCATGAGTCAGTGAATTTCATGTTGCCGTGTTTGCAAGACACTTAACACACGCCAGTGGTGTGCCGCCAAGAATCACTATATGACACTTTCCACTAACTAGAGACTAATCCAGTGCATGTCTGCCCACTAGGTTTCACCGCCAAGTTTTACGCAAGCAAAGCTCCTACCCAGAAGCCCCCTTTTGTGCTGACCCAACGCACATTGGACAGACTCTAATCAGTATGTCACACCTTACCCATATCAGACTCGTGGTTGGTACGTTACTTCTTGGGTTGTCGCTCCACGAACTGGTCCTTACTTAGGTTACTTGAGCAAACACTAAACCAACGTCATAACCATGACAACTATCACCAACATCCCTATGCTCAAGACCTAAGGTTTCATGTTGCTAAAACATTATCATATTAACCATCATTACTTTATATGTTCATTAGTCAAAATTATGACACTTCCCAATATCCCAAAAGCAAGGCTAAGCAATCTACCTATAAAAGACTCCTAACCATAAACCATCTAGGTTCCAAGGGATGATAAAAGAATATCTAGAGAAAAACCCTAACATAGGTGACTACCCATCATATTGACAAACATTGCATGCAGTTTTGTAAAACAAAACATTTAAAAATGTAGGTTCAATATGATCAAGGACACTTGCCTTCTCCTTGCTGCTGCTCAGTGTATTCTTGCTCCTGGTCTTGCTGTTCTTCAAATTGATCCAGAACGTTATCGGCTAATCGCACAATTACCGGCAAACAAACAAATAAGATACACTAATAACAGAGCACAAAACAAAAGAACAACGAGATTAAAAAAACTGGCTAAAAAGAAAGAGCACTGAAAAACGAATCCATCGGCGCAAGAATCGCTTAAATCGGAGTTACGATGGAAAAGTTAGGGCTAAAACAAGTCTAGGGCTAAATCTGGAAAAAGAAAAGGACTTAAATTGAATTATCAGAAAGTCCAGGGACCTTTTTGTAAAAATAGAGGGACCAAAATGTAATTATGAAAAAGTTTAGGGACCTAACTGTAAAAAGATAGGGCTCTTTTTGTTATTTCAGAAAAGTTCAGGGGCTAAATAGCAAAATTACCAATTTCCAGGAATTATCAGATTTATTTTTATACTGGAAAACACCTTTTTTTGCGTGGCAGCTGACTGGATGTGACTAGGCAAGACACATGGGCTGAGCATTTGAGGTGTCGCACACGTGAAAGGGTGACGAGGCATGGGATGCTGACTGGTTTAAAGGTGACATGTGGTGAACTGCTACTGGCCAACGAAGGGGTACGAATAGATCTAATCTGGGCCGATGAGGATAGATCCAACGGCTGAGCTCAAAGGGGGCTGTTGGCGGAGGGGTTCTCGGCGGAGCCGAGCTCGGCAAGGCGGCGACACGCGGGAGTAGGGGGAAAAAGGTTGTCGCCCGCCTCAAACTTCGACGACGAGCGGTGGAATAGCATCAGGAGGGAGAGAGCATCCCGTTTGAGGGCTTACCGAGAGCAGATCGACACTGGAGGATTTTGGCGGCGACAAGGGGCGGCGGAAGGCTCGGATCTTCGTCGGGGATGGCGCTCCGGCGACCAAACAGTGAAGATAACGACGGCTAGAGCTCCTGCGGGCAGCGGTGTAGCTCGGGGGTGGCTAGACTGGGACTAAACGGCACGGGAGCGGCGTAGCGGCGAGGGCAGCCGAGTGGCAGCGCTAATGGCAGCGGCGGGCTTGAAACTTGCAAACTCGGCTCTGGACTCGGCGGATTTGGGATGAGATGTGTTCGGGGAGGGGACGGGCACATATATAGGCGGCTCGGAGGGTCGCGGGGCGCTGCAGGACTCCAAGGCGGCGTCGATCTCCTGTTCGGACTCGGCGGCGCGGCAGAGTTTGATTTGGAGACGATGGACCTCACCGACGGGTCCCACATGGCGGTGGCACAGGTGAAAGCGGCGCTGGCGGGGGCGTCTTCGGCTGGCGCACGGGAGTGGGCCGAGGCAGGGCATGGCCCAGGCGGGAGGGGAAACCGGTGGTGGCTGGGTCGAAGCCGAGGAGAAAGTTGTAGCTGAATGTACCTAGCTTTGGCAACCCCTGCAGGAACTTCACTGCTCGCTGTGCAAGACTATGATCGTCTACTGCAACAACATCTCTTCTGTGTACATGTCATCGAATCCGATTTATCATCGGTGCACAAAACATATCGAGTTGGATATTCATTTGATTTGGGAAAAGGTGGCCTTATGCGACATTTGGGTACTACAAGTTAATGCATCGCGACCAGGGTTTTCGTTACCGACTGGAGCTCGGTTACCGAGCTCCGACGGTAACCAAAAATTTGTGATTACCGCGATTACCCTTCGAGTTTTCAAAAAAAAAAATTAGACAAAATTCATTTGAATAAATTTGAAATTTAGGGTAAAAATCGCGATTTTACCCGCTCGGTAACCGGTCGAATTGTACCGGTTACCGAGCGGTTTTTGCAATTTATCAAGTGATTTTCTTGAATTTTTCACATTGTCGGTAACCACTCGGTTTTGTCAGTAACCGTTCGGTTTCCTCGATTTTAAATGAAGTTCAACAAAAAACCCAAAAATTATCTCAATCTTGTAAAATTAATAGCTAATTCATCTGAGCTTCAAATCAAGTGAAACAAATTTTGTTGGTTTCCTTGTAACATGATCTACATGATAAAAGTATTTATACTAAAAAAAGTTCAAAATTTTCTGTGAGAAAATGTATTTGTTAAACCAAATTAAATACATAGTTTACTCTTTGCTAATCGAAAAATCATGTAACTAATTTTGTTAGTCTTCTTACATGATCCTATATCTTTTAAAAATACATGAACTCATTAATTAGTTATTGTAACATACAGGATTATGTAAATGTGTTGCGACTAGATTAATTTATAACTGACCCATCACACCTCAAAAATTAGTAAAACCACTTTTATTAGTTTATTTATACTATGATTTATGTAGAAAAAATAATAGTAGATATGAAAAAGTTAATTATAGTGATGTTTCTTAACATATTCACTTTATTCTTGTGAACTTTGTAAAAATTACAGAGAAATTAATAAAACTCTAAATAAAGTAAAATTAATTTTAAAGATCCTCTTAAGATACATTCTACACAAGAAAAATATATGTTTTCATGTTAAACTTTTTTTTAACATGAGTTAATAACTGAGCCGCACGCTTCAACTTTTTCATTTTTTTTCAAACTTCCTCCCTATAGAATATGATGCAAACGACATTATTTTTGAAAAAAAAATTCACATGAGTTCTTAGAATTGTGTATAATTATTTTTAAGATTTTGTTTTTTGATTTTTTTTGATTTTTTGAATTTTTTGAATTCAAATTCAGTTACCGTTCAATTTCTGAAACCGAGAGACCGGTTATCACGATTTTTTTGGGTAACCGTCGAATTTTCGAACCATGATCACGACAATTTGCGGATGTCATGACTAAAGGCCTATCGAGCTCCTCCTTCGAAGAATTTCGATCTAGTCTTGCGTTAGCAATGGCATTGCTTCAACTTGGGGGGGGGGGGGGTTGTTAACGGATACAGGTACATGCTCTCTCCGTCAGACCCGATCTGCACTAGCTGATGACCTCATCCGATAACAGAACGCGTGGACTCCTCGCACTGCCTATCTTCAGCGCTCATCGTACGGTCAACTTGGTCTACTCTACGCACGAGCTCCTGAGGCATAGCGCAATCCGTTGGGCAGCACTACTGCTCTTGTAATGTGTATAAATTCTTAGTACATGAACACAATTTGTGTGTTGAGCTCAAACAACTTTCAGTTTTATTCTCTAATTTTCTCATATAAAATTTTTAATAAGCCAATATCAATATAAATATATATGTCATATCATTTTCTCCTAAGATTTTTCCAATTGAGGTTTTAAAGGGTTTTCCAATAACATATTACAATTAATCTTTTCTTCTCATAGTTTTTTTTAAAAAGGTTCTTCATTGATCAATATATAGATAATGAATCGATCCATAAAAAGTATTGAGGCGTTGGGGATAATTGTCTCCCTAACAAACACCTCTCTAACATATATATATATATACCTTGTACCAACCGTACAGGCGCACACGAACAGGTGAAAAGACTGATTCAGCGCGACGCGCGTCTCACGCTCCCCACTGACGGCCCTCTTTTCCATTTTTGAAAAAAAATTGAAATTTTTTTCTTGAATTTTTTTAGCAAACTTTTCTCATTACCTTTTTCTCAAAAAATTTCTCGTTAGCTTGTTCGAAAACCTTATCCAAATAACTTATTCTAACAAGTTGTCTTAAAAAAAATTCCAAAATAAAAAAGTTATGAGAGGGAAAATTTTCTAGAAATGAAAAGTCGGAGAGAATGTCAGAAAAGTTACTGGAACGCTTTCCAGCACGCGTGGAATAGCATTGCCCCAGGAACACGAGTCCAGGAGGAGCAAATCAGTAAATTAAATTTATCCTAGATCAGTGTCTGTGCAGTCATGATGTACAATTTCGGACAAACCTGAACCTTCTTACTACCATGGTGCCACGACCGCGGTCAACAACAGGGCCCACATGAGAGAGCCCTTTCACTTGTGAGTGGACGGACGGATGGAATTGATGGGACGATCCGAGCCGTCCAATCCATTGGCGACAAGTCCAGAGAGGCTGGCGGTTCATAATGTCACCACCATGGAGCCAATATAAGCAAGCATGCCATTAGTGATATTATATGATAAAAAGTCCCCAACGCATGACGACGTGAAAGCAGGGGCAGATCTACATGGGGCTACGTGGGCTCAAGCCCTCTACCTCCACGGCATGCATGGGAGCTCTCTCTTAATTTTTTTGCAAGAGAAGAATGAGAGGAAGATAGATGAAAGACAGGAGGAGGAAAAAGAAGAAGAAAATCCCCTACTTCCCCTGGGTCCACCACTGCTGGAAAGACAAATTGTTGCTTAGTGCACATAATGATCGTGATCATGGTCATCACCATCATCCATAATCTAGGCTCCTTTTTCGGTTTGACCAAACTTAGGTAGAAATCTGTAAGTATTTTGAACGGCACCCAGATGATGATTAGCCATAATTGCTCTAGAAAAAGAGGTGCTCTAATGTTAATGTACTCGAAGTGCTCTTGCTTTGCTGGCTTGCTTCGTTTGGTACAAAAACACCCTAATTCCATTGGCGTTCTCAATTAAGGCTGATTGGCCAACAAATGTTCTTTTTGTCCTGCACTAGCCTTTTTTTTCCCAAATTCGTAGCCACCAAATGGGGCTAATAATCATGTTAGTATATGTGTCGAATATGTGTATATTGTCGGTTACAGATAAACTTAAATTGTAATTATGTGAGAGTAGGAATAAAATTGTAATCGGACTCCTAATTCTAGGTCTTTAAATATAAGGCATCACCATTGTAACCGCAGATCAATAAAAATAGTTAGGAAGGAGCGCTCGTAGTTATACACTAAGGATATAGGAAAGTTTGCCGAACCTCTACTACCATAAAAAGTGTGATCACTGCTAGTTTCAAAACCTCGTCAGTGCCGGTTTTGAAACCAACAGTCCTTCCTCGCCAGTGGAAATTGGTACCTATGACTACCGAGTCTAGAACCGACAGTGATAGGTGTTCTGAGGAGAGAAAAAATAAAACGAGCTAACTCGATATCGAGCCGGTCAAGCAAGAGCCAACGCCCTTGCCACCATCGCAGATGCCTCCACCTCATCTTCCAGCAGTCGATGTCGGAATCTCATAATCAACACTCAGAATCAATGGAACATCTCATAATCAATATCAGAATCAACATCAAACTCAAATAATAGAATAATCTTGACTTGTCGCTGATACAAAATAATCTTGAACAAAAAAAAAACAAAAGGCAAAAACAACACGATGTCGCCGCTCTGACCAAGTCACCACCGAGCACCCTCCACAGCTTCCCGCTCCCCTCCACTCCTCGTCATGGAGGACGACCGCGACATGGAACTCGCCATGGTTGAGGATGAGCCCTCCATGGATCCCATGAGCACGATGAAGCCACCCCACCCGTGGATCTACCACCACACCGTATCTGCAGAGGAAGAGGGGCGGGGCACAACCGACGAGCTCGCTGTCCACGAGGTAGCTCAGACATGCTCATTCGGCCCCTTTCCTTCCTTGCCCATCAAAGCCAGCGGCTTCCCCATGTAAGCGCGCCGCCATCGGCCTTTGCCCTTTGCCCTTCGCCGTCACACTAACACATGGATCCACCGCTCCTGGAGAGGAGGGGCGACGGCAATGCCTAGAGAGGAGGGGTGGCAGGGTGAGGTGGTTGAGAGAGAGAGAGAGAGGAGTGAAATGAGGGGAGGGGATCCGATCAAGGCTGCTCGACTATGGTGGGACTTAGATAATTTCGCTGTAAAGCAGACCGGATGTGAGCTGTGTACAGAAAAAACAATTTGAAGGCAAATTTTGGGTTTAACCCTCCGATTCACTTCCGGTTCGTAATAAAAACTGGCAATGATATTATTATTGTCGGTTTGTGTTATAAACTAACATTGATAATTATTAAGACTATCACTGCCGATTTTTGTTATAAACCGACAGTGATGATTATTAAAAACTGACAGTGATGCACTAATAATACTAGTTTGGTATGAACTAGCACTGATAATGTATCAGTAACGGTATTTGTCAAATCAACACTGATGAGCTATTATTTATGATACATTTCGTAGTAGTGCTCGTTAAAAAAATATCTCATGCTTAGCTTATCAATTTTTATGGTACTTCCGTTAAAACCCTAACAAACCATAACACTATTTAATACGTCACATGTTTGATCACTTACAGTGGCGAGTCTAGAACTTAAATTGCAGATTGGCAACGTAAAACACAACAAGAATCAAACAACAAAGAAAGTGTACACAAAACAATTGGCGACCATAATAATAAGACCGAAAGGAATCGAGAACGTAATAAGCAGATGCTATTTGAGTTCTTTGTATCTTTATCTTCTCCTATAAGTGCGTGAACTTGCCTTCACAAGCCTCAGTGGCGATGGCTTCCTCGAAAACTGAGAGGATGCCATGAAAATTAGTATGTGAATTTTGCTCCAATTGTATATGTGCTGTGCCTTTTATCAATTGTTTAAATTAACTTCCAAGACAGCATAGTTGTGAAGCAATGGCATTGGATGGCACCATATATACCTTCCAAAGTGCATGTGGAACAAAATTATTGGATTATTCCATCGCAAGAATTTCCCAGATGGAGAACCGAAGTTATTTGCAGAGGACTGAAGGATTTCCAAAGGAGAAAAAAAAAACGGACGTCAGTACCTCTAATCAAATCAAACAAATCTTCTCTCTCGAAACACTTGAAAGGAATCTATCGCAGAAAAAAGAAGAAGAAAAACTTTAAAAAGTGTTACGGTTTGCATCGCGTGCATCGAACAGAACCAAATAGATTAGTGTATCACTGTCCAGTCATGTCCCTTGGCGTGCTCCCAAGCGGAAGCAGGCCACAGTGTAGGAGTCAAAATTCGTCGGCTGCGTGCCGCATGTGTTTCCTCCACGCAGCCAAATCAGATCAAATCGGGCCGTTTTTGTCGAGGGTTTCCATGTGCGGCCCTTGCTCGTTTTGGGCAATGCCGGCGCCCATCAATCCTGCCGTAACCAAGATCAATCACTGTGAGAGACGACTGACGTGCATGATGCACAGTGCGTTGGGCGTGTGAACCAGAGGCGAAACGTGGGAGTAAGATTTCCAGGAGCGGAACACGTGCGAGCGGAGTAGTAGAGATTGAGTGGTATGAGTTAGATAATTTTTGCGAAGTTTAGAAATAGTCTGCAGGATTGGAGGCAAGACGTTCTGCCTCGTGCGAAAATTATTATATATTTTTTAAGTAGTAGAGATATTGTACATCTAAACTTAACTTCTTTTTAATATAATAAATAGTTCTCTTGCCTGTTCATTTAAAAAATACAACGGTGTGTCATGCGCAAAACTCTATCATTTTTTTTTAATCTAGTTTAATTACCGCTGCGATTTTTAAGTAAAGTAGAGAGTGAAAAGTGCTGCTAGAGTATTATTGTACTTTTACATGGAGATCCTTATTGTTAAATCAAAATTCAACTTAAACTATTAGTACCTTGTTTCAAAAAATTAGTCGTTTAAGTCCCTTTCAACTCTTTAAATGTAGGTCGTTTTCCAGGATGACTTCTTCTTTTTCATTTGTTCGTGATGTGCCGTAAGTAAATATAATGTGACTGGTATAGTGATAATTTATTGCATTTGCGAGAAGAAATTGACAAGAATGATGATGATTCGGAGATATTATGACCAAGAGAGATTCAGAGATTTCACCTACTATAATTCATATGCAAGAGAGAGGAATGCAAAAGCGTAGAGAAACAGGAGTATATCTTTGGATGAAGGATATTTGTCACATAGAAAAAAGAAGATAAGATGTTAGCAATCAAACTAGTAGGTGTGCCTTGTGGTTAGTAGTGTGATGCCGGGTTCTTTTCTACTTCTTTTCTTTCCCTTCCCTTGCTTGTGCATATCTACTATATACTTGAAAGGGATGCAAAATGGAATGGAACAAGAATTCCTTTGGCCTATCATTCTATCAATGTCTCCTCGTGACTACGTACTTGACACAAATCTCCGGAATATGTGTTAGTTGTTGCAGTTGACGGGTTCAATTGTAAGATTCCCTTTGATTATTCGATAGATAGATATTGCAGAGATTAATGGGAAGCCATCCATGCATTGGCTCAAGACGATAACGAGCCCTAAAGCGACATGGCCACAGAACAATCAGGCCTTAACACGATAGGAGATGAAACCCGTTTTTAAAAAGAGAGGGCGAATAATTGAAACTTACCGCAAATTTAGTGAAAGTGACAGGACTCCAGTTGCAGTCGATCATGGGATAGCCATACAATCATTGAGCCCTTACTAAATTACTCCTTCACAAACTTTGGAGATGAAAACACAAGCTGCCTGTGAGATTTTTGCTATGAAACTCTGGAGTGGCTGATATTTTTCTATGAAATTTCAGAAAAGTGTACAACCAATTTTGATAATTTATCCAAAACGTAAATGGCAAAACACATTCAGCAATGTGACAATCCTGGAGCACAAGTCTATGTCCCATCACGCAAGCATGAGCAGACAACATCACGCTCACACACACTTAGGAGGCAAGCAGGAGCGGATCCCCTACCGCTTCCTAGTCAACGAAGCCCCTCAACAATTTTTTTACTATGGATGAGAAAGAGAAAGAAAAAATGAGAGAGAAGAGGAGTGGCAGAGAGAAGAAGATTGAGAGAGGTCAATGAATCTCTCCTACTTGGCTCCTCTACATCCACCACCGAAAATCGGCGAAATTCAGCTGGGCAAGATCACCTTTCACACAACAGAAGAAAAATCCTCAACAAGAATTGCAGCCTCGCTGCCGGCCATGCACGGATGGTTTACACTGACTTCCAACCCAACCATCAACCATGAGTCCACGGTCATTTAGTCAAAGGCACCATGGAAAAAAATTTTGATCGAATTTCGCCGATTTTTTATCCTATCAGTCACCTCCGGTATTGGTGTTACGGGTCAAAACCGGCTGAAATTATTCAAATTTGAATAAATTTTGATTAAATTAATTGATTTTAGTTATTTTATGTCCAAACTTTTGAAGAATTTTAGACCGAAATTTTCGGTCTTACCGGTCCCCCCCCCCCCACCACCACCACAAATTTTTTTTCCATGAGTCATCGGACATGTTAGCCGGCCACGCCACAACCGGCCGCCATGCACAGAATAGTCCATGCATCCGGTATGTTAATCTAGCTATCAAACACTTTTCTGAATGTTTCTGAACAAACTCTGATAATGCTAGTGTGCATGGCTGCTGCAAACCTAACAGAGCACCAGTTATACAGGAACCTTCTCATCTTTGGTTGGCCTCGATTTGTCCCATACGAGGACACGGATCCTACCCAAGTGCCAATCGCCTCATGGACTGCCCTCCCAAGAGGGAATTGGTAGGGGGCACATGAGAGACAGAACAGCATGGCAGTAATTTGAGCCTGAAGGAAAGGTTGGGATCTGGAGAGCATGAGGAGAAGTGTTGTGAGCAAGCAAGGATCTCATCAGCCAATTAACTACGATGGCTAAATTATTGTAAGCTGAAGCGTGTGTGCCTTTTTTTAGCAAAAAGTTGCCACCATGTAGGTGACCTTTTTCTGCACTTGCGGACTGGAATCTGGATAGGATAGACCACTGTTGTGCTGGAGGCCAGCTTACCGTCTTCTCTTTTGTTAGACCATCCCTAATTATATTCTCTTTATTTCGTTTCTTTTTTGATTCATTTCTCTGTTCTCATTCTCTTTATTTTCTCTCATCTCCAACAGATTTCTTTCGAAGGGATTCGTGAAAGGAAAAAAGAGAATCCTGTCTTGAAGAGAATGAATTTGGGAATTCCGTCCTAAAAGAAATAACCTTAGAAATCTCTTCGTGACGGGAACTGTGAAGAGAAATCGTTGGAGCGCTGAAGAAAACGAAAATCCCTTCGTAAATGCAGGTGTTGTGTGTGTCATTGCTTACTCATGTGCTGTTGTGTGTGTGTCATTGCTTACTCATGTGCTGCCTGGAATGAATGGATGAGTGGTGCTTCAAAGGAATCAGTTAGTTGTAATAGAAAAGAGAGGGACTCCTGTCAGGAAACACTGGCTACTGTTCCCCTGCCTCGCAAATCTCCACGTGTTCCAGAGCTGCCGAGAAGGTCCCTAAAAGGCTAAAACGCAATATCAAATCTGCTCCCAGGGACATACATTGTTAATAACCTGATTGTTTGATCATCACTTGGATGGCTGAAATACCTACCTACCTCTACGTGTCAAAGCTTGTGTACCGTAACAACAACTCGTGTCCTCGTATGAGCAAGCCCTCCGAATGCGACAATTGCTCCCTAACAACTGAGCAGAAGCAAGGCCTGCTCTTTCCGATGCCAAAGTTTTTTTTAACACGTAAGAAAGCTATACATTATTATATTAAAAAAATAATCTAATTTATAAGAGAAATTAGATAAAAATACATTACAATCCGTAAAGCTCAGCTCACGTACAAGATAGATAGAAAGTTTGATCTATCGATCGCTCAAATTTTCTTGTCGAATGCATGCACGTGACGTTGTACATAGTACCCATACCCAAAAAAAATTTGTGTGATCTTGGCAAAAAGATAAAAAAAAAATTCTTGTGTGATCAGTAGTCATCTGTAAAGATACAAGGATGCTCAGCGTTCGTGGTACGGTCCACGGAATTCGCCGCGTCTCGATCCCCGGTTTGGTTGGGCTGGAAAACGCCTGCCCTGTCGAACGGCCAGATTTGCTTGTGCCGGCCTGCGCCCGCGCCAGTACGGAAACATCGGCCAGATTTTATTGGGCCGAAGCGCGGGCCGAGGGGGTGGCGGGTCGTCAGCCCAGTAGCAGCGGCCTGGTGAAGAGCTTTTTACAACTGGTCGCCCTTTTAATAAACGATAGGTTAAAAATAATAAAAATACTGTATTTTAATGCTTTTAAAATTCAAAACTCTATAGAAATAATCATGAAAAATTCTGAAAAAAATATATGATGTAAATTATATTATAATATAGCTCTCTAAATTTTTTAACTCAAACAATTATTTGTACAGTGAAAAACAAAAGGATAAATTTTATTGTACAGAGTTTGTCAAACTTTTTGTCTAATTTTCTTTTAGCTAGATTAGTATATTGTATACCACCAAAAACATTTATAAGTATTTCAATAATATTTTGAATTTTAAAAACAGTAAATATAACATTTTTTATTTAAAAATCTATCGTCCATTTGAAGAACGACAAGTTCTTGTTACCCCCTTTCGACAAGCGATCAACAGGCGACAGGAGAAATATAAGAAATATGAACACCTATTTTTATAATTTTTTTAAGAAATATAAAAATAATAAAATCTGGTCTGCATCGGAGACCGGAACAAAAGATGCTCACTCTTATCAGGAGTCATGACAGCAGCCTTTAATTGTAAATGATCCGTTCAATCCAAAGGAAAGAAATGACAGCGAAATATGGACTTCTTTTGCTGTTGTGCAATGGATGAAGAAACAGAGCAATGCTCCAAGGAGCAATCACCACAAGTCCAAAGGCACGTAAAACAATGTGCTTCTGCAAGCTGAGTACTGGTTACTGCAGAACACCATCAACACGGTAACATTCTTTGAACGACACGCAACCACATTACAAGGAACGCCTGCCAAAACTAGGAACTACCAGGTCGACGACAGCGATCTATCGTGTTGAACATTGGAATCAAGATGCAACCAGACATGTCAAATCTCCCCTGGAACGGGACAGGTCCAGTTCCACACAGAATGTACAAAAATTACCGACCCAACCACAGACATCGTCAGGACTGGACTGACCGCTTCTTCTTCGTCTTCGGTCCGAGACATGGCCAAGAAAGAGGCTGGAGTTGCAGATCACACGGAAGGGAAGAACTTGTTGAGGTTGAACGGCAGGGAGTAGAACTCCTCGCTCCTGCTGTCTGTCTTGAAGCTCCGGAACTTGTCCCACCAGTGGTATCCCCTGTCCCTCCTCACCGCGCCGTCGCGCCTGTGGATCGTGTTGTCCAGGAAGAACGCCACCAGCGCCGCCACGAACGGCTTCGACGAGAACGGCACGTTGATCATGTCGTTGAACTGACGAACGAAAAAACAAACGGTGAGCACCGGAACATGGCCCGCGCAAGGTTCAGGTGCCGATTCAGAGAAGAATGACAGAGAGAGCTGCGGGATCTGTTTCACATACCCAACGGGCGCCAGTGTGCACCGGGCCATAACCTGCGACGGATGTGTACTCGTTGAAGTACTGGGGAACTGACAAGCCCATGAACAAGGAGAACCCCACGATGAACTTGGTCCTGAAGCTGTTCAGGTTGCAGAACTGAAGGAAGCTGAGACCACAAGCGCCTGCATCGGAAGAACCGTTGAGACCACAAGTTGTAGTGTATTACATTTTCTTGGAAAGAAGCAGACAGAGAACTCTGTTAAAGGATGAGTGATATCTGGACGTACCAATGTATGCAAAGAAAATGCAATATAGGGCAGCAAATATTGGCAGTGGAATTGACGCAAAGAGTGCTCCGAATTTCCCTGGTTTAGAGAAAGGAATATGGTCAGCTTAACAAAATACAAATGTGATAAAGAAAAAAAAGGCAAATGCTCCACGGCACCTTAACCATGTACAACACTAAAGAAAGTCTATGATGTATGTCAAATAGAAAATCACAATCACAATATTTAAACTCAGCTACAACAGAATGGTCCTGTGAGGATTGCCTCTGTCAGCATGCGCTATTTGTGTTTGCTATTGTTTAAACAGAAAAATATAATCTTTGGAGAACCCAGATACAAAAAATTAGGAACAATGTTGTACATTACCAAGTATTGAGAAGAAAATCATAAAGCCTGCAGATATCTGGACTACTCTCCGGCTGCCAACATGTGTCAAAGCAAGTAAACCAGCATTTTCACTGCAAATATCAAAATATGAATAATTAGAGACAAACAGAAAGAAAAAGCAGTAACCCAAGCATTCGCATCCAATGCTTCAAAAGCTAACAAAAATGTGACCGGGCTGCTGGTTTCACTAGATTGTAAATTCACACTTACACTGACACTCCAGTTCCATTAGCTGTCCCAAAAAATGCACCCAGTAAAGTACCAATGCCCTGCAGATGATGATACCCAATTTTAACCATAACAAACTAGCGAGAAGAAAATGAAGTTTCTGGTACACGATAATCAACCCAGTTACCTGCCAACCAATGCCACGACCAAGAACTGAGGGAGGTATCATAGTCGCACTTGCATATCTTGACACTGCAATGAAGGTCCCGGTTGACTGAAAGGGTAGCACAATGCTATTAGAATGTTAATTATCGCATACTTATTTTTTCACTTTTGGGTAGAACTGTGCAGACAAACCTCTACAAGAGCAACAAATGAGGCCATCATCATCGCAAAAGATTCACCAGCATCAAATGTTGGAGCTCCCCATTGGAAAGGATATGGGACACTTATCCTACAATATTTCTTCAGCAATTGTTTAATGATTTTTACCAAAACAAAATGTGATGCGATCATCACGAATTCCTTACCAAGAAGCGCCACCAATAATTCCAGAGCGGTCAACACGACAATGCACTTGTGTCTTCGTTCGGGCATTCTTGTATGCACCACTAGCGGTGAGAATGTATGCATACAGCCATACAATAGCAATTGTGAAAATTACAGAAAACCGGTCGAACACAGGCTTTGCCACATGAATAGCATGAGGTAAATACTGTCCATAGGACAAATACATTAGTACATGACTTCAGCTATAATGGCTATGAAGTGTATGGAAAGACATACCGATGGAGACTATACCTGAGAAAACATGAGCATTAGAATGATTTCTGGGAGCCCAATTTCTACACACTTAGCAACCTAAAGCCAAATGAATCCGGCAGTCAGTATTCCAATGATATAGGGAACAGCGAAGATAAAAGAATCAAGCTAATGCTTACCCCTGGAAAACCAAGCTCATATAACCCAAACCCAGCTAGCGAGATCAGAGGAACAGCAGACAATGGGCTTAGCAATCTGTAAAACGGATGAGGGCTTGTCAAGCCACAAACTGAAATAATACAATTTGCAACTGCAGCTAAACCTGCAAACTGAAATTCTACAGTAGTACAACGAACAAGCATAAGTTAAAAATAAGAACCACGATCCCTACCTAACAACATTGCGCCAGAGGCCACTAAAACCAAGTATGATCTGAATTGTTGACGCGATGATGAGAGCGCCTTGTGTTCCTCTCATGGTCCGCAAGAATTTCTGCACAGCAGTGAGCAAAATCTTGTGAAGTTTACAAGGAAATCAAACAGAGCCTGTGACAATGGCGATATGTAGCCCAAGCTACTGGGGAACTACCTCATGAGGATCTGTTTCGTTGCTGTAACGGCCAGCCAAGATGATCGAAATGGTCGGCGCAACGACAGTGTAGGATCCACCCATCACCGCCGGGAGACGAGTCCCGAAGAATGACTGGCACAAGGTGTTGATGCCAGCGACGAACAGCAGCGTCTGGATCACCCGAGCCTTCTCCTCCTGGCAGAAAGGAAATACCACCACAGTTCAGCATTTTGTTATGCATAGGCCATCACAAACCACAAAAATAGCTCTCAAGTCTTTAGAGCTCTCACTACATTTCCAAATGCACATGTCAGCAAATGAAGGCAGATAAGATTCAGAACATGGAGTGGTGCTTTCAGGTCATCAGGGGACTCACATTTCCTCCTCCCATCTGCGGGACAAGAGCACTCGGTATGATGACAGATGTGCCCAGCATCACAATGTAATGTTGGAATCCAAGTATGATGGCCTCAGCTGAACAGTTTAAGAGGTGGTTAGGAATAGAACCGATTCCAGTACCGCACCCTACTCTACCCAACCTCAGTGGAAAACATCAACATTGAAGAGGAAAATCCATAGGACAAGAACATAAATGCCAAAGTACAATTGCAACATTGAAATCAAAAGGTCCCAGGTGAGAGAGGGAGGGGGAGACGTACGCCAGGGCGGTGGGCTTGTGATGCAGTAGGACACGCTGGGCAGCTGGTCCTTCACCGGGTGCGGCTGCAGCTCCTCCTGCTTCGGCGGCGGCGCCGCCCCTCCCCCGGCCATCCTCCTCCTGCTCCCCTTCTCTTCTCCTTTCTTCTCCCAAGAAACCAAACTACTCACCTCACCGTCTCACTCAACTCCACCGCGACTCCACTCAAAAGCAGAACAAGGGAGCGCACGAAAAGCAAAGTAGAGCCAAGAACAAGCAACCCAAGAACTAGAGTGCACTGGAACAAGCCGGAGAGCAAGAGGACGAGCGATTCTTTGCGTGCGAAGGAAACAAAGAAGAAGAAAGGAACAATCGCTACAAGAAAAGTCGCAAGCAAGCAAAGGAAAGGGAAATGCCGTGGGCTACTTCCTGGTTCTTGCTCATTGCTCTCTTTCGCTGCTGCTAATAGCGAGCAGTAGCTCGAAGGAATCTACGGCTTAAGGCAGAAAAGAGCAGCGGCCACTCTGTCTCCATTGCTTTCGCCCTCTCTTTTCTCGCTGCCACTAGCTTTTCTCTGGTCATGGGATTGGAGGTTCGCCTTTCCGTTGCCACCCCCACGAAAGAAAATGTGCTCTGCTCTTCCCAAGGGGAAACCTTTTGCACCATAAAGGCGATGGCAGAGGGAGATTGCAATGCGAAGAAATTGCTTCAGGATAAAAGAAGTCCTCTCTCTCTCTTCCCAGGGAACTTTTCCTGCTGTGCAAAGCTTTTCTGCTTTGGTTGTTGTTCTGCTTTCTGCGCTGATAGAGGAGAGAGGCCGTTGTGGACTTGCGTCAGTTGTGTGCCATGGTTCAGTGCTGCAGATGCGCATGTGACGTGCCATAGTTACGCTGCTCGTTGCTTTATGTGGTATTACAGTTATTTACAGGCATGAATGACTCATGAGATCTTAAAAAAACTTTAAGTCTATGTAATATAGTGACACCGTAACCAACAAGACATATTTCGTACTTGTATTAGTCATTAGTCGATTGTTCAGAGTTTTACTTATATGAGTAATTAGTTTATCCAGAAATGTATGATTTATGCTCGATAATAAAAGAAATCTAGGTTGTACAATTAATTAAAACTATGTAGCAAGTTGCCTCTACAGATTGCACGGCTAGATTGTTACCTATATTTATATATTTGATATTAAATATTTGTTCATGTTTGATTTTTATTTATTATAAATTCATCTCTTAGTCATTAGATATCCATGAGATAAACATATAAAACTATGAAGGATCTTGTACCTAGCATAGATATCTTGAGGGAATCCAAAGCACGATAACCTTGAAGGAACATACATCTCTTATCTATTGCTTCTCCCCATCGCCTTGACCATGCCAAGTCACCTCACGTCTTTCTCCTCCATAGTATACTTTAATTGATATATTTTAAACTACTTTTAACAACAAGTGTCCTTTTAACTATATATTCCATGTTAATATTTTAATTTACACCATATTTAAGAAATAAGACTTTATCATGCTCACGTGAAGAGCGGCTTCATTCACTTCAAATCCTCAGCTCCATGTATTCAACTGTAAAGCTATCATATATGTATTCCGCTCCTCTTGTACATATTTGTTATGTTAATTAGGGATATAGCATCGTGGATATAGGTGGTAGCAAGTAGATATGGGTGGGATGACGTGATGGTGCATGTGGCAACTTGAGGAGCAGTGATATAGTAAGAGAGGGGCCTCCATGTAGACGACGACTTAAGGTGGTGTCATCAGCGAGGAATACAAGCACATGTCGAAGTCTTCGAGCGACGGTACTTGGACTCTAGAGGCCGATAGGAGAGGCAAATCTATTAACTCTGAGGCCGGAGGGGAAGCAAACAAGGAAGAATGAACAAAGACGAAGAAAGCTGAGCATGAATAAGTAGTTCACCTTCCTAATTGAATCTTTAGAGTTGAAATCCTAATTGAATCTTTAGAGCTGAAATGGATAGAACTGTTTGTCACATGAGCACAATCAAAAATTAAATCCTTAAACATGATATAAACTGAAAGATTGACGTTAAATATATGATTCAAAGTGCATCAAGTATATTAATACATGCTCCAAGATAAAATTTGCTATCGTAGAGGTGTCACGAGTAATTGGTGTTCCTTTGTCCTATGATGCCGCATAATACTCCTACTTGTTGGATGTTGGTCAACTCAACTCCTTGGAATCCTCACAAATCCGTGGTCTTACATCTTCACTATTGTTGACCAACACGATGGTGTCCATGTCTTCTTGTCGTTGCCTCAACTCTTTGCTTCCCCGAAAGTTGATGCCTTCGTCTAGGATAGATCGACCTCATTGCATTCTTTAATGTTCTACACCAAGACCTTTCATGTTGTATCGACACACTATTCGAAATTTTAGATATTTGCAGACGTTTGCAGTCGTCGATGTGGCCATTGGCTACTTCAACTCTTCTTCATCATTTGCTATTGTTGAACGACTTTGGTGAGCAACACGATATTGCCCTCACATCCCATCGTCACCCCATATTTGAGTCAATGTCTTTTCTGTGATACACCGACTTCAGTGAACTATTTAATGTTCACTTCCATGACATTTCATTATATCCTTATTATATAAATGTTATTTATTATTTTTAATTTTTCTATTTACACATATACTTTAGAATTAATTATTATGAATGAATTAGCTATTTACAAATTATATTTTATACTCCGGTGAAAAATATCTTCATATTTTGCTAGTTTCTGTTACTTTTTATCGTAATCCATATAAAATCTAACAGCTAATATTTTTTATTTCGAATTCTATTTATTTTGTTCTTTATAGATACTTGAATATCTTTTCTTTGGTGCATATAAATTAAAGTACTAATTTTCTTTTCTTTTTTTATTTTGAAATATAGTATTTAGGTATTCTACTTTAGAGTTTGTAAAAAAAACAAATACTGTCAAGAGTGCCTTTAGAAAAAAAAAGGAAAAATGGGCACATTTTGATTTAGAATTTGAGAATCTTATGTACGTTTTGTATCCTGTCAGCGGGTTGGGTGGAGGCATATCTCGGTCTTAACGTAATCCAGGGAATAAACTACGTGTACGAACAGTCAACAGGGTGTACGAATGTAGTCGTTACTAGTTTGTTACAACAGCGTTCCTATCCCAATCCTCTCTTTCGCATCTCTCATGGATGTGTGGAGGCTGACCCACAGTCAGAGAACAATGAACAGTCACACTGGCAGCAGCACTTGTGTGCCTATCATTTACGTTTCTAGGTTGATGGAACAGTAGTACGAGCATTCAAAACTGATGCAGAACTAGTGGAAGAACACAGGTAAATCGCAGGCTTTCGAGTTCAAATTGCAAGTGAATTCCTGCTTGGAGCATTAGAGTGAATTCCTAGCCTCCTATGTCTCTCATCTGCTAATGAGCATCTAACGGCAGCTTCTTCGCACAACACACCTCTTTCTCTCTCGTCTTTTACACTAGTCACGGTTCCCACCGTCTCCATCTTTAGCAGTGCCCCGTCACTGGATCCACGGCCTCCGGTTGCTAGCTTGCTACTTGAAATTACCGGATAGTCTGTTTGTCTCCTGCGCCACCAGCATCACCATCGCCAGTCCTCTATCAGGGCTAGTGGCGCCTTGCCTCGTCGGGCCAACTTCAGCGGAGTCATTTTCAGGTGCTACAGTGATTTTGTCTATAGATCTCATCCCGTATTCGAGCTCTAGCCGATGCCATTTCAGATGCTATAATAATACGGGATCGAATCGATAGGGGTAGAGGAACGTCATATTTGCAGATGGGATAGGGTTACGACAACATTATAAAAAAAATATTGTGAGCATGAAAAATAATAAAAGTTAGTAAATATGATAACGGTTAAAGATAAAAAAATAAAAAAATATTATAATAATATTAGAAAATACTAATAATAGTATTATAGAATTTTGAACTATCTACTGAAGATAGCCTTGTATCACCCGCCATATGCTAAGCTAGCCTACCGTCTCGATATTCTCCTAAGGTCCGGTGACACTGTTATAACCCACAAAACCTCCTTTTGAACCCTAACCTGCCGGCGGCGTCTGAGTATGAGAACCTCTCAAACTTTTGGCCATTGTTGCTAGGAAAACTGGAGCAGTATAGGTATAATTTTTTGAGGAACTTCTGCTACTGGGTACAGTCTAGAGATCCCGTGAGTGAACAATCACAAAAGAGGTACAATGTAGGAGAAAAAATTTCTCTTCTTTATTCATCTGTGTTCTACAATGAGAGGTTATATCTTGTATATATAGTGTTAAAAACCTCTTATAGATATAATCGAATCTTTCAAGAGATCGAGACGGGCTCATATTCGGTTATAAAACTCTAGGTTTTCTAACACTCCCCCTTGACACTTCTAGTGAAATGTACTTGTCTCATCAAAACTCCCAAAAAGCATAGTAGGTAAAATTAGAAGAAAGAGTACATAGCTCACGATATGGTCACATGAATTGACTCATTAAAAAACCTAATTATAGGAAGCTTTAAAAAAACTCATCTAAGGGGGGGAAAAGTACAATCCAGATAAAGGGCTTCATATAATCTTAATGATTAACTTTGGATACTTAATCTTTTTGATCAAGATATAATTTCTTATATCAGTATTATGTGAAAATTCTCCTATTGAAATGTGCAACTCTCTAAGCATCATCATCACAATACTATGAACACATATTTCAAAACTAGATGCAGAGAGAGATTTAGTGAATAGATCTACAAGATTTTTATATGACTTGATATGTACCTTTATTTCATTCATTTTATGTAATTCATAAGCATGGAAGAACTTATGGTTGATATGGTTTGTTAAATCGCTTTTCACACATCCTGATTTTATTTATGCAACACATGGAATAATATATTCATAAATAATGGTGGGGGTATTAGTAGTGTTCAAACCGCATGACTATTAGATATGATTGATCACTATTCTAAGCTATGTGCATTCCAATATGACTTCATATAAAGCTATTATTTTTTAGTTAGTAGATACAAGACTTTGCTTTGATGTTTTTCAAGACATTGCAATTCTACCACATAGGAAAACATAGTTAGTCTGTGATTTCGTTATATACGGATCTGACAGATACCTAGCATTTGGGTATCTAACCAGACTTAAGTCCTGATTCTTTCTATAGAATAGGTCTAGATCTTTGCTACCTTGCAAGTAACGCATAATATACTTCACGTCCTTCCAATACTTTTTAGTGGGATCCGCACTGTATCGCGCAAGTAGCTTTACTGCAAACACTATGTTCAGCCTAGTGCAATTAGCCAGATACATTAGCACACCTATGCACTTAAGTATGGGAATTCCAGTCCCAATACTTCCTCACATCTTCTCTAGGTCTATAGGGATCTTGATCGGCTTGCAATGACCTTCCGACCATTGGGTTTCTAGCGGGAAATGATTTTTCAAAATTAAATCACTCTAACACCTTCTGAGTGTAGTTTGACTGATGTAAAAAATTCTATCTATCACATGCTCTAGCTGCAGGCTTAAGCAAAACTTGGTTTTACTCGAATCTTTCATTTCAAATTTAGACTTCAAGTACGAGCTTACTTCTTCAATTTATTTTTCTATACCGATGATATTCAGATCATCTTTATATGCAAAAATCCATTTTAGACCTAACTGTTTCAAAACATATAGCGATTTTTTTCAATTATATGCTATAAAGATGTCTATTTTTTCTATCCTGATTCGACAATTATATTCCTTCACTTACCTTTATATAAATGTTTGAATCAAGGCTCCTATAAGATATACGGTCATAACAGCCATTAATTTCATTTTTAACTCCATATTGACTGACATTGATATTAAATATCTAAAGGTAATATCATACATCACTGGAGAATATGTTTCTTCATAATCAATGCTGGTTGTGGAGTGAAACCTTGCACAACTAATTATGCTTTGTACCTCTAATTTCATTCTTACGAACAAAAACCCACTTGTATCCTATTAGTTTGATATGGGGAGGTGTGCAACATACTGATCCAAAAATCTCTCTTTTGTTTAGGGATAACAATTTAACTATTATTTACTTATGTCAGTCTTCCCAATCTGACCTTATTCTACATTTAGTAAGCGATGCAGGCTAAAGGTCATGATCTATAACTGTGATAATTTTATTTACGAAATATATCAGTTATTGTGGATGCTCTATTTTAGGATTCCCCTAAATTCACATAATTCATTGCTATTTCATTATAGGTTGTAGTTTTAGGTGATTCTTCTTTGCATTTTATTATTTCTTTTAATTGCACTTTCAAGTGCTTTTTTATTATTTCTTACTATATGAGTAAAGTCTTTTGGTTTACCAGCGTTGATTTTAGCATACGTATTTCCACCGGTTTCTTCCTATGTGGGACGATTCAAATTTAGTATACCTACTTCCTTAAGTTCTATATCATCGTCAGGTCTTAACTGGCTCCCCTTCCTTTTCTTTTGGAGCATTTTATGATCGGTTTTGGTAACCTCTTATTCCCTGTTTTGCAGACGTCTTCGGCTATTTGGAACTTGAGGAACCAAATTTCTTATCCTTTTATTATTTTTTAAGTACCTAGAACAAGATGAGGGATACCTTCCTTTGGTATTTCCACCCTCTCCGGTACATTACGTGTAGGCACATGCAACTTAGTCATACTCTTCAAATCACAAAAATGATCAGACAGATAATTTACTAATTTACGCAAAACGATAATTTTCTATACTTCATCATTTACTTCACTAGTGTGAGGATCATGTGACACAATTCTTTCCGCCTACCAAATAATTTTCCGACATTCTTCATCCAAGGGTATATTTTCTTCCCTAATGACGGAAAATTATTTTCATCAAATATGCAGTCAGCGAAGCGGACCGTATGCAAGGTCCCATAACGGTTTGTTGTGGCGGCGACATTGTCACATAAATCATATATCCAAATTTGTGTAAATAGTAATTTTTCAGAATTACTCCTTGCACTATGAGGATGTTATAGGAGGATGGTCTATAATTAAGAGCTGCCACATGTCAGACTGCATATCCCAACATGTAGCGAGTCCCACCAATTCATCCATTGTTCATTGCTACACTATTTATGCTACTGTTTATTGTGATGTACAGATCTAATGTAAAAGAAAGTAGATGAAAAAATATATACTGATCCGATCGCACATTTCAATTCTTGTGAATAGATTCGTGTCTTATAGGGCATATAGGCTAAGTAATGGCCTGCCCGCTTGATGATGATGTCGATACAATGCAGATCGATCATAGACAGATTGTTTCGCTAGTTTGATCTCCGGTAGAACTTTGTACTAATAACGTCTTGAGAAATCTTTGCCATCAGGTGTAGTTTAAAGATCCCGCGAGAGAGCAATTACAAAGAGATACAATGTAGGGAACATACTTTATCTTTTTTATTTATCTATATCCTATAATAAAGAATTCTACCATATATATAGTGAAAAAAAAATCATAAAAGATAGAATGCAATCTTATAAGAAATGGAGACACACCCGCATTAATCGTCAAATTTCAGATTTACTAACATAATTTACCAAATCTAATCATTTGCAACCAAAACTGAAAGACAGGCGCGGCTTTTGAGGCAACAATGTATGTGAGACGCGGAAAAGGCGGGAATCCCTCTCGACCAGCGTATCTCCTTGTTCAATGTTTAGGCCTATCAATGTTCACCACTCTTCAACAGCCTGATCAAATTGATTGCTTCACAGACAGCGTACGATCCCGTGTCAGGAATCCAACCAAGCCGTTCCTGATGGCTGATGCTCCCAGTAGAGCACAGGATGGTAATTAAGATGGAACACGCACAATTTATTAATTTTGAAAAATAGCACTCAGAAATTTTCAGATTCACTATTTGGAAATCAGGATCATCATAACAAAATACAGGAACTTTGAAGAAATTCCAAAGGAACATAAAATCCCGTGTGAAGAAAATAGTTTCCTTTAGACGGCTATACGAAAAAAAAATACCTACGTGACCTTTGAACAAAGGACGGGTACCTAAATTTGCCATAAAACTTCTACCAGATTTTGCCAAAATTTTGAAAGATTTCCTTTGGCGAAAGGGTGAGCACTTGACGAGTAGGACGTTCTCTCGTGAGCGAGCCCAAATTCAGGGCAGGCGCTGGCATGCATGCATCGCAGATTCTCTCAGGAGCCAGGAACACCCTTATCCGTAATGTAGTTTTGCTGCCCGTGCTAACAAAGCTGCAGCTTTGCGCCGATACTGATGCAAGCTCCATTGATGCCCTGCGTCGCCATGCATTTGGCTCTATGCTGCTATCAGGTGCTGCGCACCTCAAACTGGAATGCACACAGCACACGCTGTCTTTGGAGTTTCAGAGATCGAGGCCGTGCAGTTCGAGTGCAGATTTCAGCTAGGCAGTGACAGAGAGTGCCAGAATGTATAGCTGCACTAAACCCCGAGACTTCAGCTAGTCACCGTAAAATTTTCCAAGTTGCACAATTCAGAATTGCTGTATATCAATCAGAGCAGTTTTCGCAAGGCTGAAATGATTGGGCTCTGCTCCCCAGTACAGCAGTCCTTTTTAAAATGTATCCCTGCCGTCCATCCTGACAAATTTTGGCTTTCGTTTCTGTCCTGGCCTGGCCATTACAGCGAAAGGATCAAAGGAGCAAGACGAGAACCAATGAGCTTCAGAGAGACAGAGGTCGATCCCATCGACCAGTTAGGCCGGAATCCTGCACGCCAGGGGCAACGCCCAAGAGCAGAGGCAGAGCAGTTTTCACGTCTTAACCCTCGTCCAAATTGCACCCTGCACACTTGAGTTTTTGTTGTTAGATTGTTACGCCGACATCTTGAGTTGATATGTGGTAGCTGTTACAGAGATCATATGGCTCCACCACCATCAGGCGCGGGCGCTAGCGGCGAGCGCGTACGAGACAGCTGATTCGTGCGATTTTGCAGTCGAGATGGTGTGGGATTTCGACCCCAAGGACGAAGGGGATATCGACCTGGATGTTGCTTTGAAACAAAATGTAACACCCTATTTTACAACTAAATATATTTTATTCGAATATGAAAATTTTTAACAATATTTCCTCTACAGAGACGGTATAACTGATCACACAATTCACAGACAGAAAATATATAATATAAACAACGTAACCACAACATATATCTATCTACACCATATACAGGATTACTTCTTCAAATACAAAGCTTATTACAGTACGAACGACATACTACCAAAAATATGGTTATCAAACAGAAGTTTAGATTATCAGTATTGTGATAAGGTAGTACGTGCAACTACCAAGTTCATCCAAAAAATACACGTCAACAAACTAAGCGTACCTGAAAAAAAAGTGAGTTAACGGGGTAAGACAAGCTCAACAAGTAACGGCTATGAATATAAACATATCTCACTAGATTAAAGAGTATTTCAGATATAATTATTTTTCTCACCACGAAAAGCCAAAACATATGAGTTTTAAGTCATAACAATCTTGATTCAGCTGTCAACGGAAACACAACAACAGACTTCAATACGGTCTCCCATATATCATGGCACTAACCCCTTTTGGATTATGTATTCTTCAAATATTATAATAAATGTATGAATGTCATGATACAACTCCATTTTAGAGTTTTGCGCTGGACGATGCCAACCTCTCATGCAACTCCATATACTGGTACGAAATCACGCACGATAGCAGTGATCGACCTTTATCACCATATGAAATGCATAAATGCAAATGTATGTATGTGAATTGACGTCAATTCTTATTTTTCTTTTGATGATTCTTTTTCATGAGTATCACCATTACTAGTTCATGACATCAACGATATAATCAAAATCAATAAAATGACATTGATTTAATTCGTCAAATGCGACATCATTCATCGTATGAATAAATTAGAAAATATCAGATATTTCAATTTTATCTGTGAAAGAAGGAAGGTATGAATATACACATAGCATTGAATTACACCCTAACGTTACTTGCCTTTTACCGAAGCGACAAAGGAATTCGATTAGATACTCCCAGAAGCACTACCACCTGCACAAACACATTTTAGTACTAAAGTACATTTGAAACACATATAATGTGGAGCGTCATTCCTACGCTTGAAAACATCGCATACACGTCAACACTTCAGGACATGCCGAACGGAAACTCCTAAACATAAATTGATGTGATATCTCTACTCCAGAGTTGAATTAGAATTCTTTTACTGGTTAAACCTTATTTGATCAAAAGGAATGGATATCTAAATTTGGATATCACATCTTCGCTTTGGCGACGGCTATCGAAAGCAATTCGGATTATCGATCACGCATCCGATGGAAATCGACTGATTCAATTGAATCTCAATTGCCTAGGGATTATGTAGGAGTCACCTTCGAAGGATTGACAACAAATCCAGCGAAATCAGAAATCTTCCCAATCCTTCTCTTTTTCTCTTTTTCCTTTTTCCTTTTCTTTCCTCTCCTTTCCTTTCCTTTTCTTTTCTTTTCTTTTTCTTTTTCCTTCCTTTTCTTTCTTCCTGGCTTTCTCCTGCGTGCTTGCTTCTTTCTTTCTCTGTGCTTGCTTCGGTTAGTATAGAGAGGGAGGATGGAGGTGCACCGGCGGTGACGGCTCGTAGGCGCACGGCAGCACACGGTGCAGCGGACAGGCGCGCGGCGGCGCGACGGGGAGCAGCAGCGGCCGGGCGGCTCGGCGACGTGTCAGCGGCACACGGGCGACACGCACAGCGACGAGGAGAGACAGAGAAAGACGAACGCGTGTGGTGTCTGGATGGATCGGGTTGAGGGCCGATCCATCCGATATTTATTTATTTTTATTTTTTTAAAAATAATCAATGGTTTAAATTTATTGGACTTACAACGGGTCACAAAAGTGCTCGGAATGGACATATGAATAGCAAAATGTGTTCGTCTTGACGAGATGAACGCAACCACGACCTCCGATCGTCCATACGAGCAACAGATCAAAAAGTCAACTATTTTCTCAAATCTTTTTTTTCTCTCTCTCAATTATTCGGTATTACACTAAGCCTAATGTTGCGGTGGGAGTTTTTCTGTTCGGATCGGACGGCAGCAAATTGCAAGTACTCCGGGCGCTAGCAGCGTCCCATATATAAAGAGGCTAACATCAGTGAGCAACAGGGTTCCAAGGAGAAGATGATAAAAAGAGTTGATAGTTGATAATGATAAAAAGAACAACGTACAAGGAGAAGATGCAGCTTAATGATAAAAAGAATTCAGGGATACACCACTGGGTTCGTTGGAGACATACTAAATGGCAACATTGTTCCAAATTCACAATTTTCTACCGGCAGTTCAAAGTCTTGTTACAACCTCACAAGCTGCATCATCGGTAGCCTTGTCAAAAAGATCAAGGGGCAACTGAACCTAATTGCCTAAACACGGAGTTTCGATTTCGAGTTCAATCTACAGATGATTTGAGCACTTGTACGATCACTTGGTCAGATAAGAATCTGAATGGACACCATTTGTTCAGATAAGCACTTGTATGATCACTAAACTAAAGATAATTGGCCACTTGCTCGATTCTACAAAAAAGAAAAAAAACTGGTGGCATCTCCGTTAGGATAGATGGTGGTTCAATATACACTATTTAATCATGCTAACAATGTATAGGTTCCAGCAGTCATAAAGTGATAGTGGAACCAAAGGAATTTCTTGGTCGGTGATGCTGTGAATGCGCTACGGATTGTAGGATTGATTATGTGAAAAATATGCAATCAGAGAGGTGAATGATCGTGGAAGCCAAATTAAAATTTTAATTCACCATAATAAAAAAAATCAATTATTCTCATATTCAATTTGAGACAATGCTATAGCATCACTAAAAATTATATACAGAAAGATCTGTCAGTCCGATTGCGCTCTATTCCAATAAGAAATAACTTCTCGTTGAAAGTTCTGTTTTCTGCAAAAATGGGTACAGGGCATTGCATACTGGGTTGCTAACGTATCGGACTGTGTGATTGTACGTATATATTGTTATGCCATTGCCATGCTGACATATTAACTTCTCTGTTATGTTAACTGTGTGATTGTGTGTGCTTCGATCTATTCTTTCCGAACTGGGTGCCACCTATATAATGTCGGATCGATAGAGTAAGATGCATAGCCAAAGGTTTCATATTTGGAAATATAGTTAGGAAGGAAGCTGGTAAGAAATAACACCGTTCGTATCGAACTCCTTAGGTGCTCCATCCTTGTCAGCTGATGGTAGTGACGACGACGCTTTCAAGGGAGACTCATGTTGTCCCTGTTGATGTAGGAGAGAAGACCGACATCATATATATGTGCATGTAATTTACAGTTGTGGTTTATGAAAGCGATACCAAGCAATTCAAAATCTGTGGCAATCTTGCCGATCGATTATATAAAGCATCTTAATTCATAATAAGTCAGTTTACTGAAAAAGAACAGATGAAGCAGTCATAAGATGCTACATCCACAAATTACAAATTGATGTGTGTCCATGCTCCAGATTTAGAGTGTTTACGTGCTTCTCCAGGTAACTATTGCTAATGCAAGGTGGGGTCCTTTGCACCGAATATTTTTCGTAACTAATCAGGGGCAGCGGCTTCTGCAGCTATATAGGATTAATTAGAATACTTAGACCAATTCCAATAGCTATCTCAAATTTTTATCCTCAAAATACTATTATAGTATCCCCTATTACTGTTACAGCATCCCCTACCTTTAACACTGTAGCAGTACTGTATCACTGGATACAAACTCTGTTGTAGACGAATTTTAGTGATACAGTACTTTGCAAAGTACTGTAGCACTAGAATTTATTTGAGTAACCCAGGATTAGTTATAGGGCAGCAGCTAGCGATGGAGAAGGAAGGCTGATATCCTGACAGGCAATGTGTCAACCGTTGCTACCTAGCGTTTGATTAGCGTATCAATGCATGATCTTGGAGCACCCAAGGATCAATTATTATTGGGCGGCGGCGACAGTGATGAAAGGGGTGTGACAAGCGAGGTAGCGACGCCTACTACCTAGGGCCATTTTTTTTCGAACTGGCCATCAGAAGTTCAATGCAACATCCAACGGCGCCTATTACAACAAATCTGACATACTGTGACAAAGCCAAAACATCATGACACCACGTGCCAGAAACAGAGAAAGGATGTGACGGTGCAGCAGGTCAGGTTCTATTTGGCGCTGAGTATTGAATACGGTATTGTACACTGTATTCGGTATATAGGTAATTTTTGGTAACTGAATATGGTACTGTTGTCCATATTCGATACCTGAGGTGCTAAATATGGTCCGGATCCAACTTTCCAAGGTTTTATCAGAATTTAAGTATCGAATACAAGTGCTAGATTTATAAATATACTAATATGTTATCCTTTTAGTAGATATGGTGACGTATACTGTCTATTTCTCTATTTAACCTCCATTGTGATGAATTTTGCCCATACCGTCGCTTGTGTCGTCATATTATAGTTATGTTTTATGACGCTGAACTTTGTCACGAAATATAGACCAGCACTGTCATAGATTAGCTATATTTCGTCATGAATGACCTAGGCAAGAACCTTAGTTGCAACTTCATTGGACAAAAAATTGGCGTCACTGCTATAACTAGTAGTGCAAACTTTTGACAAAAAATATGTCCATCACAAAACGATTAATTAGATATCACCTAAATGATTATATACAATTTTGTTGCATAATAAACCGCACACAGAATTAATTGGCACCACATAACAACCTGGACCCCACAAACAAGTACCATGGACCTCACAACAAGTACCGTATCTTACAGGTTCCATCATATAGCACCCAAAATACATGCCAAATAACTTATTGTGGTCATTTCTTTGCTTTCTGGGATTTTGTTTTCTGAGCTTCCAAGCCATATGTACAGTAACTGTCAGATCCTTATTGGATAGATAGATGATAATTTTGAAATGTTGGCAGATGATGATGCTGGATAGCTAGAAGCTATTGGCCCTCCCGGAAATTACATGCAGCTACTGAGTGTATTACATTCGGTTGATACTTCTGCATGCGGTTCCTAAAGGGTCAATGGCTATAGAACCTAGATGTGCTTTTTTTTGTTTGGTTTTTTTTTATACGGCCTAGATGAGTTTTTCTTTAAAAATGATGATATTGGATAGTTATATATCATTTGTTCATCCTGAAATTGCGTGCACAAACTATTGAGTGACATTATAACATTTGGTTACTTTTGTACCTAATTTTAGACGAGAGAATCATCTTCACTTTTAGTGTGTTGTTATCCAAGCTCTGATGCCAATCCTTATAGAAATTTATAAATGTGAGTTTGGAATGATAGTCAGTACCTATAAGTGTCGGTTCTGAAACCGGTACTGAAAGTTCCTATCACTGCCAGTTCGTGGACTCAATCGACAATGATGGTATATTCGCAAAAAAAAAGATGACCCACGGCGCCACTACGCCCAGGCGCTGTTGCACCCGCTCCTCACCATGAATGGTCTGCTACGCCTAGGCTCGGGCGTAGTTGCACCCCTCGCCTCTCCATCGCCATGCCCCTCACCTCCGCCGTAGCTGCGCCCCACTGTTGTCGCCTTGAGCCTCGCCTCCGGCACTACTAATGACGACGGCGCGGGCTCAGCCGAAGGTGCCATTGGCCTAGATTCCTCCCACCTCCATGGATCTAGTTTGTAAGACCCCAACCCGGGATCTCCTGTGCCACCCGTATCAGTCTCTAGTTCAAATAGCTGATACGCACAGTACAACAATTGTAGTATCATAGATAAACTTCGTACGTAGTTACTAAAGTTCAGAGTACAAAAGGTTACAATCCATACTATATATTACAAACCTAGTCGAGAGGTCAACATAACACAGCGGAAAGCAAAAGTCCAAGCCATAAGCAATTTAGGGTGCGAACGTGACTTCTAAACAACAGCACTAGTAGGTATTGGCACCCAACAAGGAGCTGCTACCGGCTGGGGTCGGTGGGTCGGCTATGGATAGTGGTTGGCTGGGGCGATGGTCGGCTGGGGTGGTGCCCAAAGACGACGCTCGGCTGGGAGCAGTAGCCGACTGGGGCTGGCGCCTGAGGACGGCGGTCAGCAGGTCAGCTATGGATGGCGCATGTGGTACTACGATGTGCGGTCTACGGTGGCTAGGGCTATGTCGGGGGAAGAGAAGATGTCTTCCACAAACAAAGTGTGGTGAGGTTTTCTTCTAGAGAGGGGACTCAAGCTTCGAGAAGAAGTGGAGAGGAGGAGAACCAATAATATGTTGAAAGTAAAGAAATATTCGTCCTCGGACCTGATGGCGATGGGTCTATATTTATAGTGTTGTTTAGGGTGTAAATATGCAAGCATGCCTTTATAGAGATAGCAATACAAACTATCACTATACCACAGAGACCTAGGGCCGATCGAATCTCACAACATGGGTTTAGGTAGGATACATTTACCCTTAATCAGAAGGTATTATCTACTATGGTAATACAGTGGTGCAAGCGGCCCTAAGGGCATGGTACTCAACCGGTCACTTATTGCAGCGCTTCACTGTCCAAGGTGTCAGTTCAACTCCTACTTGAGATGAGATGTCAGAACGGCCTCCACTTGCATTGGTATTAAATTTTAGTCACTTCCTTGTAGGTGGAGGACGGCTGGAGGCCTCCCCTCTAGCTATTCTTTTCCCAAGACCTGATTACTCGTCCCCCATGCTTTAGAGAGCCTACCCAGGCTTCAGAGGACTGGGGATCCGGAGAGTTCCGGAGCTCGGAGATCCGCAAGGCCTCCTAGGACATGTGGGAGCAGGGCCTTCGACGGTTCCTGCCTCTGTAGCCAATGGCCTATGGTCTTTTGTATTGCTTGAATTGTTCTGGATAGTCCAGTCCAATTGGTTTGAGCTGACCGTCCGATGACTCCTGTGAAAGGGGGCATTAAATGCGACCTACAGTTAGTGACATGGTTACACCTTGTGAAGCGGTAGTGGAGCATGTAGCATCTCGTTGTTGGAGGGTTGTGGGAAGCGGTTTCACTCCCCTATGATCATGGCCTCATAGGTGATAGGACCGGGCATGTGCATGTTTCCCCAGGAGGAAATAACCTCTCCCTTAGCTTTATGAGGGGAGGATCTCGGCCAAGCGACAGCTTTGCTCTGCACCTCTGCTCCCATCTGCATTTACTTCAGTCTGCCTGCTGTGCCAGCCATAGCACTCCCATCTTCCACCACTGTCAAGCGCTTCTTGTCACCTCACAAGGACCCTCATGGCTAGTTCTAGTGCTCAAGGCAGGGCTAACATGTCGTCGTCTGGTATGGCCATTGATGTGCATGGGACGGTATTCATTCAGAAGGTGTCAATTCCTCCGTCGTTGCCTATCCCGCCATCGAGCGTGGATCACCACTGTGCCAGCCGGAAGCATCCTCGGCAGACCATTGTGCTAGGGGAATCCGTTGTCACCAAGACCGAGCTCAACCAGATGGTACTCTTCATCCCCACTTCCACCTCCGGCGAAATCGGCATCGGCTTCCTCATCTGAATGACAGCAAGAGTGAGTACGGAAGATACTCAACAAGCCATATACTACTTCAAGGTGTTGATAGATACATAAAGAGGTAATTCAAGGATGATGCTTTACGGTTTAGTTTTAAGCATAAAGTAGTTTATGCAGGTATTCAATTATATAATTTATGATTGGCTTTAAAACAGTTTAAGTAGTTCAAAACCAGGTAACAAGGTATATCTAGGGTTTTTGGTCCTAGGAGGGGCTACACCTCACTCCGCAATCCCTATTATCACATCTGGTGTACCTCTAATACCACACGCTTCTAACGGATTGAGCTAGGACCTCATCACACGGACATCTAGTCCACACACTCACTCATCAAGACACACACACACACACACCCGGAGTCTATTCAAGCGTGACCATGTCTTCGCATGTCCATGACCGTGGACATGGCCATTTGAATAGGTTTACACTCTGCAGAGGTTATACAGCTTTCCCCTTCCATATGCTCAGCCTCCATCCGTTGCAAGTGGAGGAGCAAATCATACTGAGACACTTCATTCACCTTTCCTGTCGGGCTTTTCTAAGAGATTTACCCTTAAGTACTAGTGGTCTTGTACTGTATGCTAGGTTCCCTTTTTAAGCATTTGCTGGTCTCTGCACGTTCAAACAGGGGGCCACATAGTCACTTGACTGCTCGGTGCTCTCCGCCTCCTAGTATGATGTCCAACTCAGTCTGGTGAAGAAAAGTCAAGTCTTGCCCATTCAGGACGCATGGTTGCACGAGGATGGCTAAGCATGACGGTGCAAGATTCGATCCTTAAGCTGCCAAGGTAGGTATCTTCTGGCCATGAGCACTACATAGGTGACTCAAGCCCCTATGAGAATCCTCATCCAGAGTACTACTTTGCCTGCCCCTACCAAACAATTTTCACCTATTTTTACACACCTCCATCATATCCCACATGACATCAAGAATTTCACAACTATCACGGAATTCATAACCAAGGATCCATGGTATATGAGTTTTACATTTACAATAGTAAAGTAATTCTTATCACTGAGGAGAGGTGTTTTAAACGCAACGTCTCCGAGAAGACGTATTCAATTCTAAGAATGCTAGATATCAAGGTGTCATCTATCATTAATATAGATAACAAAAGTTAATTCTATAGTGATATGTATTTCCATGATAGCCTTTATGGCATGGCACATGTTTAATAGGATTAACTACTACAACAGTTTGTAAAAGTGCAATACATAGCACATGCGATATAAGTCCAGTTTTAGTTGATCATGTAGATTAGTTGAAAACATAGGTTCAATATGATCAAGGAGATAGGACTTGCCTTCTCCGAGGTTTTCTTCAAAGTTTTGGTTGTAGTCAGGATCTTCCTCGCTCCTGACGCTTCCCGTGCAGCACTCACAGAATTACGACGGTTCTGCAATTGTGACTATAATCATTAACGAGCTATACTAGAGAAGAATCAAACAATAGCAAACAGAAATCCAAATGAGCCATAATGAATATCACATTGTGATAGATAGGTAGATCTTGAATTTAGATGAATTCCGGAATCAGAGCCAGAACAGAGAAGTTATGACTCCCAGAAGATTTAATCTAACATAAATCAAGAAAATACGAAATGATACTATTCATGGGTGAGACCGACATGAGCAGTAACCTGGGCCCACATGAACAACAACCAGGATTGTGCCAGAAATGGGTTTAGACTAGGCTGGGCTTGAGCTTGGGCCGTACAGTACTGGGCTCACTCGGATCGGGCTAGTCGATTCGAGTAGTTGGCCCACTCGGATCGAGCTGGCCAGCTTAGCGAGCTATGAAGTTGGGCCAGCCCACTAGGGCGCAGCCTATGGGTGGCTGGGCTAGTCGGCTCAGCTGGGCTGCGCAGCCGCAAGAATAGCCTAGTCAAGCACGTGTGCGTTGGCGCGCCGGGCCGACCGGAGCGGGGAAGGGGGGTTGACGGCGAGCATTACGGCGGAGCTACACCGGAGGGCTCACAAGAATCACTCACCTACCGGGTTTTCATGACAATGGATGGTCGTTGGGCTTCTACACACGACGATGAGTTTGTCTGGGGGCTTATCAGCGGCGGGCTGGGGCTAGAGCGGCGCCAGACGGCAGTCGGAGGCATCTCCCCTAGCCTACGCATGATCTCCCTACAAGAATAGGAGCCTAAGGCTCCCAGGACTACACGGCATGATGGCCGGACCGCACACAAGCATAAGCACACCGGCGACAAGTAATCGCATAGCGACGAAGCAGAACATGGGGCTGCACGTGGCTACGCGGGGAGAGAAGCACAGGGGCGATGGTATGCTACCTAGGAGGGTTGCGCGAGGGGAAGGGAAGCTCACCAAGATCGGAAACGGTGATGTGCATTGCGGCGGCTGGCGATATGTCGACACGTCGGCGGTGTAGCGGCTTGGCTCCCGGCGCAGGCGGGCTGCCATCGAGCTCCTAGTCGATGGAGAGCGGCAAGGGGTTGGCTGCATCCTCCTGGTGCTCCTTGGTAGCTCGCGGGGGGGGGGGGGAGGAGGGGTAGAACTATGACAGTGAGGTCACAGCGGCGGGAATGGCGGCTGAGGCGATGCTGTGGTGGTGACAAAATGGGGATACAGAGAGAGAGAGAGAGAGAGAGAGAGAGAGAGAGAGAGAGAGAGAGAGACCGAGGCATTCTATTTATAGAACGGGAAAGGAGTAGCGAGGCGGTGTGGTCGTTGCGTCACGTAGTCATAGACAGCAGTGTGGCGGTGAGGTGGCGGGGCAGCGTCCACCTCTTTTCCTAGGGCATGGATGCACTGTGCCAACCACGCGCTTGCGAGGGCAAGAAAGTCGCAGTGCCAGATGGTATGGGTGGCGCGCGGGCATGGGCAGACAGAGAAGAGAGAGAGCAAGAGAGCAGAGGATGGTCGCGGTGATACAATGGTGGCTGACGTCACGGCGGTGAGGTGGTGGAGTGGGAGAAGGCACGGACGAGCGGTGGATGCGCGACACGCATATGGCATAGCTTGCGCGTGGGCGAGCACAGGCGAGTAGGCCGGCTCGTGTGAGAGCGGGCCGTGAAAGGGGGGGGGGGTTCCAGTGAACGCAGGGTTGCAGTGGCCTACACGCGCGGGGGAAGGGGGAAAGGATGCCGGGTCGGCTACCATGGGCCGCACAAGTGAGTGAGAGAGAGAGAGAGAGAGAGAGAGAGAGAGAGAGAGAGGGGAATTTGGCCCGGTGAGAAAGAAAAGAAAAGAAAAGGAGGTAGGGTTTTGGAATGAATTTAAAAAGAGAGTTTTTGAATTTGGATTTGAGTTTGGTCTTGACATAAATTTAATTGGGGACATTTGAATTGTGATTTGGATTTGGATCTTGAGATCTTGAAGATGATTTGAATCAAAAGATTTGAATTCAAATTAAAATTGAGCTGAATACAATCTACGAATAGATTTGAAATTGAGAGACATTCAATTTCAATTCTCCACACAAAGAACCATAAAAACCAAAAACCAATTTAATGCAGAGACTATATCTCCTTGATTTTAGTTAGCTTAATTAATCACAAAAAGTTTTAATTTAGAGCGAAATTTGCAATTAATTAACATGTTAAACTCAAGATGTTACATGGTGAGCTCGAGGTAGCAGCGTGTGGATCCACACGCTGCCGAGGCCGCCTCCTTCATGGACCCTGTCACGGCCGCCGCCTCCACATATTCCGTCGTGGCTGCTTGTGAGGAACCGTCCAAACAATATTCCAATTAGTCATTAAGTTGATCATTTCCTTAATCACAACTCTCATGACTAATCGGAATACCACCCTAGTAGCCCCGACACATATTTTGTGCCCAAGATCGGAATACGTACCTTTCCAATGTTTAACATCACAACATAGCTTAACAAAAAGCGAGTAATTAACATTAAATTATAAGTTCTTCAGTATTTACCAAGTTATTACAATTTACAGCAAAAGAGAATTATGAAGAGATAAAAACTAACTCAACTCCTAACCAACAAAAGAAACTACACAATGGAAGACTAAAGATTATACAACAAAAGAATGATGGAGCCATATGCCGTTAGACTCCATCACAAAAGCACGACCTCCGAGTAGCTACCTACTCATGCTCACCACCACCCTTGGCAGGCGTGAAGTAGCCAAAGACCAACTCCTCCTTGCCAGTGGACTGAAATAGCAATGTGAGTAAGAAGCTACTCGTAAGACATAATCTATAATGGTCACTTATAAATAGCTCAACTCCAAGGATTATGCATTTGGATGTTAGCAAGGGTGCGGCCACATGGTTAAGTAAATTTCATATGCGAAAGAAAATTTGACATACACAAATATGAGCATCTAAACTTGACCAAGTAATATACTAGCCCATAAACATCAACTGAACATAATGTAAAAGGAACCATATGATGAGCAATGTTGGTCTGATCTTCCGATAGGTAGCGATAAGTCAGTGGGTGGAGAACTCGACGTTGATGATCTAAAGGCTTCGACCCGAACAGATCGTCTCCCTTGCAATCACTACACCACAGCTCCGATGGTTATCAACCGTGTCGCGCGGTTAACCTCGCCAAGAAGGCTCAATCCCTGCAAGCGTACCGAGAACACAAGCAAGAACGTAGAAGATGCAATCTGACATATTGCGAATAGAATTTAAGCACTCGAAGTTGGGGTTCCACAAACACTTGCGGCGGCCTAGTCGGTCCGGAACAAGAGCGAAAATCTCACAATCTGTGTGTAGATCAATATCTAAGCAAAACCCAACCCTAATTTGGGCGGCGACTATTGTATACAAAAGACTAGGGTTGGCCAAGGACCCCTGGACGCGTCCCTAATGGACTCCAACACGTTACACGGCCCAACAGTCCAAAAGATGGTGGCGCAGCACCCTGACAGATTCTGGACATCCACTTGTTTCGATCATTCCTGTTGACTCAAAAATAATTTGGACATGGGACTAGTCCCGTTGGAAATCTTATCTCCTTAGCTTTCCAACCATGTGTAGAACGTCGAAAACGGCGTCCGTATGCGTCCTGGGCGATGATTTTAGTGCGGGCTGGTCCTGGACTCCGAAACGGACTCGAACTTGATTGGACCTCCACCTTGGCTTGGGCGCCCTTGCTGTTCTTCTCCCGTGTTCCTAAGTAAAAATACATCATAATTATTCAGTAGCATCCCATCCTTATCAAAATATAAAGGAACACTAAGGAACGAGCTCACCTCATGATTTAGTTGACGTGCACGAGCTCGTGTCAATGGACCTATTGTTGGAGGAATACTCGGTGTGTGTGTGTATCTGAAAGAGTGATGTCCTCATCATCCTCCCCCTCTTGAATTCGAGTCGTCCTCGACGCAATGTCATCTTCTTCTCCCAAGTAAGGCTTTAAATATGAAATGTTAAATGTGGGACTAACCCCATAATCTGCAGGCAACTCAAGCTTATATGCATTATCATTGATCTTTTCCATAATTTTAAAAGGATCATCAGCTCGAGGCAGCAATTTAGACTTTCTCAAATCAGGAAACCTATCTTTGCGCAAATGTAACTATACAAGATCACCAATTTTAAAAGTAATATGTTTCCGACCTTGGCTACCATAAGTTCTATACTTCTCATTCATCTTTTCAATATTTTCCTTAGTCAATTCATGCATTTTTAGAATCAATTCAGCACGTGTCTTAGCATCAAAATTCAATTTCTCGGATGTTGGTAAAGGAAGTAAATCAATAGGGGCACGTGGGTTAAAACCATACACTACCTGAAACGGACTTACCTTGGTGGTGGAGTGAACTGATCTGTTGTAAGCGAACTCAATATGGGGTAGACACTCTTCCCACATCCTCAAATTTTTCTTCAAAAGAGCCCGCAACATGGTGGATAATGTGCGGTTCACAACCTCCGTTTGTCCGTCGGTTTGAGAGTGACATGTCGTCGAAAACAGCAGCTTTGTCCCAAGTTTATTCAAAAGTGTCCTCCAAAAGTGGCTCAAAAATTTTGCATCACGATCCGAAACAATGGTGTTAGGCACTCCATGCAAGCGAATGATTTCCCTGAAAAACAAATCAGCTATGTTTGTAGCATCATCGCTCTTGTGACAAGGTATAAAATGTGCCATTTTTGAAAAACGATCCACAACGACAAATATACTATCCCTCCCCCTCTTGGTCCTAGGCAATCCTAAAACAAAATCCATAGAAATATCCTCCCAAGGCACACTAGGAACAGGAAGAGGCATATAAAGTCCATGTGGGTTCAAACGAGACTTAGCTTTATTGCAAGTAGTGCAGCGTGCCATGTAGCGCTCGACGTCGCGCCTCATCTTAGGCCAAAAGAAGTGAGCAGCCAGTACATCCTCGGTCTTCCTCACTCTAAAATGTCCCATCAAACCACCTCCATGCGCTTCCTGCAAGAACAATAGGCGAATAGAGCTAGCTGGGATGCATAGCCTGTTAGCACGGTATAGCAATCCATCATTCAGCACATATTTATTCCAAGTTCTTCCTTCTTTACAATGTTCAAAAGCATCTTTAAAGTCCAAATCAGTAGCATATAATCCTTTAATTATTTCTAAACCAAAAATCTTATGATCGAGTTGGGACAGCATGGTATAACGTCTAGATAACGCATCTGCAATGACATTGTCTTTACCTTTCTTGTGTTTAATGATATAAGGAAACGACTCTATAAATTCAACCCATTTAGCATGACGTTCGTTCAGTTTGGCTTGGCTTCTAATATGTTTCAAAGCTTCATGATCATAATGAATAATAAACTCCTTGGGCCAAAGATAATGTTGCCATGTTTCTAAAACTTGCACTAAAGCATACAACTCCTTATCATAAGTCGAATAATTCAGAGATGGCCCATTCAATTTCTCACTAAAATAAGCAACGGGTTTAGCTCCTTGTAGTAGCACTCCTCCAATTCCAATGCCGCTAGCATCACATTCTAACTCAAAAGTCTTACCAAAGTCCGAAAGTTGGAGTAGAGGTGCATGCGTAAGCTTCTCTTTCAGCGTATTAAAAGCTTGTTCTTGTGCTGGCCCCCATTGGAACGGAACACCCTTCTTTGTCAACTCATTGAGTGGGGCAGCAATGGTGCTGAAATCTCTCACAAAACGCCGATAGAACCCTGCAAGGCCATGAAAGCTTCTCACCTGTGTGATAGTCACAGGGGTCGGCCAGCTCTTGATGGCTTCAATTTTAGCTTCATCCACTTCAATTCCCTGTGGAGTAACAACATAGCCAAGAAAAGCAACTCTATTCGTGCAAAAGGTGCACTTGTCAAGGTTAGCAAACAAACGTGCCTCTCTCAAAGCAGTAAAAACAGCACGTAGATGATCAATGTGTTCTTCATGTGACTTGCTTTAGATCAAAATATCATCAAAGTACACCACCACAAATCTTCCTATGAAAGCACGTAAAACCTCATTCATCAATCTCATGAAAGTGCTAGGTGCATTAGTTAAACCAAAAGGCATCACTAACCACTCATATAGACCGAACTTAGTTTTGAAAGCAGTTTTCCATTCATCTCCCAATTTCATTCTTATTTGGTGGTAACCACTACGCAAGTCAATCTTTGTGAAAATAATAGAACCACTCAACTCATCAAGCATGTCGTCTAGCCTAGGAATAGGGTGATGATACCTTATTGTGATATTATTAATGGCTCTACAATCAACACACATGCGCCATGTATCATCTTTCTTAGGAACCAAAAGAACAGGAACAGCACAAGGACTAAGGCTCTCTCGTACGTACCCACGGTCCAAAACGTCTTGGACTTGTCGCTGAATTTCCTTAGTATCATCCGGATTGGTCTTATATGCAGCGCGGTTTGGTAAAGTCGCTCCCGGGATCAAATCTATTTGGTGCTCTATCCCTCTCAATGGTGGCAGCCCCGGGGGTATCTCAGCTGGAAAGACATCCTTATACTCCTGCAAAAGGTTAGTGACAGCAGGAGGCAAAGAGCTAGGTATATCATCAATTGAAAATAAAACCTCTTTGCATACTAAAGCATAGCACAAAGTATCATTATCTTGAATTTCAGCAAGGTTAGATTTAGTAGCAAGCATAACACCACCCTTTAACTTAATGCCTTCGGACCTAGGTGTGTTCTTCTCTTTCTTAGGTGGAAAAAACAGATTGAGCTACTTGCTGATTTTCAGATTCCAAAACACGTTCTTTCTTTTCTTTTTCAGCTAAAGCTTTATCACATTGCACAATTTCAGCAGGTGTCAAAGGAAGCAAAAAGATTTTCTTTCCCTTGTGCATGAGAGAGTATTTATTACTTCTACCATGGTGTGTAGCATCGGTATCAAATTCCCAAGGACGGCCTAACAAAAGTGAACATGCTTGCATAGGCACTACATCAAAATCAGCATAATCATGGTAGGAACCAATAGAAAAATGTACTCTCGCAGATTGTGTTACCTTAACCTTACCGCTGTTATTGAACCACTGAATGTAGTATGGATGAGGATGTGCACGTGTTGGCAAGGAAAGATTCTTCACAAGATCGGAGCTCAAGAGGTTGTTGCAACTCCCGCCATCAATTATGGTACGAACACGTGCATCTTTGACAATGAGAAATGTCTGGAATAGATTATGGCGTTGTAGATGCTCTGCTTGCCCCATTTGAGAACTCAAAACTCGCTTCACAATGAAGGTGCGTGCTGCATAACTCTCCGTGGCAGCGGTACCACTAATCTCCTCCCCCTCACTATCCATGTCATGATCGGCTGCAAGATTAGCTTCAAATGCATATTCTTCCTCGACATCACTATGACTAACATATCCACCATCTGCTGTTGCGGAGTATGCTCGCTGGCTTGGGCAATCCTTCATGACGTGGCCAATACCTTGGCAGCGACGGCACACAATGCCCGTTGTACGACCCGTGGTAGTTGCACCTGAAGAAGAGCGTGGCATTGGATCCTGCGAAACAATAGATTTACTCACCTCACGTGATGGTTGTGGTGCTCCTGCTGAACGCGCCCGAGTGTTGGAGGAGGGGGCAGCACATCGTGTAGATGTGGAAGGGAATGTTGTTGCTTGTCCCGGTGGTACTCGTGAAGTAGATGTACTCCCAAAATTGTTCCGCAATTTCTGCACCTGTTGTCGACCCTGCAGTTCTTTTTCTGCCAAGATAGCAAAATGGAACAACCTATTGGTAGTATTGTAATCTTTATAATCAACAAGGTCCTGAATTTCACGTCTCAACCCGGAGTAAAAATGAATCATGGTATCCTCATCATCCTCTTGTATACTACAACGAAGCATAGCAATTTGAAGCTCTTGATAGTAATCATGCACAGATTTAGAACCTTGATTTAAGCGCTGCAATTTCTTTTTCAATTCACGTGTATAATCAGGAGGAATAAATCTATTGCGCATAGCACGCTTTAGTCTAGGCCTTGATTCAGGTTCTAAGCCACTAGAAACTAAACCATTCCACCAAATAATAGCATAATTCGTGAACTCACAAGTGGCTAGTCTAACTCTATGCATTTCAGGAACCATATGAGAACTATACTTTTGATCAACTGTCATTTCCCAATTCAAATAAGCATCAGCATCATATGCACCATCAAAAGGAGGTATTGAAAACTTAATCTTAGAATAAGGATCATCACGACCGTTGCGATTAACATTATTACCTCCATTACCTTGACGACGTTGTTGTTGGTCACGACGTAATTGTTCAGCACGAGGACGTTGCTCAGCACGCGCATCTTGCCCAACAAAAACCTCACCATCTTCTTGGTCACCATTATTAGTATCATCATCATCATCATCATCATGTGAATGGCCATGATCCTGTGGTGGCTGTCGCAACTCAAGGTCATTGACTCGCGTGACGAGGTTAGCAATGCTTGTTCTAATGTCTATCAATAGTCTAGTATGATACTGCAAGGCTTTGTTGAGTTCTTCCTTGGACACACAATCCTTAAAATCCGACGGAGAGCCATCACCTGACATGGTTAGTAGAAAACAAAGGACAACACAATATTATCTCTATCAACTACTAGGTTCTGGAAGGTGGAATCACACACACTCAAGCGTCTTACCACGCTCTTACAAATGTTCTTACCAACGCAGCAAGGAGGAACAACCGGCGACGAGTCTGGAAGCGTGGGATGATTGCAAGAGTGAACCTGTTCGGATCAAAGGAGGTGGAGCTTGGAAGGCACAATATGGTAGCAAGGATTAGCAATAACTGTAATCAGAAGAGCAAAGCTAAATAAGTGTCCAAAGTATGAATCACAGTTGCTGGTCTATCACGTGTCCCTAGTCCTAGCACAACAGCTGAAACAAAGCTAAAAAGGATGATCAGAGAAAGACACAGCAAATAGCACAATACTCTGGGTGTTCTCTATGTGCTCCTCTTTTTTATCTTTTAGCACTAGTAGGAATCACAAAAAAAAATTTCGTATTTTTCTGATATTTTTCTGAACTAGGAGCACACAAGAAACAACCACAGAAATTTTCAGCTCAAACGGATACAAGATGTGGCCTATAGAAAATCAAGCACATTCTCTGAAAAGCGTGCGGAAACTTCGCGGCTCGAATACTCAATCTTCCGAGCCGAATTTGGGAAAAAAAATTCGGCAGAACTTGACAAGGTGGGGAGCAACGGATGCAACTTTTTCTGTAGATGTCTGTGAATTTTTTTTTTTGCCTGATTCCGAGTCCGTATGAGAAAGTTATGGCCGTTTTACTGAACCCCTGTCGAGTTAGGGTTTTTTTTTTCAAAGCACCTCTTGCAGAAATTGACCTCTTTAAGGTATTGCAAGCAATAGGATCGCGAGATGAATAAGGAGGGTAGCGGTGGCAGGGCAATTGATACAAGGCGGCTTGCGACCTATCTAGGGTTGACGTGGCGGAAAATAACACAAGGCGGCTCGCGGTGGCAAATTGAGTAATGTGGTGGCTCGACTTGTTGGTGGGGATGGTGGCGATGTGATAGCGGCGTGATAAAAAACTGCACGGAGCGTTGACTAAAGACCAAGAACACGACTCTAAAACCAGCAACAAAACTCGACCACGGACACAAACTCAACAACGCGCAACTGAAAACAAAAAGTGCAAAGGCACAAAGGGTTCTAGGGCAGCGGAAATTGACGGAATTTTTTTTGGCTTCTTCTGGACTTTAGGTAATGAAAAACAGACTAATCTAAAGGGGAAAACGAAATTACCTAATGGGCAACCTGAAAATCTGATACCAGTTGATGAGCAATGTTGGCCTGATCTTCCGATAGGTAGCGATAAGTCGGTGGGTGGAGAACTCGACGTTGATGATCCAAAGGCTTCGACCCGAACAGATCGTCTCCCTTGCAATCACTACACCACAGCTCCGATGGTTATCAACCGTGTCGCGCGGTTGACCTTGCCAAGAAGGCTCAATCCCTGCAAGCGTACCGAGAACACAAGCAAGAACGTAGAGTGGACAAGGTCTCGGTGGTTACCACGTATCCACTGGGACCCATCCTCCGGAACCGAGAAGGCACCGGGCGTGTTGTCAAGTGGGCGGTGGAGCTAGCGGAGTTTGACCAACACTTTGTCAGTCGCCAGGCAATCAAAAGTCAGGCACTCTCTGACTTCGTGGCAGAGTGGACACCCGTCCCCGATGTCGTCCCAGAAGAGATTTCTGCATATCCCGGGCACGATGCGCCCGGGTACTGGATCATGCACTTCAACGGTTCTGTCTCGCTGAAAGGCGCGGGGGCCGGAGTGGTTCTCACCTCCCCAACGGGTGAAGAACTCCGGTACGTCGTGCAGCTGCAGTTCCGCGCATCCAACAATATGTCAGAATATGAAGGTCTCGTCGCTGGCCTCCGAGCCGCGGTAGGCCTCGGGATTCGTCGCCTCCTGGTCAAGGGAGACTTCCAGCTGGTGGTCAACCAGGTATCCAAAGAGTACCAGTGCACGGATCCTCAAATGGCGGCGTACGTGGCAGTAGTCAGGAAGCTGGAGAAGCGCTTCGATGGCCTGGAGCTGCGGCACATCCCTCGCCGCGACAACGCTCTGGTCGACAAGCTCTCCCGCCTGGCCTCCTCCCGTGCGCGCGTCCTTGCCGGAGTCTTTGAAGAAAGACTCACACGGCCTTCCGTCCTGCCTGCCGAACAGGACGAAGGGGAAACCTCGAACTCAATTCAGGGGACCCCGGCGGTGCCCTCAGTGGGAAGCCCCGTCAGGGTGCCGCCATCCGGCGAGTGCGCTGCACTTGCTGAATGTTCTCAAGATGCCTTGTGGATGGACGACATCCGAGGGTACTTGAAGGAAAAGTTCCTTCCCGGGGATGAGGCGTCTGCCGAAAGAGTTGCTCGGCAGTCCAAACGCTATGCCATAGTAGATGGGGATCTCTACCGGCGTAGCGCATGCGGTATTCTCCTGAAATGCATCTCCCGGGCAGATGGCGGCGAGCTTCTTGCTGAGATCCACGAGGGCGAGTGCGGTGGCCATACATCGTTCCGCACGCTGGTCGGGAAGGCCTTCCGGCAAGGTTTCTACTGGCCTACAGCCCTCCAGGATGCTTCCGAGCTGGTTCACCAGCCAGCTCAGGCTCTTCACACCATCCCCCTATCATGGCCTTTCGTAGTCTGGGGCTGGACATTTTGGGTCCATTCCCCCGAGCAATCGGGGGCTATGAGTACCTCTACGTCGCCATCGACAAATTCACCAAGTGGCCGGAGGCGGTTCCAGTCATCAAGGTGACCAAGAACACGGCACTCCAGTTTATCCGCGGCATCACCAATCGCTTCGGTGTTCCGAACCGGATCATCACCGACAACAGCACCCAGTTCACAAGTGCCCTGTTCGGGGACTACTGCGAAGACCTCGGCATCAAGCTCTGCTTTGCCTCTGTCGCTCATCCTCGGAGTAACGGGTAAGTTGAGCGCGCTAACGCAGAGATACTGAAGGGCCTCAAAACCCGGACCTATAACGTGCTCGCAAAGCACGGGAAGGGATGGGTGGACGAGCTGCTCGCCGTGCTATGGGCTAATCGGACCACGCCAAGCCACGCCACCGGGGAGACTCCATTCTTCCTCGTGTACGGCGCTGAGGCGGTCCTCCCCTCCGAGCTCACCTAGGCTCCCCTCGGGTGCATGCCTATTCTGAAGGCGAGCATGAGCAGCAGAGGCGCGACGACATCGACTACTTAGAGGAGCGCCGGCGGCGTGCCGCCATCCTGGCAGCTCATTACCAGCAAAGTCTGCGGCGCTACCATCAGCGCCACATCTGGGCCTGGTCTCTCGGGGTAGGGGATCTAGTTCTCCGACGCATCCAGTCACGCGAAGGAAGGAATAAGCTATCCCCTATGTGGGAAGGCCCCTTCACCGTGATCGGGGTCCCGCGAGAAGGCTCCTTCCGGCTGGCCGCAGAAGACGGGCAACCGCTCCCCAACCCATGGAACATCGAGCACCTGCGCAAGTTCTACCCGTAGATGGCCATGCTCGCGGCTCAGGTCAACCAGGCCGGGGGCTTCCCCCCCACCCAAGTTGACCGGGGGCTACCACTAGCTGGGTAAGTCACCCAACCTTGTAAAAAATTGTCAATTCAGTATGAATATTAATGTGCAATCGTGTGTCAATTTCATTTTCCTGGATTCCATATGTTTAATCTGTCTGGTGAGATGCTCGATTGTGCGAGAAAAGTTCGCTCTCTCATTTTCCCCGCTGATAAAAGAACCCCGATCGGTATGCGCGCGGGCAGTTGCCGCTGACTTTCGTCCGATGTGGTAGGCTGTGGTGTTCGGTGTCGTGGTAGGCTCCCGGGCACTACCGAGTCCCTGGGCGCTCTGGGTAATCCTATCGTTCGAGCTGCTCGAGTAGTCCGGAGCCTAGGCCCCAGGGGTGGGCTATCGGTGCTCGGTCTGGTCTGTCATAGCCGGACGCCACCGAACCATAGGACCTCTGGGTTATGCCTCTGTCAGCTCTTGTCTGCCGATCTGGGTATTCGAGAGGTCTCGGGTTGAAAACGAGAGCAGTCTATAACAAGTACCGCACTAACAGAGCGCACCAAACAAGGATTTTCTGTATTCTCTCTTAAGTCACAGATCGACAATCAAAGCAAAAGCAGCTCGACCGCGAGGGCCTCGATGCTTAGGTCGCTGCTCGGCCCCAAAGGTCCTCGGGTGGATCTACCGCTTAAGCATGAGTGGTCGAGATCACCCGATCCTGGGCTCCTCGCGCGCCCCTTGATTCTCGGGCGCCCCGGCTGAGGGAACCAAGCCCCCAGGCACCCCGAGCTCGGAGCGCAGGCCCCTCCTGGATCGGTTGGCCGAAAGGCCGATAGCTGTCCGGTGAGTGGTTAAATTCAGACGAATTTACATTCAATAATATTTTGTTCCCGAGTCGTCCTCGGGGGCCCTCGTATTCTAATCTGCACGGTGAGATGGTCTCCTCGCGCACAAAACCCTACCGTGTGTCCACTTCTTCCTAGAACGACAGAACGGTCTGTAGAAAGGTGCACCGTACGTGCGGTAATGTCTGATCGAAGTCTTTCATGGTGGTCGTGGTGTTCGGTCCGCTTTCAAGGGCCCCGAGCACTACCGATTCCCTGGGCTTCCTGGGTAATCCTATCGCTCGAGCCGCTCGAGTAGTCCGGAGCCTAGGCCTCAGGGGCGGGCTGTCGGTGCTTGGTTCGGTCCGTCCTAAGCCCGGGCACCACCGAACCATGAGGACTCTTGGTCGCATTCCCGCCCGCACGTGTCTCCGATCTGCTGACTGAGTGGTCGCAAGATGGAAAAGTGTTCACCGGTCATGGCGTGCTCCGTGCTGGATCGATCTATCTCCCGAGCAAGGAAGTTCGTGTCTTTGTCTTTTGACTTAGCCGATGCGGACTCACGAGGGCTCGAGGGCTGAACTTACCGAGAAGGACGATCGGAATGACTTTATTCTCGGGGAAGGAAAGGTCAGGATCGGACCGACTAAGTACTCCTCGGGGCATAAGGGCAAAACATCAGAAGAAGCACTAAGTATTCGAGAATACCGGAGTTGCGAGCCCGAAGAAAAGCTTCCATTATATTTACAAAGGGAATACAAGCATTTCTAAGAGATCACTCCCGTACTTACATCAAGTCAAAGAAAAATGAAGGAAGAAGAAACTACAAAAAGCCTAATCGGAGTTGGCGTCGGAGTCGGAATCGTCACGGCCACCCCCGGGGGCTGGCGGCGGCGGCACTTCACGCTTGAAGCCGGCCGCCACCTCGGCAGCGGTGCTCCGAATCACTTCCCGGGCGGCCTCTTCCTCGGCTTCGACTACTCCTTCCCGAGCTGGTTCCAGCGGAAAGTTCGAGTCTCTGCTCCGGTAGCAGGCCAGGACGTGCTCGGCCAACGCTTGGGCCAAGCTGCGCCCTTCCCGGGCGGCAAGCTCCTGGACGGCCTAGGGCAGCGTCTCGAGGCGCTCGCAGACCTGCTAGAATCCCAGGACGAATCGGCCGGGACCGTCGCCCTTCGACTCCACAACGAGTCGCCCAAGGCCGGCCCTTGCCACGGACCGCCGCATCCGCCTGAGTGTGTCCTCCAACATATGCTGCAGGCTGGCCCGCGCGACAAAGGCGGCCTCGAGCTTCTCCTTTGTGATCCGCAGCTGCTCCTTGAGTCCCTGGCCCCCGGCCACGCCAGAGGAGCCGGTGTCGGGCGCATGGCCGGCGGCCAGCTTCACCTGCGCCGCCAGCTCGGATAGAGCCCGCTCGCGGGCGGTCAACTTTGCCTCGTGCTTAGCGATCTGCTCCTCCCTGGCAGCGGCGGCCGCCACCGCCTCGGCAGCCTCACCTTCCCGGCAAGTCCTCTCGGGCGCCCAGGTTCGCCGCCGTGATCTCGGTGTCGAACTCCCGAATGGCGACGTCCTCCTCCCAGTGTCGGAGGTCCCCTTCGATGTCCTGGAGCTCCCCTGCCCAACGTTGGAGGTTGGCGCGTGTCCGGTCGGCCTCGCCTTCCCGACAGGTTAGATCGGCCTGGAGGTCCTCCGCCGCCCTCTCGCGGCCCGCGACCGCCTCCTCCCGCTCCTGCACCTTCCTCTCCCTGGCAAGGGCCTCGGCAGCCTTCTGCCGCGATGCATCAGCCAGGCGGGCGGCGTCTTCTCGCTCCCGCGCAGCTTCTGCGCAGGCGCTCTCCAAAACTTCTCGCTCCCGCACGACTTCCACGTGGGTATCCTCCAAAAAATTCCGCTCCCGCACGGCCTCCGCGCGGGCCTCCTCCATGGCGCTTTGTTCCTCCCCGTTGGTGGCACGCACCGCGACGAGGCAGGATTCGAAGGAGCGCCAAGCAGTCGTAAGCCGCGCCCCCTCCGTGGCCAGCGTGGCGCGCTCCGCCTCAAGCTGCGCCACCTCCCCATCCACCGCCGCGCCCAGCCGCTCGACCGCCACCCGGACGCTCTCAATCGCGACCGGGAGGGGGTCGGCAGGCTGGCCGGGCGCCGGTTGGGCGTTGGGTTCCCCGCGAGCCTCCTCCGGGGGGTTCGGGGTCCCCGAAGGTTGCAACACCATCATCTGCCCCCGGCTCGGCACGCCCGGGGTAGGTTCGACCGGCGCCGGGCGCTCGGGGGACGGCTGCGTATCCGCCTCGGCCGCCGCGTCTGCCGGCACCCTCTCGGCCGTCGCATCCGCCGGTCCCAGCAAGGACATCGCGCCCGTCGTTTTCGGCTCTACCACCGCGTCTGCTAGTTCCGGCACCGCCGCCGCGTCCGTCTGCCCCGTCTCCGCCGCCAGGTCCGCTGGCCTCGGCCCGGCCGCCGCGCTTGCCAGCCCTGGCTCCGCCGGCGTGCTCGGATCGGGGGCTAGCACCGGCCTCGGCACCTCCGGTCTCCCCTGGCCCTCAGCAGCGCCCGCAGGCGGCCTGCAGGGGAAAGACGAAGATCAAAATCGAAGCTTAGTTCGGGCGAAGCACGCCCAAGAAGGAATGAAGAACAAAACTTACGCGGTCTTGGTCCCTCGGTACTGCCATTTGGCCGCCGGGATACTGAACTCCGGGCCCGATGGCGCCGACCCGGAGTCCTCCCTACCCTCTTCCGCCGAGGGCTCGGCGGGGCCGCCGCGTGGTCTCCGGGCGCCGGATCGGGCCCCATCCGAACGAGGCGCGGCTCCAGAACCGGTAACGCCGCCGCTGCCGATGGCGACGGCTGAGACTTCGGCACGGGAATGAAGAGCCGGGGGCGCTTCCCCCGGTCCTCTGGCGTCGCCGCCGTTCCACTGTCGGCGGTGCCTCCTCCTCCGGTGCGACGGCTGCTGCCCGCAGCGGCCCCACTGCTGGCCTGCGGCTCGCCGCTCGCGGCGCCCGGGCCACCGGTCCGCACCGGACTGCTCGCGGCCCCCTCGCTGGCCGCCTCATCCAACCCAGGGAGCTCGGGGGCCTCGTGGCTTCGGCTCCTCGGCCGGTCGACGAGCCACTGGGCGTCGAATTCCGGCAGCTTCGCCTGGATCGCCGCGCGCTCGGGGTTGGCGCAGAGCGTCATTTCCCTCCACGGGAGCTTCGCCCGGCTCATGTCCTCCACGCCGGTCACTACCTGGAACATGCCCCTCAGCTCTGCCGGGCCTAGGTCCCAGCTTGCGCCGATTTGGGTCCGAGTGATGTCTTCAGGCCCGGTGTAGAGCCAGCAGGGTCGGGCCCGCTCCCGCAGGGGCGCCAGGCGGCGGCGTAGGAAGTCCGCCACCACCATCACCGAAGTCAGCCCGGTGTCGCGCAGGAACCTGATGCGCTCGAAGACCGGCTCCAACCTCGCGTCCTCCTGCGGCGGTGCCTCCCATATCGATTTCTGGGGCTCCGCCGCCACTTCCGGCAGGGCGAGGCGGTCGTGGGGGTCGACGTTGACGTAGAACCAATCCCGCTGCCACTCCTCCCATTTGCTTCGCAGCATTTGGGGGATGTACCGCTCCCCGATGCCATCCCGCAGCCGAAGGTTGCAGCAGCCCGCGACGTCCGTCGTGGAGTACCCTCTCTTCTTCCCGCTCGATCGTAGGGCGAAGAAATGTCGAAGAAGCGTCACCGACAACGCCACTCCCATGAACATCTCGCAGAAGTGCGCAAACACCGCTGAGGCGACGACTGAGTTGGGGCTCAGATGCACCAACTGCACGCCGTAGGTGTCGAGGACTTGAAGAAAGAATGTTAAAAACGGCGGCACCAGCCCTGCCGCCACGAAGGACGTACACAAGACGATGCGCTCGGGGTTGGAAGTCACCGGCGGGAAGCTCGCCGGCGTCACCTTCAGGGCCCCCTGCTGGCCCTCGGGGACCAGCAGTTTCCTGACCCTCTCCGCCGCCTCCTCGCTCCTCAAGCGAGACTCCGGCAGTACGCTGTCCGGAGTCCTGTCGCGGTGGCTTCCCCCGGCTCTCGGCATCTCGTCAGAGGGGGAGGTTGTCTGGGTGGTGGAAAGAGAGAGAAGTGCTCTGATCACCTAAGGGATTCTAAGGGCTTAGGAGCGTGAAGGAAGCAAGAGTAGGATCGCAAGATGGCGTAAAGAGGGGGGCGGATCGCTCCCATCCCCCTTTTATACCTCAAAAAATTCAAACGTCTCCTGCCACGGCGCACTCGGTGGGACGGTTTCCTCGATCGACGCAACTGCCAGGCGAATCTCCCACTGGTCGTGCGGTGCCAGCGGCTGCCATGCGTATTTTCCTCGATTTGCGCGGCAGCCGCGCGTGCCGCCCGTCCCGTTGTCATGCCCTTCGGGAGTTGTGTGGACGCGCATCCATTCGTCTCCCCGTTGGGCCGTACCAAAGGCCCGAATCGAAGGGGCCACCTTCTGAAAGCTTGCCAAGTGGCGTCCACGCCGGCTTCGGCCTCGTTCGCGACGAAGGGCCCATCCGCAATCTCCGTGCCATCGCCTGCCAATGGGCTCGGGGGCTACTGTCGATGTATCAGGAACCAGGGGTCCCTGAGTCCTGAGGCCCGGCCAGCCATCCGTCACATGGCGCCATCCCACGAGGTCCCTCCTAAAGGATGAGAAAAATTCAAGTCCCGGGAGAAGGTGCTTGGGGCCACAGTCACTGGTCCCCGAGTACCCCAGTTCCCCGATGATCCACAGAGTCTAAGTACCGGGAAGAAAGTGCTCAGGGAGGTGCCCGGTCGCCCCCGAGCGCCCTAGTCCCCCGACGATCAGAAGAGCTAAGTTCCGGGAGAGAGTGCTCGGAACTGCGTGTGGCAGCTCCCGAGCGCTCGGTTCCCCGAGGATCCACGTAAGAGTGCTCGGGGCTGCACGTGGCAGCCCCCGAGCACTCGGTTCCCCGAAGGATCGAGCAAGAGTGCTCGAGAGAGAGTGCTCGGGGAGGTGAACAGTACCCCCGAGCACCCGGTACCCCGAGGACAAGGATAGGCATTCTCGGGAGAGAGTGCTCGGGGAGGTGAACAGTACCCCCGAGCACTCGGTGCCCCGACAACCCAGAAAGGCCCCCGAGGGGCCCGCCGATGAGGTGTCCACCATTCAGAGGTCCGAGGCCACATTTAATGAGCGTGCGTGGCCTGACACATCCAACTGCTCCCGCTGCAGCGTCAGTTCCTGCCATGTTTTGGTAGAGAGGCGTGGGGTCATTCATTGCACGGGTCCCGTCCCGTATCATCCGGCTTGTCTCGGGATAACATCGCGAGGATCAAGGCGTTCCGTCTGCCGCCCTGCGGTGGCAGAGGAACAAGACAGGGCGGGCACACCATGTTGCTCTGCGGCTGCCCGGTGGGCCCTCTCCACGGCGCTTGTTGCCAGGGCGTTTATGGTGACAGGTGACCGGGCGTGCGGCATTTTTTCCACCCCCGGTCACTTCACCTAGAAGAAATGATGACGCCTTTTCCAGTCATGGCGTTCGGGACTTGTGCCCCCTACTTTCCGTTCGGGACATGTCTCTGTCGGCGAGTACTTAAAAGAGCCGGCAACACAGAAGAGAAGGGACGAACAATCCAACAAGAGATCGCAAGCGCCCAAGCATCAAGAACCGAACCATAGACGAACACAAGGCACAAGGGACAGTCCCTGCTGAAGAACAAGGAGCCTCAAGCTCTTAGGCCAATATTCTTGTAACCAGCAACATCCTTGAGGGACTTCATCAGGACAGTTATCGCATCCATACAGGAATAGGGTATTACGCCCCCGTGCGGCCCGAACCTGTCTAAATTCCGGTGCATTTACTTCTTTTTGCACTAGGTCATCCTCCCCCACCACCGGCCATTGCATTTACTCTCATTCATTTCTCCGACGAACTTATTCAGGATCATCCCCCGGCCGAATCTCTAAAAAGGGGTCTCTCGGGATCCCTGCGGCAGGAGTTAATCCTCCGACACCTGGGAAGTCAGGACTGTCTAGACTTTTATCCGGAGTATCCAGATTTCTGCAGAGAGCAACTCAGAGGGTAAAACTTGACCAATTTGATTTGCGAGCTTCTCTAAACCAAAGGAAAATATGTTTAAGATAGTTTATAGAGTTTAGAACTCACTCACCAACCTAGCAACTCGATTTCTAACTCAAATCTCACCAAAATCCCTCTAATTCACTTCAAAGCTCAAGAACATGCCAACTTCACAACCTTAGCTCCAAATTAAGGATTCATCTGACCAAAACATAAATCTGTGCCATGGGAGCCTAGGAGACTCACCCAAGATGCTTTACCGAGCTTGGAGACCATCGGGGAAAGGTGGAAAAACTTGGGAAGAGAAAACCCCGCTACTGAAATTTCAGTGAGGAAGGGTGATGAACTTGAGTTATCAAACCTTCAAATCTTCATGCATGTGAATAAGAGTTAGATGGATGGGAAGCTAAAGAGGAGACGAATGCAGTGATATAACATGCATACCTTGAATTCTTGTTCTTGAGTGAGATTTTGGATGAGGAAATGGAGAGTTTTGAGGGAGAGGGAAGAGGGTGCTGCAGCTCTTCCTCTTTGGCCGGTTGGAGAGGGAGGAGCACGGGTGAGGGAGGGAGAGAGAGAGCGGAAGTGGGCTTCTGCCCAAGTGGAGAGGAGAGAGTGGTTGGCCCACTCCGATGGGGCCCACACGGTAGAGAAAGAAGTCTGTTTTAACTATGTATTCTATTCTTTTCTCTCTTGATTTTCTTTCTCTCGTCAATTTGACTCAAAATGAAGTGCTCCAGTGTTCAAAAATGAAATTACACAAAATTAAGCATAATGCTTAAGAAGCATTATTATACTTAATTACATGATTACAGATTTGAGACGTGACATTGTTGTATCCATGGATCCTGCCGTGACCGTCATGGCATGGTCCTCGTCAGCGTGATCGTGGGCGGAGCTGGCCTCCCACCTTGCTGCCAGCTTCCCCATCCCCCACGCACTCTTCCAAACCTCATCGTCGTTGCTCGGAGTGGAGGAGAACCAAAGAGAAAAGAGCCGAGAACGAGAGAGAGGATAGAGAGAGACACTGACCAAAGAGATAAGAAGGAAATAGAGATAGGGTTCGGCCTGGATGGGTGGGACTTAGAAATATCTCAGCCTGAGTTGGTTTCGCCGGTTGGAACTAGTAATCATTAGTAGCGATTTCATCATGGTTCAAGCGCGAGAAATTAAGAATCGATAGTAATACATTTGCACTACCAGTTCTTGCACAACCGGTAGTGATGAGATGTCGTCTATTACTAGTTCTGTAGTAGTGTTGCTTTCTAGGTGTAGCAAGGAGAAGGAGATGATAGAAAAAAGAGATGATCAAGGTGAACTTCAAATTATTGTTTGAGCTATCTTTATTTTGAATACAAACTTTGTATATGAATATCAATGCGAATATATGAACTATGAATCAAACTTTGAATGTTATCTTTGAATGTGAATCTAAATACATAAATGATCTTTAAAGTATATATGTTTGCTATATTATATCTGATGTGTGGTGAAATATGCTATATAATGTCTCATGTGTGACGAAATTAGATTTGTGATGAAATTTTTGTCATTTCAGGATCTATCCTAGTCGGTTCAATATAAGAATCAATTGGAATAACTATTATCCTAGTCGATTCCTATATATACTGATTACGATATTTATTTATTATTTTTTGAGAACGCGCTTGAGCACGTTTTTTTTCATTAAGAGGAAAAGGCACATAAGTTCACACCATCATGCTCATGTGTTCCGACGCCAGAATTACAGCGTTACAAAATGAAACACAAAGCCAAAAGGCCGAGCAACGCAAAGGAAGGATAAGCAACAGGGCTACGGAGGTTGAAGGAGCAGCTGCAACCACCTATTGCCAGACAGGCACCAGTAGTGCCCCTCGTCCCGAATCAAGCTGCTGAGCACCTCGAGCAAGGAAGCGGCATGATTAAAGACTCGATTGTTTCTCTCCCTCCATAAGCACCAAGAGATCAGAACTACCGGGGAATCAAAGCCACGGCGAAGGTCCTTCACGAGCTGCTTTCGAGCGGAAAGCCACCAGTCGACTAGATCAGAATCAGCATTCGGCACAAATCGCTCCAGACCAGCTGGCCCAAAAAGGATGAACCAAACTTCCTGGCTAAAGACACATCCCAATAACAAGTGTTGTATAGTTTCCGATGCCTGAGAATAGAGGGAGCAGGGTCCTTCGTTTCTTAAGTTATGTCTTTGCAGCCGGTCATTTATCCAACATCGACCAAACAACGCCAACCAGAAGAAGAACTTGCACTTCGCCAGAGCCCTCATTTTTCAAAGCTGTTTCACTCTGGGGAGCACTGTCTACCCGTGGAAGAAGGCCCTATAAGCTGAGGAGGCCAAATACTGTTGGTCCAGCACCGACCACTAAATGACTTTGTCAGGGTCATCCAATAGCTGCACCTGATCAATGGCGTCCCAAACACTAAGAAACTCAATAAGAACAGGTGCCGTGAGGGCTTCCATAATGTCCCTCACCCATCGATGGTTGCACAAAGCTTGTTCTACCGTTCTTGATCGTGAGACATGTCTACCAACAGCATGAAAAAGATGAGGTGCCAAAGCTTGAATAGAATTACCCTCCAACCACTTGTCAGTCCAAAATAGCGTCGCAGCACCAATGCCAACCTCCACCAAGATGGAGGCTTGAAACATAGAGCGGATGATGAGTTCGCTCTTCGATGGCAGGGTAATCCAGGAGCGCAAATTATCGACCCGGTTAAGCCATTCCTAGCGCAGACGGAGGGCGAAGCCCAGGTACGAGAGGTTGGGAATCCTTAGCCCGCCAAGAGAGAGAGAGAGGACAACAGACTCGCGGCCATGCGACCAGACAATGCCCACCGGACACCATATCCGTGCCCCGCCAAAGGAATGCGCGACAAAGCTTGTCTATGGCCTCGATGTCCCAAGGCGGCAGGCAAGCGGCGATGGACAAGTACATCGGAATCACCATTAACGTTACTTTCGTCAGGATGACACGACCGGCAATTGTTAAAAGTCCTGATTTCCAAGTTGGCAACCTCTCCGCGACCTTGTCCACAAGAGGTTGGATATCGCATTTCCGCAGCTTCATCAAGGACAAGGGAATCCCAAGATAACGGATGGGGAACATAGCCAACTTACAAGGAAAGAACTGCTTCACGGTTGCAAATTGGTCATCGTTGCAATGGAACGACGAGAATTGACACTTGCTCTGATTAGTGTATAGTCCAGAAGCGGCCGCAAAAGCGTCGAGTATTGCTCTGACCAGCACGGCATCCTGCTCACTCGGTGCGATGAAAACGACCAAGTCATCAGCGAATAAAGAAGCCTTGTGCTTGAGCCCTGTGACACCCAAACTCATAAAGATCTGCGCTCTCTCACCGCATAGAAATAACGCGTTCAGAGCCTCCATCACGATCACAAACAGCAGGGGCGACAACGGGTCTCCCTGACGAAGACCACAACCATGACAAATCCTACGCTCGGCACAACCATTAAGCAGGATCTTCGTGCTCACGGTGGAAAGCAAGGTAGGAATCCAATTAATCCACTGATGTGAGAAACCAAGTTGACGAAGCATGTAAAAAAGGAAGACCCAAGCAACAGTGTCAAATGCCCTCGCGATGTCCACCTTGAGCAAGACACCAGCACGCTTTTTTGATGAAGGAGCCTCGCACCCAAATGCACCAATCTAAAGTTATCATGATTGTGGCACCCTTTGATGAATGACGATTGGTTTGTCTAAACCAGGAGGTGCATCTTCGATGCAAGACACAAGGCAAGGGTTTTGGTGAAGAGCTTGCTGAAGCTATGAATCAAATTGATGGGACAGTAATCTTTAATCTCCTGTGCTTCTTTTTTTTTCTTTTGCAGAAGGATCATGAGAGATTCATTCATGAGGTTGAAGCTTCTGCCATCAAGCGACCACAAGGCGTTGAACGCCCGTGTAATATCGGTCTTGGTCACCTCCCAAGCTATCTTATAGAACAATCTCGTAAACCCGTCCGGCCCCTGGGCTTTATCAGCTGGAATCTCTTGGATAGTCCTCCAAATCTCCTCCTTCGAGAAGCAAACATAAAAGCCCAAAAGGTCAAGTGACGGTATGCCCAGGGAGTTCAAGTTGAAGGTCATCGACTTGGGTTCCTATGTGCCGAGCACACCATTGAAATAATTGAACACTGCATCCGCCTTTTCCTCTTCCCTCACCAACGTTAACCCTTGATCCTGGAGAGATTCAATGTGGTTCTTTCGGCGGCAATGACAAGCTTGCAGATGAAAGAACTTGGTTCTCGCATCCCTTTCTGCCAGCCATGTAATATGGGAACGCTGCCGAGCAATGGAGCGCGCCAAGGACGCTAATCCCAGACATTTGCATTTAAGTTCTTTGCGAAGCTCCAGCTCCTCCACCGAGAGCAGCCATCTTTCCATGGCAAGGTCAAGCCGATAAACTACTTCTCTGGCAATAGCAAGCTGTAGGCGGACGCTGCCAACAAACTTTTGACTCCACCGCTTAAGCCCCTTTGCGTAGCTTAAAGTCAAGGGTACGGAAGGCGTCGGCGTCCTCGAAAGGGCATTGCCAAGCTTCCCGGAGCTTCTAAATACCCAGGGAAGCGCAGCTAGATGGACTCGAATCGAAAACAAGCCGAATAATTATTTATTATCACAGTCAATAGATTTTAGTCGGTTAAAAAACCGACTAGAGTGGCTGTAACGAACCGATTGGGATTTTGTTTTCTATACTAGTGAGTTGTCAGGGAGCTTCAGCGTGATAAACTCCTTCGATCAGGGCATATTTGGTGGAGGGGCTGCCGTATTGATTTTTAAGGTTTAGTGCAATTTCCAACGGCACCATCAGAATGGTTTGGACCATCAGAAGTTAAATGCAACTTCCAACGGTACCTCAAAGATGTAATGAAACGTCCAGTAACCTGCTGTGAAGGTGTGTCGGTGTCACATTGCGTGCCAATCGATGCTATAGCTGCCCTTTCCAGTGCAGTTTAGCTCATTGAATATATCATTTCGATTTGGAGACCAGATTTAAAAAAAGATTATTTTTTATCGATTCCTACCGTAGTCGAACTTCTTGCGTTCCAAAGCAGGTCGTTTTCGTCCACGCTTAACACCATTGTACAAAAAAGGGTCCAAAATAAGACTATCTCCAACCATATTCTCTTCATTTTGTTCCCTTCCCGATTCCCTTCTTCGTTCCCATTCTCTTTATTTCCTCTCATCTCCAACAGCTTCCCTTCGAGGGGAATCGCGAAGGGAACGGAGAGATAATCCTGTCTTAAAGAAAATGACCCTGAGAATCCCGTCGTGAAGGGAACCGTAAAGAGAAACCGTTGAGAACGCTGAAGGGAACGGGAATCCCTTCACGACGGGAATCTATCCGTGAAGGGATTTCCTTGGGCATGGTCTAACCAAACGGACACAAGCACATGCATGCACGTATAAATAGCGCAACGGCAGAAGCCTCTTGCTCGCACAGTCGCACCACCTTACTTGTTTGCTATACTCTTGTGCAGCCTCCGCAGGCCACCCCACTACCGGCAAGGCGCGCGCACCGACAACATGGCGCCCATGCCCGCGGCGTGCGTCCACGTTGAGTCCCTGCAGACGGCCGTGCCGATGCGCGCAGTGGAGCCCGGGCGGACGCGCCCCGTCGCCGTGGCCGCGCCCCCGCTCCCCGCGGCCGTGCTGCAGCGGCGCACCCGCGTGGTGCTCTACTACCGCGCGGGCGCGGATGGGTCGCGGCTGTGGGAGGAGGCGCTGTGGGCGAAGGAGTCGCTGAGCGAGGCCCTGGCCAACCACCCGGAGATGGCCGGCCGGCTCCGGCGCCGCGCGGACGGGTCGTGGGAGGTGAAGCTGAACGACGCCGGCGCGAGGTTCGCGCGGGCGACGGCGGAGGTGACCGTGGAGGAGTTCCTGGCGGCGACCAGGTACGATAAGGACCGGCGGGCGCGCTGGGAGGCCGCGTTGGCGCCGTGGGCCGACGTGAACGCCGAGGACCCCGACATGTGCGCCCTTTTCTACCTGCAGGTACGTCCCATACTGACGCGCGTCGATTACGCCATGCTCTCGTGCGACTATTTTTTTTATGACACGATCACGCGAGTACTTGCACTTGATGGTATATGTTTTTTTTCTGTTAACTGTCATATCGGCGAATAATTTTATGCGAGTTTTGTTCCAGTGACCCGTCTTTATAAATTAGAGATTTGATGGCCACGGATGAGCACGGCGCTAAGTGGCAATGTCTGAGGTTGGGGCCAAGTCGGTTTCGAGTCCTCCGTTCCGCACTCTCTTTGATCTCCAATAAAAACCACGTTATGAGGAAGCGTCATTAAAAATAAGAGGACGTTAACAAGACTAACACGTTTGAGTAAATTTGATCAACCAACCAGATTAATCAACGGAATTACTATGAAAATGAAAGAAATGGAATTCTTTCAAGGTGCTGCATGTAGGGGTGGTCATCTTACGTTTCTTTTGATCTGCAAAATTGAATTCAATTTCGTAATTTTAAACAATGCTCTATAGTTGAAAGTTGCCACGATGAAAATTTTCGATTTCATGAAGGAAAACAATCCTCTAATGTTGACTTTAATATTCAAATTTTGGCCAACAAAACTTCCTACAATATTTCATGAAGGAAAGTAGAAATGGCGTTGTTAGGTTTAACATCAAGCGTACTTTAGGAATATTGTATACTTGGAAGTATTTACATACGTATCTGTTATTCGCAAAAAATATGTATTTGTTAAAAAGTGATCAAAAAATTCGAGCAGAAAGTCAATGTTATCAGCTATTTGAAAATCTTACGGTGGAATTTATTTCTCAACACAACACTGCTGCAGGTGACACGGTTCCAGGGTGACGGGGGATACGCCGTCGGCGTGAGCTGCAGCCTGATGCTGTGCGACCCGCTGTCGCTGGCGAGGTTCCTCCTGTCGTGGGCGCGGACGCACGAAGAGACGAAGGCTCAGAACGGGCTCGTCACCAACCCGCTGATGCAGTACGCGAGCTACTTCCATCGCCCGGACGCCATGGCCGTGCGCGCGCTCATCAAGTCCATCCCCCTCGACACCTTCGCCGACGCCGCCGGCCACGCCGCCGAGACCGTCCTCTTCAGGGCCAGAGCCAGAGCCACCACCAGTACGGGTGCGCCCGACCACCACGCGCTCGCCAGCGCCTGCGTCGGCGAGGCGAGCGAGAGGCTCGGCGCAGACAAGGTGCCGCCGCGGTTCTCGGTCGTCGTCGTCACCGGGGACAGTATGGGTGGGATGAGCATCGAGACGTGCTCGGCGGACGACCAGCCGGGGCGCGGCGGCTGCAGGCAACACAAGGTTGAGGTTGCGCAGTGGCAGGAGCTTGGGCTGGAGGAGCTGGTGCTCAGGGACAGCAAGCCCGTGCACGTATCTTACAGCATCGTGACTACCGGTGGAGATGAAGGGCTTGTGGGCGTAAAGCCCAACGGTGCCGGTGACGAGTTCCTGGTGGTGGCAACCGTTCCGTAGTAAAGATATATATCTCTACTTGATTCATACCATCATCTATTATCTCCACTATTTTTCTATTTAATAAAATCCTTAAAATTTTAATAATTTATCTACTTTTATTATATATACTTTTCCTTCACATTCCCCACCTTGTGACCGGCTATAAATATAAGACTCGATTTACTAATAAAAATAAATGATAAAATTAGGAGAGAAATTAGAGGATAATCTTCTCCTCTTTTTTCAGATTTTATCTGAAATCAAACCACGATATCGCTCTTGACATATTCGTTCAGCGACGCTCCTATGATACATCTATATCTCCATACCTTAAGTTTGTGCTAAATGCTATTGTGTTTAATGTTTATGTTTGGTTGTTACTCATAGACGCTTAACTAGTACGAATGGAGATTTACTTTTGTTGTTTTAGATGTTTGTTGTTGCCTATGCGACAAAGACGTGTTGTATAAAAAGCCAATCTTAAATGTTATGAAATGTTGTAATAGGTATGGTGCTGTTGTAATTTGTTGCCTACGACAAAAGACTTTGTTGCATAACAAGATATATACGAACAAGATGTTTGTTGTAATTTGTTTTCGATTGATGTTATGTCGTGCTACGTTAGATATGTTGTTGTGCTTGTCATAGGGGAAGATTTTTTACTTGGGCTCCTTGATGGTAAAAAATGATACCCATAACTTACAATATCATAGATTAAATCTAACCATTGATCTAGATATTTTTGTAATTATTTCACTAAGTAATTAAATTACGACAACGGCTCTTAAGGGCTACTCTCATCGTTCGAACGCCTGCAGCCCCGGTGACAGGCTCCGCCGTGACCAGGCTCTGCCGCGACCTTCTTGTCCCTGTTCTTGGACGGACACATATCCAATCCGCCCGAGATTTGCTCAATTGCTCTAAGCACACACTGGCATCGTCCAAACAGTTGAATCTCCTAGCTCAGGTGACATGTCGATAGTGGTGGTAGAGGTGCGGCCGGCCTACGGCTTCTCCGGTTATGGGAAAAAAGAGTGGCGGCGAGCATGAGGATACGGAGGTGGTGGCAGTCGGGAAGAGGAGGAGCGACGGGTTCTTCATAGAGGAGGAGGAGGTGCTAATGGAGAGCTCGTCGATCGGGGCGTCGTCGCTGTCGTGCTTAATTTGGTGTGATCAGTAGTGGCCTCTCCAACTTCTACTTCAGCAAGTCCAGGTCGTTCACCAGCCTCGCCGAGGCGACATTGATGTAACACCCAACACGAATTGTAGTCGAATTCGATAAAAAAAAATGGCAAGAACAGGTGGGGAAAAAGGAAGAACTCAGAATAGCACAAGAATAGCGTGGAACTAGGCTATTCCATTACGTAACTCTTAGGAATTTCTGTTACAATATCATCGTCTGGATAAGTTCCAACCGATAACCACAGCTGGTTTTATACCCCAGCGCTAATACAATTCAAAAATGGAAAGTTACCGCTAAAAGTAACAGTTTAACTGTCTTAAGCTAAAAGCAAAAAGGTAAACGCGGCTGGCTTCAGCGAATGCACGAGAGCCATCCATTTGCCCTCGAAAGTGAATGCTGTCATCCGAACCGTTGGAGAGTCCCCAAGTAGAAAGGGTCATGACAAATCCCCCCCCCCCCCTTAAGCAAGCACTTGCCCTCAAGTATTCTGAAGAAACAGGAAAGACTCTACTAAGGTGTTGGTGCAGCCGCATCACCAGAATTTTGAGGCCACCAATCAGCAAGAGTAGCTTCATAGAAACTTGGAAAAGTTGTCCTGATAAAGTTTTTATCCTCCCAAGTAGCATCTTTAGGTAGAGAATTATCCCATTGGATTAACCACTGAGTTACAAGTTCTTCATTTCTAGGTAAACATCTGGTGTCTAAAACTTTGACAGGTGTAGTTTTGAGTCTGCCATGATCATCCACCAGAGGGAGATTCTTGCAAGGAATAGCCTGAGCTCCAATATGTTTCTTTAGTTGACTTACATGGAATACAGGGTGAATCATAGCATCTGGGGGTAACTGCAACTTATAGGTCACCGAACCAATTTTCTTCAATATGAGGAATGGTCCATAATACTTGGTAGAGAACTTGAATGAATTTCTCAACCCAAATGCTGTCATTCTATAGGGCTGTAGTTTGATGTATACAAAATCACCTTCCTGGAATGTCCTTTCAGACCGTTTGAGATCTGCATACTTCTTCATTCTTGCTTGAGCCTTAACCAAGTTATCCTTTAATTGGGCAATCATAGAACTTTTGTCAGCCAAGTAATCTCTAGCAAGACATTCAGGTCCAGGGACAGATATCTCACTGATCAGAGGGGGAGGTTGGCCATAGAGTGCTTGAAAAGGTGTACATTTGAGTGAAGTGTGATAATTTGTGTTATACCACCACTCAGCTAGAGATAACCAAGAACACCATCTCTTTGGTTTTGAAAATGACATACATCTCAAGTAGTTCTCAAGACACTGATTGAATCTTTCGGTTTGCCCATCACTTTGAGGGTGATATGCAGAGCTGAACCTAAGAGAAACCTTCAATTGTTTGAACAAAGCTTGCCAAAATTCACTAGTGAAAAGTTTGTCTCTATCTAAAATAATTGCAGTAGGCAGACCATGAAGCTTGTAAATATTATCCAAAAACACTTGAGCTACTGATTGTGCTGTGAGTGGATGGGAGAGAGGGATAAAATGGGCATATTTAGTAAGTCTGTCCACTATAACAAAAATGATGTCCTTGCCATTAGATTTAGGTAAGCCCTCGATGAAATCCATAGATATATGACTCCATGCCATATCTGGAACAGGCAAAGGATCAAGAAGACCAGGATATTTGCAATGATCACCTTTTGCTCGCTGGCATGTTGGACATGAGGTGACAAAACTTTCAACAGATTTCTTTAACCCATTCCAGTGAAAAAGTCTCTTTACTCTTTGGTAGATGGCAGCTATACCAGAGTGTCCACCTAATGCTGAAGCATGCATAGCAGAAATGATTGTTCCATGTATTTCAGCATCTTGGCCGACATGTATTCTCCCTTTGTATCTGAGAATTTCATAATGTAATACATAATTTGAAGTTGGGTCAGGAACTAGAGCAAGTTGAGCAATAAGTTGTTGGCAGTCTGCATCATTAGCATAGCTCTTAATAACCTCAGAAATCCAAAGTGGCTTAACCAAGGACAGTGAGTGACATTCAACATCTCTTCTAGAAAGTGCATCTGCAGCCTTGTTTTCCCTTCCTTTATTATACTCAATTCTGTAATCCAATTGAAGAAGCCTCAAAAGTAACTTGTGTTGAATGCCCTCTGTCAATTTTTGCTCAGCAAGGTATTTTAAACTCTGCTGATCAGTCTTGATGATCAGTTTTGATCCCATTAAGTAATGCTTCCACTTTTTTACAGATTCAAGTATAGCCAATGCCTCCTTATCATAAATAGATTGTGACTGAGCTCTTTTACTAATGGATTTGCTAAAGTATGCAATAGGCTGACCCTACTACATTAGGACAGCACCAATACCAGTTGCACATGCATCTGTTTCCAAAATGAATGGCAAGCTAAAATTAGGAAGTGTAAGCACAGGGGCTGAGATTAACCTGTTTTTCAATTCCTCAAAAGCTTGAGTTTGAGCAGGACCCCAAGAAAAAGAGTATTTCTTCAACATATCATGAAGAGGTCTGCAAATTAAACCAAACCCTTTGACAAATCTTCTGTAATATCCTACTAAACCCAAAAAGCTTCTGAGCTGAGTGGCAGATTTTGGTATGGGCCAAACTTTGACTGCTTCAATTTTTGTTGGGTCAGTAGATAGTCCATTACTGCTGATTATGTGCCCTAAATACTCAATTTTCTGAACTGCAAAAGCACATTTACATCTTTTTGCAGTAAGGCTATTGTCCAAAAGGGTTTGCAGAACTGCAGTTAGATGAATCTTGTGATCATCAAGAGTTTTACTGTAAACAAGGATGTCATCAAAGAATATGAGAACAAATTTCCTTAGATATGGAGCAAAGACCTTGTTCATCATTGATTGAAAGGTGGTAGGAGCATTTGTTAATCCAAATGGCATGACAAGGAATTCAAAATGTCCAAAATGTGTGCTAAAAGCTGTTTTGTGAACATCTGCTTCGTTCATCAAAATTTGGTGAAAACCTGATCTCAAATCCAATTTGGAGAAATAAGCTGCTCCACATAACTCATCAAATAGATCATCCACAATGGGAATAGGAAATTTGTTTTTAATTGTCATCTCATTCAATTCTCTATAGTCCACGCAAAATCTCCATATGCCATCTTTTTTTCTTGCTAGTATTGAAGGAGATGAGAAAGGACTTTCACTTGGCTGGATCAATCCTTGTTCCAATAATTGTTTCACCAGTTTTTCCACCTCATCCTTCTGGTAATGAGGAAGCCTATATGCCCTGAGATTTGGAGGAACACTGCCTGACTTAAGAGGGATAGAGTGAGTGCAGGTTCTTGTAGGAGGTAATCCAAATGGTTCCACAAAGACAGCAGCAAATTTGTCCAGAATGTTTTGCACTTCAGCATCATGTATTGTCTCCTGAGGTGCTGAATTGGAAAAGAGCTTCAGATGGAGCAGATAACTTTTAGCTCCCTTACAAATCATTTTATCAAATTTCAGAGCATCCATAACCATACAAAGATGTGGAGAGGTGCAATCACTGAATGTTATAGTCTGAAGACCCTCTTTGCAAACAGTCAGTGTTCTAAACTTCAAATCAATTGCAATGGGACTGTGTAAAAATATCCAGTCACAACCCAATATCAGGTCATGACTTTTCAAATCCAGAAGTTGGAAAGGGTTGTGAAATTTTTCCTTGTAAATGTGATATGCACAAGACTAAACATAACCTCCAGTTTGTAATTCACCACCACCTGCCACTTTCACAAATTGCATGGCAGTGTGTTGTATGGAACATCCAGCCTTGAAGCAAAAGTAACATCCATAAAGCTATGTGTGCTACCACTATCCACTAATGCCATACCTCTTTTTCCTCCCAAAATCACAGGTAAGAAAAAAGTAGCATTATTAGTAGTACCTTGTAAAGCTTGCTGAGATATATGCATGAGGATTGTTTCAGTTTGTAAGGCACACTCAGTTTCCTCTCTCTGAGGGTCCATCTCTTCATCCTAACACAGTATCTCTTCAGGTTCCAGACTAATAGCATGAGCAGAAGGCTGATAAAATTTGCATTTCTGCTTGTGTCTAGGAGTTCAAGGAGCTGCACATTTCCAACAAGTACCAGGTTCCTTTGGTTTTACAGAAATAGGAGCAAGCTTGTCAGGTTTTAGTTGAAGATCCACTTTAGGATTCTGAGTACTCTGCTGAGCAGGCTTCTGAGAGACATTGTTGGGGATAAAAGAGCTCTTGTGTGCAGAAGATACATAAGCAACTTGTTTCCTGCTAAGAACTGCCTTCTCGAGATCCTTTGCAATCCAATAAGCTTCATCCAGGGTATATGGTTTATGGGGCTTCAAATAGTGTTTAATTTGCTCCTTGAGCCCTTTGACAAAACATCTGACATAATATTCTTCTTGTAATGCTAGGTGCTGTCTTTGCATAGATGCCATTAACTCCTCAAACTTATCAATATAGTTGGAGAAAGAATTATCTTGGGTGAGTGAATGGAACATCTCAACCACATCATACATGCTATGTTCAGAAAATCTATTACAGATCATTTGACAAAATTGGAACCACTTGATCTATTTAGATGATATCCTCAAGCCAGACCACCAATTTTCAGCCCTCCCAGCACAATGTAAAGTAGCCATAGAAACCCACATGTCTTGGGGAACTGATGCTAGATCAAAATATTTCTCACATTGACGTGTCCAACCATTAGGGTTATCACCATGGAAGGATGGAAACTCTATCTTGGGTCTAGAGATTGACAAACTGAAAGATGGTTCAGTCACTTTAGAAGACCATTTATCCTGAACATAATGAATGTGATGCTTCCCATAATCAAGCATTCTCGCATGAGGAGGAACATATGTGGTGTTGGTATGGAATCGAGAAGCAGAAGGGTGGGGATTCATGGGTTGGGTTTTTTCAAAGACATTTTCAAATTGGTTATGCATACCATCAGAATCCTGAGCAAGATGAACTGGTCTAACTGGAACCTCAGTAAATACCATTCCATATGCAAAATTACAGCTAGAAGAAGCATGACCCCCCAACATATCAGTGTTACCTTCCACATGAAGTTTTCCAGACCTCTCATCCATCTCTCCTCCACTTAATTTGTCCATTTCCGTTGGTTTGGTGAGGACTGGACCAGCAGACATGCTATGGACTTGGGGTAATTTCATCAGGATGGACTGCATCGAACCTAGCTACTCCAGCACTTGTGAGAGTTGCATCTCTACGCCACCAACACGAGACCTCAGATCAACCATTTCCTCCTGAATAGTCTCCACAAACCCCAAGCTAGATCCATTTGCATCATCCGGATTCAGAACCCCGGAGTGAGCATTTGCTGCCGCGGACGCCGCCGCTGCTGTCTTGGTTGCAGTGCGCGTCATTCCTCACCGCCGGACAGATCGGTTCAGAACTTGTCCTCCTCGTGAATATCTGCACCGGATGTCTACCGCTGCCTGGATTGGAGGAACACGATCGAGGGATTTTACACCCAGTAAAACTGAGCAACCCAAATCGTGGTCCAATCCTCCGCCGTCACCACTGCGAGTACGATTCGGTCACCAGTTCCCGGGATTTTACACTCAGACATGCGCCGAGCAGCCATCACTGGAGACCAAATCCATCGCTAATAGGCCGAGATTCGTCGTGCTCTGAATACCAATTTGTAACACCCAACATGAATTGTAGTCGAATTCGATAAAAAATGGCAAGAACAGGTGGGGAAAAAGGAAGAACTCAGAACAGCACAAGAACAGCGTGGAACTAGGCTATTCCATTACGTAACTCTTAGGAATTTCTGTTACAATATCATCGTCTGGATAAGTTCCAACCGATCACCACAGCTGGTTTTATACCCCAGCGCTAATACAATTTAAAAATGGAAAGTTACCGCTAAAAGTAACAGTTTAACTGTCTTCAGCTAAAAGCAAAAAGGTAAACTTTGCTGGCTTCAGCGAATGCACGAGAGCCGTCCATTTGCCCTCGAAAGTGAATGTTGTCATCCGAACCGTTGGAGAGTCCCCAAGTAGAAAGGGTCATGACACTTGACGATGGCAGCTGCCAAGGAGCTCACCAAGCCGGAGAACCCCTTCAACAAGCGGCGTGGCATCCTGGCGAACTGGTCCCGACGAGCCTCCTGCAGCTCGCTCACCACGGCGACCTACCTGCCCCCGCTCATCACCCCCAACCACGCAATCGCCGAGGGGGAGGAAGGAGAGGAGGATGACTCCGACACCGACTCTGACTCCGATGAGTACAACCACCTCCCGCACCACGACAAGAATGTTAGTGACATGCCGGTGTTGTCGTTGCCTCCCCCCTAGGCTCAACACGAACACGGAGATGGGCATGGCGAGGAGGATGGCCTTGGGACCTTCAGGTCTCCTAGGTCCTTCTCATTATCCGATCTCCAAAATAGCACTGATACTTCGTGGCCGCAAATTTGCAATTAGCACTGAATTCTGATGTATCTTGCCTAGTAGAGAACTAGAGATGTTACTAGTTTAGTTATTACTATATAATTGCAATGTATAAGAAAATCCAAGTTTGATGTGTTTACCATGGTTTTCTTTGACCTGAGAAGGTGTGTATGAACTGACCTAACCTGGGGGTATCAATAACCAATGATGATCATTACTTCATGATGGTGGTTAGTTAATTGGTTTGCTTTTGATCCATTGTTAATCTGTTTCTGTTGTATGATTTGCTTGATGAGGCATCCTATGATTGTAGTACTACTGAGCCGATTGCTTATGGCCAATGTTATGCTTGCTTTGTGAGATGAAATGGCCAATGAGAGATGATCAAAGTCTGATCTGATCCCAAGAACGAAAGTCACTTTGCAGCTTGTTAACTTTGTTTTGAAAAAGCACCAAACATGAAATAAACATGTGCTAGTACTTTAGTATTCGCGTGCAATAGGTTTCTGAATTCTCTGACCAGTTGAGTTTGTTTGACCAAACAAGCAAAAGCAATGGTGGTGTACTGTAGCACTGCCCTAGAGATGTCGCTGTGACGAATCTCACGCATGCAGGACTTGGAGGGCGCTGGGGTCATCACCGTGCTTGTGGATCTCCGGTCTCCGCGCGCGGGACCTCCAGGATGTGGTGGCTGCCCACTAGAGCCCCCGTCGGCTACCGTGGCTGGGGCTGCAGTCACGCCTGGTGCGGAGGACGTCGAGGTGGAACCTCAGCACGGTGATGTGGTTGACGGCGGAAACCCACGTCCTGTGCTACGAACCTCAGCACGGCGGACACCCGCGCGCGGCCTGGACCTCTGGCCTCCTCGCCCGGTGCTCAGGTGGGGCCCTCCAGCACGTGGTCGACGGCCGCCTCCGCACTAGATCCCACTGCTCCCGAGCCGAATCTCGCCGCCTCCGAGCAGGATCCCACCGCCTCACACAATGACCGATGATGAGGGATGGGGAGGGGAGGAGGCCGGTGGAGAGGGGCTAACGGTGGGAGGGAGAAGGAGATGGGGAGGGGAGGAGGCTGGCGGTGGGATGAAGTATGAGAAAGAGAGGAGAGATCGAGATCTGAGAGGGGCAATGGGGAACGCGAGAGAGAGAGAGAGAGAGAGAGAGAGAGAGAGAGAGAGAGAGAGAGAGAGAGAGAGAGAGAGAGAGAGATTGCTGGACTTGAGCCGATAAAATATCTGGATGAGCCGGACTTGATCAAGCCAAATTCAGATTGAAACAAAATTTCGAATCAACAGAGACTATCATTGCCGGTTGTGACTAGAACCAGTACTGATAATTGGAGCTAGGTGTTTGGTCGAGTCAAAATTAGAATGGATTAAAATTTTGGATCTGAATGAACTATCAGTGCCGATTGTGATTAGAACCGGTACTGATACGGACTTTCAGTGGTTTTTAATGGCTCCATCACTGTTCGGGCGCGGAAGGTTAAGAACCAGCACTGATACATCTTCAGTGACGGTTCCTGTACAATCGGCACTGATATGCCGCTATTTTTAATCAGTTCTATAGTAGTGAGGAGATCGTGGGGCAGTCCGTAGTCTTGGCATGACTCCTCACCTTTCTGCTGTAGCACTACACATGACCATTCAGCGCTTGTTTTGATGCTTTCTGATGAAGAAAACAGATAAAAAATAAGGCAATGTTTGAAACTGAGTAGGTCCTGTTTGAACCCGCAAAGGGAAATATGCAGAATCTAGGTCCTGTTTGAAACCGCAAAGTAGGCCATGAAGCTTCATTGCATATTTGTATGGATGAAGTGAAGCTATGAGAGCAATCGATCAGCATGTGTGCAGGGCAGAAACTGCATACTTGTGTGTGGTTGGACTACTTGGCATAATTTGTAGCCCCGCAAAATTTCACTGATCAACAGGTTAGATGTCTTGCCTCCATGGAATTGATGGTATGTAATGTGCAGACCCTTTCCAATTATGTGTACATTTTTGTCTCACAAATCCCATACACGTCATAATCTCATTTCAAACTAAACAATAATGTAGCATTTAAATTTTTATCGATACGAGTGACCAAACAATTCATCAGAGAAGAGTGGTCTGTAACAATGTTAAATTTAATTATGCAACCATCAGTTTTCTTTAGAAAGTGTAAAATCATTTGTACATAAATTTTGAGCTTTATGTCCATTTGAAACACAACAATTGTATAGGAAACAATTCAATTCTAGCAAAACCGTACTACGTTATTTCCATATAATGTTTTCATCAGTTTGCAAGTTTTGCAACTGAAGTGCCAAGACAAATTGCTTCCTGTCAGGAGAATGTGTAAAACCGAACTACCAGAAACAGAAGGTCCTCTGAGATTTCTGAAACTATCTGGACAAACAAGACAAGCCAATTCTCATGTCGTTGTATCTAAAGCAGCAATGCTTGATTTCTGAAGAGATGAATTGTGAAGCTGTTGTCAGAAGTCCTGCTCGTGTATTCCTCTATGGCGCATCAACATTTGGGTACCACAACTCCTCAGCAGCCGAATTCACAAAGGAACAAGTAAAATAAAAGATGGCTGATCAGCATGACATGGATGATGCAACTGTTAAAGCATTAATGCTCACACTTCTGCACATAACAAGAAGGAAGACAATAAGAAAATCAACAGAATTAACTGATAAGTGAAACTCCAAAATTTCTGAAGTGGGGATCAGAGTGTTGGCACAACTGAATTTTCTGATCAGACGATCACAGTAAGAAATGAATATGATAATTTCTATATCCAAACCATTTTTAGCATCAGTGAAAGGACTGCTTAATCCCACAAGGCACTGTAAATACAACAAACCTGAAATTATTTCCATCTGACAGCTTCTGCTACGTACATCATGTTTCAGAGTAGTCCTAACCAAACAAGTCGAAGAACTTGACTAAATTGGAAGGAAAACCCCAAGAAGAGGATACTACATGCAGCAACTACTCAAACTACAGAACTACTGTGACTCTGTAAGCTATGAGCCATGTTACATAGTGTGCAAGTTACAGTTCATATTATCATCAGGATGCATGTATGATCTACTGTGAGATGTGATCTATGGACATCTATCATCAGAAAATCACTAGGAAATCCATGGTCTCCTTGCTGCGAGGCAGGTCGATGACCAGAGGGGTCAGCCGCCCGTAGACGCCGGGCCGGACGCACACCATTATGCTGAAGAAGAAGAGGAGTTTTTTTTTATATTTTTTAGTTAAAATTTAAATAAATAGATTCCCGAAGAAATTTGCAAAACTAGACGCCTGCAACCCTCTGAGAGGGCGGTTACGGTTCCTAAGGCGGTAGGCCTAACCACCCCCTGAGAAGGCGGTAAGCCTAACCACCCCCCTCAGAGGGCGGCAAGAGGGGCTAACCGCCCCCTCAGGGGGCCCTGAGGGGCCGGTTAGCCCTTAGCCGTCCTCTCAAGGGGCGGTTAGGGGCATTTTTTCCTCTAAATTTTTTTTCCCTTTTATCCTCTAAAAATGTATTATTTTTGTAATTAAAGAAATAAAAAGGAAGGGGTGTAAGGAAATTAAGAAATTAAATTTGGAGTAGGTTATGTAATAACGGGAGAAAAAAAAATCAGTAATTAGTAGTTGCAGCATTTTACGTGGGTATGGGGTGCGAACGAGGACAGACATAGTATTAAACATAGGGTGAAAACATTACAATACACTGTAACCGCGACGACACGATGAGGAAACAAATGTGGCATATACGGTTCGCACTAAGACCTACTTATTAGTGCGCCGATCCTAATCATAACATGCCTTAAGGAGGGAAAGTATGTCGGGTTACATTAGGTACTCTCTATTGCGTGCATCTAGGATATTTTCCCTTTCGGAGGGCATCGGGACCTGCCGCCTTAGCACGGCGGGCTCTCTCCTGCTTCCTTTCTCTCTCAGCCTCTCGAGCCTGAGCCACGGTCCGGTCGTGCGCCGCCTTCCTCATGCGCTCCTCTTCCTCCCGCTTGAGTCGAAGTTCCTCTTGCTGTTGCTTGTACTCTCGACGTGCGTACGCTTCCCTTCTCCACCTCATGTTCATATCGACCCACAGCTTCTGTGCGTCATTTTGCTCATTATCGAGCCACTGAATAAAATCACAGAGCGGTGGAGGGGACTGAACAAATAGAACAAGATGAGCAGTTAGTAAAAGAGGGTGCGTAATCGGAAGAGATGAGGCGGATATCTGTTACCGTACCGGTCGATAACTAGTTGTTGCATGGCGAGGCTTGTCATACTCGTAGTTCGCACACATGAAGAAGCGCAGCCCATAGGTGTATGAGATGTCCTGCGACTCGCGGAGCTTACAAATGTCATCACAGAAGCACATTGGTAGTCCCCCAATGTTTCTTTGGTGGGCTCGATGGAGCTGAGGAAGATATTGCACTTGAGAGATATGAGAAGTGAGCGATGTTTCACCGTAAGGAAGTTCGGCTATTAATAGTTGGGGGAGGCAGGAGCATTGGATTCGCTCTTGAAGAAAGGAGTGAGGGCATGGGCGTAGCTGGTGGGAGGAGCATCAGATTCCATCTTGAAGAATGGGAAAGTTGTGTCATTGCCCATGGTCAGAGATTCCACGTTTATTGGTACCCGTGTTGTCATTTACTGATTGGAAAAAGCTGGGTAGTGTTGTCACATCTTGTTTAAAGCCTGCGGCAGGAGGCATGTGTTGTCAAGTCATGGTTAAAGTTTAGTGCTGAGGTCACTTCTTCATTTAACGTGTCTGAATATGAAATGCATTTACGAAATGCTAAGTCGACCATACAAAGTAAACGTGTCTTAATACATAGGAGTACATCATGAAGCGAATATGCATATGTTAGTTACATAAAATGTAAAATGCTACTCATTCCTCCCTCGTTGCCGTCGCCCATGCGCCCCATCGTGGTCCTGATGCCGCTGGTTAACCCTCACGTGACCCCTAGAGTAGGTGAGGGGGTCGGGTGGACTGACGTGTCTGGTAGGCCTAGTAGGGACCACCGGTGTCGAGGGTTCATCCTGCGTGGGCTGTGTCCGAAGCGGTGCACTGGAAACCTGGGATCCCTGAAGGACGTCGTAGTCAGGTGTGCCCCCGAAGAAGTCATGGACGATGTCGTATGTGGTGTCGGGGCCAGCCTCATCCTCCTGACTAGGGTAGGAGGACTGTGAAGGCTCGGCAGGCGTCCATGTGTACTGGCTGGAGGGGTCTATGAAAAAATAATCACGTTAGATACGAACAATATGGTATTGAAAGTAGTAGTAAAAAATGTATAATTGTACCTGCGTGGTATGACGGTGCAGCAGAAGAAGGCCACGCTGACGTGCCGTAGTACGTTGCGGGCGGGGTAGGGCGTGGGGCCGCCGAAGACGGACCGGCCTCGTCACTAAAGTAACCTGAGCACAATATTAACTTATTTTGCTGAAAGTATTAGAAACTAGGAGTAAGGGTTCTCGGAGTACCTAACTGTGGACGCACAGGGCTCGATCTACGAGGCTGCGTCGAGACTTGTGCAGACGGACCTAATGAATGTTTAATAATAATAAGTAAAAGATATTGTTCAATATTATTCAAGAGTATAATTCGTACCATGTTGCTCCGACCCTCCATGACGTGGTAGAAGGGGTCGTGTGGGTGCCGACACTGAAGAACGACTCGGCGTGTACACCACTCGACCTGGGAGGCGGCCCTGCTACATCTGTGGTAGATCGGCAGGAGGTGAGCTTCAAGGCGCGCGTCATCTTGTCGAAAACCCGTCTAATGAAGCTCGCAACATCCGACGCACTTAGGTGATGCCCTTGCCGGACGCGGTCCATGGCAGCAGCTGCATCCCTATTTACGTCATAAATGATATCTGTCTGCGGATACGAACAAAAGTGAACAATTAAAGTATACGATTATGTTCATTCAATATGGAGTACGGACTTCAAAAAGTTACTTACTGCTAAAGCGGCGTCCTCATCCCAATGCACCGGGTATGTCTCCGTTGTCGACGCGATGTGAGGCCGGACATCCTCAGGGGTGTAGGTGACACGGGTCCGCGTACGTGGTACATACCACCGTAGGTATTCCCTGAAGTTCCCCTCGCTGTGGGGACGCGCCTCCTCAACGACGTCCTGTAGCGTTTGGGCCCATGTTGCCACGTAAGGGGCCAAGCGCTCCGCCCAGAGGTTGCCAGCTGGCTGGCCTTTCCGCATGTACCTGCATTGAAACCACGGTAAATGTAAGTCACACTGAAACGAAGGTTGCTCAAACTATAATTTTGCAAATGTATCTGTGGACTTGCATGTGGACGGTACGGATGGGGACGAGCGGGAATGCCTGGTGACGGCCAAACTGCCGCATGACGCGGTGCGGTGAGTACTCTTCAACGTAGATGTTGAAGACAAGTGGCGCCTTGGTGAGCCAGTACTCCTCGTCGCGGATGCACAAGGGTGACAAACCCAACCCTGCACGTGCCTGCATGGACGGAACGCTGTATGGCTCTCATACCACATCGTTAGGACGTAGCCTATCAAACTGGGTACAAAAATGCTCGTACGCGCTGCGAGGCTGCTCGTGCGCCCAGTGTGGCTGAGTGACAAACATCAATACAAATATTCAGAGACTAACACAATATCGGTGCGCCTTAAGTATTAGGACTGTATCCAATTATATATATATACACACAGATATATATATATATATATATATATATATATATATATATACTGACTGGTGCACAAGATTACGAGGGTCCTGAACCCAGTATTTCTTCGTATAATTAAATAATTAGCCGATTAAATGATGAGACACATATACGAGGCTCACCAGTGCAGTAGGGAAGGAAGACCATTGGTGGTGAGAAGCTTCAGGCGGCGACAGTGAGATGCAGATGGGAGCTCAGCTGTGCGTCCTTGTGCTCCTTTCAATCCCATGCGTCACTCATTACGCCTTCATGCTCCCAGTGACGAGCTCCATGGTGGTTGTTAGCGGGTCGAGCCACGGTGTGTCATGAGACGGTGGCTCACGGCTGTGGTGGCGAATTTGGGGAAGGGGGGAAAGGGGAACCGTCATGTCCAATTTATAGAGGGAGCGGGGGGGGGGGGGGGGAGGAGGCGACAACAGCGAGATGGCATGTTTTGCTTGCTCGGATGAACAACACAGTGGTGCCTACCGGATTTCCCACAGAGTGTGGTAGCTCTGCGCCAACCATCTGCGTGTGGCAGGCGCCGAAGTCGCATAGGTGCCAAGCCTCGGCTTGCGTGTGTTGAGAACAGAGAGAGGGCTTGAGAGGGAGCACCGAAGTCAGTGGCGACATTGAACGCGGTGGATTTGTGGCGGTGACTAAGATGCAATGATTCAAATTAATGCAATGATTAATTTTGAATTTAATTTTGGTGCTCTTTGGAATACTTAGCCAAAATAATATATTTGAATATACATACAAGTATATATATATATATTCAAATATATATATATATTCAAATATATATTTCTTTGATTTTATGTTGTTTTAAATAATTAGAATTTTTTTAACAAGAGTGAATTTTGCTATATTCTAAATGCTAAAACTCGAGATGTTATAGACGGGTCCTAAGAAACCGTCTGTGATATACCATCTGCTTTTAATGATTCTGTGGTAGTGTTAGTAAAAATTTGAAAACCAATATACTACCGGCGGCGACCACGTTCTATTGGCCCATATGGCTACGTAGGAATGATATAGTTTAACAAGAAATCATCCTTTATCCTTTGGAGGTTATTTTTACTACTACATATTGGCTCCATTCGTGGTTTGTACTACAACGGTATGAGCAATATGAACTAGTTACTTCGGCATGTGCACGTCTGGAGAGAGTGGTCAGGGAGCTCTTCACTTGGTTTGGTTCACAGTCTAGACCCTGAATCTAAGCCTGAGCACAATAACCATAGATGCGAGGAACTCTCACAAGCTTGATCAGTTCTTCTTCTTTATTCTTAGCGTTTTTTTGTCTTGCGCTTTGGCTACGTGCATCTGTGATATGTAGAAGCTGGGGGTAAACTCTTGGGCTATTGTATCATCTTGATGTAATGATAAGAGTTAATAAAATTTCTCTTTTCAAAAAAAAAAAAAGATTCATGATGAAGACGAAACTACTTTTAACAAACGAAGGGAAACTAAACGACGTCCTTAATTTCTACACCTGAAATGGGTACCTTATACCTAACGATTGTTTGGAAGCTAGATTTGACATCAATTTCCCAACAGCAAACAATGGTAGGAATCAATCTTTCTAAGTTCTAACAAATATGTAATAGCTGCATTGTGCATTTTTGCTAAGAATGGTGAATGTCTTTCTTGTGAATAAACAGGGAAGATTGCATGGAGAACAAAAGCAAAGCAATATAGCACCCACTAAAACAGTGTCCAATCAACTTGGCAGTCCAAGGTAAAAAGACATGCGTCCAAGATTATTATGTACCAATCCAAGAAAACTGTCTCATTTTGTCACGGCAACAGGAGTTTAATTAGCCCGGGCTTGCAGTATGCAAACAATATCCATTAATCCAACATCTGAGTGGCAAGTGAGAAATTGTGTCTTTGTCGTCCGAAATCAAATTAGCACGAGCGGATGCTCTACACTAATATATGCGACACAAGAGGTAAGCAATAAAACCCAAATAGACGTAAAAACGTACAAGTCTCCCTTGTTAACTTCAATTCCTTCTGAACACAGCAATATCTCAACAATCAACAGCGCAGAAGTTGCTCATGACATGTCCAGATCAAGGAACTGCTCGTAGCATTACACAGAGGATAGGGAAGTAATACCTTGGACGATTCATAAGTCGAGCTGCCACCAGCCGTGCTCCACTTCACATAAAGGTAATTAACATTCTTGTTACTCCAAGTCTCCAACCACTTGTAGTTGAACTAATCAAGTCACTTGCAGAAGGAAAATTGAAGCTCTTCTACTCCAATTGATATGTTCTAGAACTGAAACTGCAACAGTACAATAATGTCAGGTTCACACATGGGAACTGATAATCAAAATAAACAGAGCAGACCATAAACACATCTTGTTGTATGAATATATTGAAAACTTTGCTGAAATGGAATGTTACACTTTGTAAGTTGCAGGCATTTGGTTGAAAAGAAGAAGACAGGAGATAACTGTAATATCAGATGGTGAACAGAAATTTGGAAGCATTTGCCTTTTGGGCACCCACCCCCTGGTGATTAAAACAATATGCTGCAATAAATAACTCAAATGGATGCGCATAACAGCATTACCATAATGTTTGAGAAATTAGGCCATAGGTGAAATATTCCAGTGAATAGCATTTTCATCTATGAACTTTCCATATCAATTCTGGTTTTCAGTCTGCAATCAAGATGACTAAGTAGACAGACACAAGGATTTAACAAAAAAATCAAAGAGCAAATCTTATTATCTACAGGTGCTCAATTTCATGGTAAAGTCCATACCATATCAGGTTACCATAATTAGCACTTAGCTGGTTTATGTGCAAATCCCGTTTCAGTTTCATCATGACCTTAGTAACTGGGAAGAACATCAATAAATTCATAAGAGAACAAACATGGATTTGAGTCTTCTAATCTACAGATAACAATAAATTTGCTCCCGTCACTAATAGACAGTAAATATATACAGTTAAGTTTTATGCACTGTATGCCCATGTGTATACTATATATCTGGACTATCCTTTAAAATACAATCTTCGAAAAAGGTTATCCATGCACTGATAGACTTTGATATCATTTGGCTCTTTGGTAATCGTATAATCCTATATATCTATATTCAAAACAGATTGGCATGATCAAATTAACGAAACCTAAGCAGCCGAGAATATTCACCATCTTAAGTTCATAATGAAGAACAAATCACTTTTAACAAACAGAGAAAAGTGAACCATCTTACTCTCTTCACCTGAAATCGCTACCTATGATTTAACAACTAAATCAGCACATGGTTGGATGTTATGCCAATTAAGCCTTCACAGTGGTAAATGGTAACAAAGGCAAAACCATACACATACTTGATTCATCATACAATCAACAAGTAAACCAAAATGGGGTTGAGGTTGGCTAGGGCAACCCATCAATTGCGAAGGTTTTAACACCAATTACTCATAAACCTAGATTGAACAAAATGACCAAACATAGCTCCATCTTGAGAGAAAAAGGAATAACGTCGTCTATTCCGTTTATTGGACTGCCATCCATATTACAGAGCAACAACATTTGCAGGGTTACTTATTGCAATGTGATGTCGAATCAACCAGTCACTTGCAACAACTAGTAAAGAGTATGTTCTCCCGTAACAACGAAGAAATTGGTGCAACACTACTACTAAATAGCATATATAGTCCCTGTGAACAAGCAGTGAAGGAAAACGCAAATACACAAGACCAGGCACCAATGTTTGGAAACTCTGCGCCTACTTAGATTTTGGGCAAGGCCATAGATAAATAAATTGAGCTCGCGGTTATGCAAAAATCAAACCACAACGGATGAAGAAAACAAAGATGGCCAGACACGATTATACCTTGGACGATCACACGCTATGTTGCTGCAGCCCGTAGCAAGCATGTAGTCGCGGACCGTGACGGGGAAGCTGCAGACGGATGCCCAAACACAGACAAGGAAGAGTACGATCTCCAGGACGCTAAAACCACCAGCCCTCTGCTCATCCACACGCGGTGGTGGCGTCCTCCTCCTCGCGCCAGCAACGAAGATCAGCAAGACAGCGAGGCCGAGCATGCAGCTGCCGACCGGCCAGACGTACGCCTCGTCGCTCAGGAAACGCTCCACGGCGGCCTCCATGCCAACGGCTTCGCCGCCGCCTCTGCGCCGGCGGGACTGCGCAGCCATGGGAAAACATCACCACACGATCGAAACCCACATATCCAGTGCACGAGAAATTCCCGGGGAGAAGCAGACGGCGATACCTCGGGCATGGTCACGTGGACCGTGTACAGCCTGAGGGAGATCTGGGAGAGCAGCGCGCCGACGAGCATCAGGGGCGCGCGGAACCCGGTGGTGATGTCCTCCACGCGGAGGCCGCGGCCGCGGGCCCAGCCCCTGGCGATCGCGACGGCGACGCTGGCGGCGAGCACCCACGTCGCGGCGGCCCAGGCGTAGAACGCGGCGTCGTCGGAGAGCAGCGCCATGGTGGAGTTGGGTTGGTGCTGTCGCAGCGGAGAGCTTGGGGTGGGGAGCGCACGAGGGTTTTGAGGCGCGCGATCGAGCGGGTGACGGAACCTTGTCGAGTTACCGGGTGTGAAATGGCGCGTGCCCAAAGCCCCAAACCGGCAATGCTAGCTCCAGTTGTCAAGGGGAATTCGGTGGCCACACCCATCTGATGTACACAAATTTAGTACAAACCACATGTGGTTTCTTTCTTGCCGCATGGCAGTTTGAATTGCACATGTTCCATGCCAAAAGCGCATTTGGGGCTCGCTTGGTATATACATCTGAAAACTTTTCATTGCACCTTCAGTTTCGTCGAACTAAAGATCTTAAAGGCTTTTGGCCTTTGGAAGCTAATTTATTCGAAATAGCTGAATTTTTGTATGTCAAATTTTATATTTATATCACATATTTCAAAAGTATGTTCGTGGGCACTTCAATTTGTTTCCACCTATTTATTTTTACTTATGGCTTATAATTCACATGGTCCTTGGTATATACCTTAAAAACACAGTAATGCGGATCGTGGTTTAATTTGATGATAAATCTGCACTACTATAGAACAGTACATCACTGCTGACTCCAAAACCCCCTTCAATGCCGGTTTTGGAGCCAACAGTGGGTAACGGGCAGTGATAGTCGGGGACTATCACTACCAGCTTTGTGGACTGGCAGTGAAAGGGGTTATTACTGCCGGCTGAAGGATTCGGTCGGCAGTGATTCCCTGGGTATCACTGTCGGTTGGTGGTTTCAGCCGGCAGTGTTATGCCTCCCCCTTCTACTCTGGCCATGTCCTCCCTCTCTGTTCTCGATCTCTCCGTCTCTCTCCCACTCAATACATACATACAATGAGACATGTAATGTATATCAATAATAAAGGCACCTTCATTAATACATAATAATTCATATCACACATATATACATAATATGTCTCACAGGTCACCCACCGAAAAGTCGGTTGAGTTGAGCCAGTCCAGTATCCCTCTACCTTTCCCGCGATGAGGACCGCGTCTCCGCACAGATGGCTGACGGCGTATTGACGTGCGGGGACGCGACGGGGGGCGATGGTGGTGGAGCAGAGGACCTGGCCACGCCTGATCGACCGCAACGTCTCCTAAGCTCAGGCTCGCCAGCGTGTCAAAGACATCAAAGTTCGACTCCTGAACGCTAGTACATTTTGAGCATTCGGCCTCCTCCGCAGCGCATTAACGGGCCACCCTCTCGTCCTCGTCCTCCTGGGCACGCTTACGGAACGCTGCTTCTTGCTCCTCCGCAGCGCACAACTGACGGGCCAGCCTCTCATCCTCCTCCTCTTGGGCGCACTAACGGGCCACGGCTTCTAGCTCCTCCTTCACATCATCGTTGGAAGGCTATTCTGTCGAAGAGTCATTTGCCGGTACCAACTCCGAAATACATATTCATTAATACATAGTAATTCATGTCCTATATTAATACATAGTATGTTCTTCATTAAAATGGTGTCATTTGGCGATATATAAGCCGTCTAACTCTCTAGTAGACTTCCTCCTTGTCGCATACTCTGTACTAGAAGGTACGGTGTAATATGAAGGTTTGTCACTGGTCAACAGCACGATTGGTTCATAAAACTCGCCATTTGGGTTGATAACATGTTCCATGAAGAACCCGACGATCTATTTTTGAAGGGCATTTATTTCTACAGGTTGTAACTCATTTGTGCATATTTGAAAAATTGAAAGAATTAGTACTTGAACACGTGTAGAAATTGAAAAGAAGACATCGATATGTTATTTCGTACTTCAAGACCATTGAACCTGACAGCGTCTTCATCCGAGCTGAATCCATGCATGAAAGTTAGAACATAAAACGCGCAGAGATTCTTGCCAGGTGGCTGCCTCATACACTTCAAGAGGAAATGATTCGTCGGTGAAATGAATTGAACATTTTTATTTAGTAGGAAATGCAAGACATGAATATTCTGTGCATACCAGAAAGTCAGTTTTTACATTATACTCCTTCCTGAATGGAAAGTGAATGACACTCTTTTTTCGGTATCTTGTGTACGCCCTATACGTGAATTGAATATCAATTAAACTTAGATGCAATTATCGAGATGACGAAATGATCGAGTTTACCTGTTTAGAATGTCGATGAGGTTTTGGTAACTCGTTTGAGCTCTCCCAATCCATCAGCTGGCAGTGATGACCCTTATCACTATTGATTCATAAGCCACGATGGCTGATTCTTTCCGCACGGCTTATGAATCGGCAGTGATGCCCCATCACTGTTGGCCCATGAGGAACCGGCAGTGATAGGCCGGTATATAAGTCCAGTTCTATAGTAGTGCTGCCAAGTGCATGCTTGGAAGCTGGAACCCTACATAGCAAAAAAAAAATCTCATGAAACAGTTCAGTTCCTAGAAGTTTTAGAAAGATTCCCATGTTCCGAATGAGGTCCGACATC